>NC_138777.1:155091622-155736622 GCF_965119305.1 Pelophylax lessonae
TAAAGAAAACTATTTTTTAGAAATAGAAAACAGAAAATTGGCATGTGCGTATGTATTCACCCCCTTTGTTATGAAACCAATAAAAAGCTCTGGTTCAACCAATTACCTTCAGAAGTCACATAATTAGTGAAATGATGTCCACCTGTGTGCAATCTAAGTGTCACATGATCTGTCATTTACATTTTTTTTTTAAAGGCCCCAGAGGCTGCAACACCTAAGCAAGAGGCACCACTTACCAAACACTGCCATGAAGACCAAGGAACTCTCCAAACAAGTAAGGGACAATGTTGTTGAGAAGTACAAGTCAGGGTTAGGGTATAAAAAAAAATATCCAAATCTTTGATGATCCCCAGGAGCACCATCAAATCTATCATAACCAAATGGAAAGAACATGGCACAACAGCAATCCCGCCAAGAGACCGCCGCCCACCAAAACTTACGGAACGGGCAAAGAGGGCATTATTCAGAGAGGCAGCACAGAGACCTAAGGTAACTCTGGGGGAGCTGCAGAATTCCACAGCAGAGACTGGAGTATCTGTACATAGGACGACAATAAGCCGTACGCTCCATAGAGTTGGGCTTTATGGCAGAGTGGCCAGAAGAAAGCCATTACTTTCAGCAAAAAATAAAATTGCACGTTTTGAGTTTGTGAAAAAGCATGTGGGAGACTCCCAAAATGTATGGAGGAAGGTGCTCTGATGAGGCTAAAATTGAAATTTTCGGCCATCAAAGAAAATATCTGGCGCGAACCCAACACATCACCCAAAGAACACCATCCCCCCACAGTGAAACATGGTGGTGGCAGCATCATACTGTGGGGATGTTTTTCAGCAGCGGGGACTGGGAAACTGGTCAGAGTTGAGGGAAAGATGGATGGTGCTAAATACAGGGATATTTTTGAGCAAAACCTGTACCACTCTGTGCGTGAAATAGAGGCTAGGGCGGAGGTTCACCTTCCAGCAGGACAATGACCCCAAACACACCGCTAAAGCAACACGTGAGTGGTTTAAGGGGAAACATGTAAATGTGTTGGGATGGCCTAGTCAAAGCCCAGACCTCAATCCAATAGAAAATCTGTGGTCAGACTTCAAGACTGCTGTTCACAATCGCAAACCATCCAACTTGAAGGAGCTGGAGCAGTTTTGCAAGGAGGAATATGCAAAAATCCCAGTGGTAAGATGTGGCAAGCTTTTGTCCGATTTGTTTGCTTCAAAAAAAAAAAAAAAAGAAAAAAACACATCTTCAAAGTTATGGGCATGTTCTGTAAATTAAATGATGCATATCCTATAACAGTCCATGTTAATTCCAGGTTGTGGGGCAACAAAACACAAAAAATACCAGGTGAATACTTTCGCAAGGCTGTGTGTGTGTGTGTGTGTGTGTATATATATATATATATATATATATATATATATATATGTACACATATACATACATACATATACACACAACTACAACAGTATCTCACAAAAGTGAGTACACCTTACATTTTTGTAAATATTTTATTATATCTTTTAACCACTTAAGGCCCGGAGGATTTGGCTGCTCAAAGACCAGGGCCTATTTTGCGATTCGGCACTGCGTGACTTAAACGGACAATTGCAAGGTCGTGCGACCCTTTACCCAAATGAAATTGACGTCCTTTTTTTCCCCACAAACAGAGTTTTTTTTGTGGTATTTGATCACCTGTGCAATTTTACTTTTTGCGCTATAAACAAAAAAAGAGTGACAATTTTGAAAAAATATTTTTCACATTTTTTTTAAAAATGAAATTCCCCAAAAAAAATTTAAAAATCTGAATTTTTTAACATTTTAGGCCAATTTGTTTTCTGCTACATATTTTTGGTGAAAAAAATTGCAATAAGCGTATTTTGATTGGTTTGCACAAAAGTTATTGCGTTGACTAACTACGGGAAAGATTTATATCATTTTTATTGTTTTGTTTTTTTTAACTAGTAATGGCGGTGATCTGCGATTTTTTTTGCGGGACTGCGACATTGCGGCGGACAGATCGGACCCTTGACTGACATTTTTGACACTTTTGGGGGTACCAGTGACATTACTACAGTAATCAGTGCTATACATATGCACTGTTACTGTAAAAATGACACTGGCAGGGAAGGGGTTAACTTTATTAGAGATCCAGGGGTTAAGTGTGTCCCTAGGGGCGTGCTTCTAACTGTAAAGGGGCGTGGCTTTTGATGTAACCACAGAGACATACGATCCTACATAGCAGGACCGTATGATCTCTGCAGTTACACCAAAGAGAATGACAGGCGGCTTTGTTTACATTAGCCGCCTGCCTTTCTCCCTCTCCAGCAGGAGATCGCGAGTGGCCAGCTGACATCGGAGCCGCCGGTCACTCGCCCAGTGATGGCAGTGAACGAGCGGGGGTGGGAGCTCGTCCCCTATTGGCTCGAGGGCGAGTGACGTACTGATACGTCACTTTGCCCAGGGGGGGCTGACCGCCACAGTATATGTACTTGCGGTGGTCAGCAAGTGGTTAATGTGACAACACTGACGAAATGACACTTTAGGCCCGTACACACGTACCGATCGTCGGCATACAAACGTCGGTGGACGAAGGATCTGCCGATTGTACGCGTGTTAGTATGGTGCCTCCGACAGATGTCTGCGCACAATCCGCGGACAAAAGTCTTTCGTGCAAACATGAAAATATTTGTATGCCGACACCAGAACGGACGATTGTTCGCCTGTCAGTACACAATTCGGCCGACAGACCGCAGATTTGCAAGACTGGGCATGCTCAGAAAATAGAAAACACAGGGAAAGTTAACCATTACATGACATCACTTCTGCAGTCGGCGGACAAAATTCTTGTGCTGTCCTTGTGCTGTCTTTGCACTTTTCAGCAGACACCGACATCCCGGGGAGAAAAGAGGAACATTTGTAAGCCGACCATCGGTACGTGTGTACGGGGCTTTTGCTACAATGTAAAGTAGTGAGTGTACAGCTTGTATAACAGTGTACATTTGCTGTCCCCTCAAAATAACACAGCCATTAATGTCTAAACCGTTGGCAACAAAAGTGAGTACACCCCTAATTGAAAATGTCCAAATTGGGCCCAATTAGCCATTTTCCCACCCTCATGTCACGTGACTCATTAGTGTTACAAGGTCTCAGGTGTGAATGGGAAACAGGTGTGTTAAAATTTGAAGTCATCATTCTCACTATCTCATACTGGTCACTGGAAGTTCAACATGGCACCTAATGGCAAGGAACTCTCTGTTGCTCTACATAAAGATGGCCTAGACTAGTGATGGCGGGACCTTGGCACCCCAGATGTTTTGGAACTACATTTCCCATGAGGCTCATGCACTCTGCAGTGTAGTCGAGCATCATGGGAAATGTAGTTCCAAAACATCTGGGGTGCCAAGGTTCGCCATCACTGGGTAGGATGTAAGCAGATTGCCAAGACCCTGCATTGCTGCAGAGGTTGAAGGGGTGGGGGGGTCAGCCTGTCAGTGCCTAGACCATACACAGCACACTACATCAAATTTGTTTGCATGGCTGTTGTCCCAGAAGGAAACCTCTTCTAAAGATGATGCACAAGAAAGCCCGCAAACAGTTTGCTGAAGACAAACAGACTAAGGACATGGATTACTGGAACCATGTCCTGTGGTCTGATGAGACCAAGATAAACTTATTTGGTTCAGATGGTGTCAAGCGTGTGTGGGGGCAACCAGGTGAGGAGTACAAAGACAAGTGTGTCTTGCCTACAGTCAAGCATGGTGGTGGGAGTGTCATGGTCTGGGGCTGCATGAGTGCTGCCGGCACTGGGGAGCTACAGTTCATTGAGGGAACCATCAATGCCAACATGATCCCCTCCCTTTGGAGACTGGGCCACAGGGCAGTGTTTTAACATGATAACAACCCCAAACACACCACCAAGACAACCACTGCCTTGCTAAAGAAGCGGAGGGTAAAAGGTGATGGACTGGCCAAGCATGTCTCCTGACCTAAACCCTATTGAGCATATGTGGGGCATCCTTAAACGGAAGGTGGAGGAGCGCAAGGTCTTGAACATCCACTAGCTCCGTGATGTCATCATGGAGGAGTGGAAGTGGACTCCAGTGGCAACCTGTGAAGCTCTGGTGAACTCCATGACCAAGAGGGTTAAGGCCGTGCTGAAAAATAATGGTGACCACACAAAATATTGACAATTTGGGCCCAATTTTGACAATTTCACTCAGGGGTGTACTCACTTTTGTTGCCAGAGGTTTAGACATTAATGGCTGTGTTTTGAGTTATTTTGGAGGGAACAGCAAATTTACACAGTAATACAAGCTCTTTACTCACTACTACTGTACACTCTCCTTCTCACTTGGGTGCCTCTCCGAGAGTTTCCTGTCTTTAGAAACTGGCGGAAAGTTTTTGCGTTTTTTCGCCAGTGTCTAAAGACAGGAAACTCTCGGAGAGGCACCCAAGTGAGAAGGAGGAGGAGATCGGAGCTCATAACAAGTCTCAGATGGACAACCAAACCGAAGAAATTCAGTTCCAGCTGCTGGAGAAGATAAACTCAGGTGGATTTTATGACTTGAAAATACTTTTCTTGTCCCATGACCCAGAAGGCCAGGAGAGAGTCACCAGGTGGGAGCTTTGGATGTGAGGATAATCATCACCCAATGAATATTAGATGAACTTCTAGGGATATCTTAAAGGCACATTGTAATGTGCTGCAGGTGAACGCGCATTTCTGCTAATTTCACTGGTGTGAGAATTCTGTTTGGCACTTATTCCCCAGCACAAAAACATTTTTTGGATACAATGATCCAATGTATTTGTATCACCGCTAACGTTAGAGCGAGAGAAATTATAGCACTAGACCTCCTCTGTAACTCTAAACAGATAACCTGTAAAGGCGTTTCAAGCATCACCTATGGAGATTTTTAAGTAATGGAATTTGTCACCATTCCACGAGCGTGCGCAATTTTAAAGATTGACGTTAGGTAACCATTTACTCTTCGTAACATCATCTTTCACATTATATGAATACATTAACGTATTATATGAATAAAAAATGAGGGTACCGATTGTGTTTTTTTAATACATTAAAGTATTTTTTATTTTTTTTAATTGCATTTTCAAAAGAGCTGGGCAAATATCAGGACATAAAAAATTGCAGCAACCGCCATTTTATCCCCTAGGGTCTCTGCTAAAAAAAAAAAATGCATAATAATATTTGGGGGTTAGAAGTAATTTTTCTAGCAAAAAATACTGATTTAAACGTGTAAACAAAAAGTGCCAGAAAAAGCTTGGTCAGCAAGTGGTTAATACTTTGGATAAGAAGATGTAAAAAATATCTCCTACCGAAACCCCTCTTGAGCCATATCAGCCTAGTTTACATGTTCTCAGGGTAATACCATACCAAAATAAGCTATAACTTGACCTAGTTTGGCTGGATATAATAGGGTGAAGCTTCCGACCCCCAGTTAAAGTGGAGCAAACCATTTAATTTTTATTGGCCACTTTAGCTAAATAATCTTGAAATAACAATCTTTGTTATTCTATATGCTTTAAAAAATTCCAATTTCTCCTGCAAAACCTAATAGTATTACTGTTTTTTTTGGTTTTCAACAAAGTGTCGAATTATGTTATATGGACACTCTCAGTTTGAGGACTTTTTTTTGTTCCCCCATAGACAGTAATATAACTATTTCAGACCCAGAAGGTTTACCCCCCTTTATGACCAGGCCATTTTTTTTGCAATACGGCACTGCGTTACTTTAACTGACAAGTGCAACGCTGTACCCAAATAAAATGGATGTCCCTTTTTCCCCACAAATAGAGCTTTCTTTTTGTGGTATTTGAACACCTCTGTGTTTTTTTTTTTGGTTTTTTTTTTGCGCTTTAAGCAAAAAAAGAATGACAATTTTGGAAAAATAAAACAATATTTTTTTCTGTATGCTAGAAAACATACCCAATAAAAAAAATTTAAAAAATTTAACGTATTCATCAATTTAGGCAAATATGTATTTTGCTACATACTTTTGGTAAAAAAAACAAAAATCCCAAAAGGCGTATATTGATTGGCTTGCACAAAAGTTATAGTGTCTACAAACTATAGGATATTTTTATGGACATTTTAATTATTTTGTTTGTTTTTTTTTTACTAGTAATGTCGGCGATCAGCAATTTTTAGCAGGACAGCGACATTGCAGCAGACAAATCGGACACTAACTTACACTTTTGTGGCGACCAGTGACACTAATACAGTGTTCAGTGCTAAAAATATGCAATGTCACTATACTGACACTGGCAGGGAAGGGGCGATAAAAGGGTTAAATGTGTTCCCTGGGAGTGCTTTGACTGGAGGAAGACAGAGACCCGTATTCCTGCTTAGCAGAAACAAGATCTCCATCTTCCCCTTCACAGAACGGCAGTCTACTTTGTTTATATAGGCAGACTGCCGCTCTGTCTCTCTCCTGAACGTTCATGAAGTGTCGGTGAACCCCCTGATTGGCTCCTGCTGTGTGCGCACCCCAAACCCATTGCACAAAATCATGTACAGGTACGTGATTTCGAGCAGGAAGGCCGTCCTGTCGCAGTATATCTGCATGGAATAGTCCACAAGAGGTTAAGTAAAGTACGGATAATGATTCTTCAAGTTTCTTTCAGGCTACAGAATCTGGTAGGCCCACTAATCTGATATTAAAACTTTTTTCCAGGTCATTAACTATATCTAGTAACCAGCCTTTCTTTTCTTGAAGTTTTGTGAGAACACTTATAGTGGACTATTTGGTCTCCTAAGGCACAGATTTGTGATTCTGCCTCGTTCACTATTCTCAGAAATAACTTTCTTTACATCACTCATTAGTTTGTACATTTTCAATAAAAAATATAGCTATACAGGAAGACAAAAAAATTCCAGGTAAAACACAAACCTCTCTAAAATGTTAAAATTCATGTGTCTTACTTTTTGTCAGATTAGGTATAAAAAACATTCTACCTCACCCACTTGAAAAAAGCTAACAGAAATAACTACAGATTATGCAAACCCAAAGGAATGTTTCATATGGTGCTCACATGCAGAATTTCTTTGCTGTTTAGTCACACGTGGCTCAAATAAAATTTCTCAGACAGCTGGCGAGCTTTTCCTTTAAGATCGAAATAGTTTATGAATCGATTAACCTATTTCTTTTGTAGGATGAGAACAAAAGCATAGTTTATCAGCGCTCCTATCCAATTGGTTGAATTTAAATGAATAACTCCTCTCCAAAATCTTTGCAGAAGCAGAGCACTGGTAAGTTATAGTGTAATTAAAGTGAAAAACAAATGTGCCACTGTGAACATGAGAATATGGTCCAAACGAAACCAGTTTTACCTGTACCAAAAGGAATAGTATATGCTGCCAAAACTGTAAATAGAAAAAATATGTAGCTGCATCTATCTATCCATCAATCTATATCTAGAATACACAACTACTATGTCTGTGGTAAAATAAAGTTTGCAGAAATAAACTCTTCCACGTTTGTCACATGCTTATCAGTCCAACTTACTGCCGATTGATATAAATTTACAGATCTGAGAGCAATGACTTGGGACTGGTGAGCAAGTAATTGTAAAGGCTAATTTTTTAAAGAAATAACAAACTTATTATACTTACCTGCTCTGTGCAATGGTTGTGCACAGAACAACCCCGATCTTCCTCTTCTTGGGTCCCCCACTGGCACGCCTGGCTCCTCCCCCTCGCCTAGTACCCCCATAGCAAGCCACTTGCTATGGGGGCACAGCTGTGCCCTCCCTCCCAAAAGTGTGCCCCGCCTCCCACTCCCTTGTCACTGGCTGTGATCAGTGCATCTGAGCCAATGAGGGGGGAGAGCTGAGAGAGCCTCTGCTCTTGTTTACACTGCTGGATTGAGTTCAGGCTCTTATGTATTTAACAGGGCTGTGGGGGGAAGGGGGGGGGCTGCATGCACAAGGTTTTTTTTTATCTTACTGCATAGAATGCAGTAGGGTAAAAAGGAAGAAAAAAAAAAAACACACTACTTTTACATCACTTTAAATTATGATTTTGTCCACACATTCCTTGAGACCACAGAGTTGCAATGTGCTATGCAAGTGTAGAGCATTCCTCGCATCTCCCACGCCCAAGCAAAGCTGACTGAGGCTGTCTGAACTGAAAGTAGAGAGTGCCTGCCTACCTCCCTCTCCTCCTCTCACTGTGCAGTGAGTAAGAATACACAGACACTCAGTACCGTCCCCTGTTTCTCATTTGCAGAAGGAGCTAGCCAATTTAGGGAGGATTGAAGAACTGCAAACAAACTCTGGGACATGTAGTTCCCAACACAGGTGGCTCCATTCCAACCACGGAGAATAGAACTACACACCCCAGGATTCTCTGGCAAGGGGAGGAGAAATGGGATCCATCTTGCCTGTTGAGGAGAATTCAGTCACCATGAGGCAGGAAAAGAGACTGGACCCAGGGGAGAGGTGTTGCCTCCCGGGTCAGTCCACCATGTTGTTTCAGGCATCCATGGCCGGATGGGGACATCCAGCCTGAGAGACAGGGATTCCAGGTGCATATCCAGGCGCAAACGGTCATTAAATTTTCCAGCGTGAGGTGACCAGTCGGGTTACCAGAAGAGCCTGCCCGTTCCAGGACATTCGTTTGGGCCTTGACCGCAGGATTGGGGAGAGGGCATTTGCCCATCTGCAGGAAACAAGAACACTGCACACAGACGTCACTTTGCCCTCACTTGCCAGAACCTGGGTCTTATTGAAGCCCCGTTAAGCAGTCACAGTGTCTGCTTTGCTATCTGAATACTGTCAGCAAACAACAATTTACACTTTGCCAAGCAGGCATTCTAAGTGCACCAACTAAAGTGGCTAGCTGAAGATACAAGGCCTCATTCTTCTTCCAAGGGACCAAAGTTACAGGTGCCATACGGGCCCGCACACATACTCAGGGCTCAGTATATGTAGTATATGTACAATGTAGTCTGACTTGGTTGGTTGGAGTTAAGCCACTAAGCAAAGAATTGGGTACAGTGTTTGTAGTTGGGCCTGTGGTGTCAGGGGATATTAGAGTGTGAATAAAAAATGATAAGCATAGCCAAGGAGGAGTATGCAACAACCTGAGTGGAAACCATCCTCTAGTGTGGTCTGAAATATGAGAAAGTCATTCTTCTGCTTTCCTCCTGCCTGGACTTATAGAGCCAATTTAAGTAGAGGTAACCAAGCCAGTATAGAGTTGCCATCTTGTGATTTGTTGTTGTTGAAGCTTTTGCCTCTGCTTTTGGCGTTATTTACAGTTGTGAAACCCCCTGAAAGCAGCCTGATATAATACATCAAGTTAAATTGCTCTTCAGCCAATTCATTCAAGAATATACTGTTATATTTGCAAAAAAATTCCGAAATTTGTATGAGAAGGATACATGAAAAAGTTTATGTAAACCCAAAAAAAGGCTTTTGACTATCTTGGAATACAGTACAGGACACAGGCTGAGCATTCATATACCTTGGGTTAAAGGCTGGTACGTTCGGGTGATTGGACACTGGAAATCTTTTGAGTACATGCTCCCAGGATTCCGGTTATAACCCCACAATGCGAGTACCCAGTTTACCACACAACACAGAGTGATCCAGTAATAGAAGGGCAGCTGGATCTGAGATACACTGTGAATAAAAGTTTTGACAAGGTAGAGTGAGGCCAGAGTTTCTTGAAAAAGACTGGACAAGGTTGAAACCTGTTCTTTCATTCTAGATTGTAGGAAGGCCAGAATACAAGACACAAAGGGATCTCTGGCACTGAAGTGCCTGAATTCACACCAGGCAAAGAAAGATTGCCAGTTACAGTAGTAGATCTTTCTGGAAATGGCTTTTCTTGCATTTAGCAAAATAGGAATGAAAGACTCAGAGACCCTTCTGCCCATTAAGACATGCCCTTAAAATAATTGACTTCAAAGCAGGACGACATGAAGGGCCCTCGGACAACAGACCTGGTCTGTTGGGAAGATGTCAAGAGTGGCCTCCTAGTAGCACAAGTATGTCTATGTACCAGGTACTTCTGGGCCTGTTTGGTGTATTTTGAGGAGCAGGTGAGATAAAATTCCCACTGTAGGAAGGCATAGATTAGCCTGAACTGAGACCAAGGAATTATTAGGGCATCCAATGCCATCCCAACAGGACCCTTGGCTCTGGCCACAAAGCGGTTTATTGTGCATGCCAGGATTTCCACATCAGGAGTCATCCCTCACTAACATGTGACATTGAAGATGTTAGGGTGAAGAGCCTAATCCCTTTGATCCAGCAAGGTACGGCAGAGACAATCTACCTTCCAACTGTCCACTCCTAGGATGTGGATAGCAGAGATCTTGGTTTCTTTCAAGGCTGCATGTTGCCCCTTTGGCGGTTAATGTAGACCAAAGTGTAATCTGATTGCACCCTAATCAGGAATCCCTGCAGAAGGGGGGTCCAGTGCTAAAAAAAAAAAACATTCCTATCCCTTCAAGCTCCCAGGTTGTTGATGGGAAGCTTAAAATTCACCAATGACCGAGTTGCCTCAAGCTTTCTATTTGCAGAATCTTTGAATGAACATTTTCAATTGGTCAGATGTTGCCTGATATAGCAGGATATACTGCCACAAACAAACCGAAGTCTTTTTCCACAGGGTAGAGCTCAGCAATGATTTTTGGAGGGGTGAAAACTTTCTGGATTGATCTAATCATCATAAATTGTGCATTCTATTAGTTCATGAATGGAAAATGTATTTTAGATTTAATAGGTCTCTTCGCACCCAAAATAAGCAGGGGGAGATGGGGGGGGGGGATGCAGCCATGCCCAAAGGCACAGCAGAAGTGAGCATATTCACATTGGCAAGCAGATCGCGTGAAGCCGTAACATTAGGTGCATAGGAGTCTGGGGGTGAGAAATCTTTCATTAGCTGTCCAAGGAATTGTAATATAGTTGCAGGAAAATCTGCCTTAGTCAGACAGACGACTTGTTGCTTGCCTGAGATAGAGCTAGAATCAGATGCAGAGAACAGGGTTAAAATGGGGTCCTACGTCATATCTATGGAGTGTTAAGTAGGCCTTTGGCAGAGTAAATGTCTGCTTGAGTGTTTGCCGTGGCTCCCTTTTGCCATTGCTATTGCTGAGGCTATTCCTCTCTGGGGTATTCAAAGAGTAGGGTGCGCAAAAAGGGTAAGCATAGCCAAGGAGGAGTATGCAACAACCTGAGTGAAAACCATCCTCTAGCGATGTCCTCATGGCAAAAGGTGGGAGGAAACGCCCGAGTATCTTATAAAGGACTAACATTAGCAGCTTTCATACTCCTCATGATAGATCTCCGTTGGGCTAGATTCACACTGTTGTGATGAATCAATGTGTAATGTTACAGCAGCCCACCTGAATGGGCTGTCAATGTACAGCAACGTAAGTTCCAATGTATCTGCACCTTGTTTTTTAAATCTGTGCATTGTGCTGCATTGTGTAGGTGCACTAGTGTGCCCTTTAAAATTAATGACACAGCAGAAGTATGCACCACAATGTGGTAAATAATGTGAATCTTGCCTTAAATGTATGCCTGTGTGAAAAGTGCAAATGTCTTTCATTCTACCGGCTGGAGTAGTTTCATAGCTACTACTTTACTGACAAAGGCCCATTAACACTTGTTCGTTTTAGAATATATTATTATATCTTACCAGCGCAGCCGTACACAAAAGCTATAGACGGGATGCTGCTGCTGTTAGTATGTTAGTATTGTGCAATATAGGAAAAGTGAAGCTGCACTATCTTCTACAAAAAAGTGCCGATACTGCAGTGCAATAAATTTACACAGAAACCCCACAGGGGGTTAATATAACATTTGAGTTCTAAATTCCTATACTTTGTGCAAATGTATCAAACTCATAAAAAGATCCTAAGTGGTAAACTAATACACAAAGTGCTGTATCAACTCAAGGAAGGGTTCAATACAAACAAGCAAAGTAATATAGTCTAAAATAAAGTGCTTGTGCATCAAATCAATCAATAATAGTGCTATAAGTCCATTAAAATGTTTTCCAGTCCCTAATAAACAAGTGATTCAACCCAAAATAACTCCTCGTAATTGTGCTCCAAATTGACCATCACAGCCTCAGCACAAGTTCTCCCAATGAAACTGCACTCACCAAATGCCGTGGTGGTGATCGCAATAGTCCCAATGTTCACCAGAAAGGAGGAACCAGAATAAATATTATGGTGAGTCGGCCCTTCCCCCTTTCATCATCCACTCAGACTTCCGGTGGGATATGGGACCAGACTACTTTTGGCATAAGATTCCTGTTAGAGCTGCAATGACACTGTAAGTGCACAATCTGTTGTATAAATCCAAGTCTATGTCGCAGAGCAAAGTGCCTGGCACAGAACATTTCTGTACAATGGGATTTGTGTTTTTAAAAATTATTTTACTATTTTATATATTCACCCAACATTCCCTGAGGAAGGCAGTTCAAAAACTGAAAGGCGTTGGGAGATTGGTGACTGAATTTAAATGCACTCCGCAATCAGTATGCATCTACATGTCCTCCTTCTCTCTGTATAGAAAGATGGGAGCTTGGTGATTGAATTCCTATGTATTCAGAATACATTGTGGATGTGCATGTCTTTTCCCTTCTGTATAGGAAGGCAATGTATGATACTGTGCATTCAGTAAAGATTTTAATATGCACATTTTATTACTCTGTATAATAAACATTTACCTTTTATGAATACCAACTGTACATTATTTTGTTTGGCTGCAACAAAGTCCCATTTGAGATACTTTTCTTTCTAGATACTATTTAGGGACGGAGCAGCCCTGAACTCATATCACTCACTTCATCTTTTGGAATTATATAGTGCAGTATGCCTTTTATTTAAAATTGCGCCAAAATAGATAAAAATATATTGCACTCGCATACTGTATACTGGTGCCCTCCTGGCACCAGGATGACTTCCCAACTGTATAGTACGGGAGCGCCGCTGCTCCGAACCGATCAGGAGCCAACGTGCATTCCAACTGGCGGAAGTTGTGTCCCCTGAACTTCCTGTTCTTAACCCAATTCAAAAAACTGACAGCATTCAAAACAGCCAAACTTGGCATTTTGAATGCTTTTCAGTGCCGAGGAGGGGTTTGGAGTATTTTAGACCCCCAGATCCCTCCACAAGGAGTACCTGTGAAAAAAAAAAATAATAATTTTTTTTACATGTCTGAAAATATCGGCCGATACCGATATCCGATGACCAAAGTATCGGTATCGTCATTAAAAAAAAAAACAATATCAGTCGATCACTACCTTAAAGTGTCAACCCTACATTAATATTAACAAATTTACTGTACTTATAGAAAATTTCCACAGGCAGTCCCATAAAGTGGGTCTAAATTCAAGGCACAACGATTATGCTTGCCTTACCTAATGGCGCTTTTCCACTGCATGGAACCGGTACCGGTTCGGCACGCTTTTGTGCTTTTCCACTGCTGGTACCGCATGTTATAGGGTCGGAACGGTTCGGTACGGTATAGGTTTGCTTTTCCACTGCATGGAACCGAACGGTACGGCTCTGAAAAAACAGTACCTACTCGATTGTGGTTCCAACAGGTACCAAACTGGTACCATATCCCACAATCCTTTACATGCAGTCACTACTAGCCACTGATTGGTCAGAGAATCCCACCCACCCCGTTGTTATCCCACCCACTTAACTTAGTACTACTTTAGTGGAAAAGCAAACCTATACCATACCGTACCGAACCGTTCCGACACTATACCATGCGGTACCAGCAGTGGAAAAGCAAACCGGGCCAAGCAGGCCGAGTAGAGCCGACCCGGTACTTGCAGTGGAAAAGTGCCAAAAAGGTGCATCAGGTAGACTTTTAGATCTCATGTGGTGCATTTGGCAACCCTGTAAAATACTTGGGCTGCCTTAAGGCCAAGTTCACATCTAAGTGGCTCTATGAGCCGCATTTGCACGGGCACTGCAGCCCATTCATTTAAATAGGCTGCTGTGCCTGCGTTTCATGCAGGAAAAAAATGTTCCCGCACCTATTTTAAAACACAGCTGGAGGGAAATTGCATTTTTAGATGCATGGGGAAACCATTAGAAATGAATGGCAGCCCTGCACATCTGCAAAGGAGCAGTGTGGTTTGGCTGCAAGAAAAGGTGCGATTTACACACTGTCCCGCACCTGCAACCACCCGCACTAGTGTGAACCTAGCCTAACGCAATGTGTGTGTGTGTGTCACCGAGGCTACATATGCAACCTCAGCTGTGCTACAATCATTTGAAAAACAGTTCTAGAAAAACAGTCAGCTAGCTACTAACATAGTTCCAGCCAATATTGAAAACTTGGGTAATCTACTAAAGCTAGAATCCAAGGAGTGAAAGATGAGAGAAAAAAGGTACCTCCTACGGCAATCATATTCAAACTTCTAAAGTAGTGAGTGTTTTCTCAGTACTGGCATTTTGTGAACATTAGGCTTTCTATATAGTAAGGAAACCAAGAGCTTGCAGGGTGTGTGCTTAAGAATAGCTCTCCTGCATCATGAGCAGGAACTTCTATACTAATGTACATCAGCAAACTTTGGATGAAAACTGAAGCCCCGAAACGGTAGGCCATGCATATGGCATTCAAACAAAATTGTATACATTCTAACTTAAAGCAGATCTAATATTTTAACCTCATCAGTTGGTATAATTCATTCTTCCTGATTCAGCATTAACTTAACATTGCACTGGTCAAAGATTCTCACAACCAGACAGAAAATACGGAAATCCTAATGTTGCCATATCTAAAAAATACCGTGTGAATCTATATTAAAATATTCATGCCAAAGAATGAAAATCCTCACTGCTGAGAAAGACAAAGAAGCCTTTGTTTATTCACTAGTCAGCTGCATCTCACAAAACAGACGGTAAAAAAAGTTTTAATGTGTTCTGTAAAATCTTTGTTTTGAACACTCCCTTAAACTTTACTGTGCTGAAGAACTATATTAGAAACGATTATGGACAACGTTTGTAACTCTTACCTTATTGCTGCAAGGCTGATTAGAAGTACACTCGTGTGTGCCTTCTCTAAACTACAGGATTTGCAGAAAGAAGAAAGCAGGCTCAGTCACTCCCATTTGCTACCGAACAAAGTAATCCAGGACAAAATGATTTCATTCATGTGATACAGACTGCCTACATTTTCTTTAAATCCACAGCAAAGTGCAATCTCAGTAAGACAATCAGAATGGTATTTTATTATTACAGTGGTCATAACACAGAATTCCCAATTGTGGAATAAAAAGCCAATAATCTAGTCAATCACCGACTATAAAATGCTTAGTCTTTGTTTTCTGATACTTTCCCATTACAGTAGTATATCCCAACTTCAAGTATTACAAACAAGCCTTGCTTTTTAAACTTGCAAATACTTGCTACGACAATGCAAAATAGCCCCATTTTAAAACACACACATAAATTTCACGTATTATTTTCTGATAAGATCTGTAAAACAACTTGCTGAAGGGCCCCGAGGCCTGATGAACCTAGTGAATCTGGTGAAACTTGTCAGCAGTATGGCTTTTGGCTCAATCATACTTGCCAACTTCAGAACATGAGAAAGAAAAACTTGGGAGGTATTTGACATGTGGCACACACATTTGTAGAAAACATTGAGTTTGAAGCTGAATAATGGTCGTGACTTAAATGGGCCTGGTTAAACAGAGTCTGAGCCTACTTGCAGCCATACACCACACATACTGTGTAAAGCCCCGTACACACGTACCGATTGTCGGCCGCAAATATTCGGCCGCCGAACGATCGGCCGTTGTAGGCTTGTTAGTATGATTCTTCCGGAAAACAGAAGGGTGTAGCCGCTCAGGTGTGTGTCTGGAACCTGGTGCAGTTTGGATCCGTAGTCCGGAAGCATGCAAAGTGTGAGGAAATATGACCGCACTCTGGTTGAAGTTTTTCTTGAAATCAAAAGTGTTTCCTTTATTCTTCCAATAAAATCAAATGACAGACAGTGTACAGCAGACAAAAAGGTTGACGCGTTTCACGACATTCCCAGTCGCTTACTCATAACCAAACTTCAACCAGAGTGCGGTCATATTTCCTCACACTTAGTATGATTCTTCCGACAGCCGACAGCGCATTTTCAGCTGTACAGAATCTGTCGTGCAGGCATTAAAATTTTTGTAGGCCGACAACAGAACGGCCGATTGTGCGTCAGTCAGTACAGATTTTGGCCGACAATCAGCAGATTTGCAAGACTGGGCATGCTCAGAGAAGAAAAAAGACACGGAAAGTAAACCATCACATGACATCACTTCTGCAGTCGGCTGCTGTTGGCAGACAAAATTCATGTGCAGTCTTTTGCACTTTTCAGCGGACAGGACAGCCCTGGACAAAAGACGGCCGATCGCTACGTGTGTACAGGGCTGAAGCCTCTACCCACAAATGACTAAATTACAATGCCACAAGTGACAGTCTCCTTGCACACAAAGACCTCCGCACAAAGGAAAAAAAAAATTACACTAACATTTTTATGCATTAAAATAGAGAGAGAAAAAACACAGTCAAGGTCATTAAAACAGTTAGGGCCTACTCAGCAGCCAACAACTGCAGGTAAAATAAACATCATGGTAGGGAATATGTAAGGTACACTACTATTGGGGTACAGAAGTAAGCAACATACGACATGGTGTTAAGAGTGCAAGGATCAGGGCAATGCAGCAGATCTTACAAAGTGCAGTGGTAAGGAGAAAATGACATAAAATGCCCCAGCAACCTTAGAAAGTAGAAAATGCTGTCAATACAAGAAAAAATGACGTCGGAGAGCAGGGAGAAAGAAAAAAGAAAAAACTTCTGGATCAGAGGTTAGTGGGAAGAAAAATGCCCTGGTGTTGGCAAAATGTAGGAGTAAAGAGGACATAAGGCATCAACAGTCAGTGGGAAGACTACACCAGTCTTACCACTTAGTGGGAAGAAAAAAAACGCTAATCACTGCTGTAAATGTCAGCAATGCCCCAGCATTGGTGTCAGTGGGATAAACATACCAGCAAAGCTATCAGCAGTCTCATTCGTTAGTACCATTGGAATCTCAGTCACATACACCGTTGATCAGTGGCCTACATAAAAGGGTTCAAAAGGCAGGTGATCTTTTACCTAAATGCATTCTATGCATTAGGACAGGGGTAGGCAACCTTGGCACTCCAGCTGTTGTAGAAATGCAAATCCAATGAGGCACTGCAAGACTTTGACAGCCACAAGTATGCTTCCCAAGGCAGAGGCATGAGTGGATTTTTCGTTTCAGCACAGCTGGAGGGCCAAGTTGCCTACATCTGCATTAGGGTAACAAAACTGTGTTCAGCTCCCTCCCAGCCACCCCCCCTTACACTTAACTGAGCCCAATCTCGATCCAGCACTGTGCCCGAGAGCATCAGCTCTCTCCTCTCTATGCCTCTTCACTGACCACTGGCTCCTGCTGCTGTCAATCATATCTTGTGAGGGAGGGGACAGGGCCAAGCCTTGTAATATTATGGGACACGAAGCTCCGCTCAGGATAAAGCCCGCACGAGTGCCCCCATAACAAGCAGCTTTCTTGGGGGCACTCAAAAGGGAGAAGCAACGGTGGGGAACCCCAGAATAATGTAAATCAGGGCTGCTCTGTGCAAAAGCATTGCACAAAGCAGGTAAGTATGACATGTTTGTGATTTAAAAAAAAAAAAATCCTTTACAATCACTTTAACCCCACCTTTTTTTTCTCCCACATACTCTGTTGTCCAGTTATTTACCTTCTAAACAACATGCTGAATTTCTCAGACACTTACTGATCAGGAGGGACAACCTGGTAGACTGCTAAGAGGGAAGAGCACAGACTGCATGTCCACTCTTACCTGCAACATGCAATCCCCAACCCACTCAAGCTTTTTACTAACACTGAAATCCACATTGGTTTAAAGTGGTTCTAAAGGCTGAAGATTTATTACCTTCATGCATTCTATGCATAAAGGTAAAAAACCTGTGTGCAGCTGCCTATGCCCCCAATACTTATCTGAGCCCGATCTGGATTCTGCGATGTGCATGAGAGCAGCGGATCTCCCAGCTCTCCCCCTCCTCATTGGCTCAGACACAGCAGCAGGAGCCTTTGGCTGCTGACAATCACAGCCATTGAAGAAGGAGCTTGGGGGGGAGGGGGGCTGAGATCCCTTCTGTGTGTCAATTGGCACACAGAGCGGGGCTCAGGAATGAGCATGCACAGGTGCATCCATAGCATGCAGCTTGCTATGAGGGAACTCAACAGGAATGAGGAGCCCAGAGTATCTCGGTTGGGGAAAGGAGCAGCAGAAACTAGCTACGCCAACTATGCAAGTCAGAGATTCTCACTGGAGAAGGGGAATGCTGAGGGGTACCAGGTGCCACAAAAAGGTGCAACATTACCCTAAAGATACAGAATTCCCCTAAAAAGGGAAGTGTAAATCTGTGAGGAGAATAACCCTGAAGGCAAAACCCCACTAGAACAGAGTCACAACTATGTGCAGTAGCACAAGAAACATGATGACAGAGTGAATTTTAGACATAAGGGATTAGACTGTGGGTCTAAAAGGGGTATCCTAGACATCAAAATACCAGGAAACAAACTACATGACAAACTTTACACCAAAGGCTTATCAGAGGTATTAGCTGAGCTGGCTTTGAGCCCTGCAGGCTAAGCAGGGGTTGGGCTCTGAGGACCTACAGTTTCCTGCTACCAAGGTAGGTGACGGTTGGGCTTCTTCTGACCCCTCCTCTGACTTGTTGCCTTGAGGCAGGAGCACACTCTACTTACCTGTGGTATTAACTGTGATGTCAAGAGCAGGGTCAAAGAGATGACTTTGATGTAGCATCAGCATCCCCATTTTGAAGCCTATTGTATGGACTCCAGTCCCATGCAAGACACATTTGCTTCAGCCACTCCAGGAAACAGGGACCTACCCCAGCAATCAAAAGATCCCCTTTAGAAAATGTACCCATTCTAACACAGTCTGACATATTCAATCGCTATCAACATAGGCAGAGGGCAGCACCAGTCAATTCAAACTGGGATTTAGTAAGGGACTGTGTCAGTGAAATCCCGAAAGGTGAGCATACTTTCATCCCATTCAGTGCTATTCCTGTTAAAAATAGAACACTGGTACCCAGCCCTAGCTCTACTAAATCTGCACATTGGAGACTTCCCCTCACAATTCAGGACCGTAGTGGCTCATATTCTCTCAGCTTCTAGAATACTTCTCACCAGACAATGGAAGTCGACCACCAACCCACTTGTTTCGGAGGTTGTTCAACACGTTAATCTTACATATGAGTACGAGAGACTGTTAGCCCACAGATTAGGCCAATCTACATCCTTTATACTTGCTTGGCAGTCATGGTTGCAGTGGACCACTAAATGATAATGTATTTATCTGTGCTTAATATCAGCTATGCTCTCCTTCTCTCTTGTGTGTGAAGATACAATTGTTGTAACCCTATTATTGTGTTCTCCGATTATTGTAACCCCTATTATTGTGTTCTATTATTTGTTCTACTACCGGTTTTGTTATTTTTTCTGAAAACTCAAAAATTTGAAAAAATAAAATAAAAAAATAGAACACTAGTAGATCCACAGTGGAAATAGATCACCGATTAATAAATTCCCTCTCAAAGAGGAAAAGATCTGTCATGCTTTTAGGTGGGGCTCAGGACCCTTGAGGGTGTTTTCAGTCCACATAGAGGAAGGACTCAAATAGCATGTGAAGCAGGAAGGTCTTTGCAGCTGTAAAAACTAACAGACCCAAGGCCTGGAACTGCAGACTGATCCTCCAAATGCATGGTAATACAAAATTGCATTGATCACATTTAAACAGACCCCCTGTAAATCTGTAATGGCGGTTGACTGCAGTGACCCAAATACAATTTCTTTAGAGATAGATTGTTGGGACTCAAAATTAGTGATATTAACATTTGATTCAAGAACAAGGGGGGACAATACAAGGCTCTCCAGGGGGACGTGGGCACAGTGCTCCAGTAGCAGACCACAAATGGCTATGGAAGTACAGAGCGGACATGAAGGTCCCAGTGGGCATAGAGGAGGCCTTGGCCACACCTGAAATTGCTGAGGAAAACTCTAATGGTGATGAACCTGCAACAGAGGTCTCAGAATCTGGATTACAGGAGTTGGTTTCTTTATGGGATACTGGGTAAACTCCCCAGAACTACTAGGGGAGTATGGTCGAAGATCATCTGTGGCAGTGGGACTGTTTTCTGTGTATATTTCTAAGACATGTTGTGTCTGTGTAACAGTAATGCAACCATGCCCAATGTAAAACAAGGCATTAACTACCCACCACCCCAGGCAGCTAGTGCTGATGACACCAACTCATCGTAAGAAAGCAGTGAAATCTTAGAAGACACCAGCAATCCATTTGGTGCCCAGGGGATAATGATTCTTCTAGGGTGAATGGTGGCCTAAAGGACAGCACAGAGCATGCACAGCACTCCTCCCAACGGATGACATCAGAACTAGATCCCAGTCTTTGTGAACAAACTGCCTTTTGCTACAGCCAAATAACTCAAATTTTTACTCACCAGTCCAGAGCACCTGCTGCTATTTTCAGCATTCCAGTTCTTACAGTTTCACGTATAGTTGATTTGTTAGCCAGCAATGGCAGCAGGTGCCCTGGACTGAGGAGTCCAAATTTATAAATATTTAGCTGTGTCAAAATGCAGTTTGTGTGTGAAGGACTGGAGAGAGCAGGCAACAATGAAGCATGGTGGAGGTCTCTTGCAAGTTTAGGGCTGCATCTCTGCAAATGGAGTTGGAGATTGGTCAGGATCAATGCTGTCCTCAATGCTGGAAAAAATACAGGTAGATACTTAGCTATCATGCCATGCCATCAGGGAGACGTGCGATTGGCCTAAAATTTACTCTGCAGCAGGACGACACCAAACATGCAGCCAATGTCATTTAGAAGTTTCTTCAGCGTAAAGGACAACAAGGATTCCTGGAAGTGATGGTTTGGTCCTCAAAGAGCCCTGATCTCAACATCAAATCTGCCTGGGATTACATGGAGACACAGAATGTTTTGAGGTAGCCTACATCCACAGAAGATCTGTGGTTAGTTCTCAAAGATGTTTGGAACACAACCGACTTGCCAAGTTCCTTCAAAAACTGTGTGCAGTGTACCTAGAAGAATTGATGATGGTTTCCATGCCTAGGCAAATTGTGTTATACAGCCCAGGAGTCATCAGGAGGGGAGGGAGGGTTCTCAGCTCAGCCAATGCCTTAGCTAGGGGCAGATGGATTACAGCAAGTAAATGCTACATCTGCCCTTACGCGAGATGGCCACTGCTAAAAATGCCAGGTGTTTTTCAAAATGGTTTCTCAGCAAAATAAAAGCATAGAGACTTGGATGGATGGAGGGGATTGCTTTGAATATTAAAAATGAATAAAATAGCATTTTTGGTTTGTGGTGCTCAGATGCAATGCAGTTCCACTTTAAAGCCCATTTGAAGCCTTTGTATTTGTCACAGGGCTAAGTGCTAAAATACAATGTACTGACAGCATACTAGACAGTTGAGATCACTGTTCTCACACAGTGCCATCTTAAGAGCATTATAGGCCCCCGGGCAATGCAGTGCACTGGGGCCCTGCCTACACAATCACCCATGAGAATAAAAATGCAAATTATGGATAAGGCAATATTTATTGGTACAGCAGTGCCAGGCTAACGACAGCCTCCAAGTTGGGCGGCTGGGTCCGGTGAACACACACACACAGACAGGAGTCCGACTCGACTGTCCTGTGTGTTCCTGTTCCCGTGGAGGCGGACCAGCATTCGTGCAGTTGTGGACTCCCCCTCCACGGCCCAAGTGACCCGACAGCAGTGCAAGGCCAACATGTGCTTGCCACCTGCTAAGTTCGGGGGCGGGATGCACACGGGAATCAGGAGTCATGCTTGGCCGGGGCTGCGGCGCTGGGCAGGTGGGGCTCCCCAGGCAAGTGGGGCCCCCGGGCAACTGCCCGGCATGCCCATTCGGTAAGGTGGCCCTGTTCTCAAACACAAGCAACAATCTGTGTCTCCTCCAGCAGTCAGGCAAACTCCCCCCTGCAAACTGTTGATAGGAACAGCTCTCTCGCTTTCCAGAGAGAACATATTCCCACCATTCATGTCCACCTTTGATTAGGCCCTATCACAGTGCGAAACACTTTTTACTGAAAGGTCCTATTTAAATGGCATCTCAGCCTAAAGTCACTAGAAGAGCTTTATACATCTAAAAGGCAAGTACTATAGGTGAATATTTTATGTAGGAAGCTCTTCTACTTGTGCCACAAAGCATATGCCCAGGTGAATGAAGCCTAGATTTCTTCTTTACTGTATATTTGTCAGGAAAATTTACAGCAGTTTCTTTCTGTGCATGAAGCGTTGTTCTCCTGTAGAGGACGCAAAGAGGCGAGGTAAATGTGAGCAGGGAAAAGAAGAGGTTGTTACTTTTACTTTAGGAAGTGCAGTGATATGGGTTGCAAGGAGGCTTTAGCATGAGGAAGGTCTTGGGATATGGCATCACCCTCTCTACCCAATATCAGAGTTTGTCTCAAGACATCTGGTAAAAAAGGTAAATAATCCCATGTTGCACCCAGTGCTCAAAATAAGGAGCCTTTATAAAATTTTAAGGGTATAATAATACTGATATAATTCTGTTAATTAAATAATCCCCTTCCCCTGTATGTTTGAGGGATAGAAATATATAACATATTTAACCTATAGGTGATAGATTACAACAGTAGTATTATCTGAATTCTGGCTAAGGTGAGGGGGGTTGAATTATTATTTTAACATTATAAATATTAAATTGCCTCTATATCTAGATAGGGGGTGTGGTGAATACAGTGTACCATTGCTTTCCAATCTATAAAGAGAATAGAGCAAACAAATGCTGGCCAATATGGTGTGTTTAGCTGATAAGCCTGGTATTTTGCTTCCTTCATGCTTTTAAATGTAAAACCTTTTTACTGTTCGCTTAAGTATAACAGGCACATTAACCACCACAGAGGGGGCCAGGTTTGCCCACACAGGTTGCACGGGTGTTCCATCCGGGCAGTCCCATTTAATGTAAGCAGCTACACATACACAGCCTATACTTAATTTGGCATCCACGTGCATGGGAAGTGTGTTCCCAAACTCACACTGTCTATGTTTGGGGCACACTCCTACACGCGCATGGATGTCAAATTGAAAGCAGCAGCTGTATCCGTGCAGTTGCTGCATCCCAATAGGCATGAACAGAACTGCCTGCACAGGGATGCATGAAACACCTATGCATCCCATGCAGAAAAACACAGCCCTTTCATGGGTGTACACTACGTATGTCCGTAGTCAATGAAGCCAAAGGACGTTCCTACATAGAGATTTAGTGATTTTCTGACTATGAAAACATAGAAAAATAGAACATTTTTAATGTTCTTCAAATTATACTTCTTACTTAAATGATTGAGGCTTCCACATTTTAAAGATTACATATATGTATGAATATACTTTGGCTGCATGTATTGTAGCAATAGCAGCTCATCTTTCAGCTTTGTCAGCATTTTTTTTTAATCAAGGCTCTGTCACCCTCTTGTGGAGTAATGGGAAATTACACATCTGTCACGAATAGAAAGAAAGTTCTTCTTGGATATTAACCTGCTTGCGCTATAGCTGAAAGACGGCTATAGCACAGGCCTAAATTGCCGGGAGGGTGTCAATGTACATGTCCATGCATGAGTGCCTGCGCACCCCTGCGGGAGTCCATGAGACGAGAGATCGGGGGAAGGGGCCGATCCTGGCCCCTTACCATGTGATCAGCTATCAGCCAATGACAGCTGATCACGTAATGTAAAAAGAGCTGGTAATCGGCTTTTTTGCGGGGAAAAAAAGACGATCACAGGCTTCTGTCAGAGGGACATCGGCCCCGAAGAGAGAAGTCACTGCTGCCTCATCTGTGCCCACCAGTGCCACCTATTAGTGCCCATCAGTGCTGCCTATCAATGTCACCTATCAGTGCCCTTCGGTGCAGCCTCATCAGTGCCGCCTATTATTGCCGCCTCATCAGCACACATCAATGAAGGAGAAAAATTAGCCGTTTGCAAAATTTTATAACAAATTATGAAAAAAAAATTTTTTCTTCTTAATTTTAGGTCTTTTTTTGTTTGTTTAGCAAAAAAATAAAAACCCCAGTAGTATTTAAATATCACAAAAAATAAAGCTCTATTTGTGTGGAAAAAAATTTCATTTGTGTACAGTGTTGCATGACCACACAATTCCCATTCAAAGTGCGACAGCGCTGAAAGCTGAAAAGTGGCCTGGGCAGGAAGAGTGTTCAAGTGGTTAAAGGAATTGTAAACATTCACCTTGTAAAACAACCCATTCAGTTTAAAATAGAAATGAAACGCAAAACATTTTTGTATAGATAAAAAAAAACCATTATAAATACCGTTTTTTTTCCCCTTTTTTTCATAGGTGATCATATTCCCTCTGTTCTCAGCTGAATAACAGCTGGGGGGAGGAGAAGCAGAAATACACTTAGCTTTCCACTGAATTGCTGTGCAGCAAGTCTGATCATTGGAGGAGAGCACGCTGAGTTCCCAGCATAGCTAGAGAACTCACCATGGTGTGTTCTCCTGCTTAGTGTGGTCAGTCCTTAATAGGAAATCAGAGGGACTGACAAGAACATCAGGAATTTCACATAAAGTAAGCAATATAAAGAGAACAGGATACTTTCTCATACAAGGACATGGTACAGCAGGCACATATCAGGAATAAGACATTCTGGGGTAACAAACGCTTTAAGCTACAGAGAGATTACTGGGGAGGTCCTTATCTTATATACATATTTTGAACGCATATGCTAAACATAAATGGTAATTTAAAAACCATGTCCTTGCAGAAGTTTTTAAATAGTATTTGCTTGCCATGCGGCAAAGTGGCATTTAAATATTACGAATAGGTCATCTTGAAACGGTTACAATTATGTTTTAACATTGTAAGTAAGGGAAACCATAGTTTAGTGCCCACAGCACACATTAGAATGATCAATTAAACACTGCACTGAATATCCTGTTTTTATGTGGGACTTTAATAAATAATGTAAGCATTAATCAAAAGCATTACCCAGTTGGGAAGAAAACTTGATTTCTGGCAGATTACCAGGTAATACGTGATGTCTGTCTATATTTCAAATTTTGCCCTAACATACACTTTAAAGCTGAAAGAGAAAAATGGAAAAACGAACCTTGAAGTGAGGCATCCCACGCACAGCAAGGGAAAAAATGCTGAATTTGTGTTTTGAAGAACATTAAAAAGAATTTGCAATGACCTTTCTCCCTCACTCCCACCCACATGCTGTGTGACCAATCCCATGAAGCATCTTCTTTAGGGCGCTCCATCCGTCGGTTGAACTCGGACATCCTCATGTACGATGCAGGTACAATAGTCCTCCATTGCAAGGAAGGATGCGGAGAGTCCTCCCAGAATGCGGAGCGTTAAAGGAAAAAAGGAAAAGTGCCAACTGTCAAGG
The DNA here is from genome assembly GCF_965119305.1 of Pelophylax lessonae. Classification (NCBI taxonomy): domain Eukaryota; kingdom Metazoa; phylum Chordata; class Amphibia; order Anura; family Ranidae; genus Pelophylax; species Pelophylax lessonae. The sequence continues at coordinate 155,117,167 of NC_138777.1, forward strand.
GGAGGGAGGAATAAGGTAAGTAAAACTTTTTTTTTTTAACCCTTGTAGTGCGAGGGAGGCCCCATTAAAAAAAAAAAGGCAATTTTCAAAATTCACTCTGAGTTTAGCTTTCAATTAGAAGGTAACATTTTATTTAGCCACTTGCCTACTGGGCACTTTTACCCCTTCCTGCCCAGGAGGCCAATTTTCAGCTTTCAGCTCTGTCACACTTTGAATGACAATGGTGCGGTCATGCTACATTGTACCCAGATGACATTTTTATCATTTTATTTTTCACACAAATAGAACTTTCTTTTGGTGGTATTTAATCACCACTGGGTTTTTTATTTTTTAGTTAACAAAAAAAGACCGACGTTTTTGAAAAAAAAAAAAATGTTTGCAAAATTTTATAACAAATTATGACAAACAGTTAATTTTTCTCCTTCACTGATGTATGCTGATGAGGCTGCACTGATAGGCACTGATTGGCAGCACTGGTGGGCACTGTTGAAACTACACTGATAATCAATGTAGATGTTCTTTCACACAAGCCGGATATCAGCTCTCCTCTCGCTGTCAGCATGAGGAAAGGAATGGCGATAACCAGCTTGTGTTTACATCGTGATCACCTGTAACTGGACACAGCTCATCACATCATGAAGGGCCAATGTGATTGGTCCTTTACCCTGATTTGTGATCACCTCCGTCCTAAGGAGTGCTCCACATGCGTACTAAAGCGTGGGGGCGCGATCACAGGAGGACGTCATATGACGCCCTCCCAGAATTGGCTAAACCCGCTGTAGCCGTCATTCCTTGTATCTAACTTTATGGTCTGACAGGAGTCACTTTGGGTGGAGAGCTTGTGGAACCCAGATTACTTTAGAGAGGTCGGGAAATTCCTTGTCCAGCTTCCCCGGCTCCTCTTATGTGTATGTCACCTTGTGTCTATTAGGGTCACAGGGTGACCAAGAACCCCAGTCGGGTCTGCACTAATCAGACTCGCTGTACAACCACACCGCATTTCGTGTTACCCCGGTTATTCTGGGTTCTATATAGGTGGTTTGTGTTGAAAAAATGAAGGGCCTCTTTCACTTGGGACAATAATATTTCTGAACAATATCCCTCGGGAAATACATTAAGATAAACAATTTGACTTTTCAGATTGCTTGAATATTGCTTGAATATTGTTGGAGTCTCTCATAGACCATTGCTAGATAGTGAGGTGGGGTGGGGTTTGTTATTGTTAAGTGCCTGTATCCCATTGTTCTTTTGTTTATGTCTGCCTTACGATCAACCTATTATGGGATGTGTATGTGGACTGGCTGCTAAGGGGGGAGGGGGGGGGGTTGTCCCAGAGTGTATATCTCTTTGTGCCTGTGTTTGTTCTTATTCTGGTTTCCTCCAAAACTGGTACTGCCCAGTTCTTGGGGTAACTATAGCCAGATTCATGGGTAGCGTGTTCGAGAGCTTGGGAAGTAGCTTCTGGGCGGAGATACCCAGTCAGGGTGTCCAGGTTCCGTCACATATGGTACCTTTTAATTTTTTTGTACATGAAGGTACACGTAGCAGGGGTTTCTCTACAGAAAAGGTCTTTATTCTGGTGCGTACACTTCCACTTTAGACAAGTTTTAACTGCTGTTCAGCACCCCAGCAGTGTAGATTTCTCTCTCCTAGACAATTCCAGGCCGGGATTAGGCTGCTATGATTGCTGCCCTAAGTTAATTCTCCACACATTCCTTAGAAGTATTCACTGTAGGGTCAGTAATAAAATAATGTTCTCTAGTGGATTCTTCAACAAAATACAAGAACAGTAGCTATAAAACCATCATGACCACAGTTTTTGCTTTCCTTTTTTGGATAAAGGTTTTGCATGAATAAATAAAAGCTGATCATTTTAGTCATGTTTTAGTCACCCCTGCCAGTGTTAAAGTGTTTAACACTTCATATTCCTGATATGTGCCTGCTGTACCATCTACTTGTACTGTATGAAAAAGTATCCTGTTCTCTTTGTATCCCTAACTTTATGTGAAATCACTGGTGTTCCTGCTAGTCCCCTTGCTTTCCCATTTAAAAAAACGGACCACACTAAGCAGGAGAACACACCGTGGTGAGATTTCCTTAGCTATGCTGGGAATTCAGTCTGCTCTAGTCCAACGACCAGACTTGTCCTGACATGCTACCCCTGCACAGCTTTTCACTGGGAAGCTCAGTGTGCTGCTGATTCTCCTCCCCCAGCTCTTATGCAGTTGATTACAGAGGGAATGTGATCACTTATAACAAAAAAAAAAAAAGGGGAGAAAGGTATTTATAATGTTTTTTTTTTTTTTTTTTTTTCGATCTATAAAAAACTTTTTGCATCTCATTTCTACTTTAAACTGAACGGTTTGTTTTACAAGGTGAGCGTTTACCCCCCCCCCCCCCCTCTTTTTCACTTAGGGATCTTCATTCAAATAATGTTTACAGGCGATATGTAAACATTACACAAAATCACACACAAAATTGATGCCATATTCATTCTCAGAAAACTCCAACATTTGCCAACAGTTTAAAACCAGAGATATTAGAATAAGGTTTTCCTGGATTAGGTGCTGGTGATTAGAACTGCATTAGGAAATATACAGCTGAAACATGTCTTTTTAAAGCAAAAAGATCTAGGGTCTGGTGTTTTTTTTTGCGACCTAGGAGGTCATCATGTCAAGATTGAAGGAACTCTCCAAAGCTTTCAGAAAGGAGGATTTGAAAGTCCAATAATTATGGCAAGGGATTTAAAACACTCAAAATATTTGAAATCAATCATTCCATCATAAGGAAAATTGCCTACAAGTGGCACAGATTTCAAACGACTGCCAATTTGTTCAGGACTTGCCGACCTAACAAATTCAGTTCTAAAGCTGACCGTTTGATGCCAGAAGAAATATTTGAGAACCCCAAATTTCTATTTCTTGATCTACAGATAATGCGTACAACTACGCTTTATAACGGCACGCGACAGGGTTGCCCACTATCCCCTCTCCTGTTTGCAATCTCCCTAGAACCTTTCCTTTCCACCATCCGGAATAACCCAAACATACATGGAATCAAAGTGTCAGAGGAGGAACATAAATACGCGGCTTACGCCGATGACATTCTTTTCTACATCCAACAACCTACCATTACGCTACCCAACCTTATGAAGGAATTCTCCCTTTTTCAGACTTTGTCTAACTTTAAAATAAACATGTCCAAATCTGAAATCTTAAATATTTCGGTCCCCCCCCCATGCAGTGCCCGCACTTAAATCATCCTTTCCCTTCACTTGGCAAAAACAGTCCCTCAAATATCTTGGCATACACCTGTCTCCCTCGCTTTCCAAAGTCTTTTTACTCAACCACATCCCGCTCCTAAACGCCATTAGAAGTGACCTTCATTCCTGGCGCTGGCTTGCTACCTCTTGGATGGGGCGCATCAATGTGGTCAAGATGAACATTTTGCCCAGGGTGCTTTTCTTGTTCCAGATGCTCCCGTGTAGAGTCCCGCCAAGCTTCTTTAGGGCATTGAATAGTCTTACTGGTAAATACGTATGGAATAATACACATCCCTGCCTAGCTAGATCTTTGTTATCTCAATCTAAGGATACAGGAGGTTTGGCACTACCTAACATTTAATTGTATCACCAAGCGGCAATCTTACAGAGAGTATATGACTGGAAATATCGCTCAACTGACAAGCTTTGGGTGGGCCTGGAGAGAGACTTATGCGGTGCAGACCCCTATGTTCAGCTCTGGATTCCACCTCAATACAGATCTCTTAGACTTCGCAAGTCCCCCCTGACGGGGTTCACACTTCAAATGTGGGACTATCTCTGCAAAAAACACCATTGGCCATACAACTCCCCCATCATGCCCCTTCTGGGCCACTCCTACTTCCCACCGGGCAATTTAGATCCCCTTTTTGGATCTTGGATGAAAAATCCAGAACCCCTTCTACACCAAGTGTTGACTACCTCCGGTTCCCTTCCTCTGAATTACTTAGCTGTCAACCCCCCCCCCCCCCACATTCATGGACTCTTGGCGTTATTCACAATTGCTACTTTTCGTGAAAACCCTGCCAACCCCTCTACGCACTCTAGAGGACCTCACGCCTGTTGAACAAATTTTGGCCCGCTCACCCCCGCCAGCTAAACCGTTATCTTCCTTTTACAAGGCCCTCTTGGAATTGCATACTTCCACTGACCTACGATTTTTCACGGCTTGGGAAAGGGACTTCGAGAGCTCACTCTCGGATGAACAGAAGACGACTATCCTAACCTTGACACACAAGACCTCAGTTTCTGCTCGTACGGCAGAGATGAACTATAAATTTCTCTCCCGGTGCCACCTTACTCCTGCCAGGCTGAAAAGTATCTTCCCTGACTCCTCCGATCGATGTTGGAGGGGCTGTGGGGAAAGGGGAACGCATGCTCACATTTGGTGGTATTGTCCAATCATCAGACAGTACTGGGACGCAATACTCAAGTTGATACAGAAAATTCAAGGTTCCCCAGTCCCTGATGACCCTTGGGCGGTACTATTTCATTCCACCGAGGAACCTATCTATAGCTATAAGAACTCAATAACTCCTCACCTTCTCAATACCGCCAAATCTCTAATCCCCAAACTTTGGGCTCAACCCAAAGCTCCTACGGTTTGCCAATGGCTGCTGGCAGTTGACTTTACCTACCGCATGGAGGACACATCATACTCCTTACGCAATCTTTCATACAAAGCTAACTCCATTTGGGCTTGCTGGTTGGTGTTCACACATTCGGCTGAATATGCTACATTACTGAATAGATCTCCTGATGTAGTAGACAACCCATAGGTAGACCGAGGTACACCGCACTGAATGGTTACCGTCGCTGTTAATATTGGTATTATTACAGGTTGTGAAACATACTACTAAATATCCTGTTGACTGACCAACCACCCACCTCCCCCCCCTCACCCCCATTCCATTCCCTCCCCCCTCCCATCTTTCCTTCCCCCACTACCCCCCCCCCCCCCCAGACCTCCCTCTCCCCCCCTCCCCCCTCTTTCCTTCATTCCACCTCACCCCCCTTCCCCTTCCCCCCCCTCTAATCACCCATCCCCCCCCCCCCCCTTCCTCATTTGCTATCCTTTCTTCTCTTTATCTCTATTCTCCCTTTTTTCTCAAACCCCCTCTTCTATGGGGTTTACATATATTACAGGAATGACTGTGTCAATCTTTTTACCACTGACACAATATGTTAAACATTTCTGTTTTTTGCATTGTTTAGTGTACTCATTGTGTATTTTTTGTACATGCACTTGTTCTGGTATAAAATTTCTCTTAATAAAGATTTATTAAACAAAAAAATAATGCGTACAACAGTTGGTGGTAAAGTGTATGCCTACCAATCAGAAAGTGATTTCACCAATTTACCTGCATGGGAAATGTGCCAGTCCAAAAAACGCGCATTACAATAAGACTACCGTTTTCCATTGCACATGGAGGCAAAGACGAAGCCTTCTGGGACAATGTGCTGTGGACTGATGAATCAAAGACTGAGTTGTTCAGCTGGAGTTACAGTAGACATTGTTTGGTGAAAACAGGATACAGCATTTCAGAAGAACCTCTAACCAATTGTAAAGCAAGTTGTTGAAAATAACTGCATTTTTGTCTTACGGTAAAATCCTTTTCTCTGATGTTCATTGACGGACACAGCTCCAGAATCTTCTTGATCATTGGGACGTCCCAAAGCAGTGTCAAACATGAGGAGTGGGAAAAAATACAGCAGAAAACCAAAAGTGTAAACCTAGCCAACCAGGTAACATGGACCTCGACCAGGAACAACTGGAGCTCACCTAAAAAAAAACACACCCTCAAAGAGGACTAATCCTCTCAAACAGCGGCCCGCAAAACGTTGCAGCATCCGCAGATGCAAGCACATCTATTTAATAACATTTTGTGAAAGTGTGTGAAAGTGTGCACAGATTTTGTGAAAGTGTGCACAGATGATCAAGTGGCTGCCTTGCCAACCTGCACCACTGACGCCTGATGGCGGGAGGCCCAGGAGGCACTAAGCACCCATGTAGAATGCGCCTTAACAGGGAATGGAGGAGCCTGACCCTTGATGGAATAGGCCTGCACCACCGCCTGTCTTGTCCATCTGGAATTGGTCACGACAGACACGACCAACCCTTTTGCGAGCTCCATCCGTAGGACAAATAGTAAGGCCGATCTCCTAAATGACTCGGTTGCTGCAAAGAACACCCTGATCGCCCGACCCACATCCAGAGAGTGCAAGGCAATCTCCTTACAATGTTTAGGCTTAGGACACAGGGAAGGCAACACACTGTCTTCACTCAGATGGAAACCAGAAACAACCTTAGGAAGGAATGATTGACTAGGCAGAAAAAAACTGAATGCCTACAGCAGAGTGTGGGAGTATATCCCCTGGGACTGCCCCATAAGCATTGTAAAGTTTTTTCCTGCCTAGTGTCCTACTCCTATAGGGGGTAGCATTACCCAATGGTTAAGATTCAGCAGCTGTGTCCGTCAATGAACGAAAGAGAAAAACTTTTTTTTAGAGGCAACTATAGGGTGTGTGTTTATTTTTCTTTATCCTCATTGCTAGATGACTTTATATTGATTATACAGCCCCCCCCCCCTTTAAGGGTAGGAACTCTTTTTGTGAAGTGTGCAGAACTCCTGGATTACTGCATTTTTTATTTATATTTTTTGCTTTGATGTTTAAATACTCCCTACACTCATAGGATTTCCATCCCCTAGATTAAGCTCTGAGGGGGGGGGGGGGGGTAGCAAAATGCATTTGGGGCGTGGCCTGGTTGGAGTTCAGCCTGCGGTTGTCACTCTCTCCACCATTGCAGGACTGCATTGATGTACCACTTTGGGGATTACCACTTTTTGCTCCCTTGAGCTATAGCTTAAAGCCAGGGCGTGCTCTGTCCCTTGACAGCACTCCCTACAGCGGAGGTGGAATAATCCACACACATACCCCATACCTGAAGGAGCCCGAGTGGCACATTAAGCTATACCAGGGAACACTCAGACTTTTTATGAATGGAGCGGAACCAAGCAGGCATAGCAAGTAGAAAAAAAAAAAAAAAAAAAACTGTTTTCGCTTATATCTTTTTCAGGTAGGTTTAATTTGATTTCTCGCATATGAAAGGGTTGCTTCAAACTATGACTTCAGATTACCATTTTATTTTTGCCTGAGCTGTATATTTTGACAGCAATTCTTTAATATACACAAACTTGTGTTTAATTTTTTTTTTTTTTTTTTTTTTTTTTAAGAAGCTCTCACATGAACTGCACAAATTTAGTTGTTGGGTGTGTTTATGTTCTTATCTTTCCTTTCTACTGCTTTTCAGGGAAGAATGTTGATATTACAAACCTGTTGAGACATGACACAATTATTACCAATCACATATAAAATAAGCATCCAGCATGTAAAAGCAAGAAATACTATCTCCCATATAAACATTCCAAAAAAATAATCACAAGAGATTTTAAAAGTATAAAGGAAAAAAAAAAGCAATAATTCCAAAACATACACAGAATAAGAGCCGGTTCACACTGGGGCGACTTGTCAAGTCGCCCCAGTGTCGCCGTGGGTCGCCTGCCATAGAACAACACAGGACCCGTTCTAATAGGAGCGACACAAGTCACTCCGACTTAGAAAAAGGGTCCGGAGCTTCTTTGGGGCGACCTGGAGCGACCGTCATAGACTTCAATGATATGAAGTCCGTACTGGCCGCTCCGAGGTCGTGGTGCGAGCTGCGCACCGTGACTTCAGAGGTCGCCCCGGCAAGTCGGGTCGCCCCAGTGTGAACGGGGTCTAAGTCAATTTTACTTAGACATGCTTTTTAAACAACAAACATACAATATAATCACGTGGATATATAGTGAATATAATCCGCTCATATAGGTAAAAGCATATGATGGAGGGCAGATCTTAAAGTGCTTTGCACTGTCAATCAACAATAAAGCAGACCTGATGGGGAACTAGTCTCTCAGTTCCCCATCAGACTCCACCTACCTCTACGAGAAAATTCTTTGACTTTGCGTCAGGAACAGTGGGGGGGGGGGGGTCAACGCGCTGGGGAAGGAGTTTCCAGCATGAAAACTCCAACCTCAGTGGCAGGACTTCGTGTACCCGTCTCTGACAGGAACAGCAATTGGACACAAGCACCAACACACTTTATGAATACCCCACGCAGTCATTTCTGCATTTTATTTTTGGGAGGCTGGTCTTAGACACAGATCTGCATCTTTTGATTTCCTTGCGCTTAATCCTCTTTGCGTTTTTGCTTTTTGACTAGCTTTTTTAACATTGTCAGTGTATTATGTTTACATCCTTTTCGCTGCAATTTCTTTCACTCATAAGTGCATTCTTTACTATTAGTGCACAGCTGTGTGATTGATAGCTCAGACAAATCAACATGGCTACTTATTGCTAATCACACTTACAATTAGAATCTGGCATGTTAAAACAGGAAAAACACAATCTCCCATACACACATACCAAATAAGTTCCAATCACACAAAAGTTTATTTGACCTTCTCCTGTCCAGCCCATGTAGATATACAGACAGACAAAGCAGTAGTAGTGGTAAACAAAGCAGTCATTCAAAAGTCACTGTTTAACTGCTGTGACTGACCACAGTGATCACATGGTACAGGACCAATAACAGCATCCCTGTAATATGTGATAGCTGTGGCCAGTCACAGTAGTTCTCATTGAAGCCAAATGACAGCCAAACACTGTCATAAATTATTGTTTATACAACCATCATAGCCATATAAATGTAAAAAACACCCCAGAGCAGTACAGTGTCATTATGTTGACACTGCACTGCTCTTTTGACAGTATGTAAACAAAAAAAATAAATAAATAATAATCTTACATTATTCTGTCACCAGAATAAATGCAGTGTCACCAACAGTGACATTGTACTTCTGGGGCGGTGATTATGAACAATGGCTCGTTGATCTGATATCACGAGGTCAGTGCTGCCAGCCATTGTCTCTGATCACCGCCACAGCAGTACAATGTCACCAGGATAGTGCTGCCAGCATCTCTAATCACCGCCAATCTAGTGCCAGTGTCCCTAATCACCGCTACACCAGTCCCAGTGTCCCTAATCACCGCTACACCAGTCCCAGTGTCCCTAATCACCGCTACATCAGTTAGGCCTGGTTCACACCTATGCAGGTTGCAGTTTATGCATATTCCAGATGCATTTTGCATTTTTCAATACACATTGTATCTATGGAACCAAAAACACAACCTGCTGGTCCCTGGCCCTTTCCATAAAATGCACAGATGTGAACATAACCCAAAGGAAACCATATTGAATGGACTGTAGTGTTCCTGCAAAACTGAAAACTACAAAATGCATAGGTGTGAGCCAGGCCTTATAGCGTCACCAAAAGGGTTTGTTCACAAGTGTAACGCTCTCTGAAGAGCTATTTTCAGGTGACGCACAGATCAGAGACCATCTGACAGGCAGTGAAAAGGTGGTGTAGTGCCTCATAACCACCTACTTTAACCCCTTGGACCCCCATTTGCATTAAATGGCCTGTGGTCAGCAAGTGTACAAGGGGTAGAACTTGTGCCACAACTTGGAATAAAAGTATCAAAGCCATGGCATGTGTACATCCCCTGCCTCTGCAGCCAAAGGGGGTAGCGGTTGAGGGGCAGTAAAATTGTGGCTCAACCGAAAAAGTTTTACACACCCCACCCCCCACCCCCCCCCAACCTCATGAGCGAACAAGCACTAATAATGCAGCCAATCACAGTTCTCCAATTACCACAACCACAGTGTTGTGAGACTAGTGTAGCTAGAATCAGTGTTCTCTATTGCCACCACACTAGACCAGTGCAGCAAGCAACAGTTTTCTTAATCATGGCAACACCAGTCCCAGTTTCACCAGACCAGTGTATGACAGCAACTGTGTTTCTTATCACCACCACACCAGTTGCAGTGTGGCCACACCACTGTAAGCCAGCAACAGTGTCCCTGATTGTGGCCATTTTAGACACAGGGTCAACAGACAAGTGTAAGTCAGCAGCAGTTGATCGCTGCTACTCAAGTCCCACTGTCAGCACTCCAGTGCAGCCAGCAACAGTGTTCCTGATACTTGGCACATCAGTGCAGTTTGCCTCTGCCTGCACTAACTTTGGCCTGTTTATTGACCATGTTTCCTTCTGCTCCCTGGACCGATCCTTTGCCACTTTGCTGACCATGTCTCTACCTGCTAAACGGAACTGACCCATTCTCACATCCGACTGAATAGGTTTCTGCAAGACACCAGTTCCAGCACCCAGGAACTCTTTTGTTCTTCCTGTCCAGTGAACATGGCATCCTTGAGGGCAGACACATACGAGTAAGCTAGACTTGCTTGTTTTATAGGAAAAGGGACTTAACAGGAACAGGTTTAATTCCCTGACAACTCGTACAGATGTGACCATTTCAGTATATTGGTTTTGGCTAGGGCTGCAACTAACGATTAATTTGTCTGTCGACTAATCTATCGATTATTTTTATTTTTTTTTTTTTGCTTAATTGAGTGTTGTTTTGATTAGCTAATTAATCCTGTAATTAATACAGACCCCACAGTAAGCCCCCCTCCCAGTACAGACCCCTCAGTAAGCCCCCCTCCCAGTACAGACCCCACAGCAAGCCCCCCTCCCAGTACAGACCCCACAGTAAGCCCCCCTCCCAGTACAGACCCCACAGTAAGCCCCCTCCCAGTACAGTCCCCTCAGTAAGCCCTCCCACCTAGTACAGACCACTTAGTAAGCCCCCTCCCTGCAGCCAGTCAGTAGGAAAGACCCTATATGTCTCGTATGTAGGACTGTGCCCACCCACTCATGTCCCAGGAGCTGTGGGGACTGACTGCTGGTAACATAAAGAAAGCCATGTGCACTCACTTGTCGGGCCCCCTCATTGAACTTCTGCAGGCTGAAGTCCTGGTCCAAGAAGGTCCGGATAAGGAGTACGTAGACTCTTGTTCTCATCCAGATGAAGGGATTGGGGAGGCTAATCACCATCATCTTGTTGGGCACCGGGCGCTGACTGCTGTACTCCCGCCTGATACATCGCTGCTCTGCTGCAGCCGGGGGCAGGAACGGGAGCCACACAGGCCGACATACCGAGCTCGGTCCCCTCAGACTCAACCAGGACACTCGGAGCGCCGTCCACACATCCTGTGCACCGACTAATCCGTCCCCGGGAAACAGGACTCAGCTGAAAGGGGCCGCTTACTACTAGGAGCCCGGGGAAGGGGATTTCATCTGGCCGGCAATGCTTCAAGCGGCGCTACGGCCGGCCAGGGTGCGTGTGACGTCACGCGTAGACGCCTTTCACGCACGTCGACTATTTTTTGTAGTCGACTACGTCGACGCATCGTTGCAGCCCTAGTTTTGGCACAACTGGTTGATTTTTGTGATACACAAGATATATACAGTATACAGTGGATATAAAAAGTCTACCCCTGTTAAAATGCCAGGTTTAGATGATGTAAATAAATGAGACAAAGAAATAATTTCAGAACTTTTTCCACCTTTAGGCGCCTTTTACAATTGTGCGACTTGTCCTGTATCTTGGGACTGCAAAGTCACATGACAAGTCGTACTCCATGATTTTCAATGAGTACCGTTCATATCTGTATGACTTCAAGTGGCAACGACTTCAAAGTAGTCCCTGCACTACTTTGGGCTTATTTAATGCCTTTTGAGGTCCATAGGCATAGGTTCAAGTCCAGTCAAAATCACATCAAAATTGCGCGACATTTAGGTTGCATAAGTGTGAAAGGGGACTTAATGTGACCTCTAAACTGTACAACTCAGTTGACCAACAAACTGAAATCTTTTAGGTGAAGGGAAGTAAAAAATAAAAAAAAATATGGGATCATGTGTGCACTCCCCTAAAACTTATACTTTGTTGAAGCACCTTTTGTTTTTTTTTACAGCACTTAGTCTTTTTGGGTAGTCTATAGAACTGTGATGGCGATCCTTGGCACCCCAGATGTTTTGGAACTACATTTCCCATGATGCTAAACTACACTGCAGAGTGCATGAGCATCATGGGAAATGTAGTTCCAGAACATCTGGGGTGCCAAGGTTTGCCATCACTGCTATAGACTCTTGACTTGGCAATATTTGCCCACTCTTTGCAAAAACACTTAAAATTTGTCAGATTGCGAAGGCATCTCCTGTGCACAGCCCTCTTCAGATCATCCCACAGATTTTCAAATCGGAATTAGGTCTGAGCTTTGGCTGAGCCATTCCAAAATTGTGGATTTGTCACTTATTAAAGTGACAAGTGCAAAAAATGTGAACCTTTTCAACATATATGGAGATAGCAGCTCTCACAATTGTACAATGTTAACCATCTGTGCTGAACACCCCTAAATGTTTCTGTAATTCTAAGTATGCCCATGCTCTGCGTGAGAAAAATTCCTATTAAATTGACAACTTTGTGTAAATAAAGAAAAAAAAATAATATATATGAAATTTTAATTTTCTTTCCGCATTTTCTGCAAAATGTGTAAAAAAATAAAGCCTTTTTTATAAAGACCTTTGGGTGTTTCCTCTCCAATATGTATGACTATGCTGTGCTATGTCTTATTAATTGACAAGGTTGTGAAAACAAAGCCATTTAGTATCTCTCATTTTACAGAAAATGAGGTTAAAAAAAAAAAAATTACAAACTTCAAAAAAAACTCACCATGACTCTTACTAAATACCTTGAACTGTCTACTTTCCAAAAGGGGGTTTTTAAAAACAAATATATATTTTTATTACAGATGCACCAACATTTTGGTGGTGGAAATATATCAGCCGAAAACAATGTTGTTGGCATTTTGAGAAAAAGGTGGCGATAATGGCGCCGAAAACGCAAGCGATTTTACTGCACTTATGGTTTGGTTTTCATGAGTCATGTAACTCAAAAACTACACCAAAAACCTAAAACGGGTGCGATATTGATGAGTTTATCTGCGTTTTCAAGGCAGTTCAACAGGGAGGTGCGTTTTTTGGTGCAATTTTTGTAACTTCCCAAAAATGCAGCAAGCAGGATTTTTAACACCACAACGGAAGCGCACCAGACAACCACTGTGAAGACATACATAGAATATAAAGGGATACGTTTTTTTGCGCTAAAGGTGCCAATAATGGCCGACAAATTCATATGCATTTAATATCATATTATTAATTAAAAAGTTGATTATAAATATATATCAAAATTAGAGGTGCATCTATTATTCTCTATACAGAGGATTGTGATCTTGTTTCTTTTTTTCAATAAAAGATAAAAGTATCAGGTGGTTTAAGTGAATTTTTCCCTATACATGTCTACAGTAAATATTATAATAACATATCTGGAACAGGCAAGATCGTATTCTTTGCTTTAAGATTTATCTTTTTGTCTCTTCATTTCATTAAATGTTATGTCCTCCTGGTCTCTGGTTTTTGAAAGTATGTGACATTCTATAAAAACCTTGTCCCTGGTATGGTACCAGATTGACATGGCATGAGGTCTATCACGTGCGGTTAGAAAAAACAAGAGCTCCTGTTGATATTTGGGGCCTCTTGTTTCATGTGTTCTCAGATGTTTTTCGGCTGACCTCGGCACTATTATTTGATCAGCTCCCTGCCCTCTGATCCATTCTTAAACATAAGCTATGGTTTGCATGTGACCTGAATGCTCTCATTACTGCTGTCCCTACGTGTGTAGATTTTATTTTCACAATTGTTTTTTTATTATTTGCCCAAAATACTTCTTGGTATATCATTTTTTATCATAGGAGGAGCTGGAGAAACCTTTATGTTTAAAAGGCTTGTGGTTTTGTACGAGATATTACCTAAATTATTCTTTCACAACCCCATGCAATATAAACTGAGCAGACAATGAAAATGAATAACCAGACGTTACCCTCAGTAAAAATGAAGTTAAAATGATCAGTGAAAAGTTTATGAACAACACTCATTTTTTTGTGGTCAGTTAATCTATGATGGTTAGTGCACCACGTGCATGGCTAAAGTCGGTGTGGTGTGCCAAAACCGACACAGGGGGTAGGCCTGTAAATAAAAGAGGGCCCCCCGAAGGGATAGTGTAACAAGGAAGAGGGCGAGGTGGGTGGGGTGGAAAGCGTAAGATGCGGCAGGCAGGGAGGGGAGGAGCAGCGTCTTATAGGCACGCTAGCTCCTCCCACAAACACAGGCCTGCGGCCTTTCACTTGTGGTCGAAACAGACATAGGGGGTAGGCCTGTAAATAAAAGAGGGCAAAAAGAATGCAGTAAACACACTTTATTCAAAACACAACTTAAGATACAAGATTCTTGTAAGCTAACCTTAACTCTCTTTTCGGTGTGGGATGTATGTGTGAAAAATAGCTGATTCCTACCGCCCTACTTTCTTAATTATGTGACCTGGTGTATTGGCACTGGAAGCCGCTGATGCCGCTCCTATTCTGAACGAATGTCCGGAATGAGATGATCCTAATTTAATGCACAGCGTGCGAACGTACAACAAATTTAGTAGTGGTTAGGAGACTAACAGGGAAAACAGTGGAGAGTGGCTGGGGGAGTCTTTGATCTGAGCTGGGTAAATGTCTAGGACTTTAACCAGGCACCAGTTATTCTCAGTCGGGTAGAAGGGGATGGCCAGCGGATGGCCTATCTGTCTGGTCTTTGAACGTTGGAGTGAAAGGATGTAGTGGTCCTCTACCTTCTCTAAATCCTCTTTGAGGAGGCATGATTGCCTGTCTGGGTCGCAATCGTGAATTCTCCGGGTCTAAGGAACCTGTAGAAGGCTAAATACTAGGTTTGTATGAGGTTCGAATGGTAATGTGTCCAGTATGTCAGATAAAGCCCGGAATTTTTCCCCATCTATAGGCAACCGTTTGTGGTGTGATGAACTGCCTTATTAATACCTTTCAATATACAGTGCCTTGCGAAAGTATTCGGCCCCCTTGAACTTTGTGACCTTTTGCCACATTTCAGGCTTCAAACAAAGATATAAAACTGTAATTTTTTGTGAAGAATCAACAAGTGGGACACAATCATGAAGTGGAACAAATTTTTTTTGGATATTTCAAACCTTTTTAACAAATAAAAAACTGAAAAATTGGGCGTGCAAAATTATTCAGCCCCCTTAAGTTAATACTTTGTAGCGCCACCTTTTGCTGCGATTACAGCTGTAAGTTGCTTGGGGTATGTCTCTATCAGTTTTGCACATCGAGGGACTGAAATTGTTGCCCATTCCTCCTTGCAAAACAGCTCGAGCTCAGTGAGGTTGGATGGAGAGCGTTTGCGAACAGCAGTTTTCTGTTCTTTCCACAGATTCTCGATTGGATTCAGGTCTGGACTTTGACTTGGCCATTCTAACACCTGGATATGTTTATTACCATTCCATTGTAGATTTTGCTTTATGTTTTGGATCATTGTCTTGTTGGAAGACAAATCTCCGTCCCAGTCTCAGGTCTTTTGCAGACTCCATCAGGTTTTCTTCCACAATGGTCCTGTATTTGGCTCCATCCATCTTCCCATCAATTTTAACCATCTTCCCTGTCCCTGCTGAAGAAAAGCAGGCCCAAACCTCAATGCTGCCACCACCATGTTTGACGGTGGGGATGGTGTGTTCAGGGTGATGAGCTGTGTTGCTTTTACGCCAAAAATAACGTTTTGCATGGTTGACAAAAAGTTTGATTTTATCTGACCAGAGCACCCTCTTCCACGTTTGGTGTGTCTCCCAGGTGGCTTGTAGCAAACTTTAAAATTACACTTTTTACGGATATCTTGAAATGGCTTTCTTCTTGCCACTCTTCCATAAAGGCCAGATTTGTGCAGTATACAACTGATTTTTGTCCTATGGACAGAGTCTCCCACCTCAGCTGTAGATCTCTGCAGTTCATTCAGAGTGATCATGGGCCTCTTGGCTGCATCTCTGATCAGTCTTCTCCTTGTAGGAGCTGAAAGTTTAGAGGGACGGCCAGGTCTTCGTAGATTTGCAGTGGTCTGATACTCCTTACATTTCAATATTATTGCTTGCACAGTGCTCCTTGGGATGTTTAACGCTTGGGGAATCTTTTTGTATCCAAATACGGCTTTAAACTTCTCCACAACAGTATCTCGGACCTGCCTGGTGTGTTCCTTGTTCTTCATGATGCTCTCTGCGCTTTAAACGGACCTCTGAGACTATCACAGTGCAGGTGCATTTAAACAGAGACTTGATTACACACAGGTGGATTCTATTTATCATCATTAGTCATTTAGGTCAACATTGGATCATTCAGAGATCCTCACTGAACTTCTGGAGAGAGTTTGCTGAATTGAAAGTAAAGGGGCTGAATAATTTTGCACGCCCAATTTTTCTGTTTTTTATTTGTTAACAAAGTTTGAAATATCCAATAAATTTCGTTCCACTTCATGATTGTGTCCCACTTGTTGATTCTTCACAAAAAATTACAGTTTTATATCTTTATGTTTAAAGCCTGAAATGTGGCAAAAGGTTGCAAAGTTCAAGGGGGCCAAATACTTTCGCAAGGCACTGTATTCTTCACCGAGTAAGCCCTGAGGAAAGGAGAATGGTTTGGAACGGTTGTCAAGACGTGGTGTTGTATGCCAGACAGGTAAAGTTTGATCATATTATATGAAAGTCTGAGCTGAAGGTGGCAAAAAGCGGCGAATGCAACCATGGTTTGAACTGAACGATCGTAAGTCGAATTCTACTGAGAACCTTTGGAAGATGGTCACGGCTCTGTCGTATGCCTTCATGGTGTTCGTGGATAAGGCTACCCTATCCAGTTCGTTACTGTGTGCCAAAATCCAGGCTAGTCCAGGATTAACTTGTCAAACTCCGGGGTCCGGCCGGGACATTTGTTGGCAGATGGGTAGAGGTTGAAGATGACCTGCAATTTACAATGGAACAAAGCATCAGCGGCGGAGTTGGAGTAGCCTGGGATGTGTTCGCAACAGAGGAAGAATTGAAAGGTGGCCACCAACCAGGTCAGTCAGCGAACTAGCCTCATAATGATCAAAGAAGATGAACGGCCCTTATTGATTATGTCGCAGGCTGCCTTGTTGTCAGTGTAACACTTCACAGCCATTCCTGTCCAGGATTTGCCCCATGTGAAAGCCGCCGACACTATCGGGTACATAAACCGATAGACTCTACCGGCCAACAATCTCTTAACCAAGAGTTTTTATATATCGCTGCAAACCCGGTATTGGCGGCTGCGTCTGTCCAAAAAACTGGGGATTATGCGAATATCGGTGGGATGAACATGGAGATCCCATTCCAGTGTTCTAGGAATTCCAGCCACATTGCAACGTCTGCCCTAGCCAGGGGATCTATGTGACCAATATGTTCATCTGGAAGACCTGGTAATAAGCACAATAACCTAGAAATAAATGATCTACCTTGGGGAATAATATGCATCGCGAAGTTCAAAGAACCTACCAAAGATTGTAGGTCTTTACGTGTAAAAGTTCCAAGTTGTAGGAACCGGACTATGTCTATGCGTATGCTCCCGAGCTTGTCCTCAGGGAGACTAGACTGCATGGTGTCAGAATCGAGTGTGATGCCTATGAAAGTCTAGTCTGGTGGTGGGTTCAGTTGTCTTGTCTAGTGACAGGGGGACGCCTAAAGTAGAAAACAGTGCCACAGTGCTCTTTAGACTTGACAGGGCTGCAGTTGCTATGTTCAACCAACAAAAAATCGTCCAAATAGTGTAACACCGTGGGGCACCTAGCGACATTGAGGAGGAGCCAGCAGAGAGTCTGAGAAAATGTGTTTAATATTATTGGGCTACTCTTGGCCCCAAACGTGAGTCTAACAGCAAAGTAATATTCTGCTCTCCACTTGACACCGTGAATATGCCGTAAAGAGGGATGAATGGGTAACAATTTGAAGGCGCTGGAGATATCGGTCTTACTGAGCCAGGCGGCCCTACCTGCTCTCAAGATTGCTTGTATGGCATTATCCACGGTCGTATAGTGAAGAGAGAATTCGGTAGATGGAATGAGGGAATTTAGGCTTGGGTTTGTGCACGAATGAGGGACAGACAGATCAACGATAAGACGTTTTTTATTAGAATATTTGCTAGTGGCTATTCCAATTGGGTTAGTGCGCCAGGAGGTGAAGGGAGGGGAGGAAAAGGGGTCTATCATTAAACCTTTCTGGGTCTCCTTGCTGAGCAAATTGTCCACCGTCTGTGGATCGTTCCAAGCTGAAAGGAGGTTGGGACACTCTAGTGTCCCTATAGGCAGTGATACCAACCCAGTGTGGAAACCTACTGAAAACCCATGTAATAAGTATTCCACTAGGTGAGGAGACGGGTGTGATTTCAAGTAGTATCCTAGAATATCTATATTCACCTCGGTAAGTCATTGCTTGGGATTTAACCTAGAAGGGCACATGGATTTGGCATGAGCCCTAAAGCATATGGAACAGACGTGTAGTAATCTGCAGGCGCTAAAGCTACAGGCACCTCCATTGAAATTATTACATATCTGAGCTTTGCCTAAATAAATGATGGGAAGACCGAGCTTATCCCTTTGGCCACGTTGGTCAGGCTTACTAGCTCCCCCCGAGAACCCAGGAAGGGAGGGATCGGCCTCCGAGGGGCACAGGTTAGCGGTATTAAAGGTGGAAGAGCAGACTGTACAAGACGGGAGGTACTACGGCTGCAAAATGTCTGCAAAAGAGTTCCGTGTCCAAGAGGCCCCAGTCAGAACAAATGTTAAACTGGGCCAAGGCTTCGGCTGCATTTGCCGATACAGACTTGTGTAAGTCGTAAAACATGAAGCCCCCGTACTTGTGGCCTAAGTCAACCACCTTATGAAGGTATAAATCGAATTCCTCCCGGCGTTGCGAATACACTGAGCACACAACATCTCTGTAAATACTGAAGGCTAGGACAAACTCTGGTATGGTGAGTTTTTTTGTTGAGTCTTGGGTCTCTGGCCTTCATCACGACGGCCAAATCACCGTAATTGTACACCCTGTTCTCCACAATGTCTTGGGATGCAATTAGCAAGGAAACCAGATTCACGTCCTTCCCATCTAAAATGTCCTTGGGGAGGGCTGGGGGGACCATGTGTGCTGGGGTAATGACTGGCAAAGCAGAAGGGAAGAAAAAAAGCGAGGCTGGGGGCCTACCCTGTGAACTGGCAGGAATGAGTGCTTGTACCGGCCTCGAGTGAGGCGGGTCCATATGGGATGGGCTAGCATTTTCCAGCTTGGACAGTCTATCACAGATTGACTGTAGTGATGACAAGATGGTGTCTAGAGTCCCTTGTATGTCCATGCTAACCACCTGAGAACTGGTACCCAGCCCAGAATCCTCAGGATGTGCTGAGAGCAGTTTGTAGAGTTCAGCCTTTTTTGTTGCCAAAGCTGGAAAAGGGATGCCCCTGCGGCGCAAAACAGCCGAAATCCTCGGGATGGTCCAGGAACTTAAAGAGCCTGGCATGGATGGTCCTCGGAATCCCCTGGGGGTACCAATTCTAACAGGGGTGTTAAGCCTAGCAGGTGTGCTTGGGGGAGATGACCCTTCGCCTATGTTGGCTCCTTGAGACATGTTGAAAAGAGAAAATAACACACAAAAGAGAGAAAATAAGACCTGGTCGCCTGACAGGTCGTCTGCCATAGAGAAGCTGTGGACCCGTTCTAATAGGAGCGACACAAGTCACTCCGACTTAGAAAAAGGGTCCGGAGCTTCTTTGGGGCGACCCGGAGCAACCTGCATGGACTTCAATGTTATGAAGTCCGTGCCGGCCGCTTCGAGGTCGCGGTGCGAGCAGCGCGCCGCGACCTATGAGGTCGCCCCGGCAAGTCGGAACGCCCCAGTGTGAACGGGGCCTTAGTGTGACGGTATATGGCAGTAGTACACATAAAAGTAAATAGTATTAGCAGTGTATCAGTATAAGTCAGTGTATCAGTATAGTAGTACACATAGTAATAGTATTTAGCAGTGTATCAATATAGCCGTAGCACTCGCGGTAGTAATAGTATTTGGAGCGCAGCAGTGGTATCGCATTGGCAGCGTAGCAGTGTATCAAGCAGTAGTATACATGGCAATGGTATTGGCAGTGCGTCAGTATAGCAGTAGTCTTCGTGGTAATAATAGTATTGTAGTGTAGCAGTATGTATGCAGTAGTACACAAACAGGAGTGTAGCGGTACGTCTAGCAATAGTCCAAGTGGTAATAACAGCATTAGTAGAGTAGCAGTATACATAGTGGTAGCATCCATGGCATCAAATGTATTAGTAGAGTAGCAGTACACATAGTGGAAGTACCCATGGTAAGAAAATAATATTTAGCAGAGTAGCAATATCCACAGTAGTAGTACCCATGGTAGCAGTAGTATTAGCAGTGTAGTAGTATACAGGTAGTACCAGTGGTAGTGACAGTATCAGTAGGGGCCCCAGCTAAATCGCAACCATTGATTCTAATCATCTATCTTTACTCCAAGTGCACTGAGCTCATATCACAGAGATAAATGCTGTCCCAGATCTAAGGCTGTGTTACACATGTTCCTATACTTGTGGGGCAAGGTATGAAGCAGGGCCGTGGCCTGGTGAGGCAAGGCAGAATCAAGCCCCCCCCGTAAGAAGCCCCCCCCCCCCAATGATACCTGACGCTCGGTGGCTGAATGAATGAACGGGCCGCTCCAGCGGATGATCTGACTGCAGGGGAGGAAGGCAGGAGAGATGCGACGGCTGCTGCGGTGGCTGGAGGGACCGGAGGTTTGGCTGCCCGGGTGGACAGCGTAAGATGCAGCAGGCAGGGAGGGGAGGAGCAGCATCTTTTAGGCACGCTAGCTCCTCCCACAAACACAGGCCTGTGGCCTTTCACTTGTAAAAATAAATCTTGACACTGCCCTATTTATTTGTAATTATGAGTAAACATCATATTAAAAGACCAACAAGGAAGCCATGAGCAAAATCCGGACATATACATAAAAATGTTATATTTACAAATATCTAATCATTTCTTCACACAGATTTTAAACTAACCTGGAAATTCCATACCATAGCGTAGTCATCACTAAATGGCGCCCCCCGTCCGGCCAGAGTCACTGTTCTATTCAGACCGGCCGCAGTCCTGCCATTTAGGAGCCTGCTCAGCCATCTTCACTGCTGTCATCCTCATCAAGCTCCGCATGAATGGTGGGAGGCATGAGTCTGATATCGGAGGCAGTACAGCTCCTGATGGAGGGAGGGACTTCAAGTTAACTAGCAGGTGATTGGTTGGTAGCAACCAATCACAAGCTTGTTACCAGGAAAAGTTGTGCAGATCCTGCCCTCCTTTCCTTCTGATGTCAGCCTCATGCCTCCAGTTGTCCATGCATGCTGCCAATGTCCGCTCTAGACTAATGTGCCCTCCGCCTTGTGTAGGTCGTACATTAAAGAGAACTGTTACTGCTGTGAATGATGTGGAGGAAGCCGAGGGTGCTGTAAAGGGGGGGAGGAGAGGAATAAAATGGGGGAGAGCAAGGAGGACAGGAATGTAAAGGGGGGCTGAGGACAGGAACGTAAAGGGGTAGGGGAAGGCTGAGGACAGGAACGTAAAGGGGTAGTGGGGGCAAGGGCAGGAACGTAAATGGGTAGTGGGGGTGAGGAGAGGAAAAAAATGGGGGGGGGGGGTGTGATGACAAGAATGTGATGGGTGGCTGAGGACAGGAATGTGAAGGAGGGAGGTGACATAAAGGGGGCTGAGGACAGGAATGTGATGGGTGGTTGAGGACAGGAATGTGATGGGTGGTTGAGGACAGGAATGTGAAGGAGTGAGGTAATATAAAGGGGGCTAAGGACAGGAATGCAAAGGGGGCGGAGGACAGAAATGTGGAGGAGGAGCGTGATATAAATAGGCATAAGGATAGGAATGTAAAGGGGGGTGATATGAAGGGGGTGCTGAGGACAGTAATGTAAAGGAGGAGCTGAGGACAGTAATGTGAAAGGAGGGGTTGTGATGTGCAGGGGGGGGGAATGAGAACACTGTTGTAATGACAGGATTGTGATGTGAAGGATCTGAGGCTAGGTTTATAACATTGCTACCCGTGTTCTGCATGTGGGCAGCCCATTCATTTCAATGGGCTGTCTTACATGCAGAAACATACAAAAAGTAGTCCCTGACCCTTTAAAATTGCACCAAGCTGGTTTGGCGCTCACAAAAATGTGCAGCGTTTGCCAATGCTTCAAGGTACCATTAAGAATCAAACATACGACTTGGACCCCTGCTGGAAGAAAACTTTAGTGACTGGACCTCCATGAATTTTAATTCAATACCCTTGCTATAGAGTTTAAAAAGGATGCAAGAATCTTATAGTCCATGGTTTATAGGCTAGTAGCTTTAGGTAATTGGACATTGGAAAGCTTTTGAGGACCCTGGAGCAGCTTCCCTATAATCCCATCCTACTCAGTGAGTCCTCAGTTTTGTAGAATGCAATATAGAGTAACAAGGAGAGTTTGGGGAGGGCGACTTGTGTACTGTGCTGTACCCTGAGAAATGGAATTTACAGGCAAGTCAAAATTTCTCTGATCTTAATTATATAGTAGAGGAGCAAGAGAGAAAGATTGCTCAGTGGAGGATAGGTATATACACTGCTCAAAAAAAAAAAATTAAAAGGAACACTTTTTATTCAGAGTATAGCATCAAGTCAATTAAAACTCCTGGGACATTGATCTGGTCAGTTAGGTAACATATTGGGTTTTTTATCAGTTTTAGCTGATTTGGTGTTAATGGGATTACCAACAGGTAAACTAGATGGGCAACAATGAGGCGACCTCCAAAACAGGAATGGTTTTACAAGTGGAGGCAACTGAGTATTTTTTCCCTACTCATATTTTCTGACTGTTTTTCACTAGTTTTGCATTTGGCTATGGACAGTGTCACTACTGGTAGCATGAGGCGATACCTGGACCCTATAGAGGTTGCACAGTCTGTCCAACTCCTCCAGGAAAGCACATCAATATGTGCCAATGCCAGAAGTTTGCTGTGCCTCCCAGCACAGTCTCAAGAGCATGGAGGAGATTCCAGGAGACAGGCAGTTACTCTAAGTAAGCTGTACGGGGCTGTAGAAGGTCTTTAACCCATGAGCAGGACCGGTATCTGCTCCTTTGTGCAAGGAGGAACACAATGAACACTGCCAGAGCCCTACAAAATGACCTCCAGCAGGCCACTGGTGTGAATGTCTCTGACCAAACAATCAGAAACAGACTTCATGAGGATGGCCTGAGGGCCGGATGTCCTCTAGTGGGCACTGTGCTCACTGCCCAGCACCGTGTAAGCTTGATTGGCATTGCCACTGAACACCATAATCAGCAGGTTCGTCACAGGTGCCCTGTGCTTTTCACAGATGAGAGCAGGCTCATCCTGAGCACATGTGACAGATATGAAAAGGTCTGGAAAAGCCGTTGACAACAGCATGCTGCCTGTAACCTCATTCAGCATGACCGTCTTGGTGGTGGGTCAGTATTGCTCTGGGGAGGCACATCTATGGAGGGACGCACAGACCTGTACAGCCAGTGACGGCGAACCTTGGCACTCCAGATGTTTTGGAACTACATTTCCCATGATGCTCATGCACTCTGCAATGTAGTTGAGCATCATGGGAAATGTAGTTCCAAAACATCTGGAGTGCCAAGGTTAGCCATCACAGGCCTAGACAATGGCACTCTGACTGCCATTAGATATCAGGATGAAGAGCTTTGCGAGGGGAGTGGTTTGGCGTAATGTGAGCGCACCCATGACTCACCTCTGCTCCATTATCCTGCTTGATTGACCGGAGTGTGCCGAGGACACGGGAGATAGGGGAGTGAGCGGAGGAGCAGCGAACCCGGCGTGAGAGCTGGCGGGGACTGAGATCAATCCCGCCTGGGTTGGCGGCAGGAGCTGAGGCGGCCCTTGGGAGTGTTGTGCTGCCTGGAAAGGTTTTTGGAGGGCGGGGGGGATCGTTTGGCCATGAGAGAGAGGAGACGGCACTGCGGTGTATGGAGGAGAACGAGTGCGGTCTTTGGAGCCGTTTATCCTCTTCAGCCCTTGTCAGCCTCTGTCCCTTGTTAAGAATTATCCGACTTGCCTTGGGCTCTCCCTGGCTTCCCCCGTCCCCCCCCCCCTGCGCTCTGACTAAACTCTGGTCACTGATGGTTACCTTAAAAGGTCCCTTTACTGACTCTGCGGCTCCCTGGAGCTGACACCTAAGGAATGCACTTGAACCACTATTAACCTAATTTGGTTAGTGGAAAGCTTCAGACTATTTGGATCCTTGGACTGACATATCAAACAGATAAGTGAAAAACTGACTTCTTCCTTTTTGGTGGCTCTCTTCCCTTTTTTTTTTTTATTATTGCCTACATTTTATGGCCTACACCATGGTTTAAAGCAGCTCGGAGTGGGGAGTATAGACCTAGCAATAAGGTGGCTTGTTAGTATAATACGGAGTATAGTACTTGGAATAAGCCGACTACAGGCAATGACAAGGAAAAGGGGAGATACAGTATCTCACAAGAGTGAGTACACCTCTTACATTTTTGTAAATATTTTATTATATCTTTTCATGTGACAACAATGAAGAAATTACACTTTGCTACAATGTAAAGTAGTGAGTGTACAGCTTGTATACCAGTGTAAATGTGCTGTCCCCTCAAAATAACTCAACACACAGCCATTAATGTCTAAACTGCTGGCAACAAAAGTGAGTATACCCCTAAGTGAAAATGTCCAAATTGGGCCCAATTATCCATTTTCCCTCCCTGGTGTCATGTAACTCATTAGTGTTACAAGGTCTCAGGTGTGAATGGGGAGTAGGCGTGTTAAATTTATAGTTATCGCTCTCACACTCTCATCCTGGTCACTGGAAGTTCAACATGGCAAATAACACTCTGAGGTTTAGAAAAAAAGAACTGTTGCTCTACATAAAGATGGCACTAGACGGAAAGAATTTCTGGCTATGCCTAAGGGCAGTCCCTGGGGGTATACCCTCTCTCTTCCTGCAGGATGTCAGTTTTGTATCAAAGCAGTGTCAGAGAAAAGCACACCAACCCACTCAAAGAGTTAGAGGGGCAGGTACTGCGTCCGTCAATGAACCTAAGAGAAAAGGATTTTACGGTAAGTCAAAAATCCAGTTTTCTCTATCGTTCATTGACGGACGCAGTCCTCTGATGCATATCAGTAGGGACGACCCAAAGTAGTACCAAAATGAGGGGTGGGAACAGCAGAACAAAGAAAAAAAAACAGTCCCCAAGGCCAACATGGCCAACCAGGCAACACAGGACACCTCAGAATAACCAGAAAACAACCAGAAAAAACACCCTCAAGGAAGGCCAAGAGGCCCCCTAAACCGCAGCCTGCAAAACCTTGCGGCCAAAGTAGGCATCCGCAGATGCCATCACATCCACCTTAAAAATTTGGTAAAGGTGTGAACAGACGACCAAGCTGCCGCCTTGCACACCTGAAGCACAGACGACTGATGGCGAAAAGCCCAAGAAGCACCAAGCGCCCGAGTAGAGTGCGCCTTGACAGGGAAGGGCGGAACCTGACCGGTAATGGAATAAGCCTGCACCCACTGTCTGTCTGATCCATCTGGAAATAGTTGCAGCAGACGCAGGCAGCCCCTTCTTTGGGCCATCCGTGAGCACAAAGAGCGAGTCAGACTTGCAAAAAGACTCAGATGCCAAATACACCTTGAGCGCCCGAACATCCAGGGTATGCAGGGCAAATTCCTTAGGATGTTTTGGCTTAGGACATAAGGAAGGTAACACAATGTCCTCATTTAAGTGAAAACTGGAAACCACCTTCGACAGGAATGATGGACCCGGCCAAAGTACCACCTTGTCCCTGTGAACCACCAGATAGGGAGAACTACAGGACAGCGCCGCCAGTTCCGACACCCTGCACGCAGAAGTGATGGCCACCAAGAAGGCCACCTTCTGAGACAAGGTAAGCAGGGGGACCTCCCGAATATTCTCAAAGGGAGGCCTCTGGAGAACCGACAGCACAATATTAAGATCCCATGGCGGTAGCGGTGGTCACACCGGAGGTACCAAGTGTCGCACCCCCTGGATGAAACTACGCACCAGGGAATGGGTGGCCAATGGCCTCTGGAAGAAATAGCCAAGGCCGAGACCTGACCCTTGACAGTACTCAAGGCCAACTTTTGATCAACTCCCCGTTGAAGGAAAGCCAAGATCTGAGCCACCAAATAGGAGGGAGGGTGGGTCCCAAGGGACTCACACCACGCAATGTACGACTTCCACCTACGATATTAAATCTTCCTAGAAGTCGCCTTCCTCGCTTTGAGCAGAGTGGGAATCACTGAAGCAGATAAACCCCTGTCCTTCAGCACCTGGCTTTCAACAGCCAAGCCGTCAAAGCCAGCGACTGTAAAGCACGATGGAAGATTGGCCCCTGAGAGAGCAGATCCACCCGAGAGAAAGTCTCCACGGGGCGCCTGCAGCAAGCCTGACCGGGTCGGCGTACCAGGTGCAACGAGGCCAGTCCAGAGCCACAAGAATGACCAGAATCCCTTCCGCCTCTATCCTGCTAAGACGTCTCGGCAGCAACTTGAGAGGAGGAAAGGCATAGATCAGCAGATACTGGCCCCAGGGGGCCAACAGCGCGTCTGCGGCATCTGCCAGAGGGTCCCGGGAGCAGGCCACAGACCTCTGTACCTTCCTATTGATTCGAGACGCCAACAGATCCACACCCGGAGTGCCCCTGCGAAGGCACAACTGTTGAAACCCCTTCGGATGCAGGGACCACTCTCCTGCATCCAAGGCCTGGCGGCTGAGGTAATCAGCCTGCCAATTTTCCACTTCCGGAATGTGGACCTCGGAGAGAGCTGGAACATGGCACTCCGCCCAATGTAGAAGGTCTGCCACTTCCAGGGCCGCAAGGACACTCTTGGTGCCCCCTTGGTGAGTGACGTAAGCCACGGCCGTGACATTGTCCGATTGAATGCTCACAGGACAGACTCGAATCCTTGGTGACAACTGTCCAGTATATAGGGAGAAAGGATTTCCCTGACTGAAGCATCGGGGACCGAAGCCACCAGACCAGGGACTCTTTGGTCCTGTGGCTTAACCGAATCCGTGTATCCAGAGAATTCGGGTGTTTGTTCCACTTGAGAAAAATTTCACTTTCAAGAACCCTCGTGTGGAACTGAGCAAAGGAGACCGCCTCGAAGCAGGACACCATCAGTCCCAGTACTCTCATACAGGTCCGAAGGGATGGCCGGTCGTTGGACATCAACAAACAAACCCACTGACTGGATCTTCTGAAGTTTTTCCAGAGGAAGAAACACCCTGGCAGAGGACGAGTCCAAGGTCAGACCCAGGAGACCAGTCTCATGGAAGGGGTCAGAGATGACTTTTGAAGGTTTACGATCCAACCAAACTCCTCCAGAGTACGCATGGTGACCCCCACATTTTCCGTTAGCAATGCGGGGGACTCCGCACGGAGAATCATATCGTCCAGGTAGCCCAGGACCGATATAACCCCCTGTCGCAACAGTGCCAGGACTGGGGCCAACACCTTTGTGAAGACCCGAGGAGCAGAGGCGAGACCAAAGGGTAACACCACAAACAGAGCAATCTTCTCCCACGGCAAAATGGAGAAACCGTTGGTGAGCAGCACAGATTGGAATGGGAAGGTAGGCATCCTTGATGTCTATTGAGGCAAGGAAGTCCCCCTGATGTAGGGAGGCCACCCCTGTGCGAATAGTTTCCATCTTGAACTTTTGAGCACGCACAAACACATTCAGTGCCTTTAGGTCCAGGATCGGACGCACCTTGCCCTCCGTCTTGGGAACTGTGAACAGGTTGGAAAAAAAACCGTGAAAGCGCTCCGCGTGCGGAACAGTTACTATCACTCCTTGCTGTAGCAAGTCTTGCACTGCCCCACAGAGCGCTCACAAACGATCCGGGGATAAGCGGACATTGGAAGGGAAAAACCTGACCGGAGGAACGGATCGAAACTGGATCTTCTATCCGGACCGCACAACATCCCGGACCCATTTGTCTGGGATCCGGGCCAGCCATGTCCGAGAACCGGCAAAGGCACCCCCCTACCCCAGTCACGGGTGAGGGAGCACCTTCAGGCCGACGGGGCCTTGTCCGCAGGTCTGGCAGAACCTGACTTCTGCTTCCCAGCCCAGGGACTCTTGGAAGAACCCGAGGGAGCCTTGAAGGGCTTATCCTTATCGGCTGCCCGTGAGGGACGAGAATACATTCTGTGATCCGAAAAGGACGGACCCCACCTACGGCGAGAGTCCCTACCCATGGAAGTAACACCTTTAATAATGTCATCCAGGGTAGCCCCAAACAGACGGTCCCCCTGAAAGGGGAGTTCCATCAGGGCCTTCTTAGAAGCCTGATCCGCAGACCAACACTTCAGCCAGAGCATACGCCTCATGACCACCGCCGTAAAATGACAGACGACCCAAAAGGGAAGCAATGTCCAGCGCAGCATCGCAAGCATACTGCAGCACCTGCACCATCTGGTCCAACAGTTCCTCTAATTCAGGAGGGACAGGCTGGCCCTCTGCATCACGGCGAAGCAGCTTCGCCCATTCAGTCACCATTTCGGTGACAAGGGCCGAAGCAAAGGCAGGCCGTAGCGCAGTCCCCGCCATAGTGTACATGTTGCGGGCCACAGCCTCCACCTTCCTATCCTCTGGGTTCTTAAAGGACGGGGAATCTTCCACCGGAATCATGGTAGCCTTGTTAAGTCTGGAGACCGGGGGATCCACCTTAGGTGGCACCGACCACTTCTTCACCAGAGACTCCTCAAAAGGGTAGCGTCTGGTAAACCGCCTAGACACCCCAGTGAACATGTCCGTCGCTCCCATTCTTTGGCGAGTAGGCCAGCAAAATAAGTGGGGATAGGAAAAAAGACTTTTCCACCCTCTGAGGTTTATGAGTGCCAAAGGCAATCCACGCCCCAGGAGTGGCGACAGCCACATCCTCCAATTTTAGGGTTTCGCGCACCGAAACAACCAGTGCATCCATCCGCGCCTTATCCTGCGTAGCAGAAGAGGCAGAAAGCTCATACTCACTATCAGAGGAGGCACCTCGCGGGGTACCCTACCCGGCCGAGCCCCCCGGAGGTCAGGCCCGAACTACGGACCCCCGCAGAGAGAGAGAGAATAAGCCCCCAGCAACTCACTGTCCTTGGAAAGCAGCAATCTTCAGGAGGTCTGCACGTGTCAGCGGTGGCTCAGAAAATGAAATCTGAGCCAGAAGCTTCCCGGGCTGAAGAGAAGGGCTCCTCCCCTGAAAAAAACGCCTCCAGGCACACCTACAGACCTTCCCAGCAAAAATCCACCACAAAATGGCTAAACCCCTCCCCCAAGATGGCCGCTGCCATAACTGCAGACAAAGGCTACAACAAAATGGCGGGCTAGCGCGGCAATCAGACCACCCACGGAAACCCCAAGCCAGCCCTACCTCATCCAGCCCTGGAAGGCCCGACTGAGGCCCCCTCCCACACCAGCGATTGAGCGCCGCACCCCCTGGCCCCCCATGCGGCCTGCACACCGGGCTCCAGCCTCATGTAGGCCCAGAACAGTCCCCCACGTGGGGGGGTGGCAAGGAGGGAGGTGTCACAACAGGACACAGGGAAACCCAGGAGTGTGAGGGTCCGACCATCTTAGAGAAAGGGCCCGCGTCCACCCCAAAATCTGCCAGGGAAAGGGGGGAACGTGTACTTACATACCGGGAACACAGGCGGGCTCATAACAGGACCCCACCGGAGTAGGGGGGCTGTCGGCCAAATAGGAATGCTGTGACATAAACCTAGACCCTGTCGTGTGTGGCCTGGCGAGACATTTAACTGGCGGAGCCAGTCCCCGTCCAGTGGGACTATGCAACGGGCCAACCCAGCGCAGAGCTAAGGCCTGCATGCGCTCGATTGCCAGACTGGGGTGACCACTGGATATGGGGGTCCAGTCTGTCACCCAGCCCGGCATAATTGCTTGAAGATCTCACAGGAAAAATGTTCCGGAGAAGAAAAGACTAGCTAAAAAAAATCTACAGAATAAAAGTACTCCAATGCCAGGACCAAAGATCCCAGCAAGGAACTAGGTCCTTACTCCTGACTAGGCAGATTAAAATGGACATCCTATGCAGGAAAAGAGAGGGTATATCCCCAGGGACTGCCCATAGGCGTAGCCAGAAATTCTTTCTGCCTAGTGTCCTACTCCTGTAGGGGGCGGTATTACCCTACTGATATGCATCAGAGGAATGCGTCCGTCAATAAACGAGAAAAATATTTTTTTCCATCGCTCAGAAATAGGATGCGTGGGGAAGTAACGATTTGCTCATGGAATGTAAGGGGATTGGGAAATTCTCTCTAAAACAAAAATAGCTATTTTTAAGACTGTTTCAACTCTGCAGGAGATGTACACGTTTTAAGCATAGAGGATTTCCAAATCAGTACCACTCAGTGTATACATCATACTCGGGAGGTATTAGTATTTTAATACATTGGACATTGAGGTTCTCCTGTAGACTAATTAAAATAGATAATGGAGGACGATATATATATTTTTATATTGTCTACTAGCCGAGAGGCCATGTGTGCTGGTGAAAGTGTATATTCCTCCCCCCTTTAAATCAGAAGTAATTAAGCATATGTTGGAATTTATAGCTGATAAACCAGGGGTGCCAGTTTTAATAGATGGAGATTTCAACATGGTTATGAATACTCAGGTGGATAGATTAACTTTAGGAAGGGGACCGGAATGGGGCATCCACACACCATTGTATAGGATACTTAAGGAAGTGGGCTTGAGGGACATTCGGAGTGAACGTTACCCAATAGCCCAAATCTATTCATGTTACTCTGTTGCACATGCTTCGCTTTCTAGAATAGACATGGCAAATGGAAGTGACATTCTTGTCCCTGTGGTAACAAATACTAGATGAGGCTAGGGGATCGTCCGATCACTCTCCATTGGTCTTGACATTGAGGTTGGGGAGGAGCGGAGACAGGGGGGACTGGAAAGTTAAACCTTTTTGGCTACAATTAATTTCCCCCAAAGATTTCACCCACTATTTGAAAATATTCATGAGCGTCCTCTGCTTACTTTGACACAGACGGTAGCCTTCTTGGTGGCTATTACTTCTGCACACAGGGTGTCAGAGTTGGATGCGTTCTTCTGTCGTTTACCTTATTTGGTGGTTCACAGAGATAAAGTGATGCTTTGTCCGTGCCAGTCATTACTTCCTAGTTACATAGTTACATAGTAGGTGAGGTTGAATAAAGACAATAGTCCATCCAGTTCAACCTGTGTAGGTGTGTGTGACTGTAATCATCTAACATAGCCTTTAATCTCCTGATCCTTGAGATGCAAGTCTGAGAGTCTTTTGAAAGTCACCATACTACCCGCAGAAACCACCTCTTGTGGTAGACAACTCCACAATCTTGTAGCCCT
Organism: Pelophylax lessonae; assembly: GCF_965119305.1. NCBI lineage: Eukaryota > Metazoa > Chordata > Amphibia > Anura > Ranidae > Pelophylax > Pelophylax lessonae. The sequence goes on from NC_138777.1 coordinate 155,148,596, forward strand.
AACAGTAAAGAACCCCCCACGTTGCCTGAGGTTAAAACGCTTCTCCTCTAATCGCATTGTATGTCCTCGAGTCCTCATGCAATTCCTTCGAATGAACAGCTTTTTTTCTAAGCTGAGATCCCCATTAAGATATATATAAATTGCTATCATGTCCCCTCTCAGACGTCTCTTCTCCAGGGAGAATAAATCGAGCGATTGCAGCCGCTCTTCATAGTTAAGGTCCTCCAACCCCCTAATCAGTTTAGTTGCCCTTCTCTGGACTTTCTCCAGCTCCAACACATCCCTCCTGAGGACTGGCGACCAGAACTAGACAGAATACTCCAGATGCGGTCGGACCCGAGTTTTATAAAGTGGAAGGATTATAGTCTTATCTCTGGAATACATCCCTTTCTTTATGCATGCTAATATTCTGTTGGCTTTGGAAGCTGCCGCTTGACATTGCATGCTGTTGCCTAATCTATCATCAACCAAGACTCCCAGATCTTTCTCCATTTTTGATTCCCCCAACGGTTCCCCTCCTAACGTGTATTGTGTTTTTATGTTTTTAGTCCCCAAGTGCAAAACCTTACACTTCTCCACGTTAAACCTCATTTGCCATGTCGTTGCCCACTCCGTAATTTTGTCCAGGTCATTCTGTAGGATATCTGCTTCATGCTGTGTAGTTATTGCCCTGGCCAATTTTGTGTCATCTGCAAAAACTGATAACGAACTACTGATCCCGTCCTCAATGCTGTTTATGAATAAATTGAACAAGGTTGGTCCCAAGACTGAGCCTTGGGGGACCCCGCTTACCACCCTTTGGACACGGCCTTTTAGCCAGTTCCGTATCCAAGAGCAAACCCTGCTGTCACTACCTGCAGACCTTATTTTATAAATTAAGCGCTTGTGGGGAACTGTATCAAACGCCTTAGCGAAATCCAAGTACACCACATCCACTGGTCTGCCCCTATCTAGCTCACAGCTCACCTCCTCATAGAATGCTAAGAGATTGGTTTGACAAGAACGCCCATTTGTAAACCCGTGCTGGTTACTACTGATGATGTTGTTGTCTTTAGCATATTCTACGATACAGTCCCTTATCATCCCCTCCAAAAGTTTACAAATTATTGATGTCAAGCTGACAGGCCTATAATTTCCCGGGATATGCCTCTGGCCCTTTTTGAATATCGGAATCACGTTAGCCTTCCTCCAATCCCCTGGTACATCTCCTGTACTAATACTGTCAGCAAAGATCAGGAACAGTGGTCTAGATATAACCATACTGAGTTCCTTGAGCACTCTCGGATGTACGCCATCCGGGCCTGGTGATTTGTTTGTGTTAAGTTTATCCAGTCTTTCCTTGATTTCACCCTCTGTTAGCCATAGAGGCAAGTCCTGTGTATTACTACTAACTAAACAGTCGTGGTCAGTGTACCCCTCCTTTTCCTGCGTAAAGACGGACGAGAAAAAAGCATTCAGCACGGTTGCTTTTTCAGTGTCCTCTGTAACCATCCTCCCATCATCGTTAATTATGTGTGCAATATGCTCTGCCCTAGTTTTTTTGCTGTTGATATATTTAAAGAATTTCTTTGGTTTTTTTTTTACTATCCTCCGCTATTTGTCTCTCAAAGTTGATTTTAGCCATCTTGATTTCGTGTTTACACTTCTTATTTGCCTCCTTGTATTGCTGGAAGGCCGATACTGTGCCCTCTGATTTATATTTCTTGAAGGCCAATTTTTTTTCCCCTAATAAGTTTTTTAACGCTACGGTTTAGCCAGCCAGGTTTGGCTCTGTCTCTTCTAAATTTATTCCCCATAGGAATGCACTGCAAGATGCCTTTGCTTAATATGTTCCTAAAGCATTCCCATTTTTCCTCTGTGGTCAGGGATCCCAGGGTTTGGTCCCAGTTTACCCTTTCCATCAATGAGTACAATTTTGGAAAGTTTGCCCGTCTGAAGTTTAGGGTTCTTATGTTCCCCACTTGCCTTTTTATATTGTTATTTATACTAAATGTGATCATCCTGTGATCGCTAGAGCCCAGGTTGTCCTGGACTCCTACCTCAGAGATTATGTCTGGGTCATTAGTGATCAATAGATCCAGGATTGCGTTTTCTCTGGTAGGGGAATCCACCAATTGTGACATGTAGTTGTCCTGTAAGGTTTCTGTGAATAGACGGGCCTTATGTGAGTGTGCAGTCCCCTCTTCCCAGTCAATGTCGGGATAATTGAAGTCCCCCAATACGATGACTGATCCCAGTTTTGCCACTTTACCCATTAGTGCTAAAAATTCCTGCTCTACCTCCTCCCCTTGGTTAGGTGGCCTATAGCAAACCCCCACAACTACTTTTCCCTTATCTTCTTCCCTATCGAGTTCAACCCACACAGATTCTAAATCCATACTCATCCCATCCGTAATGTCACTCCTTTCTAGCACCTTTATATTGTTCTTGACATAGAGACATACCCCTCCCCCTCTTTTTCCTACCCTGTCCTTCCTGTACACCGAATACCCTTGGATATTGGCCAGCTAGTCATGTGAGGGGTCGAACCAAGTTTCTGTTATTCCCACAAGGTCTATGTCCTCCTCATGTACTAACATTTCCAATTCTTCCATTTTATTAGCTAGGCTCCTGGCATTAGCATATACCCCTCTTAGTTTTACGGAAGTTAAACGTGATTGGCGGTTATGTTTATTTCTGTTTGGTCTGCGGTTTTCCCGCACAGACCTGCCAATTGACGTTGTCGACCTACTGTCGCTGCTGACTAGGTTTGTTTCTGGTTACCATTTAAATGAAGACCTTGTGTTGCCTTTCTTGTGTCCTAAGCCTAAACACCCAAGATGATTCTTGAGCTGTATCCATCAAACGAAAGAGAAATGGGAGATTTTATACAGGGTCTGCTTACCCCACAAATTTCAGAGACAGATAGGGCATTATTCGAAATGTCTGTTACGAGTAACGATCAATGAGCTACGAGAGGCAGTAAAGGAAGTAGCAAGCCATAAAACACCAGGGCCAGATGGACTACCAAATGAGATATATAGAGAAAATGAAGAAATAATGTTGCCAGAGCTGTTGCAGGTGCTGAATGAGGCGTTGAATTAAGGAAGATTGCCGACGTCGATGACAGAGGCTACAATTATAGTAATACCAAAAGAAGGGAAAGATCTAACTCATCCCACATAATATAGACCAATATCTTTACTCTGTACAGACGTTAAAATATTGGCAAAAATATTACCCAATAGAACACCTCTGGGACATTATGTTTTGGTCCATCTGACGCCACCAGGTTGCACCTCAGTCTGTTCAGGAGCTTAGTGATGTCTTGGTCCAGATCTGGGAGGAAATACCCCAGGACACCATTCGTCGTCCCATTAGGAGCATGCCCCGACGGGAATGCATACAAGAATGTGGGGGCCATACAAATTACAGAGTACCATTTTGAGTTTCTGCAATGCAATTTCAGCAAAATGGACTAGCCTGCTGCATTATTTTTTCACTTTGTTTTTTAGGGTGTCTTTGAATTCAGCCCTCTGTAGGGTGATGATTTTAATTTCCATCAAAGGATGTGGCATCCTTTCATTCCTAACACATTACCCTGTCCATATCTGTATAGATATCAAGCATGATATTTTTCTTGCATTAAGATCTGATGTGTTTTCAAACTGTTCCTTTTTTTTTTTTAGCAGTGTATATGTCTGAACTGAGACCATGGGATAACTAGGGCATCTGAGTATTGTGCTGTGTCTCGAAACCAGGATGTCTAGCGTCCCCCATTTCGGGCATATCACATCAAACAAATCTGCATGGAGAGACCACTCCTCTTGGTCCAAGTGGTGGTGACTGATAATTTGGATGTCAGTTGTCCACTCCTGGAATATTGCAGGAATTACTAAACAAAGAGTTTCTGCCCACCAGAAGATCTGGTTTGCTTCCTTAAAAGGCAGTCAGGCTCCTTATGCCCCCTTGATGGTTGATATATATGCCACTGGGGTGGCACTGTCACACTGTACCTGAAATGGGTGTCCCTATAGAGGAGTTCTAGTAAAGTATGTCCATTAACTGTATAGTATGTTCTGGACATGCTACAGAGCTGAAACTTCACAGGTACACTTTTTAGACCCCCCAGACACTAAATCCAAAAAAAGTCATGCCTGCCTCCAAAAATGCCCGATAAATGCCTGCAAGAAAAAAATGCAAGGTATAGAGAAGCCGCCACACTGCTGTATTAATAATTATAAGAAAAATGATATTTTTTTGGGGTTCTGCACATGCTACAGAGCTGAAACTTCACAGGTACACTTTTAGACCCCCCCCAGACACTAATCCAAAAAAAAAAGTCATGCCTGCCTCCAAAAATGCCCGATAAATGCCTGCAAGAAAAACGCCCAGGTGGAGAGAAGCCATATTCATGTGCTCATAAAAATTATAAGAAAATGCTCTTTTTTTTTCTGGTTCTGGACATGCTACAGAGATGAAACTTCACAGGTACACTTTTTAGACCCCCCAGACACTAAAGACATGCCTGCCTCCAAAGACGCCCAAAAAATGCCCGATAAATGCCAGCCAAAAAAAAGGAAAGGGAAATTAGGTCACAACACATCATATTCTGATTGGCCAAATACAAAGTCCTACAAAGTCGTCTCGCGTCAAGTCGCGCTGAAGTCGCGCAAAGTCGGGCTAAAGTCGCGCTAAAAGTCGCCCCCTTAGGAGGCGACTTTAGTGGTCGCGGCAGTGTGAAACGGCTCTTAGATTTTCACACTCAACTGCTAAGCCCCTTCAGGTCTTAACGAGGAAAACAGAGTTTGACACCATAACCATAAACCGATTAGGTTTTCCATGTCTCAGTTACCATTAGGTTACCATCAGATAATTTCCTTACAATGGAATATAGATCTCCATGTAATATTCCATAGACTGCTAAATATCCCTTTGTTGCTTCTCCTTTTGATATTTTGTTTCCCAATTCCTAATATATCTAGTTTATTATTACCACTGGATACTTTGCCTTTCTTGGACAACCCCCTTTCCTTCAGTATTTGAGCTCCTCGCTCCCCCCAGTGGTCCTCTAGTGAAATTATCACCATCATTATGTATTCAATTTTAATTATATAGCCTTTAAAAAGGGTTTTTCCCTTATTTTTTATTATTTTAATATTGCTTTTCAATTTGTTTCTACACATTTTTTTTTATTATTATGCTGTGGATTCATAGTATGTCCATATTGTGTCCCCTATTTCCTATGTGCCATTTTTTATGACACACATATTCTTTTATTTATTGTTTTTAGTAACTAGTCTTTCGTATGCATTGTACTATTCTGATAAAGTTTTTGGTGTTATGTATTTCAGTGGAGGTCCCAAGTACTTGGCTGATCCTTGTAGTCCCTCTGGTCCAGAATTTTTAAGCTTTACACACATACTAAGCAGTTAGACTTGAAAAAGGAGTGGTCTTCATTGAAATGTAGTATTTGCCTTCTTTATAGAGTTGGCTTTCTTTCGCCTAATCTCTGCCATAGCTATGTGTGAAGGTATTCCCCTATGGGATACTCACAGAGTAGAGTGGGAGATAAGTGGAGTAAGGGTCCTTTCACACGGGCGGTCCGATCAGATCCGCCTGTCAGTTTTTTAGGCGGATCTGATCAGATCCTCCATGCATCCCTATGGGGCAGCAGATGTCAGATGAGACATGTCCGCTGACACCCGCTGCCATCCACATCCGATCCTGTCCGTGAAATCCGGACGGATGGAAACCCTATTTTCCATCCGTCCAGGGGATCGGATGGGAGCGGACAGGCGGTCCACTCTCATCCGATTCCCCATAGAGAGCAGCGGGGCTCTGACACCTCCCTCTCTGCACACAATGCGGAGACGGAGCGGTCATCCGCCTGCTCAGTGGGGTTCGGCGGATCGATCCCCGCTGAGCAGACGTGGTATGCAACGGAATGCGGACCGTGTGAAAGGACCCTAAGGAGTGTCTCCGGTAGGAGTATGCAGTAATTCAGGCGTAGACTGCCCTGCAATTAATTCTTTTGTTCAAAAGGAAAAGAGGAAGCACCTGAATACCTTATAAAAGGCTCTAGCCGGAAGTTGTGTTAAAGTGTGTAATCAGGGGTGTGTAATAACACATGACATTGAACTCTGAGTGGCTGAATCGTAGTGCCAAATTTTTACAAGTTTACATTGTGAAGTGCATACATTCCAAACATAGCACCGTTTCATACAGGAGCTGTCAGAGATACAGGGTGACCTAATTTTACCTGTTCACAACACTGGACTGTAGAAGATCCAGGCTTTAGTGGCTAGAGTTGGCATACCCCTGAGGATGTCTTCAGGGGGTGGGTTCTGTAGTGAAGAGCAATGGCCCTGGACCTATAAAAAGAACACTGTGGCTAATGCTAGCTACATACTATCAGTTTCTACCCATAGTGTTCAACCCAGCAATCCAGCCCTATCCATTGTACTACAGCGGACAGATCGGACCCCTGACATTTTTGACACTTTTGGGGGGACCAGTGACATTACTACAGTAATCAGTGCTAAAAATATGCACTGTAACTAATAATGACACTGGCAGGGAAGGGGTTAACACTGTGGGTGATCAAGGGGTTAAATTTATGCCAAGGGGAGTGGTTCTAACTGTGGGGGGGGGGGGTGGCTTGTGAAATGATAATAGAGATCTGTGATCTTATATAGAAGGATCACAGGTGCTCTGTGATCATTCCAGAGAGAAGAACGGTCAGCTGTGTTTACAACAGCTGACCGTTCCCTCTCAGCGGGAAGCGATTGCGGGTGTCAGGCGCCAATCGGAACCACCTGCCCCGTGCATCGGAGTTCCCGCTGCCGAGTGGGGGTGGGAGAGCGCCCACGGCAGCGCACACTCACCCCCTAGCTGCAGGCATGTGACCGAAGTAGGTCTATGTAGTTTCGTGCAGGAGGGCCGCCCTGCCGCAGTAAATCGGCGGGAGGCGGTCGGCCGTCGGGAACCGGTTAATGTGCAACATATTTAGTAAAACGAATTGCTAAATGTTTTTACTAAACCATTTTTCTATTAGCCACTGTGCAATTCTGGGGTTCTCCTCCCCCTCCCAATTACTGAGCTCACCTTGCTCCTTCGTGAGAAGAGAGATCGGGAGAGGGAGCATTACCCCACACTATCACCAGCCCATTCATATGAGTGATTAGGTGGCTGTACAACTGCCCAGATACTACAATGGCACACACAGACATATTTAAAAGGAAACAAACCCACAGTTGCAATATCAAGCCACAGGTTTGTCTTATATTCCTGCATTGCAGCACCATAACACAGCTACAGCAGTAGCAGTGCAAGGGTTAGTTATACCCATGATATGATGTGCAACAGCACAAAGCAGTTACCAATCAAATCTTCCAGGCCCCCCATTGAAGTTTGATGCTCCCCCATGGAGATCAGGACAATCCCCTGGGGGGGGGGGGGGGGGCTGCAGCCACAAAATTTAACCATTGCTGCAAAATCACGTACCCATACGTCATTTTGCTCAAGTGGTTGTAACGGAGAGGGGATGCCTGCAACTGAAATTTTAAAGCATGACATGTTAGGTATCTATTTACTCGGTGTAACACCATCTTTAACATTATGGAACAAAATTTGGCTAACTTTACGTTTTTGTTTTTTTTTTATTAATTGAAGTGCATTTTTCCAAAAACACTGCGTTTGAAAGACCACTGTGCAAATGCAGTGTGAGATCAATATTGCAATGACCGTTATTTTATTCTCTAGGGTCTCTGCTTAAAAAATTATATTATATTATATTATTATATATATATATATATATATATATATATATATATATATATATATATAACGTTTGGGGGTTCTAAGTAATTTTCTAGCAAAAATACTAATCTTGTAAGCAACAAATCATAAAAATAGGCCTGGTCTTAAAGTGGGTAAACCCTTGCAACCCTTCTCCATGTAATGGGCACTTGTCAAGAGAATGCTTATATAAGAAAAGCAAGCAGAAACGGGTTAAACAAATTAGGTTGTTTTCAAGAATAATACACCATGGTTGGGTTACATTTTTGAGGATTTTGTCCTAATGAGAACATTTCTACTTCAAATGAGGTTTGGCCTGTACTTTAGGCGGATGTTGTAAAGAAGGACTATTGTATTCATAAAGGAGGACTGTTGTATTTTTAATTAAGCAAGCTGAACCATGACATTGCAAAGTCTTAATGGTATGTTTCAAATTTTCACCATGTAGTATAACAAACTTTTGATTATAGAACATTATTTTTAACCTGGTTTGTAAAAGAAACCACAGAAAATCATGTGAAAATATACTCTACATATTCACTACGCATTACTGCACCATTAGTCCTGGTCACAAATATGACATTTTAAGGCTACAATCTCTTGAACCAGCTAAGTTGGAGTAATTTTCCAATTTCCCCTACCTGCTTGTTAACTTAGAAAATAAAATAGTCATTATTTATGATGTCAAAGGAACACATTTTTTTCCCTTTTAGGGGTTTGGAGGGCAAATAAGGCTTTTATTTGGTAGTACCGGCTTCCATTATTTTTTTTTCTATGTTTAAAAGGCAAAAAAATAGAAACTAACAACTAAAAAAAATCATTATACTAAAGTTACATTTCTGATAGAAAGTTGGGAAGTTTTTTGCAAAGTATTTTGTGTTATTTCTATGCTAGTGCTACTATTAAACTAAACAACTGAAAATGTTATTTAAAAAAAAAAAAAAATCAAATGGCATATATGGTACTGTATAAAACACACACACACACAAGAAAAGAAAAATTATAAAAAGGAATTCATTAACCGCTTGCCGACTGCGCACAGTATATTTACTGCGGCAGTCGGCCCCGGCCAGGCAGAGTGACGTAGGTCTACGTCGCTCGCCTGTCACTCCTTCCAGAGCCAATAGCGGGCGGGCGCGCGCCCGCTGAGGCGCGCGCCCGCCTCGGCTCGTTCACGGAGGAGTGCGGGAGTGTGACTGGCGGACCCGATGTCCGCCGGTCACACTACGATCGCCGCTACAGCGGGAGAAAGACAGAGCGGCTTGTGTAAACAAGCCACCTGTCAGTTCTCCCTGTGTAAAAGTGAAGATCAAACAGTTCTACTATGTAGAACTGTTGATCTTTGTTTTTACACTAGTAGACCTGTCCCTACACAGTTAGAATCACGCCCCTAGGACACACTTAACCCCTCCCTGTCCAATACTGTTAACCCCTTCCCTGCCAGTGTCATTTTTGCAGTAACAGTGCATATATATAGCACTGATTACTGCAGTAATGTCACTGGTACCCCCAAAAGTGTCAAAAATGTCAGTCAAGGGTCCGATCTGTCCGCCGCAATGTCGCAGTACCGCAAAAAAAAATCGCAGATCGCCGCCATTACTCGTTAAAAAAAAAAACACCAAAAATGACAAAAATCTTTCCCTTTGTTAGTAAATGCGATAACTTTTGCGCAAACCAATCAAAATACGCTTCTTGCGATTTTTTTTACCAAACATAGGTAGCGTAAAACAAATTGGCCGAAAATTTTAAAAAATTTTGATTTTTACATTTTTTTTTGGGGGAATTTCATATAAAAAAAAGTGAAAAATATTGTTGTTTTTGCAAAAATTACGCTCTTTTTTTGTTTATAGCGCGTGATCAAAAAATCGCACAGGTGATCAAATACCACCAAAAGAAAGCTCTGTTTGTGGGAAAAAAAGGACGTGAAATTCGTTTAGGTACAGCGTCGCACGACCGCGCAATTGTCCGTTAAAGTCACGCAGTAAAAAATCGCAAAATAACCCCTGGTCTTTAAGCAGGAAAATCCTCCGGTGGTAAAGTGGTTAAGGCAAGTTAGGGTTAAAGCAGACCTTCATAAATAACATAAGGAGGGAAGTATAAATAACCCTGTAACACGCCTACACACAATGTACGCAGTCGAAAAACTACCTACAAAAAAAAAAAAAGGGTTAGTGTAAAGAACGAACCTGAACTCAAGAAAAAGTGATTACCTATGGAGACTAATTGGCATTAACGGGTTAATTGTACATAAATAGCTTTATTGAAAATGTGCAACAATGCACAAGTACTTAAATCCAGTTTAAGTACTTGTGCATTGTTACACATTTTCAATAAAGCTATTTTTGTACTATTAACCCCTGATGCCAATTATCTTTACACTTTTTTTGTATTGTATTTTCTTGGGGGGGGGGTTTGGCAAAAGTATCTGGCCCTGCCTCCACATACATTGCCTTATGCGAATGATATGCACACTGCCCGCTGTGCCTCCCAGGATATTCGCTTCATATATCCAAAGGAGGGATAGGCTTTTATTCAGAAAAAGAGGAGGGGCATCTTCAGGAGGCCCACCTGCTGAACCAGTTAGAGCCACACAGGCCTCTCGATGAGAAGGAACCTTTGAGGTTTAATGTTGAAAAATGTAAAGTATTGCACTTGGGCGTCAGAAACACGAAAGAAAGCTACTCACTAGGGGAGGGGGGGGGGATGTTGAACCTCTGGGTGAATCTTAGATGGAAAAGGACCTGGGGTTACTAGTGGACAACAAGCTTGGCAGTGGCATGCAATGCCAACAAAATATTGGGATGTATAAAAAAGGGGATTCATTTCAGAAATAAAGAGATTATTCTCCCACACAAAAGACTCTGGACCGGCCACATCTGGAGTATGCTGTCCAGTTCTGGGCACCGGTCCTCAGGAAGGATGTGCTGGAGCTGGAGAGAGTCCAGAGAAGGGCAACAAAAATAATTAGGGGAATGGAGGACATCAGCTATGAGGAAAGACTACAAGCACTGAACCTGTTCTCTCTGGAGAAGAGACGATTGAGGGGGGATATGATATCAATGTACAAATACTGTACTGGTGATGACCATAGCATAAGGAACAAACTATTCAGAGAAAGGGAATACAATAAGACACGTGGCCACTCACCAAAACTAGAGGAAAAACGGTTTAACCTTAAAATATGTAAAGGGTTCTTTACTGTCAGAGCAGTAAGGATGTGGAATTCTCTTCCACAAGCAGTAGTATCAGCAGGGAGCATCGATAGTTTCAAAAAATGATTAGATGGGCACCTTAAAGACCACAACATACAGGGGTATACAATGTACGGTTAACAGCAAACACACACACACACACACACATCATGGGTTGAACTGGATGGACTGATGTCTTTTTTCAACCTCAGAAACTATGTAACTATGTAACATGGCGGTGAGGGACAGAGCTATGGCCGGGCTTGAGAGGATCTCGGTGTGACATCGCTGGATCCGCTGAATGGGCAAGTATCTGAAATCTGCAGATACCACCTTAAAAGGTGGGGGGGGGGGGGGGTGAAAAGGAAAAAAAAAAAAAAAAAAACACAGGAGTGGCGGGTGCAGATTCTCTTTAACAATAAATTAGTTAGGGGTCTGTGTTTTATCCAAAAAAAAAAATGCCTTCTTTATCGTATTTTTAGAGAATTTCCTGGAGATCACGTGACCGCCACAGGCTCTCTCCTCTCCCCATCGGACAGATGCAGTGGGAGGGGCTGAGATTCCCCAGCTGACATTAGTCAGGATGAGAAGAGAGAGCCATTAGTCAGGATGAGAAGAGAGAGCGAGCCAGCCGGTCAGGTGATCACCGCGAATCGCTCTGAATTACGCTAAAGAAGGCATTATTTTTTTATAAAAACAAAGACAGGAGCACTTGTCATTAGGACACAGAGGATTAGAGAGGATAATAAAAGTTATTTGAGCAGTAGGAGGGGAGGGGGTGGGTACTGACATGAGCAGGCAGGCAGGGGACAGAGAAGGGCTGCAGATGATGGAGGCACGTAACCTGACAACAGTGTCAGGGCTCAGCAGCCATGATACAGTGTGGTCAGTTTACAGGGGGGAGGGTTTAGCCAGCCAGGATCAGTCAGGTATGTCAGGTGATGGGGGGGTCCAAATTAACCACTTCTGGACCGGATAGATTTCCCCCCTTAATGACCCGGCCATTTTTTGTGATTCAGCACTGCGTTACTTTAACAGACAATTGCGCGGTCGTGCAACGCAGTACCCAAATAAAATAGATGTCCTTTTTTCCCACGAATAGAGCTTTCCTTTGGTGGTATTTGACCACCTGTGCGATCTTTATTTTTTGTGCTAAAAAAAAAAAAAAGAAGAGCAACAATTCTGGGAAAAAAAAAACATTTTCACATTCTGCTATATAACATTCAAAAATCTAAATCTTTCATCCTTTTAGGCCAATTTGTATTCTGCTAAATATTTTTTTTGGTAAAAAAAAATAAAAAAAATTACAATAAGCGTATTTTGATTGGTTTGCGCAAAAGTTATCGCGTCTACAAACTAGGGAAAAGATGTCTTATTTTTTTTTGTTACTAGTAATGGCGGCGATCTGCGCTTTTTAGGGGGACTGCGACATTGCGGCAGACAGATCGGACCCCTACATTTTTGACACTTTGGGGGGGACCAGTGACACTACAGTAATCATTGCTAAAAAATATGCACTGTTACTGTAATAATGACACTGACAGGGAAGGGGGTTAACACAGTGGTGATCAAAGGGTTAAGTGTGAGCCAGGGGAGTGATTTCTAACTGTATGGGGGAGGGACTTGCGAAATGACCACAGAGACCTGTGATCCTTTATAGGAGGATCACAGGTGATCATTTCAAAGAGAACAACGGTCTGCTGTGTTTACAACAGCTGACAGTCGTTCTCTCTCAGCGGGGAGCGATCGCGGGTGCCCGACGGCAATCGCCGCCGCTGCCCCCATGAATCGACATCCCGCTGCCTAGAGGGGGCGAGATTGCGCCGGCAGTGGAGCGCGCTCGCCCCCAGCACCGCTCCTGCAAACCTATGCAATTCAATTCTGGTGTGGACCAAATAAAGGGTCCTGCATGAGTTTTGTCCGAATGCGGACAAATTGGTGCTTACATTAGACTTCCTGATGACGCAAACGATCGCGAAATGCATTGTGGTCTTACCTTGATCGTCTGACCTATGACGTCACTTTCTGTTAGTGGTGGAACGCAAGGCGGAACGCACGCCGCTATTAGAAGACACCACCAGCCAATGAGAAGCCCTGGGAGGATCCTGATCGAGGAGCAACTCCAGAGGGATTCATATATAAAACCAGAGCCTTCTTAGAAGTGCTTGGAAAGCACCTTTTAATGTAAGCACCCATTTTTTATATGTGCATAATAAACGGTATTACACTATGTTGGCTTCCTGTCTCCTATACTCCCCCTACTGAGACATACATTTAGAAATCCTGCATTGGAGATTATTGCTGGAGAGAGCATTTTTAACCCCTTGAAGCCCTAAAAGTGAGCCCTAAGTCCATGATCCCTGGAGAAATAGTGAGGAAGGAGGAAAAGAGTGGTACCCTATCCTATCCTAAGAGTGGCACCTGTGTGACCCGCATCCTTCTGGTGAGCATATATTTTAACAGCACTATGCCCACAGGACCTCACGTTGGGATATCCAATATCTGATGCACTCCTGAAGAATTGATTATTCACCACGGGAATCACTATATGGACTAATAAGCCCAATTGGGGCACACTTTAGCACATTTTAAACCACTAAAAATTGAATTGATTGCTCTTAGTCACTTTAATATACACCAGCACAGATCACTTTATGTCACTATTATCTCACGATTGAGTAATAGTTTATGAACATTTTTTACTGCACTCATATGTGTTTTTGTTTTTTATCTATATATAATTTTAGTATAATTTTAGTATATTAAGCACAATATAAAGCACTGACACTATCAGTCATAATTTATATTTATAAAGTTTATCACTAAATATCACTTTATATATTCAATTGCGATTATTTTAATGTGAACCTATTGATTGTACCTCATCTAAAAATAAGTGTTTTGGTTTACACTACACACCTTATATTCTATCAGCACCCTACCCCCATTGGTATGCCACTGCTGGCGGGATAATGTCAGAGTGCGGATCATCCATCTGTAACCGCTTTAATTGTAATTGCTGGGCGCTCGCTGGCACACACAGTCCCGCCTCCTAGCCCAGCTTCTCCTGGTTGGCCAGGTGTTCTGTCCATCAAAGAAGCTGGGCTAGGAGGCGGGACTGTGTGTGTGTCAGCGAGCGCCCGGCAATTACAATTAAAGCTGTTACAGTTGGATGATCCGCGCGCTGACATTATCCAGTCCGTCAGGTGGCCGGCTTTCCTCTCCTCTCGCTCCCGGAGCTCGCCCTACATCATTTTCCACTCGCAAAATGGGAGCAGGCGAGTGGAAAATTTGAGGGCTGCTTATAGCATGCTTGAGGGACAGCTAGAGAAGCAGAAAACCAGTGCAATAGTTGGAGCTACTATAATGATAGCAGTTATCTACTGAGTCTCCTCGAGTTCTTTCTAAGCGGCTTTCTCCCTGCACAAATAAGGCATTCTCATGCTGCATAATACTAATATCATTGGTAAGCTGCCTCAGCCCTCCCCCCGCCTCAGCGTCCCCCTTGGCAGTACACCCTCCCCCCCCCCTCTGGCTCAGCGTCCCTCCTCGGGTGTCCTTCATTCAAAAGTCCCGCCTCTGGCCGGCGGCCCGCCTCCCGGTGATGTCACTACTACGATCTGTGTTGAATGAAGTGACATACCGGTCGGGAGGGCGGGGCGATCGGCCGCTATTGATAGAACTATGTGATCCATCCCTGTCAGCTCAGCGGGACTGTGTGTGAATGAGAAGTGACCTGACACCGGGTGGGGGGAGCGGCCGCTAATAACTATAACTATGTGAGCCTTCACTTCACTGTTAGCGGAGATACATGCCTGACAGTGAAGTGAAGCTCACATAGTTACATCTATTAGCGGCCGCTCCCCCCGCCCGGTGTCAGGTCACTTCTCATTCACACATAGTCACGCTGAGCTGACAGGGAAGGATCACAGAGTTCTAGTATCTATAGCGGCCGCTCGCCCCGCCCCCTCCGCCTGGTATGTCCATTCATGCACACATCTAGTAGTAGGGACATCATTGAGAGGCGGGCGGCCGGCCAGAGGCGGGGCTTTTAAAACCTGCCCTGCGCCCTCCCTCCTTCCTCACGGCGGCCATTATTTTTGGCAATGTTAACCCATTATCAGACGAAATGGGATAGGCCCATTTTCGGCCGATAATTTCGGTGGCAAAAATTTCGGTGCATCCCTAGAAATCATGGTTTGTTCCTTTGTGCTGATTGGGTCAAATGGGAGTGGTTTCATATTTATCCTTTAGCTTTGGCAGCTGCAGGGCTCTAATTAGGAAAGCTGCTGGGTCTGCATTTTTGTTGCAGGGGATGCCAGAAATCTGAATTGTATCTTAGGCAGACTTCTGGGAAAATCACACAAGCAGGAAATTATGTTTCTGGGGTGTGGTCAGTACACATTCTGTGTACAGAACTCCTCCAGGCAGCCATATTGCATTGCATTTTCAGAAAATTACAACATCTGCAGATTGAAATGGAAAGGTAATTTTAAATAACATTCAATTACAAAATGATTTGTGACAATTGTATACGCTATATATTTTTTTTTTTTTTTGCGGATTTCTTTTATCCACGAAAGTGCAGTTACCCTTTAAAGCGGTAGTATCCCGCTTTTTGACACTTTTACCTACAGGTAAGCCTATAATAAGTCTTACCTGTAGGTACAAATAATATCTCCTAAACCGGCACGGTTTAGGAGATATTTACAGTGCGAGCGGCGCATGCGCTCTGAAGGTCCGGGGGACCTTCAATTAAGTTGCCGGGAGCTTGCCGGAAAAATCACTCCCGCGCGCATGCCGCCGAACCCGGAAGAGACGACGAGGGACCATGGCAGCGCCCGCAGCGATGTCCGGGGGTCCGTGTCGGGGCTTCGTTTTCAGGTAAGTTACACATAATGGGCTAGTATGCGTTGCATACTAGCTCATTATGCCTTTGTCTTGCAGGTTTTTTTTTTTTATTTTTTTTTTTTATTGAGTTTACAACCGCTTTAAGTGCAAGTACCTGAATCGGGCTTGGTGTCTGCCCCTTTTAGTCCCTGTACAGCAGAACTCAAACCTTGTTTTTTTATCTTGTCTGCCTGTCACTACACTCTAGTTCCCCATATGTGACTGTGCTCTCATTTTAGACACTGTGTTAGATTACTTGCCACTGATTTTGCACTTGGACAAACTAGGCTACAGAGTCAAGTGACAACTCATTGCAGACCAGACCCAATTTGAATCCTGACACATAGTTTAACAGCACTAGATCCATTAAAAATGTTGTATTGCTGTTTCTATTCTTTGTGTTACACAAGTTAACTGGTAGGACCAGCAAAGGATGTACTTGTACAGTAAATACTATGAGCACCACTGACTGGCTTTACTAAATTGCAGGGTGAATGGGTTTACGTTGGCTCAATAAAATGACAGATAATTTAGGAGGGAGACAGCACAGGACAGAAGTCAGAAAGGGAGGAACCAGCTGGACTGTGTCTTCAGAACTGTCACCAACAGGTGCATTCCCTATAGGAATTGACGAGCCACTGGTGCACATGAAGCAACTCCACCAGGCATCTAAAAATATCTATAGCGTTACATATTCATCCATCATACAGCTTAGATAGCTATCACATCAGGTTTCTTATCCTTATTTAAAAAAAAAAAAAAAAGTTTTCACCCTAGTTAAAAGCAGAACTTAACTCTCAAATACTCAACACAACCTTCCAGCAATGCATCGGTTACATCCCTCGATAAACGCTGTCATTTTCCCCCTGGCTAGTTTTGGGTGCCAGGATTTTGGCTGGTGTGCAAAGGAGTCAGTCATTCCAGCACAGCTGGAAATACACAGCTCAGTGCATTCAATAGACGACTGCAAGCAGGAAGGCAAGTGCATGTTACTGCATGCCTCTTCTGCAATAAAAGAGCCGACTACTCAAGATTTTTCCCCCCCCCCAATACTTAACCCTTTTACTGCCAGAGCCATTTATATGTTTTCTGCATAAATGTCTAAATCAATTTTAGACCCGGTTCACACTCATGCGAGTGCCGGGTTCGCATGTAATGTCGGAGCGCACTGCTCCGACATTACATGCGATCAGCTGTGCGGTGCGAGTTTAGCCATACAGTTTGTATGGCTAAATTCGCATCGCACCCGGTGCAAACACGCACAGGAGGCATTTTTGCAGCCGCATCAGGATCGGATCGCACAGCGGTTCACACTTGTGCGATCCCATCCTGTGCGAACTGCACGATCGCACTGCGATATGCGATCAAACTGGGGGTGTCGTTAAGATTACATTGACACCCCCAGCGTATCGCATATGGCAGTGTGAACTGCCGGGGGTGCGTGTGCGATGCGGGAAAAGGCTGCGAATTCGCAGCCTTCCCGCATCGCAATAGTGTGACCCGAGCCTTAGGCCTGAAGTTTCCAAAAAAAAACAAAAACTCAAAAGTGCTCAGGCAAAGGTGCCACCTATGAACTAGTGATCGACCTATATCCTTTTTTTACCGCCGATACCGATATTTTGGTCATCAGATAATCGGTACCGGCCGATATATTTGGACATTAAATTTTTTTTTTTCTTTTTCATGTGTACAGGTACTGTGATGGAGGCATCTGGGGGTCTAAAAGACCCCAAACCCCTCCTCTGCACTTAAAGCATTCAAAACACCAAGTTTGGCTGTTTTGAATGCTGTAAGATTTTGAATTCGGCGCCGCCAGTACCCGGAAGTGATGTCATGACATCACTTCCGGGTACGCGGCGGGCGGCCCCAAATTCAAAGAAATTGAGATCTGGGTCAGACGGCGGCGGTGAAGGTAGGGTTTCTGGGTCTCCCAGTGGGACGGGAGACCCGGGCGAGCCGCGGAAGGGGGCAGGAGGGGGGGGGGGGGACGTCCGCTCCTGCTCCTTGGAATGACAGACGAGCGGCTTCTCAGCCGCATCGGTTGTCATTACAAGACAGTCGACCATCAGCTATGGATGCTGGTACCAGGAATACCGGTAAATCAAAAGCCGATTCTGATTCATCGGGGAAAGTGCAGATCGGCCCCCGATATATCGGTGTTGCCGATATACGGTTGATCTCTACTATGAGCTCTACTATGAACAACCAACCAGAAAGCAGAGCATTTTCAAAAGTGGAAACCAAAGAAAGACTGCATTTCTGTCTATCCAGTCTTGATAAATGTAGTTAAAAAAGGAAAGTGTGTATAAGAGCCTGGGGTCTGCATTGGCTCACAGAGCAAAGCAACAAGCTTACTTTAACCCTTTTGCTGCCACTGATGCAAGGATTTTTTTTTTAAACACACTGACAGCTACAGGTTAGTAAAAAAAAAAAAAAAGGGGGCTTTTAGTCAGGGTTTTTTTTTTTTCTTCTACTAGTAAAGCGATTCGTTCAGAGGCTGCCGCATGGGAGGGGGTGATTTTATCTTGGAGTTGGGCTTTAAAGTTTAGCAGGACAGTAAATACAGTTAGCCTTGCATTACACTAGCAATAAAATCTCTGCTCCTGAGAGATTTAAGATTCTCTCACTAGCAGAGATTTATTCACCCATGTACCCTGTAGTCTTAGGTCCTAGCCCATTCACACGTTTCCCTGCCTGGAGGAATGTTACATTGAGCAGCCCATTCATTCTGAGCTGGTTGTCAATGAACAAAAGGTCCTGCATGATTTTGTTTTACATGCACAGAGCATTTGAATCAGTATGTTGTGATGTGCTATAGTACAGGTCCATTGCAGTGTGGTGGAATACAACAACGAATGGCAAAGTGCCACAATACACTTTGCGTTACTGCATGAGCATTATAACATATGTTGTGAATTTATGAATCCTTAAAGTGGATATAAACTCCACTGCTGGCAGCCAGGTTTTTTTTGCAATAAGAAAAAAAAAATCAGGCTGCAATAACGGTGAGGCTGCAGAGGGGGCACTGATCAGGCTGCAACAACTGTGAGGCTGCAGAGGGGGCACTGATCAGGCTGCAACAACGGTGAGGCTGCAGAGGGGGCACTGATCAGGCTGTAACAACGGTGAGGCTGCAGAGGGGGCACTGATCAGGCTGCAACAACGGTGAGGCTGCAGAGGGGGCACTGATCAGGCTGCAACAACGGTGAGGCTGCAGAGGGGGCACTGATCAGGCTGCAACAACGGTGAGGCTGCAGAGGGGGCACTGATCAGGCTGCAACAACGGTGAGGCTGCAGAGGGGGCACTGATCAGGCTGCAGAGGGGGCACTTGATCGGGCTGCAGAGGGGGCACTTGATCAGGCTGCAGAGGGGGCACTTGATCAGGCTGCAGAGGGGGCACTTGATCAGGCTGCAGAGGGGGCACTTGATCAGGCTGCAGAGGGGGCACTTGATCAGGCTGCAGAGGGGGCACTTGATCAGGCTGCAGAGGGGGCACTTGATCAGGCTGCAGAGGGGGCACTTGATCAGGCTGCAGAGGGGGCACTTGATCAGGCTGCAGAGGGGGCACTTGATCAGGCTGCAGAGGGGGCACTTGATCAGGCTGCAGAGGGGGCACTTGATCAGGCTGCAACAACTGTGAGGCTGCAGAGGGTGCACTTGATCAGGCTGCAACAACTGTGAGGCTGCAGAGGGGGCACTTGATCAGGCTGCATCAATGGTGAGGCTACAGAGGGGGCACTGATCAGGCTGCAACAATGGTGAGGCTACAGAGGGGGCACTGATCAGGCTGCAACAATGGTGAGGCTACAGAGGGGGCACTGATCAGGCTGCAACAATGGTGAGGCTACAGAGGGGGCACTGATCAGGCTGCAACAATGGTGAGGCTACAGAGGGGGCACTGATCAGGCTGCAACAATGGTGAGGCTACAGAGGGGGCACTGATCAGGCTGCAACAATGGTGAGGCTGCAGAGGGGGGCACTGATCAGGCTGCAACAACTGTGAGGCTGCAGAGGGGGGCACTGATCAGGCTGCAACAACTGTGAGGCTGCAGAGGGGGCACTTGATCAGGCTGCAACAATGGTGAGGCTGCAGAGGGGGGCACTGATCAGGCTGCAACAATGGTGAGGCTACAGAGGGGGCACTGATCAGGCTGCAACAATGGTGAGGCTACAGAGAGGGCACTGATCAGGCTGCAACAATGGTGAGGCTACAGAGGGGGCACTGATCAGGCTGCAACAATGGTGAGGCTGCAGAGGGGGGCACTGATCAGGCTGCAACAACTGTGAGGCTGCAGAGGGGGGCACTGATCAGGCTGCAACAACTGTGAGGCTGCAGAGGGGGCACTTGATCAGGCTGCAACAATGGTGAGGCTGCAGAGGGGGGCACTGATCAGGCTGCAACAATGGTGAGGCTACAGAGGGGGCACTGATCAGGCTGCAACAATGGTGAGGCTACAGAGGGGGCACTGATCAGGCTGCAACAATGGTGAGGCTGCAGAGGAGGGCACTGATCAGGCTGCAACAACTGTGAGGCTGCAGAGGGGGGCACTGATCAGGCTGCAACAACTGTGAGGCTGCAGAGGGGGCACTTGATCAGGCTGCAACAATGGTGAGGCTGCAGAGGGGGGCACTGATCAGGCTGCAACAATGGTGAGGCTGCAGAGGGGGCACTGATCAGGCTGCAACAATGGTGAGGCTACAGAGGGGGCACTGATCAGGCTGCAACAATGGTGAGGCTACAGAGGGGGCACTGATCAGGCTGCAACAATGGTGAGGCTACAGAGGGGGCACTGATCAGGCTGCAACAATGGTGAGGCTACAGAGGGGGCACTGATCAGGCTGCAGAAAAAAACCGATCAGGCTGCATTGACCCTTATTTTGCTTCAAAGTTCTTTATATAAAATGTAGGTTTTTTTCATCAAAACTTCCCTCTTAAAATTAGGGTGTGTGTGTCATACGCCGATAAATGTGGTACTTTTATTTTTTTTAGTATATCTAAACCCAAGGACAAAAATGTAATATATTAACGCTCGCCAGTCCTTGAGCATGGTGCCTGCTTTAGTTCTCTTTTTTCAGACTAAATACATTTTCTGGAAGTATAGAAAATTTCACATTGATCCTCCCAGAAATGCAAAGTCCTTGGAACTTCCTGTGTAATCAACTGAAACCTCAATGCATTTCCAGATAGCTGTGAAACACAAAACTACCACCCTCTAGGTCAGCCATTGTCAACCAGGGATTTGTGGAACCCTGGGGTTCCTCCAGAGGTTGCTTGGGAATGCTTAAGCAGTGGCTAAAAAAATGTGACTCACCAAACACTTGGCTGAGCTAGCAGCACAAACCCAATTTTCTTTCAGCGGTTTATAAAGCTGGCACTCTGACCACCAATGTAATGAGGGCATTGTTTCCCACCGAGTTCCAATGTGAAGGGCATTCTTCCCACTAACCCCAGAAGAATTACTTTTATAGGGGTTTCCCCAGACCTGAAAATGATTTCAAGGGTTCCTCTCAAGGAAAAAGGCTCTATGTAACAGAAGTGGAGCTGTTTGTGTCCTATTAGGAGACACCATTACTCCACCATAGGTACAGTACAGTGAATAAGCCATGTAACCCAGGACAGGAAATTTTATTGGCAGGATCACAAAGTGAAAAAGAAAAAAAAAAAGCCTCACAAAAAGGAAAACGAATGCAGCAACCACATCTGAAGTGATTTTCTACCTAGTTAGGTCTGCTTTCCCACTTGATTCTAAGGAAAAGGTTCTGAATGAGCGTTACGCGAAGCTCATCAACCTTGTGTACCACAGGGCTGCTGTTAGAAATCGGGGGGCCCCGTACAGAATACCTGGCAGGGCCCCCCCAAGAAAATATTAAAGAGAAATTTATCTAAAATTACAACAAAATCACTATTAGCAGACACAAATATAACATAACTCGCATAATTCCTGCTAAATCTAAATAAAAAAGATGAGATGAGAAAAATATACAGGCTGGGGGCAGTTGGAGCTCAGTGATCAGAGAGACAGAGAGAGAGAAACAAAGTTACAATTTACAAATAAACTCCTGAGCAGAGATAAGTGCTGGGAGGGGGGCCACACAAGGGAGGGGGATTGTCTCTTTCTCAACAGATAAAAGCTGATAGCAGGGAGAGAGACGGATCAGATTCAGGTGCTGGAGGAAGATTTCTGTATTTGTTGTTCATCACTAATCCCTCTCTGTGTGGGCCCCCCTGTCTGCTCGGGCCCCCTACATGAGGGCTGGTGGTCCCCCCCTATCAGTGGCCCTGGTGTACCATATGATATGTGCTTGGTAACATTTTGTATACTATGTAAACGTGGTACTGGCACACTTTGGGAGATGCAAATTTATGGGGGATTTTTGTATATACATCTGGAAAGTATTCACACTGCTTCACTTTTTCCACATTCTGTTAGACTTTTTCCAAAATGAATTAAATTCATAATTTTCCTCAAAATTCTACAAACAATACCCTACTAATGATGACCTGAAAGAAGTTTGTTTAAAATCTTTGCAAATGTATTTAAAATAAATAAATAAATCACATGAACTTAAATCCCAGCCTTTGCAATGACACTCAAACATGCGCTCAGGTGCATCCTGTTTCCACTGATCATCCTTGAGAGGTTTATACAACTTGATTGGAGTCCACCTCTGGTAAATTCAGTTGATTGGACACGATTTGGAAAGGCACACACCTCTTTAAATAAGGTCCCACAGTTAACAGTGCATGCCAGAGCATAAACCAAGGCATGAGGTCCAAGGAATTGTCTGTAGACCTCAGAGACAGGATTGTATCGAGGCACAGATCTGGGGGAAGGGTACAGAAACATTTCTGCAGCATTGAAGGAGTAAGGAGACAATTCAAACCTGGCAGAGGTACTAATGCTTACCTACTCTAAAAAAAATGTCCAGCCCTGCAAGTGAAGCCAAGAAAGCTTTCCTAAGTTTGTTTTGGTATTTGATCACCTGTGTGATTTTTTGATCATGCGCTATAAACAAAAAAAGAGCGTCAATTTGGCAAAAATAACAATATTTTTCACTTTTTTTATATAAAATTCCCCAAAAAAAAAATGTAAAAATCAAAATGTTTTAATATTTTCGGCCAAGTTGTTTTATGCTACATATGTTTGGTACAAAAAAAAAAAAAAAAAAAAAAAAAAAAAAAAAAAAAAAAAAAAAAAAAATCGCAAAAAGCGTATTTTGATTGGTTTGCGCAAAAGTTATCGCTTTTACTAACAAGGGGAAAGATTTTTGTCATCTTTGGGTTTTTTTTAACGCGTAATGACGGCGATCTGCGATTTTCTTTGCGGTACTGCGACATTGTGGAGGACAGAACGGACCCTTGACTGACATTTTTGACACT
Organism: Pelophylax lessonae; assembly: GCF_965119305.1. Lineage (NCBI taxonomy): Eukaryota > Metazoa > Chordata > Amphibia > Anura > Ranidae > Pelophylax > Pelophylax lessonae. The sequence continues at coordinate 155,171,838 of NC_138777.1, forward strand.
TTTGGGGTTACCAGTGACATTACTACAGTTATCAGTGCTATACATATGCACTGTTACTGTAAAATTACACTGGCAGTGAAGGGGTTAACTTTTTTTGAGAGGGAGGGGTTATGTGTGTCCCTAGGGGCGTGATTCTAACTGCGATTGGCTGTGGCTTGAGGTGTAGGAACAGTGATCAACGGTCCTACATAGTAGAACTGTATGATCACTATTCCTACACAGGGGAGAATGACAGGCGGCTTGTTTACATCAGCCGCCTGCCTTTCTCCCTCTGCACCGACGATCGCCGAGTGACCGGCAGACATCGGGTCCGCCGGTCACATGCGCGGGGGGGTCCGTGACCGCGCGCGCTCGCTCCCTAGACCCTCACAGGCTAGCGACGTAGTACTACGTCGCTCTGCCTGTGAGGGGCTGACCGCCGCAGTACATAGTCGTGCGGCGGTCGGCAAATGGTTAAGGACCCGTTCACAATGAAAATGCAGTGAGGGAAAGGCACAGTCTATGTACTTTTCCAGCACTACGCTACACACATGTATGTCTGGTAATGGCCCCTCAAATGCAGCACGTTTAAAGCCACCAAACCATGCAGTACTACAGTACCATGCAGTTTGGTGCAATGCGATTTGGAAAAGTAGTGTGTTTGCACTGCATTTTCCAGCTCATTCAAATGCGAGGGCTGTCCAAACCAGAGCGTGAGGGACCGCACAGGAACCCGCATTTTCCAGTGTGAACTGCCCCTCGAAGCGGTAGTAAACCCCTTGTTTTATTTTTTACCCTGAAAGGTAATGTCATAATGTGCCAGTATGCACCACATACTAGTGCATTATGTTAAACTTACCTGAAAACAAAGCTTTCCTGCGCCGCGCTGTCATCACTGCACGCGCTCCCATCTTCATGAGGACTTCCTTCCGAGTTTGTGGGCTCTGGCTGTGTGACCGGCTGGAGCTGTGATGAGGTTACTCCCCCTGGCTGCCGTTTACAGCGCAGGACTCCAAAGGAATGGCACGGGACAGTGCCTTCAGAACACATGTGCCAGTGATGGCATAGGCTGCATGTACAGTAAATATCTCCTAAATGATGCATGTTTGGGAGATATTTACAGCACCTATAGGTAAGCCGCATTATTAGGGTTACAACCTCATCCCTTTAAACCAGGACACATTAATTACACGGGTTCTGTGGCTGATTAAGGTGGTAATTAAACTCACTTAGTGCCTTATGTGCATTATATTATCCTCAGAACCTGTGTAATCAATATGTGTCCTGGATTAAAGGGATGAGGTGGCAACTCTACTTATTATAGGCTTACCTATAGCTAAACGTCAGAGAATGGCATTTACTCCCACTTTAAAGGGGTTGTAAAGTCAGAGGGGGGGCTGCTGCACACATAAAAGGCATTCTGTGTGCAGTAGTCCCCCTAATACCTACCTGAGCCCCATCTCTATCCAGCAAAGTCTACAAATGCCTCAGCCACCTGGGACTCTCTCTCTCCTGATCGGCTGAGACACAGCAGCCATTGGCTCCCGCTGCTGTCAAACTCAGCCAATCAGGAGAGAGAGGGGGCAGGACAGAATTGCAGCTCCTTGTCTGAATGGATACACTGGCTCGGGTGCCCCCATAGCAAGCTGCTTGCTGTGGGGGCACTCAACCGGACGATGGATCTGAGAAGAGGAGGATCTGGGCTGCTCTGTGCAAAACCACAGCACAGAGGAGGTAAGTATAACAGCTTTGTTATTTTAAAAAAAAAAAAAAACTTGACAATAAGTGTCCATTCACACTAGTATGACTTGTCAGGTGACTTGGTCAGCCTGACAAGTCACGCACCGTCGCGTCCCATAGTGTAGTACAGGACAGGTTCTAATAGGGGAGACACAAGTCGCTCTGACTTAGAAAAAGGGTCCTGTACTACTTCGGGGCAACCTGGAGGCGACTTGCATAGACATTCATTTTATGAAGTCTGTGCAAGTCGCGCCGAAGTCGCAGTGCACGCGACTTCACAGGTCGCCCCGCTACAGTGTGAACCGTCACATACTTTATACAAGTAGGCTTGTGACGGTATCAGATTTTCATGCTGCGATTAATTGATTAAGGTTTTGCCACGGTATACGGTATTATCACGGTATTCTATTATTAAATTTAAATTATTAAATTTCCACCTCACTTCAATTTCATTGCTGAATTTAGGGGCTTTGGTTCACTTTTGCACATTATTATATAGTCAGTCAGTACAGACTCTGTGAACCAGGCCTAAAATAGGTCATCAAGCAGTGTCTGGCCTAACTGGTGATAACTGGTCCTGGCGCTCGGCTCCGATCCGATGGCCTGGTCATTAAGAGGGCAAATCCTTGTGGTCAAGAAGTGGTTAAACCTGAAGGAGGTGTTGTTTATAAATGACTTAACTATTGCTTTAGGCCTGGTTCACATGTATGCGGGTTGGGGGCCCACATTTGCACAGGAATAGCAGCCCATTGATGTGAATGGGCTTGAGCTGCTATGCCTGCGTTTTCAGCTGAAAAAAGGTGCATGCAGAATTTAAAAATATGCATTGGCCATGAAATCCATCCTTCTTTTGCACCATGCGACTTACCTGCCGTTGCTGCACACGCAAACTGTTTATTTTTAAATGCCGTGCCCACGTATACAAAAAATGCAGAAAGCTTGCCAGAGCAGGAACTGCAGGTTAGTCGCATGGTGCAAAAGCAGGATGGATTTCAAGGCCACTGAATTTTAAAAAAATGCTGCATGCACCTTTTTTCTGCGGAAAATGAGGGCATAGCAGCCCGTTCAAATCAATGGGCTGCTATGCCTGTGCAAATGTGGGCCGCCAACCCGCATACATGTGAACCACCAACCCGCATACATGTGAACCACCAACCCGCATACATGTGAACCAGGCCTAAAGCAATAGTAAAGTCATTAATAGATAAAAACACCGGTCCTCCTGCAGGTTTAACCACTTCTGGATCGCAAGGATTTGCCCCTTTAAAGACCAGGCCATCGGATCAGAGCGCCAGGACCAGTCAGTCATCACCAGGTAGGCCAGACACTGCTTGATGGCTATATAATAATGTAATGTGGGCTGCTATGCGTGTGTGTGTGTGTGTATATTAGACCTGCACGATTCTGGCCAAAATGAGAATCACGATTTTTTTAGCTTGGAATAAAGATCACGATTCTCTGTGTAACAAAAAAAAAAAAATTGGGATAACTTTACTGTTACGTTTTTTTTTTTTTTTTATTCATTAAAGTCTAATCATTGCGTTTGAAAGACTGCTGCGCAAATACAGTGTGACATAAAATATTACAACAATCGCCATTTTATTCTGTAGGGTCTCTGCTAAAAAAATATATAAAATGTTTGGGGGTTCTAAGTACTTTTCTAGCAAAAAAAAAAAACTGATTTTAACTTGCAAGCAAGTGTCAGAAAAAGATCCAGTCTTTAAGAGGTTAAACTTCCTTTCTCCCTGGCAGAGGGAAGGAAAAGATACAATGTAAACATTTTTGTTTATAGTTACTGGGAGAGCTGTGTGAGTGAATGAGTCATCCAGCTCACTGAAATGTATCCATTCTAAAGTCAGGCAGACTTGACAGAGAAACTCGGTATTTTAAAAATGCCACAATAACAATACCGTGGCTATGCAATACCGCGATATATCGAATTACCGAAAACCGGCATATGTCTATATACAAGTGGAGAGGAGACAACATATCATAGTTACCTGTCAGCCAACCTCTAATAAGAGATCCCCCACAGATCACTTTTCGGGGAATTGGTAAAGGCTGCCGCAAGCGTGACCAATCCCTTAACATCATTGCCTTGAACAGGTAATCGCATACTTTCTGGTTATATAACATATCAGCCCAAAAACCCGCATTACCACAACACAAAGTGTCCTAAACACAAACATGAAAAAGCCAAAGAAATAATGAGAGCAGTGTGTGTGCCCCAGTGCAAGAATGTGCAGGCAGCGTGCCACGTCCGGGGAAGCAGGCAGCGTGCCACGTCCGGGGAAGCAGGCAGCGTGCCACGTCCGGGGAAGCAGGCACGATGCCACTTCCGGGGAAGCAGGCACGATGCCACTTCCGGGGAAGCAGGCACGATGCCATGTCCGGGGAAGCAGGCACAATGCCATGTAAGGGGAAGCAGGCTAGGCAGGATGCCATGTCCTGGGAAGCAGGCAGGATGCCATGTCCGGGGAAGCAGGCAGCATGCCATGTCCGGGGAAGTAGGCAGCATGCCATGTCCGGGGAAGTAGGCAGCATGCCATGTCCGGGAAAGTAGGCTAGGCAGGATGCCATGTCCTGGGAAGCAGGCAGGAAGCCATGTCCTGGGAAGCAGGCAGCATGCCATGTCCGGGGAAGCAGGCAGCATGCCATGTCCGGGGAAGTAGGCTAGGCAGGATGCCACTTCCGGGGAAGCATGCCATGTCCGGGGAAGCAGGCAGCATGCCATGTCCTGGGAAGCAGGCAGCATGCCATGTCCTGGGAAGCAGGCAGCATGCCATGTCCGGGGAAGTAGGCTAGGCAGGATGCCATGTCCTGGGAAGCAGGCAGCATGCCATGTCCGGGGAAGCAGGCAGCATGCCATGTCCTGGGAAGCAGGCAGCATGCCATGTCCGGGGAAGCAGGCAGCATGCCATGTCCTGGGAAGCAGGCAGCATGCCATGTCCGGGGAAGCAGGCAGCATGCCATGTCCGGGGAAGTAGGCTAGGCAGGATGCCATGTCCTGGGAAGCAGGCAGGATGCCATGTCCTGGGAAGCAGGCAGCATGCCATGTCCGGGGAAGTAGGCTAGGCAGGATGCCATGTCCGGGGAAGCAGGCAGCATGCCATGTCCTGGGAAGCAGGCAGCATGCCATGTCCTGGGAAGCAGGCAGCATGCCATGTCCGGGGAAGCAGGCAGCATGCCATGTCCGGGGAAGTAGGCTAGGCAGGATGCCATGTCCGGGGAAGTAGGCTAGGCAGGATGCCATGTCCGGGGAAGCAGGCAGCATGCCATGTCCTGGGAAGCAGGCAGCATGCCATGTCCGGGGAAGCAGGCAGCATGCCATGTCCGGGGAAGTAGGCTAGGCAGGATGCCATGTCCTGGGAAGCAGGCAGCATGCCATGTCCGGGGAAGCAGGCAGCATGCCATGTCCGGGGAAGTAGGCTAGGCAGGATGCCATGTCCTGGGAAGCAGGCAGCATGCCATGTCCTGGGAAGCAGGCAGCATGCCATGTCCTGGGAAGCAGGCAGCATGCCATGTCCTGGGAAGCAGGCAGCATGCCATGTCCTGGGAAGCAGGCAGGATGCCATGTCCTGGGAAGCAGGCAGGATGCCATGTCCGGGGAAGCAGGCAGCATGCCATGTCCGGGGAAGTAGGCTAGGCAGGATGCCATGTCCGGGGAAGTAGGCTAGGCAGGATGCCATGTCCGGGGAAGCAGGCAGCATGCCATGTCCTGGGAAGCAGGCAGCATGCCATGTCCGGGGAAGCAGGCAGCATGCCATGTCCGGGGAAGTAGGCTAGGCAGGATGCCATGTCCTGGGAAGCAGGCAGCATGCCATGTCCGGGGAAGCAGGCAGCATGCCATGTCCGGGGAAGTAGGCTAGGCAGGATGCCATGTCCTGGGAAGCAGGCAGCATGCCATGTCCTGGGAAGCAGGCAGCATGCCATGTCCGGGGAAGCAGGCAGCATGCCATGTCCGGGGAAGTAGGCTAGGCAGGATGCCATGTCCTGGGAAGCAGGCAGCATGCCATGTCCGGGGAAGCAGGCAGCATGCCATGTCCGGGGAAGTAGGCTAGGCAGGATGCCATGTCCTGGGAAGCAGGCAGCATGCCATGTCCTGGGAAGCAGGCAGCATGCCATGTCCTGGGAAGCAGGCAGGATGCCATGTCCTGGGAAGCAGGCAGGATGCCATGTCCTGGGAAGCAGGCAGCATGCCATGTCCTGGGAAGCAGGCAGCATGCCATGTCCTGGGAAGCAGGCAGCATGCCATGTCCGGGGAAGTAGGCTAGGCAGGATGCCATGTCCGGGGAACAGAACTTTCCAGCTGCAGGTGAAATGCACACAAGTCTGACAAGCCGCTCTGGGCACACACTATCTCCTAATTCTACACAGCATGCTCCTATGGCAGTGCCGGGGAATGGCACACTGCACTGCACCCCTCACTAACATGAATACATCATCCTAGGCCACGTAACCACATACTGTATACCGCACCAACCCCACCACCGGCTCACCTCCGCACTCCTCAGCTCGCGCCTTGCTCCCCAACCAAGCCAGACACGCCTCCCAGCTGCTAGACGCTCCCACTCGTTCGTCAGCCATAGCTAGGGGGTGTGGCTACAAGTCGGGCATGCAAGTAACTAGCGGCCATCTTCACTAAGGGCAAAGTACTACCGTATGTAGTTTCTTAGTTGTACATAACATTTAAAAACAAAGCACAATCCTTTAAAACAAAACGGTGCGTATCCTATCAGAACACAAACCGCCGCCCTATTTTCATGTGAAGATTATATATCTCTAGAGGAGTGTACTACACATCTGGCTATACAAGTACTGTGGGAGCCGCCATCTTTATTCCTCCGGGAGAGGTGGGGGACAGACTACAGCTGTCATTCACCGCCCTGTTCTTTGAAGATCTAGCGGCTGCGCTGTGCATCGCCGACTATTGGCTTACAGTAAATCAGACTGCACATTGTCCACTGCCCATTGGTCATCCTGTGCTGACCCCGCCCCCTCTCTGCACCTCTGTAGTTCAGTAGGCAGACTCTCTGAAATGTGTGCTACAGGCACATAGTATAGTAAGTATTTGTCACAAACTAAGGGGATGATTTACTGAAACTGGAGAGTGCAAAATCTGCGGTAGCCAATCAGCTTCCCACTTCAAATGATCATTAAGCACTTGCACATGATTATGTGCACGCCGCCGGAGCCGCGCTCCAGCTGTGATTAGACACAGCTGGAGGAGTAGGCGCGATCGCCGCCAGCCTCCCGCGATCTTCAGGGAAACTGACAGGAGAGCCGCCTGCCTATGTAAACAAAGCAAGCGGCTCTCCTGTCACACAGGCACAGCGAGATTGTGTGTCTCAGCTAAGCTGAAACACAGATTTCTGTGTGCCTGTCACAGAGCCCCCCCCCCCCTCACAGTTAGTAAGCACAATTAGGCTCACACTTAACCCCTTGATCACCCCCCGTATTAACCCCTTCCCTGCCAGTGTCATTTATACAGTAACAGTGCATATTATTTAGTACTGATCACTGTATTGGTGTCACTGGTCCCCAAAAAAGTGTCAATTAGTGTCAGATTTGTCTGCTGCAATATCGCATTCCCGCTAAAAATCGCTGATCGCCACCATTACAAATAAAAAAAAAATCATAAAAAGTCCAAAAATCTATCCCATAGTTTGTAAACTCTATAACTTTAGCACAAACCAATTAATATACTCTTTTTAGGATTTTTTTTTTTTTTTTACCAAAAATATGTAGAAGAATACAAATTGGCTTAAACTGAAAAAAAAATTGATTTTTTAAAACATTTTTAATGGGAATGTTTTATAGCAGAAAGTAAAAAATATTGTGTTTTTTTTATTCAAAATCATCGCTTTTTTTTTTTTTGTTTATAGCGCAAAATCTAAAAACCGCAGAGGTGATCAAATACAACCAAAGGAAAGCTCGATTTGTGGGGAAAAAAGGAAATCAATTGTATTTGGGTACAGCGTCGCATGACCGCACAATTGTTAGTTAACCACTTAAGCCCCGGAGGATTTTCCTGCTAAACGACCAGGGGGTATTTTGCGATTCGGCACTGCGTGACTTTAACGGACAATTGCGCGGTCGTGCGACGCTGTACCTAAACGAATTTGACGTCCTTTTTTTCCCACAAACAGAGCTTTCTTTTGGTGGTATTTGATAACCCGTGCGATTTTTACTTTTTGCGCTATAAACAAAAAAAGAGCGTACATTTTGCAAAAATAACAATATTTTTCACATTTTTTTTATATGAAATTCCCCAAAAAAAAAATGTAAAAATCAAAATTTTTTAACATTTTCGGCCAATTTGTTTTATGCTACCTATGTTTGGTAAAAAAAAATCGCAAAAAGCGTATTTTGATTGGTTTGCGCAAAAGTTATCGCGTTTACTAACAAAGGGAAAGATTTTTGTCATTTTTGTTGTTTTTTTTTTTAACGTGTAATGGCGGCGATCTGCGATTTTTTTTTTGTGGTACTGCGACATTGGGCCGGACAGATCAGACCCTTGATTGACATTTTTGACACTTTTGGGGTTACCAGTGACATTTCTACAGTAATCAGTGCTATACATATGCACTGTTACTGTAAAAATACACTGGTAGTGAAGGGGTTAACTTTATTTGGGAGGGAGGGGCTGTGTGTGTCCCTAGGGGCGTGCTTTCTACTGTGATTGGCTGTGGCTTGAGCTGTAAGGACACTGATCAACGGATCTACATACTAGATCCATGTGATCAGTGTCTTTACAGCGAGGAGAATGACAGGTGGCTTGTTTACACAAGCTGCCTGACATTCTCCCTCTCCCCCGCCGATCGCCGAGTGACCGGCGGACATCGGGTCCGCTGGTCACACGCGCGGGGGGGTCCGTGACCGCGCGGGAGCGCGCCTCCGCGGGTGCGCGCTCGCTCCCCAGAGCCTCACAGGCGAGCGACGTAGACCTACATCACTCTGCCTGTGAGGGGCCGACTGCCGCAGTAAATATACTGTGAGCAGTCGGCAAGCGGTTAAAGTAACGCAGTGTCAAATCGCAAAAAAATGGCCTGGCCATTAAGGGGTAAAACCTTCCGCAGCTGAAGTGGTTAAAAGTGCTGCGCAGAAAGTGATAAATCGAATTTAAAATACCCAGTGATGTATAAATAAATTCATTCATAAGATGTAAAAACATACATGATTAAATCATCATAAATACATAAAAATACTGATAGAAAGTAATCAATAAAAACAAGTAGTGAATAATTGTGGTAAATTGATGAAAGGTGATGAGTGATCCCAGTCGCCAGTGCTGTTAAAACGATACGTTAATGAAACAATGTAACAGCTTGTCAGACTTGTCACCTCCACTTCTGTGCCCCCCTAGTGGGTGGCTTCTCACCTCTGAGTGTGACCTCACAATTATGCTTGGTCTAAAGGAGCTGATGTACCCTCACAGGTTAATGATAAATGATCTCCTTTTTTCCTCAATCCTGTCTCCCAATACTAGGGATATAACTTCAGCAGCTCTCACATATGGGGAAAAACATAAATCCAATGTATGATAAAATGAGCTTTATTGTATAAACGTAAGTTTCACTCACATGTGATTGGTGCTAGAGCGCACCGATCTATCCAAGCAGAGAAAGTACAAAGTGTAGAGTTAATAAATTGATGGATGGCCAAGTGCAGCCCCTTTGCAGTGGGATCCGATTCAGCGTGTCCAACACTGTGGAGTATTCCGATCCCTGACACTAGCCTGGCCCCTCCCCAACACTAGCCTGGCCCCTCCCCAATTCTTCTTCAACTTGTTCAATTAACCACTTCTGAACCGGAAGATTTTTCCCCTTAATAACCAGGTTATATTTTGCAATTCGGCACTGCGTTACTATAACGGACAATTGCACGGTTGTGCGACGCTGTACCCAAATAAAACTGATGTACTTTTTCTCACAAATATCTTTTTTTGGTGGTATTTGATCACCTGTGCGATTTTTTTTTTTGCGCTATAAACAAAAAAAGAGCGACAATTCTGAAAAAAAAACAATATTTTTCACTTTCTGCTATATAACATTCTCAAAAAAAGAAAAAAATGTGAAAATCAAAATTTTTTAACCTTTTAGGCCAATTTGTTTTCTGCTACATATTTTTGGTAAAAAAACAAACGCTATAAGCGTATTTTGATTGGTTTGCGCAAAAGTTATCGCGTCTACTAACTACGGGAAAGATTGATGTAATTTTTATTGGTATTATTTTTTTTACTAGTAATGGCGGCGATCTTCGATTTTTAGCGGCGGACAGATCGGACCCCTAACTGACATTTTTGACACTTTTGGGGGGACCATTGACAATACTACAGTAATCAGTGCTAAAAATATGCACTGTTACTGTAATAATGACACTGGCAGGGAAGGGGTTAACATTGTGGGTGAGCAAGGGGTTAAATGTGAGCCTAGGGGAGATTCTAACTGTGGGGGGCGTGGCTTGTGAAATTACCATAGAGACTTGTGATCCTATATAGAAGGATCACAGGGGCTCTGTGATCATTCAAGGGAGAAGAACGGTCGGCTGTGTTTACAACAGCTGACCGTCCTCTCTCAGCAGGGAACGATCGCGGGTGTCAGGCGGCATTCGGAGCGGCCTGCCCCGTGCATCGGCTTCCCCACTGCTGAGTGGGGGCGGGAGCATGCCGGCGGCGGCGTGCGCTCCCACCCCCTAGCTGCCTATGCATGACTGATGTAGGTTTGGCCTCAATGCCGCAGTAAAAAGGCGGCGGGCGGTCTAGGAGCTGTTAAAGGGATTGTAAGGTCCCAAAGTTTTTCACCTTAATGCATTCTATGCATTAAGGTGAAAAACCTTCTTTGTTGCAGTCCCGTGCACGAGCCCAGCAGCTCCAGCCGCTTGCTCTCATGTCATTGGACAGATTGATAACAGCGGAAGCCATTGGCTCCCGCTGCTGTCAATCAAATCCAGTGACACAGGGGCGGGGCTGAGTCTCGCTGTCTGTGTCAATTATTTTGCAAGTTACTCCTATTGATCTGAATGATCTTGAAAATGAACATTTAGTTGATTTACTAAAACTGGAGAGTGCAAAATCTGGTGCAGCTCTAAATAGAAACCAATCCGCTTCCAGATTTTTTGTCAAAGCTTAATTGAACAAGCTGAAATTAGAAGGTGATTGGCTACCATGTACAGCTGCACCACTTTGCACTCTCCAGTTTTAGTAAATCAACTAAATGTACATTTTCCAGATCATTCCGATCATTAGGAGTAGCTTGCACAATAAAAATTTTAATGTGGACATTAAAATATAATTTAAAATTTGATCAGATATGCTTTAAAGTATATGTTTTTTTTTTTTTTTTTTTTGAAATTTCAATGTTTATGTATCTTATCATACGTGAGGCACCGAGTCAGGTCCTGCGCCTATAAGTTGGGAAAATCCCTCTGAACATTGGAAGATATACCATGGCCTCCATCTTAATTGAAATTTGTTTATTTTGTCCGAGGCAATGGCCATGGTCTCTTCCATGTTATAAATATCTCTCACTGTAACCACCCATTCTCTAATTGATGGAACTGAGGTAGATTTCCAATATCTCGGTATCATTAATTTTGCCGCATTCAAAAGGTAGCAGACTATTGATTTTTTATACCTTTGTTCTGCGGCCTCTGTAATATGTAACAGGCAACATTCAGGAGTTAATGGAATTGCTGTGCCCACTATTTTCTCAATCAGCTCCCTGATCTGAGTCCAATATTCAGCTATTTTTGTACACTGCCACCAGATGTGATATAATGTTCCTACTGATTGGCCGCATCTCCAGCACATTTCAGATGTATTTGGGAAGCACTTGTTAATTTTTTCCGGTGTCATATACCATTGGGTAAGAAGCTTATACGCATTTTCTTGAGATCTAGTGTTCCTTGAACATTTGTGTGTCATAGAACACGCTGACGCCCATTTTTTATCTGAGATTGATGCTTGTAACGCTTTCTCCCAATTTTCCTTAAATTTATCTGGTTTAATTTTTACACTAGAGAGTAACAGCGTGTAGGTATATGACGTCGCTTTTTTAAAAGGCTTTTGATCCAGACATATCTGCTCAAATGCCGAAATCTGTCCCCCACAGGCCTTCTTCCTTGTAGGTTCACTTAGGAAATGGCGTAACTGTAGATATGACCAAAAAGGTATAGTCGGAGCATTTAATGTATGTTTAAGTTGGTCCTGTCCCACAAGAACGCCATTCCTAAAGAAGTGCGCTGCAATTTTAAATTCACTATTTTCTGATGCGTTAAGCCAAACATCTGAGTAACCTGGTGCAAACTCTGGGTTGTTTGTCAATGGTGTGAGGGGCCCTGGTACACTTGAAATATCATGAAGTTTAATCACTCCATGAAACGTTGCTATTGTTTGTCTTATTAACGGATGAGCCTTCGCTCTGGCCGGACATTTTTGCCAGGCTATCCAAGGTAAATATCGTAGCGGGCACTCTATAATGTCCGCTTCCAACTTTACCCACGCCTTCTTTGATTCATGACAGTGTCAATCGATGATTCGTGTAAGCTGAGTAGCCTTATAATATAATCGGAAATCCGGTACTCCCATTCCTCCCCTTTCTTTCCTTCTCGCAATCAAATTGTGCCGTATTCGAGGCTGTCTATGTGACCAAATGAATTGGGTTTGGATCCTTCCGAGTTTCGTAAAATAGCTATTAGGAATCTTAATTGGCAAGGTATGGAACAGATAAAGCAATCTTGGGAGAATTACCATTTTAATAATGGCTGCTCTCCCAAACCATGAAAAAAACCTGGTATGCCACTGTTTCAAATCTAATTCGATCTGTTTAAGTAATGGCAAAAAGTTTTTAGAATACAAAGTTTCCAAACTCGGAGTTATCCAAACACCCAAATATTTTAGGGCTCCCATAACCCATCTGAGGGGGCTTTTTTGTCTTATTTGTAACAGTTTATTCTCTGGTATGTTTAAATTGAGTACTTCGGATTTTGAATAATTTATACGAAAATTTGATATATAGCTATATTTTTCAAAAGCTTTCATCAGATTTGGCATTGTGATCAATGGCTGTGTTACATAAAATAACAAATCGTCTGCGTATGCCGCTACTTTATACGTATTCTCCTTAACTTTCATCCCTTGTATTGATTCATCTGCCCTTATATGTCTCAAGAAGGGTTCTATCGTCAAAATAAATAATAATGGTGACAACGGGCATCCCTGTCGGGTCCCATTTTTTATAGTGATTGGTTCCGAAAAAAGATGGTTTATTTTAATTCTTGCCGTTGGGCATTGATAAAGTGAGGCTATCCAACTCAACATTTTAGGGGGAAAATTCACATATTTGCAGGTTGCCAACAAAAAGTCCCATGCTACTCTGTCGAAGGCCTTCTCTGCATCTGTTGATACAAGAAGGCCCTCGACATTTCGCTGTTGGGTATAATGTATCAAGTTAAGCGTCTTGATAACATTATCCTTAGTCTCTCCGCCCACTACAAAACCCACCTGGTCTTCCATTATTATTGTAGACAAATTTGGTTTAATTCTGTTAGCCAGTACCTTAGAGAATAGCTTCAGATCCGTATTCAACAGAGAAATGGGTCTGTAGTTAGCGCATTCATGTGTTGATTTCCCAATTTTGGGGATAACTGATATGTGTGCATGGAGGAATGCAGGTGAGGCCTGCAGCGGGTCCGTGAGGGAGTTCAAAGCCAGTTGAGGTAATAAAATATCTGCAAATTGTTTATAGTATACGGAGCTAAATCCATCAGGGCCCGGGCTTTTATTTGGTTTAATTTCTTTCAGTGCCAGACGTAGTTCCGTCTCTGTAATAGGTTGATCCAAATCATTACTCACTTCCTCTGTGCGTTTTGGAAGTCCACTATTCGCCAAGTAAGCTGCAATATTGGTAGCTCTGTTGCCCGTAAAATCCGGGGATCTATGTTGTGGTGCAACATTATACAGAGACAAATAGAACGTGTGAAATTGTGCTGCAATTTTATCCGCTGCTGATTCTACTTTACCTGCTGCATTCCTAACGCCTGTTATAGTGTTAGAGTTCTGATCAATTCTAAGGGCCCTCGCAAGAAATCTTCCACTCTTATCTCCGTGTTCATAGTAGATCCCCTTTCGAAAGAAAAATAGCCTTTTGGCTTTTGTCTCGATTATCTGTTGGAGTTCTTTCCGTTTCTGTAACAACTCAGTTGCGACATTTACTGATAAAGACCTTTTATGCATTTTTTCTAAATTGGAGATTGAATGCATGAGCGTTTGAACCACTTTTTCTCTTTCTTTTTTCCGTTGTGAACCTAATTTAATTAGTTCTCCCCTTATAACACTCTTATGTGCCTCCCATCTAACCATCGAGGTGGTCTCTTGTAATGTGTTTAAACTAAAATAAGATTGTATTTGTTGTGTTATCTGGGAGTTAATATCTGGGTCCGCAATTAGCTCAGCATTCAGTCTCCAATTGAAAGCTCTGGGAGTCTTATTTGTTTTTAAAGTTACAGATATCGGTGCATGGTCCGAAAGTACCTGTGTCCCAATCCGTGCTTGTGAAAGGTTCTCTATATCCCGTTGTGTGATAAATAGATAATCGATACGTGCATATCTATTGTGTATCGCTGAATAATGGGTAAAATCTCTGTCGCCGGGATGTAAGGTCCTCCATGAGTCTACCAAATTCAATGAATGGATTAATTCTTTTATCCGGGCCAGGGTCTTATACCGTATGCACGAACTTTTATTTGAGGCATCCTGCAATGGGTGGAGTGGTATATTTAAATCGCCCCCCATTATCACTCGTCCTCTAGCAAATCCCAAAAGCATATTTACCATATTCTGACAGAATCCCAATTGTGACCTATTCGGGAAGTATACGTTTGCGAGAGTCGTGGGAATTCCTGCATATGTCCCTCTCACAAATGCATATCTTCCATTGGGGTCCAATAAAGATGTGTCCACCTGAAAACCCGCTGTCTTACTAATCAATATAGATACCCCTTTTGTTTTATCTGTCGGATTGGTTGCGTGAAACGCCGTGGAGAAATATGCTGAGGTCAATTTTGGCACGTTAGTTTGTTTAAAATGTGTCTCCTGCAAAAATACAAAATGTGGTTTCACCTTTTTCAACTCTCTAAGCACAAAAAGCCTTTTTCTGGGATATTTAGGCCTTGTATATTATGGGATAATACCCTGATATGTTTGCCTACCAATTTATAAGTCATGGTTAATACCTTATTTCAGTTACTCTCGTCCGACTCGGTGCCTCCCTATCTCCTCCTACCCTTCACCAAAAAACCAACCAAGGAAAAAGAAAAAGGAGAGAAAAAAAAAAAGGGAACACCCCACTAGTATAACCCAGTGATAAGCAAAGCTTTGATAGTAGATAGTACTCTGCCTTAAGAAAAGAGTATCTAGGTTCCAAAATCACAGAGTGGCTAAATGTCTGTGATTAAGTTTCAGAGAAAGGAAAGCGGGGGTGTTACTCGGCTCTCAATTTAGAACCGAGCAAAACCCCTGGTGGGGGTTAGTGGGAGACTAACACGAGTAGAAAAAGCACTCAATACCAGTGCTGATGGATCCCAAACAAAAAAAAAAAAAAAAAGGGGAAAGGGAACACAAATCCCCTTTCATACTCCACATCAGCACTGACTCACAAATTATTCTATATATAATAGCTCTAACACACGGGAAACAGCTCCTTCAAAAAAAAAAAAAAAAATTGTTTACGAGGCAGACGGTGAATCAGAAAGGGACGGGGGGGGGGGAGATACAAAGGGAAGGAAAAAAAAAAAAAAAGGGGAAGAGGGGGCCGGGAATCCTCCCCCCCCCCACTCACCCCCTTCATCTCAAAGAAAAAAAGAAAGGGTCCCTTCCCTCCCGTCTCCTTCTATACTTGGCTACTTCAAAATATATATTCTTTTTTTTTTTCCCCCTATCTTCTTTTTACTGCAAAGCGTCTCTGTTTCTATTTTCCAGTTCTATTGCTCCTGCTTTTCTTGTTCTGGGGTCTTTTTTCTGGTGATTGTCTAGGTGAACGTCCATCATCCTCGTTTAATACGGGTAGTTTATATTCCTGGTACCACTCCGAGAGTTCCATTATTGGAATCTGTAAGCCTTCACAGAATTCGCCCAAATCATTGGGAGATCTAAGAGTATGCATTTTGCCCTGTAAAGTCACTGTTAGTGCAAAGGGAAACCTCCATTGATATTTCAAATCTTTTTCCCGCAAAACTGTTAAGAGGGGACGTAAAGCTCTTCTGTTCCTCAGAGTGATCTGAGAAAGATCCTGAAATATCTGCACCTGTATTTCTTTATATTTAATTTCTCCTTTTTGTCTTGCTTTATACATAATCTCCTCTTTCACTTGAAAGCTTTGAAAACAACATATAATGTCTCTAGGAGGCCCACTGTCTGCACCTTTGGCCCGCAGTGTTCTGTGTACTCGTACAAAATCAATTGTTGCATCTTCATGTCTCTCCAATAGTGAATTAAACATTTTTTGCAAGGTATGATATATTTGATCCTGCATAACATCCTCCGGGATACCTCTTATTCTTAAATTACAGCGTCTCCCTCTGTTGTCCAAGTCCTCAAGATTCTTATTGATCTCAATCAGATGCGCCGCATGGGAAACAGCTATATGTTCTAATCTTCCAATTGACCTATCTCTATGGGCGCCCGCCTGTTCAACCACCAAAAATTGCTCAGAAAGTTTAAGGAAGTCCGTTTTTAAATCGGTAATGGCCGCTGACAAAGTGGACTTAATATCTGCTGCAATGTTATTCATCACGGTGAGTGTAAGAGGGGGATCCTCCATGGACCCTTTGCTTACCCCTTCCTCCGATGAGTGCTGGGAGTACTCACTGTTTTCCTCCTCTCCGTCGGTCAGCGCCATCTTGTCCACCTTCATGCCGCTCCTCATGGCTGTTTGGGACTTGAATAAGTCCAAAATGTGGCGGTTTGCCATCGCCGAGGATGTCCGCTGCTGTTTGCTGCTCTGTGCAGTGTAGTGTGTGTGGCGGGACACCCTGCCCATCATCCGGGGCCGTCTATGGCGCCAAGCCTCACGCCTCTGTTGTGGAGCTGCTCACCTCCCGCTACTCCTCAGTGTGCTGCCTTCCGCATCGTGCGTCAAGCCACGCCCCGGGCCCTGAATAAAAAAAATTAAAGTATATGTTAACCATCACATTGTAAAACAACCCATTCAATTTAAAATAGAAATGAAAGGCAAAAATGTGTGTATACATGAGAAATATTATAAATATCTTTTTTTCCCTTTATAAGTGATCATATACCCTCTGTTCTCAGCTGCATAAGGAGCTCAGGGAGCTGGTGGAGGAAAAACAGCAGCGCTGTGATCTTCCCAATGAATGGCTGGGGACAGGACAAGTCTGATCCAGTGGCGGCTGGTGCTCAAAATTTTTTTTGGGGGGGGGGGGGAGCAAACAGAAAAATGTAATAGGCATTGCTTTGCAGCAAAAAACGCTGTTAAAAATTGTGTGACTTTGAGGTCACAAAAGTGTGAAAGGGGCCTTCAGTAATCAAGGTATAGTGTGCCCCCTTTCAATGCAGAGTGACCAGCGTGCCCCCTTTCAATGCAGAGTGAACACAGCGTGCCCCCTTTCAATGCAGAGTGACCACAGCGTGCCCCCCTTTCAATGCAGAGTGACCACAGCGTGCCCCCATCAATGCAGAGTGACCACAGTGTGCCATGCCCCCTTCAAAGCAGAGAGACCAGTGAACTTACCTGCAGCGGCGGCTTCTCCTCAGTCCCCCGCGTCTCCTCGAGTCCTCCCGCCTCCTCCTCGGCCAATGCCATGAGTTTGCCTTTCGGCCAATCAGGAAGCGGGTCTCGGACCTGATTGGCCAGGAGGAGGATCCGTGTGACAATAGCACTGCTCTGCGCCCCGGGTCCCCGGCTTTTCTGAAGCCTATTAGAGCCTCTGGCTCTAATCAGGTGATTCAGAAAAAAAAAAAACCCATTGAGCTCCATGCATCCGGCACCCCGCATGTAGAGTAGGGGGCCGGACACATGGATAGGGGGGGCCAGCCGCCACTGGTCTGATCATTGAAGGAGAGTGGACTGAGTACCCAGCTTAGCTAGAAAACTGACCATGCTGTGCTCTCATGCCTAGTGTGCTCAGTTTTTAATAGGAGAGCAGAGGGACTGGCAGGAACACCAGAGATTTCACAGAAAGGGAGCAATACAAAAAGAACAGGCTATTTTTTGGGAGCATGAAATTGTCCAAAATGTCTTGGTTTGCTGACGCCTTAAGAGTTCCCTTCACTGAAACTAAGAAGCCAAGCCCAACCCCTGAAAAACAACCCCACACCATAATCCCCCTCCACCAAATGACTTGGACCAGTGCACAAATCAAGGTCCATAAAGACATGTATGAGAGAGTTTGGGGTGGAGGAAAATGTCTGGCCTGCACAGAGTCCTGACCTCAACCCAATAGAACAACTTTGGGATAAATTAGAATGCGGATTGCGAGTCAGGCCTTCTCTCCAACATCAGTGACTGACCTCTCAAATGCGCTTCTGGAAGAATGGTCAAACATTCCCATAGACACACTCCTAAACCTTGTGGACAGCCTTCCCAGAGGAGTTGAAGCTGTTATAGCTGCAAAGCTGCATCCCAATACTTTTGACAATATAGTATATATTTTGTACTTTTGTATTTTGTTCTTTATCAAATGCTACTGTGTGATAAAGGAATACCCTAAACCCAGTATGGCAACTTGCTAACTTTTCAAAAATTGCCGGTACTTTAAGGCTGGGCTCACACAAATGCGATGCGGGAACCCACATAATTCCTGTACGGGTTTCCGCATCGCATTTCACTCGCAGGCAGTTCCCACTGCACTCTGTGAACCGTTGCGGTGTCAATAGAAAGGTAATGACACACGCAGATCGTTTCGTAGATCGCAGTGCGAACTGTGAAATGGTACAGAAATTGGATCGCATGGGGATGAACACCCACACAATCCGATTCCAGTGCGGAGCAAAAACGGGTCCTGTGATATTTTGGTTCAAATGCGATGCAAATTCAGCCATAAATTTGCATCGCACAGACATCGCATGAGATCTGCACAGCGATGTGGTGCTCATCACATGCGATGTCTGTGTTTGCACCAGTGTGAACCCAGCCTAACTCTTCAAGAGTACAAAGAAGCTGAATCTATTGTATTTACACTCCAGCTTAGTACAATACAGAGGCTTTTAAAATGTGTAGGATGACAAGGACATTACTGAAACGATTTCTGCATGAACAGCATAACAAACTAATCAGTACGGTGAGGCTGGAAGTGTTGCGCTAAAGTTGGTGGTAGGAAAATGGGAATATAACAATGCAGAAAAATGTTAAATAGGAGCAAACTATCTGTCCAGTTTTTAGCAAATAGCTCATATAATAATGTTGTGAATACATTGCAACAACTATAAAACACAATATACTGTATAAAAAAAACTATAGGTGATATACCTGAAAGACAAGAAATAAAGGAATTAGCAAAACAACAATATATAGCACTAAAGATGAAAATGCAAATAATCGATCGGCTGCCCATTATTTTTTAGATATTAGATATTTAGATATTAAAGGTGTTGATTCTGTTAGTCAAAGCTGACACCACTTATCCTTCTCACAGTGGAATAAACTTTCACACGTAAGTAAAAACATATCATTGTATCCAAGTGTTTAGCAAACTTTTTTCAGCTTTTGCCACTGGCTGACTGATAATTACAATGTTCCAGAATAGTGGAAATACAGTATACTCGTGTGCAGATCTGTATGCAGCTTCCAAATTGCAATCCTACAATAGCGATCACCAGCTTTAATGACAGCTCTCTGTCCTCATCCATGCATGAATAGGCAGTAAAAAAAAAAAAAAAGGAATGCAGAAAAAATGTTAAGCTCCTAATTAACCAGTTCTGGACCGGAAGGATTTGCCCCCTTAACCACTTAACCACTTTACAACCGGAGGATTTTGCTGTCTTCCGTCCAGGCCACTTTTTGCGATTCGGCGCTGTGCGAATTCAACTGACAATTGCGCGGTCGTGCGACGCCGTACCCAAACGAAATTTACGTCCTTTTTTTCCCACAAACAGAGCTTTCTTTTGGTGGTATTTGATCACCTGTGCGATTTTTACTTTTTGCGCTATAAACAAAAAAAGAGCGTTTATTTTGAAAAAATAATATTTTTCACATTTTTTTATATGAAATTCCCCCCAAAAAAGATGTAAAAACCAATTTTTTTAAAAGTTTTTGGCCAATTTGTTTTATGCTACATATGTTTGGTAAAAAAAATCGCAATAAGCGTATTTTGATTGGTTTGCGCAAAAGTTATTGCGTTTACTAACAAAGGGAAAGATTTCTGTCATTTTTGGTGTTTTTTTTTTAACGCGTAATGGCGGCGATCTGCGATTTTTTTTGCGGGACTGCGACATTGCGGCGGACAGACCGGACCCCTGACTGACATTTTTGACACTTTTGGGGGTACCAGTGACATTACTGCAGTAATCAGTGCTATATATATGCACTGTTACTGTAAAAATGACACTGGCAGGGAAGGGGTTAATTTTATTGGAGAGGGAGGGGTTAATGTATGCCTGGTGCTTACTGACGTGTAGGGGGGGAGGTGACTATGTGATTCATGGACAGATCGGATGTCCAGCTATGCTGAACAGTCCGATCTGTCACTCCCTGTCACTATGGAGATCCGCCCGCTGTGTTTACACACAGCGGGCGGATCTCCAGACTCGATCCCCGACGATCGGGTAAGAGCAGCGGCGATCGCCGCTGCTCCTCCCCTGGCCCGACTCCCGCTGTGAATGAAAACAGCAGGAGCGAGCCTCCGGCGGCGCGCAAGCGCCGCCCAGAAGGGGAGGAGTCCAGTCACGTTAATACTACGTGACTGGACGGGAACGAGCCACTCTGCCGCAGTACTATTACCGTGAGCGGTAGTAGAGTGGTTAAGCCCCAGCCCTATTTCGGACACTTTTTGTTTACAAGTTAAAACCAGTATTTTTTCCTAGAAAACTACTTAGAACCCCCAAACATTATATATATATTTTTTGCAAAGACTCTGGAGAATATAATGACGGTCATTGCAATATTTTTTGTCACGTGGTATTTGCGCAGCTGTCTTTAAAACGCCATTTGTTTGGAAAAATTTTGAAAAATCACATTTCACTGCATTTAAAAAATACTAAACAGTAAAGTTAGCCCATTTTTTTTGTATATTGTGAAAGATGATGTCACGCCGAGTAAATAGATACCCAACATGTGACTGTTTAAAAATTTGGCCCCCCCCCCCTCCCCCGTGGGATGGCCACAAACTACGATCAATAGAGATCTCAATAGGTGACGCTTTCAATTTATTTAACGGTTACCAGTCATTTGTTTGTTTTTGTTTTTTTTTAACTTTATTACAGGTTTTTAAAAAAAAAAAAATCTGATCACTTTTATTGCTGTCACAAGCAATATAAACATCCCTTGTGATAACAATATGCATTGACAGGTACTCTTTATGGAGGGATCGAGGGTCTTAAAGACCCTAGACCCCTCCACTACACTTCCATGTATGCAAAACGCCGAAAACGGCATTTTTGCATACAGCCGTTTTTTAAATTTGCCACCTTTTGCAGCACAGTAACCCGGAAGTGAAGTCATGGACGCCGCCTGCGTGTTACGTCATCGGAGACCCGATCAAAGTAGTTTCCGGCTTTGATCGGGACTCCATCCAGCCGGTGGACGTGCCGGCTGGGTGCTCGGGGCTCCCGGTGGGACGGGAGCCCCGAGCAAAGTCACGGAAGGCGGCGGGAGGGTGGTGCGCTGCTCCCGCAGCATGCGTACCACCGTGCTGTCTTTGTATTCTCGGATGTTTTTTACTATGTTTGTGAGTATAACCCCTGTTGTTTACCTGAATAAATCTTTGTTGAAACGATCTTCACCATGATCAGTTTTCTTTTATAAGGATACTCGGGATATATCACAGCATCAGAGGATCTTTACAGCAACAATTATTCCCACATATACTGAAGAAGCTGTGTGCAAAAGCCTAACATCATTTCATGCCTGCTATTAACCACTTGGTGGTAAGTAGATAACCAAAGGGGGCAACCCCGCATACAGCACGGATCAAGCACCCAAGCACCTTATTATTTCGGGAGAATTGTTATATGGACATTTATATTCAGTTAAAGCACTTTATGTGAATTTACATGAATTGTTTATGAATTGTTTGTATTTATTTATTTGAATTATATTTGCACATTTTTTAAAGCAGCGCTGCAATCACTGACCACCAATATAAAAAGAGCACTAGCTCTTTTCACTGCAGCTAGCAGCTTAACTCACGTTTTTTAGCACTAAACTTAAGCACTTTATTCATAAGGATTACACACACCATAAGCGCGAGGTTCCACAGTCCCACTGTACCTAAATAAAATTGACGTCCTTTTTTCCCCACAATTAGAGCTTTCTTTTGGTGGTATTTAATCACCTGTGCGATTTTTATTTTTTGCGCTATAAACAAAAAAAGCGAAATTCTGAAAAAAAAAAACAATATTTTTCTCATTCTGCTATATAACATTCCCAAAAAAAAATTAAAAATCAAGATTTTTTACCATTTTAGGCCAATTTGTGTTCTACTACATATTTTTGGTAAAAAAAATCGCAATAAGTGTATTTTGATTGGTTTGCGCAAAAGTTATCGCGTCTACTAACTACGGGAAAGGTTTATGTCATTTTTATTGGTTTTTTTTGTTTTTTTTTACTAGTAATGGCGGTGATCTGTGACATTTTTGACACTTTTGGGGGGACCAGTGACATTACTACAGTAATCAGTGCTAAATATATGCACTGTTAGTGTAATAATGACACTGGCAGGAAAGGGGTTAACACAGTGGGTGATTTAGGGGTTAAATGTAAGCCTAGGGGAGTGTTTCTAACTGTATGGGGGTTGGGCTTTTGAAATGATCACAGAGACCTGTGATCCTATATAGAAGGATCACAGGTGTTCTGTGATCATTCCAGAGAGAAGAACGGTCAGCTGTGTTTACAACAGCTGACCGTCCTTCTCTCTCAGCGGGGAACGATCGCGGGTGCCTGGTGGTAATCGGAGCCGCCGGCCCCGTGCATCGGAATCCCCGCTGCCGAGTGGGGGCGAAAGCGCGCCACCGGCGGCGTGTGCTTGCCCCCTAGCTGCAGGCCCACAACCATCATAGGGCTATGTCGTGCGCGCAGGAGGGCCAGCCTGCCGGAGTAAATCTGCTGCGGGCGGTCCTTAAGTAGTAAAAGAAGCACTATTGCTTTCTGTCTAAGCTCCAGCCATTGGCACATAAGACTGGCCACACATGTTCAATCCCCTTGTACAATTTTCCTTTAGATTTACCAAAACCATAAAATATGAGGTCAAACTAAACAACTTACAATTGTATCCAATTAGGCAAGCCCTTGCACTGCATAGTTTAAGATAAATCTAAAGGAAAATTGTACATGGCGATTAAACATATACAGTATGGCCAGCCTAAGGCAAGATTTTTTGCAGTACTGGTGCCAAGAAAACTCAAGAAGCTGATTTTGTTGTCACCCTTGTTCACAGATAAATCTAAAGGAAAATTGTACATGGCGATTAAACATATACAGTATGGCCAGCCTAAGGCAAGATTTTTTGCAGTACTGGTGCCAAGAAAACTCAAGAAGCTGATTTTGTTGTCACCCTTGTTCACAGATAAATCTAAAGGAAAATTGTACATGGCGATTAAACATATACAGTATGGCCAGCCTAAGGCAAGATTTTTTGCAGTACTGGTGCCAAGAAAACTCAAGAAGCTGATTTTGTTGTCACCCTTGTTCACCCAGTCTCATTCTGACATGTTTCACAGAATTCCCGTCCTTATTTCCCAAGGAAAATGATCTGCGTAATGACAACAGAGCTCCGCCAAGCCCTACCTGGAATTGCTACCGAGGCCTCTGAAGCCATATCCCATGCTGGCAAGATGTTACGACTAATATTATTAAATTAAATCTCGCACACAATCTATAAATGAGCTGCAAGCATAAAGTAAATATGTTTTTTTTATATGCAAAGAAAACACCTAACCTAATAAATGAATAAAATATGCTGTACTAATATAATACACTGCTAAATTGTGTTATGAACGATAATCAAATACTACTGACATAAACCAGAAGTGTTTTTAATGTCCATGTTTACAGCAACCTTGTGATAAACTATTCCACATGTGTCCATAAACCAATGATGATATATACGGTGTGTATCCACTTGCTGACCAAGCCTTTTTCTGACACCTGTTGTTTACAAGTAAAAATCAGTAATTTTTGCTAGAAAAATACTTAGAACCCTTAAACATTATATATAATTTTTAGCAGAGACCCTAGAGAATAAAATGGCAGTTGTAAAAAAAAAATGGCAGTTGTTGCAATTTTTATGTCACACGGTTTTTGCGCAGCGGTTTTTTAAACACAATTTTGTGGAAAAAATACACTTTAATGAATTAAAAAAAAAAACATAGTATAAACCCCAATTTTTGTTGTATAATATGAAATATAATGTTACACAGACTAAATAGATATCTAACATGTCACCAAACTTCTATACTTAACAATCTCCATAGGCAATGTTTTAAAAATGTCTACAGGTTACCAGTTTAGAGTTACAGAGAAGGTCTATTGTTATAATTATTGCTCTTGCTCAGACGTTCACAACCATACAGCACATGTATGGTGCGTACACCGTTTACATATGTGGGTGTAGCACCCTCCTAGGTAGGTGCAACAGACTGAGTATAGTTTTGGCTCTGTCTGCCTATCAGAGAAGCAGCAGGTAAATTCTATATTTCTCTATGCTTAACAGGGAGCAGGATCTGTTAGGTCTGCTCAATGTGCTCAGTGTGTGATTCATGTGGTCTGAGGGAGTGTCCCCACTGGTCCAATGGGGAGGCACATAGGACAGTGGAGGAAACCCGGCCAATGAGTACACAGGCTTTGATACAGCCCCAGTGATTGGCACAGACTGCTGTCTCGGTGCAGTGTGGGGTGTGGTATAAAAGCCAGGAGCACATGTGATCGGGGTCTTTGGCTGGTGAGCAGGACTAGGCTGTCTAGGAGGAGTTGAGACACTGGAGAACCTGAAAAGCAGTATCGTGAGTACAGGGGATCGTGTCTAAGGGCCTGACCAGGAAGGAGGCCACTCCGGAGTAGAGTAGTCAGAGGACGGGTGCCAGCTGATGGATAGAAAGGGGGTACTAGGCGAGTGCCCTGAAGATAAGTGCTAAATAACCTTACTTTAGATTCATCTAGTGGCAGGATGACACTGCGGCCTTGCCGCATTCTCACATAGAAGTCCTAAGCATTGTGAATAGTTGAAAAAAGTGTTGGAGTATCCCACTCATTCCTTCTCCCATCCCTATCTAAAATAAAACAACAAAAAACAACAACCCCTAGACAGTTCTTTGACTGAGCCAGAAAGTAAAGTGTTAAGATTCTGCATGCAGTTTCTACCGGTAACCCAGGGGACCCGAGAAGGTGAGAAATCCAGCCATCCTCAAGGGGGCAGGGCTACATGGGCATGACCTACGTATCTGTTCACCACTGCGTGCGAGCATGCGGGGACAGGGGTGCTTTTTCCCAGTCATCTTCCATGATGGCTTAATGAGAGATAGGCCCCTCCCACCTAGCATAGGAAACACAGGAAACACAATCCACATAAGTTTAAATACAGATGAGAGACAGAAACCTGAAATTTTGTGTTTCCTTGGCCAAACAGGATCACTGCAAAAAAAAACTTCATGCTGTCAAGCCTGTATGCTAGGTGGCAGGAGCCTCCCAACCCTGGCCTCTCCTAAACTGGGGCAGTGTCCCTGAGGAGAGTAGCCGGGGAACTCGGGCCTCCCCCCTGTACCTCTGGTATGGGAGGAGGGAGAATGGAGGGACCCCTCTCCCTTTCATGTTTTAAGTCCTTTATAGGGAGCCACAGCAGAAGCTTACCAAGTCCTTGAAGGGTTGCAGAGGTTTGCAGATCCAGTGCAGCGGCATTGTTTCTGTGCTCAGGCTGCGTTCTCAGGTGCTGGCAGCTTGGGAATCTCGGTGGAGCATGGAACGCTGGAGCCGGGGCATTTCCAGCCCCGAGGTGCGGGGCAGAAGTGATGCAGCGGCACCGGCATGGAGAAAGTGATGCGGTTGAAGTGTCACATCAGCCAGTTTGGTTTTGACCACCGACGTCTGGGAAACCTGGCAGCCAGGGCTACCGGCCACAAAAGTGGGGACAGATACTGCAGCACTGGGCCAGCTCCCCAATCCTCAGGGCCGGCCTGGAACCTTCGGACGGACATTGGGGCGGTGCCAGCGGACGTTTCAGGCACTTAAAGGATGCTATAAGCTCAGACTCCCTGCACATTAATGGAGGTGGCTGCTGCAGAGCAGATGAAGGAGGAGGGAAGAGCGCCACTTGAGTGCAAGATAATGATTTATTGTAACATAAAATACGTAGTAACTTACATTAAAGTAAGGATAAAAGCGTCTGTCAGGTACAGGCGGTTCCGAGATGGTAAGTGGTAGTCCGCACAATCCAGGGGTGCCTCAGATACAGGGAGCCAGACCAGCTGTCACTTCAACTGAAGAAGGAGTGCGCATGCCCCGCCCGGGCCCTCGCGCAGACTCCAAAAGGCGTCTTGAAGCTCCCTCAGCCATCTTACCATTTCCCTGCTGCTGACGTCAGGCACCCTCCGGCTCCCTCCACGGCCGCATCTCTAAGTTCGCCGGACATACACGGTCAGCTGGTCTGGCTCCCTGTATCTGAGGCACCCCTGGATTGTGCGGACTACCACTTACCATCTCGGATCCACCTGTACCTGACAGACGCTTTTATCCTTACTTTAATGTAAGTTACTACGTATTTTATCAGTGGCGGCCCGCCATAGAGGGCGCAGAGGCGCCGCCCCCCCCCAAACAAGGCAGTAAAAAAAAAGATTAAATAAAAAAAAAGTAAAGTTTTTGCCCACTAGGGGCGCCGGACTGTGTGCTGGGTATGGGGGGGGGTTTTGACCCCACCCTCGCCCGGCAGAGGCGCCGATTGGCACTCTTCTGGGCGTGTGTCGGGGCGCAGAGCAATGCGCCCTGACACACCCCACTTTCACGATGTCCGGGCTGTGATTGGTCCAGAGTCCAGCCTGGACCAATCACAGGAGGACATCGGACCTGGGGACGTGACGCCTGGGGGCGGTGCACCGCCCCGGCATCATGTTCACCTTCAGTTCACCCCGCTGGAGAAGAGGAGACAGGAGAGCCGCATCCCACCGCCGGAAGAAGATCGCGTCACCGCACCGCATCCCGCCACCGCCCTGGGCCGACTCAGAGCAGCACGCCGTCCGTGACTAGGTAAGTGTCTGCTTTGAAGGGGGCACGCACGCTGATCTCTGCATTGGGGACATTGCACTGGTCATTGGCTGCATTGGGGGCACGCACACTAATCTCTGCATTGGGGACATTGCACTGGTCACTGGCTGCATTGGCAGCACGCAC
This sequence comes from Pelophylax lessonae, assembly GCF_965119305.1. NCBI lineage: Eukaryota > Metazoa > Chordata > Amphibia > Anura > Ranidae > Pelophylax > Pelophylax lessonae. Next base: position 155,199,107 of record NC_138777.1, read on the forward strand.
GCTAATCTCTGCATTGGGGACATTGCACTGGTCACTGGCTGCATTGGAGGCACGCACGCTGATCTCTGCATTGGGGACATCACACTGGTCACTGGCTGCATTGGAGGCACGCACGCTAATCTCTGCATTGGGGACATTGCACTGGTCACTGGCTGCATTGGAGGCACGCACGCTGATCTCTGCATTGAGGACATTGCACTGGTCATTGGCTGCATTGGGGACATGTACGCTGGTCACTGCATTGGGGACATGTACGCTGGTCACTGCATTGGGGACATGTATGCTGGTCACTGCATTGGAAGCATGCACGCTGATCTCTGCATTGGGGACATGTATGCTGGTCACAGCATTGGGGACATGTATGCTGGTCACTGCATTGGGGACATGTATGCTGGTCACTGCATTGGGGGCATGTATGCTGGTCACTGCATTGGGGACATGTACGCTGGTCACTGCATTGGGGACATGTATGCTGGTCACTGCATTGGGGACATGTATACTGGTCACTGCATTGGGGACATGTATGCTGGTAACTGCATTGGGGACAGGTATGCTGGTCACTGCATTGGAAGCACGCACACTGATCTCTGTATTGGGGACATGTATGCTGGTCACTGCATTGGGGACATGTATGCTGGTCACTGCATTGGGGACATGTATGCTGGTCACTGCATTGGAAGCACGCATGCTGATCTCTGCATTGGGGATATGTATGCTGATCTCTGCATTGGGGACATGTACGCTGATCTCTGAATTTGGGACATGTATGCTGGTCACTGCATTGGGGGCATGTATGCTGGTCACTGCATTGGGGACATGTACACTGGTCACTGCATTGGGGACATGTATGCTGGTCACTGCATTGGGTACATGTATACTGGTCACTGCATTGGGGACATGTATGCTGGTAACTGCATTGGGGACAGGTATGCTGGTCACTGCATTGGAAGCACGCACACTGATCTCTGTATTGGGGACATGTATGCTGGTCACTGCATTGGGGACATGTATGCTGGTCACTGCATTGGGGACATGTATGCTGGTCACTGCATTGGAAGCACGCATGCTGATCTCTGCATTGGGGACATGTACGCTGATCTCTGCATTGGGGACATGTACACTGGTCACTGCATTGGGGACATGTACGCTGGTCACTGCATTGGGGACACATACGCTGGTCGCTGCATTGGGGACATGTACGCTGGTCACTGCATTGGGGACATGTACGCTGGTCACTGCATTGAAAGGGGGCATGTATACTGGTCACTACATTGAAGGGGGCCTGTACTCTGGGATTAGTGCTAGGGGGTCTGTACTGTGGGGTTTGTGCTAGGGGGTCTGTACTGTGGGGTTTGTGCTTGAGGGGTTTGTGCTAGGGGGTCTGTACTGTGGGGTTTGTGCCACTCTCAGTCAGTGTATCCCATAATAGGGTGTCTCTCACAGTATATCCCATAATAGGGCCCCTGCTCCCTATTATGGGATATACTAGTACTGATGGACCCCTTAATATGTGATATATTGGGAGAATTTGTTCACGCAAGCAAAATACAGGGGACAAAATGGGTGGAGTCTATAAGGGGGGGGCTTCTGAGAAATGGGAGGGGTCAAAATGGAAGGGCGGGGTCTTGCGCCCCCCATCTTAAAACTTCACCAGCCGCCACTGTATTTTATGGTACAATAAATCATTATCTTGCACTCAAGTGGCGCTCTTCCCTCCTCCTTATCCGTTTAGAGTTGACTTCACTCTGGTTGAATGAGCTGACCCTGAGCTGCGGACCACCCACGGATTACCTCTAAGAACTGTTACAATTTGCACATGGACTTTTAATCCCCCCCCTGTGCTTTTTTTTTTGCCCCCTCTGTGCACTCCAGCACTTTGTTCTACTATTGTCTTAAGCCATTACCTGTTATATGAATTCTTTAACCTCTGAGCGCCTAAACCAGTCTCTACCGCTGCAGAGCAGGTGGATCAGGGGACGCATGCGGATCCTGGCCCTAAGGTAAACGAGTGATGGAGGGTCATCAGCTCTGTTACCTGACACTGGTGGTGGGGCACTAGTGGTAGCTGTGGTTTTGTACACTACTTTAGCTTGCATGGTGTGGGGGTCACTGGTGGTCTTCCTCTCTCCCTTGTGTGTTGTTTGCTTTTAGCACTTGGCAATTTCTTTACCGCTCAGTGTTTGCTTGTGCCTTTCAGGGCGAGAGCTGCAAAGAAAAAGATGGAGTGGTCTCGGGGGAGATTCCCAAAATGAAATGTGCCCCATGCAAACAAAAGTTGTGCTTTGCCAAGACTGCATTGATGCTCCAACTAAAATAGAAACTAGTTCTATGTTTGAAAAATTGCTGGACACCATGAATACTGAGATGGTTAAAACTTCCAGGTCATTTAGATCTTCTCTGCAAGAGCCAGGTCCTTCGGATGTGTCTCAGCCCAATACCCTATATGCTAGCATGGCACCTCAGGCCCATGCATCCACACCGGTCATAGAAAAACAGGGGGTGCTGTAACAGATGGAGGACACCTTCAGTGAAGATTCTAGTGCTGAAGAAGGAGAAGTAAGGGAAGAAAAAGCAAGTTGGGTGCAATCATTTCTGTTCCCCTCTAACAAAACAGACGATTTACTCTAGATTATATACGATACTATGGAGTTTGAAGAAAAAGAGAGCCAAAGTTTGCCAGTAAATGATAAACTCTATGCAGGTTTACAATCAAAAAAGGCAAGAATGTTCCCTGTACATGCCACATTGAAAGATACCATACTGAAGGAATGGAGAGAGCCGGAAAATAAAAGTCTTTCTCCCCAGAAATTTGAAAAGAAGGTTAACTTTTAAGGAAGATAATGCAGCGTTATGGGAGAAATGTCCAAAGCTGGATGCAGCTCTTTGCAAAGTGGCCAGAAAATCAGACCTATCTTTTGAAGATGCAGGAGCACTTAAAGATGCCATAGATAGAAAGATGGAAGGTTATTTGAAGAAGGCATTGGGATGCAGGTGCTGCTAACTTTCAACCAATCATTGCATCCACCTGTGTAGCCAGGACACTTTATCTCTGGTTGAAGCAGTTGAAGATCCTCCTAGAGCAAGACACTCTTTAAGAGGACATTTTGGATTCACTCCCTATCCTCAACAAGGCAGCGGCTTATAGTGCAGATGCTTCCGCAGAGGCCATCAGGTTTTCGGCTAGATATTACAGCTCTCATAAACTAGGCCAGATGGACAATTTGGCTTATCGCCTGGGCAGGAGACACGGCTTCTATAGCGAAGGTATGCTCATTGCTTAATACTTGAAGACCTGTATTCGATTTTGGAGAGGTCTGCTGATAAAAAGGCTTTCCAAACCAAAGGGGGCCTTCCTACCCTTTTGACAAAAGGTTACAACCAACAAATTCATCCTGGATCTAATCTGCCATGGTTACAGGATAGAATTCCATCATATAGCCCCAAGGCATTTTTTGGTGACTCCACTGCCAAGGGACTCAGACATGGCAGCTGCCATGATGAATCTAATCCAGGAGTTTATGGATCAGGGAATAATTTCCCCCATCCCTCGAGAGCAAGGGTACGGGGGGTTTGACTCCCATGTGTTCATCGGAAAGAAACCTTCAGGGAACTACAGGTTGATCCTGAATTTTACTCAGGGAAAATGGGAGAGATCAGAGGCTGCCTGCTCTTTCAATGTAAGGGCACTAAAGGCAGTATGGAAAGCTCTTCTCTCCTTTGGACCCAACATAAAAGGAAGACATATATTGGTTCTATATATCACATCACTTTTTGAAAATGTTTCAAAACAGATCACATCCAAACATTATACCACATCTTTAAGAACCATTTCAGCTATGCTTTCATGCTCAAAACATTATTTCCATGTCAATTTTATCACGACTACTTTTTCGTACATTGCCGATAGTGAATTTGCATTCGCAATTACATTTTCTCGTGTGCTATAGTGAAATCGGTTCAGGGGCATATCTACTCTGGCTTCATCGTAGAAAACAAAAGTAAACCTGTACGCCAGCTTGATGTTATAGTGAATTAGGCCCCATGTCCAAGGATCCCCCCTTCTTTTTGGATCATTTCCTCCTGAATTTCATACTTATATGGACTTCTTTTGAACTTCTTATGAACTATTTATACAGAGACTGCCCCCCTTACACAGGGTCTGGTTACCCGTTGGCGCTTTCTATCCTTGTCGAGTTTATTTTTCATGCCTTGCAGCAGTCATCCCCAATGGCCACCAGTAACCTTTGAAATTACAGAATCCAATTTTCCCCCTGGAGAGGTTGGAGCTTAACAGATTGCTATGTAATTGACGCTATATCCAGGGTAGGCACCATTTGATCTTGCATTGCTTCGCTGAGGCAGGATTGAAATACGTACCCATTTTTTTGACAAATCCTTGCAGCAACAAACCCAGCAGGATATTTTGTGAGGATGTCTGTGTCTGATGGTGGGAGCATGACTGGCTCCTGTGACAGTGGTGGTGTCCATATAAAGGGAACCTCTTAGCAGCATCTTCATGGGGGGGGGGGTCATCATTTTGTTATAAATCAATATCCAACCTAACAATCTCTTTTTGTTTCTGTACTTACCCTTACCCTTCAGAGGAGGCAGTGTCTTTTAAGACAGAACTATCCAACATAATGCAGAAAAGATGCTGAAAGCTGGAGCAGAGGGAAAAAGAGTACAGCAATGAGAAAAACAAATAGAAAGGAGAGCTTCCAGGAAAGTCAGCAAATATTCACAGTTGTACAGGGAAGCAGGACACAACAAAGATAGGTCCAGCTCAGGGGGAGCAATTTGGCCACAACAAGGGCCATTATTAAAGTATATGTAACCCCTTACCTTGTAAAACAAACCATTTAGTTTAAAATAGAAATGGAAGGCAAAACATTTGTGTATTTAAAAAAAATGTTTAAGTGATTACATGGACTCTGTTTTCAGCTGCATATGGGGCTTAGAGAGGAAGGAGTGGAGACTGCAGGGTGGCGTGTCAGCAAGAGGCAAACAAAACACAATACACTGATCTTCCCAATGAAATGCTGTGCAGGGGGGCTTTTCTGGCCATTGCAGGAAAGGAATGCAATGCTGCCAGGTCTGGTGCATGAATTATTGCTCTCGATCTAACAATTATGCGGCGATACCGGAGTAACTTATGAGTTCACATTTGCGCATAAGCATGGGGGGATGGGGGTGCTTTAACTTTTCTATTTTTTTATTATTGTTTATTTTATACAAACTTTTTTTATACTTTTTTTTTATTAACTTTATTGCTATTACAAGCGATTAACAATAGCCCTTGTGATAGCATGGGTCGTGACAGGTCCTTTTTATGGAGAGATCTGGGGTCTATTAGACCCCAAATCTCTCCTCTGGCCTTCATTGTAGCTGATCAGATACAGCTGCTTTCCTGGCCGCTAGAGGCCAGGTAAACCAAGAGGCAAGACCAGAATTGATCACATAGTCGTTCTTTCCTGTTTTCCGGGTCACAGAGAGAGAGGAACCATGTCAGTTCCTCTCTCTCTATTCTGTGCAGCCGATGCCGCTGGTCGCATCGCTCCTGTGCTCGGCAATCAGACAGTAGAGCCCAGGAGAGGCGGTGGCAGCGGGAGGGGGGTGGGATCCCCTTCCTCCACCCTCAGAATGGATTGAGCGGCTATTTAGCTGTAGGTGCAAGTATCATCCCGGTAAAACTACTGCAACCTGAGGACATCCATGGGCAGCAAGTAGTTAAATCAGATTTCCACCCAAAAAAGTGGAACTTCCACTGATCTGCTTCCTCACTCCCCTCCGGTTACACATTTGGCACCTTTCAGGGGGGAATGGAGAATGGGTACCTGTTTTGACACGTACCCTTCCCCACTTCCGGGAGATAGTGCCACAGTGCTGTCCCTCGGAAGTTTATCACCTCTCCTCCTTCCCCCGCCACTGGGCCAATTAGAGCATGCTTGCTCATGCGCAGTATGGAACCGGCTGTGAAGCCAAAAGTCTTCACTACCAGTTTCCCTTATGACGAATGGCGAGGCAGCACCTGACAGCCGATCTGAAAATCGGCTGGGGTGCCGACATCGTTGGCTCCCTGGACAGTTAACTGTCTATATATTAAAAATAAGCAGCTACAGTATTTGTTGCTGCTTACTTTTAATTTTTGTTTTCCCCAGGTGGAACTCCTCTTTAATCTCGATATTCAAAAAGGCTTCTTCATAGTAGGAGATGTAAAAATGTGGAATAGATTCCATTAAGAACTATCTCTGACCAGCTCAATAGATTGTTTTAAAAGAAGAGCTGAATATATTTCTAAATACATACAATATAACTAGCTGTTATCATTTACAAGGAATATTACCAGGAATTGTTGATCCAGGGAATATATTTGATTGCCTTCTGGGGATCAGGAAGGAATTTATTTTGAACTATGCATTATAGGTTTTTTACCTTCCTCTGGACCAACTGTGGGTAACTGTGGATAAAGAAACTCTAACATACATATTCTCAACTTCCTCCACCACTAATGTGACTAATAGAGATGGGTCGAACACCCCCTTGTTCAGTTCACACCAGAACTCTCGAACATTGCAAAAGTTTGGACCCGAACCCCATTAAAGTCTATGGGACCCAAATTTGAAAAATCAAAAGTCCCCATTTTTGAAGGTTTACATGCAAGTTACTGGCCATAAAAAGGGTATGGGGACCTGGGTATCAAAGCAAATTTTTTTTAAAAAAAAGATTGTTTTTATAGGAGCAGTGATTTTATTGATGCTGAAAGAAAAACAATAAAAATAAAAAAATCCTTAGTCTTCCTTTTAAATGGCATATCTGTACCATGTATAAAAGCTGCTGCAGCAAAACTGACATTTATAAAGAAAAAAAAATAGCATTTAAATTGCCGGCAATACAATACTATTGCTTTGCTGGCAATACAAAAATGTTTAAAAAAAATGGCATGGGGTCTCCCCCAAAGTCCACTTTGAGCGAGCGCCCCCCTTCTGAACCATACCAGGCCACATGCCCTCAACATGGGGGGTGCTCTGCCCCCCCACCCCAAAGCACCTTGTTCCCATGGGCCTCTTCCTGACAATTCTGGGCTGAGGTTGTGTGGGTCTGCAGGCAGGGGGCCTATTGGAATTTAGAAGGCCCTTGAACAAGGGGGCCCCCAGATCCTGATCCTCTCCCTATGTGTATGAGTATGGGGTACATTGTACCCCTATCCATTTAACCCAAAAAATTGTCAAAAATAAATAGAAAGGTGGTAGTTTTTGACAATTCCTTTATTAAAAAAATAAAAAAACAATGTCCCCCCCATGTAGAGCCATTGTCAATCATGATGCCGCACCACTGCCAGACCTGAAAAAGGAAAAAAAAAAGGCCCGCCTGTGACGAAGGCTTGCCATCCACTGCAGGCTCTGCCGTTTGACAGTTCTTATATAGGTAAGATGTGGGGCCACCTGGCGACATCCACCGGTGGCACAGCCTCATGCGACGTCACTGGTGCATGCTGGGTCAGTGACATCACATGGGGGCTAGTCGGTGATGTCACAATTGTCAGAAACTGCCTCCTGTCTTTTTTACTCTTTTTTTTATTCATTCACATAGAGGGGGGCTGGGATCTGGGGGCCCCCATGTTAAAGGGGGCTTGCAGATTCCAAAAAGGCCCTCTGCCCTCAGACCCCCACAACCACAGCCCAGGGTTGTGGGGAAGAGGACCAACCCCCAGAGGATGTGAGTTATCACGAAACATGTAGTGGTTTATCCTGACGGTGCGAGAGTTCGTATTGGTCCCTGGTGTTTAGATGGATCATCAGCGTTAGCTCTCCACCATACTGCCGGGTGACCCACGATCCGAGGAGGAATGTTCTGCAGGAACGCTGCGGCTGCATGTCATTGTTTGTTCTGCTGACATACGAAGTTTTTACATGTGAGTGCATCCCTTTTTATTAATTAAAGTTATACATTGGTAATGCACTATGGGAGTGTTTCCCCTTTTTATTTCCATGGCTATACACTGTGACCTATGATTGGTTGTCCCCGGAGAGAGTGACCTATGCTCCTGCCTGGCCATTCCACTATATTGGAGGATCTCTCTTTCATATGAGCGTTCAGCCACCTATAATCTAGTGGCAAGAGCTATTTGGTAAGGAGCCATCTCTCACTATATTGTCTGGTGGATTCATTTCTACTCCTGGGCACACCTGATCTTCATCTTTCTTCATTTGTTTGGAGCTTTTCCTTTCCTGGGAATCTGTTTCAGCCAATACCTTCCAATACTGTGGACTTCAGTGTTCATTTTTTGGACTGTATATGTTAACATCATACTTTGATTCAGTATAAGTGTTTGTCATTCATAATTTAGAGCTACACCATTCTGTTTTTATTATTTTATTTGGAACTTGTACTATTGTTTCAGGTGTTAGCTGCTTCTCCTAAAGTGCAGTGTTTTTTCTGTTTTTATCTTGTGGGGAAGAGGCCCTTGTCCCCATCCCCAGAGCACCTTGTCCCCATGTTGAGGGCATGTGGCCTGGTATTGTTCAGGAGGGGGGGTTCCTCCTTTTCTGGCCTGCCAGGCTGCATGTTCAGATGAGGGTCTGGTATGGATTTTGGGGGTACCCCACCCCATTTTCTTTTAAAATTTTGGCATGGGGGTTCCCCTCAAAATCTATACGAAACCAAAGTGCCTGCTATGGATTGTGGGGGGGACCTCTAAGCCAGGGCTTGACAAATTTTCCTGAAATCTAGGAGCCTGCTAAAAAAGTTAGGAGCCAGTTTTTTGTTTTTTTTTTTTAAACTAACAACCAAGCTTTATTTAATAAAACGGATACTAAATTTACACATAAATATGACTAGAACCCCACTCTCCTCTAGCGCAATTGGATGAAAACAGACTGTCTGTCTCTTTCCATCCGATGCCATCTGATCCGATCCACGGGATGGATAGAAAATAGAACCACCATCCGTCTGCTTTTGGCGGACAGGATCAGATGGCGACAGATTATTGCTCCATAGAGGAGAATGAAGGGTCCGATCAGGTCTGCCTGAAAAACTGACAGGCGGACCTGATCAGACAGCCCGTGTGAAAGGGGCCTTCGGCTGTGGCATGGCGATGAGGAAAAAAAAAAAAAAAAGATTATATTATATATATATATATATATATATATATATATATATATATATATATATATATATATATATATATATATATATATATTAATATATATATATATTAATATATATATTATATATATATAATTTTTTTTTATAATAATAATTGGAAAAAATATATATATTTTTTTAATAATTAAAAAAAAAAAAGAAAAAAATATTATTTAGTTTTTACATTAAAAAAATAAATTTAAATTAATAAATAACCACACTCCCTGTCAAAGGTAACTAACTGGACAGGGAGATGGTAATGCATTGTGAACAAACAGTGGAAACAGTAATTACAACAGTCATTACTCCCGGCCACCACAAGAGGGCGCCAGTTCCCCATTGGAAGCCTCATCTCAAGTAGGCCGAAAAGCCGGGGCCTCAATTTTCGGACGGCCCGGAAGTCCGTGCACTCCGTGCGCGGAAGTCCGTACAAAAATGACAGGACACCCTCTGCAGGGCACCCCAGGCGCCAGGTCGCTAATTCTAGTCGCAAATGCGACCTGGCGCCCGGGTTTTGTCAAAGCCTGCTCTACGCCGTTTTTTTTTTTTTTACATTTTTCTATTTCTGACATTTGTTGTTTACAAGTTAAAATCTGTAATTTTTACTAGAAAATGAAAAATGACATAGAAAGAAAGAAAATGACATAGAAACCCCCAACATTATATATTTTTTTAGAAGAGACCCTAGAGAACAAAGTGGAGATCATTGCAATACTTTATTTGCGCAGTGGTCTTACAAACTCAATTTTTTTGAAAAAAAAATACAATTCAAAAATGTTTTCAAATTAAAAACAGTAAAGTTAGCTCAATTTTTTTGTATAATGTGAAAAATTATGTTATGCCGAGTAAACTGATACCCAACATGTCATGCTTTTAAATTGCGCATGCTCGTGGAATGGTGACAAACTTCGGAATTTAAAAATCTCCATAGGCGACGCTTTAAAAATTTGGTTTGAACACAGTTTACATATGTGGGTGCGACTTGCTTATGCGTTCGCTTCTGTGCGTGAGCTTGGAGGGATGGGCGCATTAAATTTTTTTTTCTTATTTATTTTACTTTTTATTTTTACTTTGTCCCTTTAAAAAATGTTTTTTTTTTATTACTTTTATTCCTCTTACAAAGAAGATAACATCCCTTATAATAGAAATAGGCATGACAGGTCCTCTTTATTGTGAGATCTAGGGTCAAAAAGACCTCAGATTTCACATTTAGACTTAAAATTAAATAAAAAAATGTCATTTTACATTTGCTTAAAAAAAAATGGGCCCTTTAAGGCGGAAGTGGCGTCTGACATCACACCGGTCCTCCAAGAGCATAGAGTCAAATGGGGGCGATCTTGCCCTCACTCGACCACTCCACTGGATCTGATCGTTTCTGCTGCTACCAACTGCTCTGGTAGGTGGGGTAATTAACCGGGAAGTTGCAGGAGGGGAGGCACCTCTGCCGCTGCCCAAAAAATTGATCCCGTGTTGAATTCGCTGCCGGGACCACTTTTATCGGATTCCGGATCGCCTGTATAAAACTGTATAAAAAAATACTGGGGTTATGACAGCTAGCTAGCTGCCATAACCCCGGTATTTAACGTCAAAGTACCGACGTACATACACGGTGGGCTATCTGGAAATAGTTAAGGATGCTGTGGCTGGCTTCCTGGCCCGCTCCTTAACAACCAGCTATTCACTGTGCCCTGATTGGGCAAAGCTTAGAATGCACTGTGCAGTACGCAGTGCGTTGTGGGTCGCTCAGCGGGCGAACATCCTGCTGAGCAGCATGCAAATTCAGGTGTTCGTTGAACGGGTGAACAGGCGATGTTCGAGCCGCACTTTTGCTCAGCCTGAACCGTTTGACCATCTCTAGTGACTAATAGCTCCATACTTGGATTAGTTTTTGTGGGAAATTTAGTCAACTGTTTTACATACCCCTAACATGTATCAATAATGGATTCCAATGTGTGTTGGAGAAGGCGCTTCTCCACCTTTATCTTGTAACTCAGTTGTGTTTTCTGGTATCCTATAATTTTGAGGGAACCTTTCCAAACTGAAAGTAACCCAAAGAGAGATAATTTCTGTTTTGTGCTATTAGTACTGTTTAACATACATTTTTTAGCAAAAAAGTGTACATCTTTAAAGGGTAACTTCACTTTCATGGAAAAATATAGTGATTACATTAAATTAATATAGTATACAGTATACTATTGCCAGGGCCGGACTGACCATAGGGCAGACCGGGCATATGCCCGGTGGGCCGAGGCCTCCGCTCCGGGCGCATGAAGTGCAGTCACAGACAGACAGTGTAACTATGTCTGGACTGTGTACCGATAATGGCGGTTGCCGCTGCTGGCCTCTCCGCGGCCGATTCCGCGGAGACTGAAGGCCGTCCGCTGCTGTCCCCGACTCCCCGCCACTCACTCCTAAGCACTGGGCTCAGCTGGCAGCCGTGCTGATGCTGAGCTGAGCCCAGCGCCGCTCACTGCGGCCGGCTCCGCAGCGGCATCCACGGCGCTCAGGAGGGGTGGACTGGCGTCGGATGATTGAAGGCTGAAGGGGGTGGAGCTAGAGGCCGGGGACCCCCTGCTTGTTGTCGGCAAGAAGCGGGAAGGAAGTCGCCAGCACCGCACTGCACCGCAGACAGCCAGACACTGACAGAGGGAGAGACAAGAACACCGGCTGCTGCAACAAGGTAAGGAAAGGAAACAACACACCGTGTGTCACCGCTGGGATTTGTGGTTCTGGGCTGGCCTCCACCGCAGAGCAGTGTTCTGGTCAGACTGGTCTGGAACTGACTGTCACTGCTAGAAAACATGTGCCATCATGCCATGCCAGTTTGCTTGTTGCATGTGATGTGACAGCCAGGTGCACATTTTCAAGTTGAAAATGTGCACCTGGCTGTCACATCACATGTAACAAGCAAACTGGCATGCCGCATGGCACATGTTTTCTAGCAGCAGTGAGTCACTGCTGCTAGAAAACATGTGCCGTGCGGCATGCCAGTTTGCTTGTTACATGTGATGTGACAGCCTGCCTCATCCCATCTCTCCCACCGCCATCACTCTGCCTCATCCCATCCCATCCCTCCAGCCGCCATCACTCTGCCTCATCCCATCCCATCCCTCCAGCCGCCATCACTCTGCCTCATCCCATCCCATCCCTCCAGCCGCCATCACTCTGCCTCATCCCATCCCATCTCTCCCACCGCCATCACTCTGCCTCATCCCATCCCTCCAGCCGCCATCACTCTGCCTCATCCCATCCCATCCCTCCAGCCGCCATCACTCTGCCTCATCCCATCCCATCTCTCCCACCGCCATCACTCTGCCTCATCCCATCCCTCCCACCGCCATCGCTCTGCCTGATCCCATCTCTCCCACCGCCATCGCTCTGCCTGATCCCATCTCTCCCACCTCCATCCCTCTGCCTGATCCCATCTCTCCCACCGCCATCACTCTGCCTGATCCCATCTCTCCCACCTCCATCGCTCTGCCTGATCCCATCTCTCCCACCTCCATCCCTCTGCCTGATCCCATCTCTCCCACCTCCATCCCTCTGCCTGATCCCATCTCTCCCACCTCCATCCCTCTGCCTGATCCCATCTCTCCCACCTCCATCCCTCTGCCTGATCCCATCTCTCCCACCTCCATCCCTCTGCCTGATCCCATCTCTCCCACCTCCATCCCTCTGCCTGATCCCATCTCTCCCACCGCCATCCCTCTGCCTGATCCCATCTCTCCCACCGCCATCGCTCTGCCTGATCCCATCTCTCCCACCGCCATCGCTCTGCCTGATCCCATCTCTCCCACCGCCATCGCTCTGCCTGATCCCATCTCTCCCACCGCCATCGCTCTGCCTGATCCCATCTCTCCCACCGCCATCCCTCTGCCTGATCCCATCTCTCTCACCTCCATCCCTCTGCCTGATCCCATCTCTCCCACCGCCATACCTCTGCCTGATGCCATCTCTCCCACCTCCATCCCTCTGCCTGATCCCATCTCTCCCACCTCCATCCCTCTGCCTGATCCCATCTCTCCCACCGCCATACCTCTGCCTGATGCCATCTCTCCCACCTCCATCGCTCTGCCTGATCCCATCTCTCCCACCTCCATCGCTCTGCCTGATCCCATCTCTCCCACCTCCATCCCTCTGCCTGATCCCATCTCTCCCACCGCCATCCCTCTGCCTGATCCCATCTCTCCCACTGCCATCGCTCTGCCTGATCCCATTTCTCCCACCGCCATCGCTCTGCCTGATCCCATCTCTCCCACCGCCATCGCTCTGCCTGATCCCATCTCTCCCACCGCCATCCCTCTGCCTGATCCCATCTCTCTCACCTCCATCCCTCTGCCTGATCCCATCTCTCCCACCGCCATACCTCTGCCTGATGCCATCTCTCCCACCTCCATCCCTCTGCCTGATCCCATCTCTCCCACCTCCATCCCTCTGCCTGATCCCATCTCTCCCACCGCCATACCTCTGCCTGATGCCATCTCTCCCACCTCCATCCCTCTGCCTGATCCCATCTCTCCCACCTCCATCCCTCTGCCTGATCCCATCTCTCCCACCGCCATACCTCTGCCTGATGCCATCTCTCCCACCTCCATCGCTCTGCCTGATCCCATCTCTCCCACCTTCATCGCTCTGCCTGATCCCATCTCTCCCACCTCCATCCCTCTGCCTGATCCCATCGCCATCCCTCTGCCTGATCCCATCTCTCCCACCTCCATCCCTCTGCCTGATCCCATCTCTCCCACCTCCATCCCTCTGCCTGATCCCATCTCTCCCACCTCCATCCCTCTGCCTGATCCCATCTCTCCCACCTCCATCCCTCTGCCTGATCCCATTTCTCCCACCTCCATCCCTCTGCCTGATTCCATTTCTCCCACCTCCATCCCTCTGCCTGATCCCATCGCCATCCCTCTGCCTGATCCCATCTCTCCCACCTCCATCCCTCTGCCTGATCCCATCGCCATCCCTCTGCCTGATCCCATCTCTCCCACCTCCATCCCTCTGCCTGATCCCATCTCTCCCACCTCCATCCCTCTGCCTGATCCCATCTCTCCCACCTTCATCCCTCTGCCTGATCCCATCTCTCCCACCTCCATCCCTCTGCCTGATCCCATCTCTCCCACCTCCATCCCTCTGCCTGATTCCATTTCTCCCACCGCCATACCTCTGCCTGATCCCATCTCTCCCACCGCCATACCTCTGCCTGATCTCTCCCCCCCTCCCATGAGGCAGTGGTGATGGGGGGGATAGGGATGACATCAGTAGCGGTGGTGGTGGGGATAGGGATGACATCGGTGGCAGTGGACATTGTCATTCCTATCCCCACCACCACTGACACTGATGTTATTCCTATCCTTACCACCACTGCCACTGATGTCACCCCTATCCTCATCATTCCCACTGATATCATCCCTATCCTCAACACCGCCACTAATGTTATCCCTATCCCCACCACTGATGTTATCGCTATCCCCACCACCACCGCCACTGATGTCATCCCAATCCCCACTACCACTGATGTCATTCCTATTACCACTGCCACTGATGTAACCCCTATCCCCACCACCACTGCCACTGATGTCACCCCTATCCCCACCACCACTGCCACTGATGTAACCCCTATCCCCACCACCACTGCCACTGATGTCACCCCTATCCCCACCACCACTGATGTCACCCCTATCCCCACCACCACTGCCACTGATGTAACCCCTATCCCCACCACCACTGATGTCACCCCTATCCCCACCACCACTGATGTCACCCCTATCCCCACCACCACTGCCACTGATGTCACCCCTATCCCCACCACCACTGCCACTGATGTCACCCCTATCCCCCACCACCACTGATGTCACCCCTATCCCCACCACCACTGCCACTGATGTCACCCCTATCCCCCACCACCACTGCCACTGATGTCATCCCAATCCCCACTACCACTGATGTCACCCCTATCCCCACCACCACTGCCACTGATGCCATCCCAATTCCCACTGCCACTGATGTCACCCCTATCCCCACCACCACTGCTACTGATGTCATCCCTATCCCACCACTACTGATGTCATCCCTATCCCACCACTACTGATGTCATCCCTATCCCCACCACCACTGCTACTGATGTCATCCCTATCCCACCACCACTGCTACTGATGTCATCCCTATCCCACCACTACTGATGTCATCCCTATCCCACCACCACCACTACTGATGTCATCCCTATCCCCACTACCACCACCACTACTGATGTCATCCCTATCCCACCACCACTGCTACTGATGTCATCCCTATCCCACCACTACTGATGTCATCCCTATCCCACCACCACCACTACTGATGTCATCCCTATCCCCACTACCACCACCACTACTGATGTCATCCCTATCCCCACTACCACCACCACTACTGATGTCATCCCTATCCCACCACCACCACTGCTACGGATGTCACCCCTATCCCACCAATACCATAAGAAACTACATACACATTTTGGGGGCGCCTGTGAACAAAAACCTTGATTTTACTACAGGTGTAATATATGACCCTGCACACTGGAATGAGAGCAATAATTATAGGATCATTATTCATGGTTAACTTTGAACTGATGACATTTATGATTGCGGAGTGTATGTTAGGTTAACGACACCCCGCAATCAGTTTTCAAAATTCAGTGCGATTCGCAGAATCGGATCGCATGGATGTGCAGGCTAAATATAACTAAAAAAACATAGAGAAACCGGTAGTTGTTCATCATTGGTCATTTTGTTTAAAAAAAATAAAAAATGGGCTGCTCAGCCTAAAATGCCCGGGCCTATTTTTTGTCCCAGTCCGGGCCTGACTATTGCTATACAAGCCATTCTGTAATTTAATATAAAAAAATTACTTTTCCCTCCTCCCAGCTCAGAGCTTCAGTGAGCATTGGAGGAGCAGAGTGGAGAGTGATAACTGATAGTCACTGCTCCTTTCCGGCAGCAATCCGAGAGCCGAGTGATCAGCCATCATGCGATCAATCAGTTCTTGGTCTTACAGCTGGCTTGGGACGGCTGCAGCATGGAGGTTACATACTGTAGTTACATAGTAGTTGAGCTTGAATAAAGACAATAGTCCATCCAGTTCAACCTGTGTAGGTGTGTGTGACCCTAATCATCTCTCATACCCCTTAATGTTCTGATCCTTGAGATGTACGTCCAAGAGTCTTTTGAAAGTAGCCATACTTCCTGCAGAAACTACCTCTTCTCCTAACGCTTCTCCTCTAATCGCATTGTATGTCCTCACGTCCTCATGCAATCCTTGCGACTGAATAGCTTTTTTCCTATGCTGAGATCACCATTGAGATATTTGTAAATTGCTATCATGTCCCCTCTCAGGCGTCTCTTCTCCAGGGAGAATAAATTAAGCGATTGTAAATGCTCTTCATAATTAAGGTCCTCCAATCCCCTAATTAGTTTAGTTGCCCTTCTCTGGACTCTCTCCAGCTCCAACACATCCCTCCTGAGGACTGGCGACCAGAACTGGACAGAATACTCCAGATGCGGTCGGACCAGAGTTTTAAGTGGTAGAATTATAGTTTCATCTCTGGAAAACATCCCCTTCTTTATGCATGCTAATATTCTGCCGGCTTTGGCAGCTGCCGCTTGACATTGCATGCTATTGCCTAGTCTATCCTCTACTAAGACTCCCAGATCTTTCTCCATTTTTGATTCCCCCAAAGGTTCCCCCCCTAAAGTGTATTGTGCTTTTATGTTTTTAGTCCGAAAGTGCAAAACCTTACACTTCTCCACATTAAACCTCATTTGCCATGTCGTTGCCCACTCTGTTATTTTGTTCAGGTCATTCTGTAAGATATCTGCCCCATGCTGTGTAGTTATTGCCCTGCCCAATTTTGTGTGATCTGCAAAAACTGATATAGAACTAATCATCCCGTCCTCAATGCTGTTTATGAATAAATTGAACAAGGTCTAGGACTGAGCCTTGGGGGACCCCACTTACCACCCCAGACCAGTCTGAGTATGCGCTATTTATTACCACCCTTTAGACACGCCCTTTTAGCCAGTTCCGTATCCAAGAGCAAACCTTGTGGTCCATCCGTGCAGACCTTATTTTATAAATTAAGCGCTTTTGGGGAATTGTATCAAATGCCTTAGCGAAATCCAGGTATACCACATCCACTGGTCTCCCCCTATCTAGCCCACAGCTCACCTCCTCATAGAATGTTAAGAGATTGGTTTGACAAGAACGCCCATTCGTAAACCCGTGCTGATTACTGCTGATGATGTTGTTGTCTTTAGCAAACTCTACGATATAGTCCCTTATCATCCCCTCCAGAAGTTTACAAACTATCAATGTCAGGCTGACCGGCCTATAATTTCCCGGGACATGCCTCTGCCCTTTTTTGAATATCGGTATCACGTTAGCTTTCCTCCAATCACCTGGTACATTTCTTGTCATAATACTGTCAGCAAAGATCAGGAACAGTGGTCTAGATATAGTAAGTATAAAGTTTTTTTTGTTTTTTTGTTTTTATACATATCCCATACTTTAAAGTGTTACTAAACCCAGGACCCTGCATTCACAATATCTGATCCCCCACAGTACAAAGAAAATATAAAAGCAATAGTTTTAGTAAATATAAACTGCTAAAAACTTTTTCTCATCAGCACTTAGAGAAGTCTTGTGACTTCTATCAGTGTCTGGTTAAAGCTTGTAGGAGGATTTTTTCATTCTACTTTGACTGTCCTATGAGACTGCAGGACCCCTGACCCTCTGCATGGACAGTGCCGATTGGCCCTGTGCTGATCACATGCACTCTCCAAAAAAAAAAAAATAACTCTTTACCAAAATACTACAAACTGAGCATGTGCAGCTTGCCCCCAAGGCTCTGTTCTATAAGGAGATGGTTTGGGGGCCGGGGGAGGAAGGGGAGAATCAGAGAAGACAGAATCAAACAGCTTTTTTTACACAATGCAGATGATTAACCCCTTAGGTTCCACAGTGAGTAGAACAAGCATGTTTTACTGCATATACAGACTGATTTTACAGGTCAGCTGTAAGTTGGAGACATCCTGTAAAGAAGTTATTCTACTGCAAAGCTTGGTGTCATCTGCAAAGACTGAAATGCTACTTTTAATCCCAGACCCTATATCATTTATAAAGATATTACAAAGTAAGGGTCCCAACACTGAACCTTGGAGTACACCACTGATAATTTTAGACCATTCAGAGTAAGAATCATTTTAGCCAATTTTCTATCCAATTACAAACCGATCTTTCCAAGCCTGTAGACTTTACCTTACACATTAGCCGTGTGTGGGGAACTGTGTCAAACGCTTTTGCAAAATCCAAGTATACTACGTCCACAGCCACCCCTCTGTCCAAGGTTTTACTTACCTCCTCATAAAAAGAAATCAGGTTTGTTTGACAACTTCTGTCTATCATGAATCCATGCTGTCTGTTGCTTAAAATATTTTTTTCCAGCAAGAACTCATCTATGTGGTCTTCTATTAAACTCTCCAATATCTTCCCAACTATAGAAGTTAAACTAACAGGTCTATAGTTACTTGGCAAAGACTTTGAGCAAAGATTTTTAAATATAGGCACCACATTGGCCTACGCCAATCCAGTGGTACTATTCCAGTCCTTAACGAGTCCCTAAAAATTAGAAACAAAGGCTTAGAAATTACAGCGCTCAATTATTTTAGGATGTGTGGGTGGACGCCATCTGGTCCAGGCACTTTATCCCCCCTAATTTTGTCTAAATATTTCTGGACCATATCACTTTTTAGCCATTGTGGATCATTTGGGGCTGTGTCAATATCGTCCTCATTATGGTCATGAGAAATGTACACCCCTGGGGTCACTTTGGTGATATTGTCTAAAATGTGCAGACACATTATGTTCTCTTTTCCCTTTCAGAATATTTGTAATATGTTCCCCTACACATATTTTTAAAGTGCGTTTAGTGCGTCCGATATACACCATATTACATGGGCACATTAATGCATAGACTACATGGGTAGTATCACAGGAGGCGATTAAACTTTTGATCTTAAATTCCTTTTTAATAGCGGGTACCCTAAATTAATCCCTTTTCCTATGATTCGTACGGGCAGTATGACAGGCTCTGCATCTCCCACATGCAAAAAAACCTGTCCTGCCAGGAAAAAAGGTGATATTTGGTGGGTCAAGAATCCTCTTTACTACCTGGCTACCAAAATTAGGAGCCTTCCTATATATGAACGAAGGTTCCTTTGGCAATACTTTGCCCAAAGTTTTGTCCATTGTCAAAACATACCAGTGTTTTCTGAAAATGGTCTCTATATGGCGATAATCCTCTGAGAAATTGGAAAAAAAGCTCCACTCGTGCGAATTATCTTTAGGTCTCTTAATCCTCACGTTATCTTTGTCTAACAGGGTATTCCTTGAAGTGGTTAGGACGTTCTGGATCTCTCTATCCAGAACATCCTCTCTATAGCCTTTATCAGTGAATTTCTCTTTAATGACATTTGCTTGGGATAAATATTCATTATCATAGGTGCAATTCCATCTTAGATGCATTAGCTGTCCCCTGGGAATGTTTTTCAACCACGTAGGGTGGTGTCCACTCTGGATCGACAGATAGCTGTTCCGATCAGTATCTTTGAAGAACACCTTAGTGGTGAAAATAAAACCTTCTCTCTGTATCCACACATCTAAAAAGTGAACCTCTTTGTCACTCCATGTAAAATCAAGTTTAATATTATTGTGGTTGTCATTAAGATGGCGCATAAAATCACATAAGGATAATTCAGACCCCTCCCATATAAAAATAATATCATCAATAAATCTTTGATAAAATCTCAATTGGGGTCTAGCTGTATTAAAAACAAATTTGTCCTCCCATTCTGCCATGAATAAGTTTGCTAGGCTGGGTGCAAACTTATCACCCATGGCAACTCCTGTTCTTTGGCTGTAAAATTTACTTTGGAACCAAATTAATTATGGCCAAGACAAAAATCCAGTGCTTTACAAATAAAAACCTTTTGTTCCTGAGGGACTTCATCCCTCCTGCTCAGTGCCCAATTAAGAGCAAGTAGGGCATCATCATGCTGAATGATGGTGTAGAGAGACGACACGTCCGCCGTCATTAGGAAGGCCGGCGAGCCGTCTCCCAACAACACATCATCCAACGAACACAGCAGGTCCTTGGTATCTTTAAAAAAAGCTTTAGTAGATACTACACTGGGCTGTAGGAAAGTATCTAAGTACTGTCCCAACCTTGCACATACCGATCCAATCCCATTAACTATTGGGCGCGCTGGAGGGCATGTGGAATTTTTGTGTATTTTGGGGAGGGTGTATATGATGGGTATTCGACAAACACTGGCTACCAGATACTTCTTTTCTTTTTTTGTTAGTACTCCTTTTCTATACCCTTCATTGACCAAACATTCTAATTCATTCTCAAATTTATCAGTGGGGTCTTTGGTTAATTCTTGGTAGGTATTCTCATCCTCCAACATTCCCTTTAACTGATTAGTATAGAATGTTTTATCCATGATTACCACCCCTCCCCCTTTGTCAGCGGGTCTTATTATTATTTCTTTACGTTTTTCTAATGAGTCTAGACCCTCCTGGATATGTCTATATTTGTTCTCACTTGTGTAATCAGGTTTTATTCTCTGTAAGTCATGTAGGACTAGTTTCTTGAAAACATCTACACATTGATTGTTGCTTACAGGAGGGTTAAAAATAGACTTATTACGTAGCCCGCTATTTATCATGCCATTCCTTCCGGTATTGCTGATTGACGTAATGGGATTATTCAAGAAATACTTTTTTAAATTTAGTTTTCTAATAAACTTGTGTGTGTCTATGTAGACACTGAATTTATTCATGGCCTTCTTAGGGGCACATTTTAATCCTTGGCTTAAAACATGTAACTCTTTTTTGTCGAGCTTCACTTGACTTAAATTAAAAATTCCCTCATTAAGTTTTCTCTCCTGCGCTTTCTTGAGTTGGATACATCTCCCGGCTCTAAATCCCCTGTATAGCCGGGATCTCCTCTGTATCCCCCTCAATCTCCTTGATAACCCCGGGCCTGGGGTCGGCGATGCCCCCTCCCCCTGCCCCTCCCTAAAAAAGGCCCATTGCGGGGTCCTGAATCTGGATATTCATCCGGATTATTTACATTCTACAACGGTTGGTAGTAATTGCTGTGTCTGTGGGGTAGAGAGTGGACAATCAGTTCTTTGAATAGGGGTGTGGTCCCTTCTTTGGTTAAAAACCTTCTTAATTAGGGGGGCTGGTTTCATTGGTGTTTTGGTTGTCTTAGGAGAATCCATAGACCCTCCCGGGTTGGTTTCATTAAACTGCCATACAAATACTTGATTGTTCTTAAAATCGAAGAAATCTCTGTTGTACTTTTTCAATTTTTCTTCTACTCCTGTCTCAGTAGAAGTCCTATGGGAAGAAACCGGTCAGATTAGGAGGCGCACACGTCACACACAACTTGCGGTCCGTGCTGCAGCCGGCCGCAAGCCTTTGCAGGAATTCGTATGCCTATGTTTATGCTGAATACAAGACATCTAATTGTAAGTGCATTATCAACTGTTTTTTGAATAAACCTCAAGGGTAATACACTATTAGTCCTTTTTTTTCCTTTAATACACAGTGGTTTTGTGAGATTGCAAAGAAGGATGAGGCTGTGTTTCTTGCTGGTACTCGTTGCCATCTAGTGGAGAAAGAAAGGTAGAGCGGTTCTACATCCCACTTCAGGATTTTAAAGAGGAAGCAAGGCGGTGGTTTCACTGAACAAGTGCATACCTATTACCATCTGGTAAGAGGCTAATTCTTGGTGATTTACACGTGGTGTTTGTTCACAAGGAGATTGGATATTTTTTCAGCATAAGAAAATATAGTTGCACCTTATTTATTTTTGTTTGGTAAGGATGAATTTCACTCGGTGGTGGATACACGTATTATTTGGATAGAATACAATTCTACTCACCTGCACAATATTTATGGACATTTATGAACTTTTATGTTTATGCACCAATTAATTTGCATTATTAATTGGCTTCACAGATTGATATATGTTATATATATTTACTTTTGTTGATTTGGTTCACACATAGATATATGTTATATATTTATTATTTATTTGTTGTTTAGCGCACCCCACACCACATATACATTTACCTATATTCAAAAGCACTGAATACCGGGAGCAGCTTCAACACACTATCAGCGCACCCATCCCCCCTTACAACAATATTATTACATACACACTAGTTAAACGCTTGTTGATTGGCTGCCCTGCAGCTGTTGAAACCGCACCATTAAAACCGTGCCAAAACATTAAAACCGCACCAAAGCATGAAATAAAATTACCGAACAACAGACTGTATCCCGAATATACAGTAAAATGTTCGGGTCCGTGTCCGGGTACACCCAAAAGTCCGGTACGATCCCGAACAATACAGTCTGTGTTCGCTCAACCCTACTTATTACCCATGGGAATATACTTTGCAGTGAGTTTGCATAAAGTCTTTTTGAAAAATTCCCATTTCTGTTCTGTGCTCATCGATGCCAATATTCCCTCCCAGTCTAAATCCTGGAGAGCAGCCCTCATCCTTGGAAAATTTGCTCTCTTAAAGTTAATTTTTTTTTTATTTCCTGTATGCGTTTTTGCTTACAGATGTTCTTTTATATGAACATTGTTAATAAGCTCTGCATGGTTTGAGATTACCAGGTCCAACAGAGCATAATTTCTAGTGGGGGCCTCAATAAACTGCACCATAAAATTGTCTTGTAATAGGTTTATACATTTTTGCCCTTTAACTGTTCCACTGTTCCAGCAGTGCCATTACTCCAGTCAATGTCTGGGTAGTTAAAATCCTCCATTATTAACACTGTCCCAGCCCTTGCAGCCCTTTCTATCTGTGCCAGGAGCTGAGTCTCCACCTCCTCAATAATACTGGGATGTCTATAACAAACTCCAATGATAATCTTTGTATTACGCATACCCATGTACATTTCAACCCATACTGCTTCAGATTCAGCACACTCTCCATCAACTAGGTCATCTTTCACACTCACTTTGTGATCACTTCTCACATTGAGACAAACACCACCACCCCTCGGTTTTACCCTGTCTTTCCGAAAGAGAGCATAGCCAGAAATATTAATAGCCCAGTCATGTAAAGAATGAAGCCAAGATTCAGCAATACCAATGAAGTCATAGTTCTCCTAGTGCACCAGAGCTTTCAACTCACCTATCTGTAGGAGGGGTGGCAACAGGGGCGCACTGCCCAAGGACCCGAAGCTCTTTTACTCAAGCGTACAGTGTCCTCCTTGCATCATGCTCTGCTCCACTGGGGAGCTGAGCTGGGCAGGGCGGGGGTTGGAGCAGCTCTCTCAATCCCTGGATAGCACAAGCTTAAGTAGCAGGAGCACCCGCCACCACTGCAGCGCTGCTGTCGCTATATACCACTGAGCCTGAATCTGAGCATAGTTGGTCGGTGGCTGTGAAGAGGAAAGGGGGAGCTTTCGTGGTGCTGCACAAATCATATACCTGTGAGCTGAGCTGATGTTTTTGGGCATGTCTATTTACTGGAGGGGGCATGTCTCTTTGCTGGAGGGGGCATCTCTCTTTGCAGGATTGGGCATGTCTCTTTGCTGGATTGGGCATGTCTCTTTGCTGGAGGTGGCATGTCTCATTGCTGGTTTGGGCATGTCTCTTTGCTGGAGGGGGGCGTGTCTCTTTGTTGGAGGGGGAATGTCTGTTTGCTGGATTGGGTATGTCTTTTTGCTGTATTGGGCATGTCTCTTTGCTGGATTGGGCATGTCTCTTTGTCTATTTGCTGGAGGAGGCATGTCTCTTTGCTGAATATATGGGGATGTCTCTGTTGGATTGGGCTGTCTACCATTTGGGGATGTCTCTTTGCTTTATGGAAATATCTCTTTGCTGGATGGGCGTGAATTTTTCTTTTTTTTTTGGGGGGGGGGGGGCAGTGTTTTATGCTTGGACTCAGGCAGCACAAGAGTATAGAAGGCTTTAAAAGTTTGTCTTCTTTCCGTTCTGTTTCAAACGCCGCTATATGAAAAAAGCATATCTCCTTAGACCTAGTCTGTGCATGGACAATATGGCCACTTACTGACTTGACAAGACCCACAGCCAGTTTAACATTTTAAGAAGACAAAGACGTTGCACATAATTCTATTTCCCCTTAATACAAAACAGAGGCTGTTTTTTCAGCCTTTTAAGGTGTAAGAAATTTTATTTTTGTTGTTCAATTGGTTTATTGAAGATTTTTTTAGAGTACAACAGTTGCAAAATATTAAAAACAAAAGCCACCCACCGTAAATCGGTAACTCAGATTGAAAATATCAGTTAGGCAATAAGGATGGTGCTGTCAAGTATTTGACCTAACTATAGGGAAAGAGGAAAAAAGAGAGCAGAGGAGAGGAGAGCCTAGTTGTAGTGTAAAAAAAAATCAAAATGGGAAAAAGACAATTTATTTTCAGTTATAATGACTTTTGTGATCCAGTGGGCAAAGCAAAACTAACTAAACATAATAGTGAGGCTGAGAGTGTCTATCTAAGGGCTGTATTCACTAAGAGCAAGTAGGAGAAGTAGAACATACCAATGCTGTGACAGCACATGTAACATGGCACGAGGCATGTATTATATTTAAGTATGTAAATGAAGAAGAAAGTGGCACTTCCAGACCCAGGAACTTGGAAACTCATGGATTCCTCAGGTCACGGACTTTGGTGAGCACCCATTCCTACAGGACTGCCACAGCTGCTCGGAATCCATCTGGCTCAGCTGATTGTTTTCAGAGCGGTGATTTGTTTCATTTATATTTAAGTAGACATTTAGAAATTACATTATTATTTCGGGTTTAACTTAAATGTGCAAACAAAATCCTAACGGGAGAAATGAACTGCTTGGAAGTGAGAGGACTTGTTGGGAAAGGGAGTAATGGACAGTTAAGGGGAGCAGCTGTAAACTCTTTGGCGAGTAGTTCAAACACAACTACTGGGCACCAGCTACTTTTAGTTCTGTAATAATTGACCACAAATTCCTGGCCCATCTGCCTGTTTTTATTGTTAGGAAGTTGTAGAGAAAAATGGTCGGGGAACTGAGTGAGACATCCTTTGAGTAGCACAGGTGCATGAAAACTGGCCTGGGACACCTCCCTGGGTCTGAGGAGACCAAATAAATCTAAGTAAATGGCTGTTTTGAGTACTAAAATGGGACCTACACCAAACATTGAAAGGGACAAAATGTCTGACATACCTCTGAAGATCTGACCGGTAACTGGTAAACGTGATAAACGTGACTGCCCCTGAGTTCTCTAAATACCTCTAGAAATAGCTTTGAGGGGGTGGCCTGCAAAAATTGGAGGACTACCAGGATCATGCAGGGACCTGAAATGCTGAATACCTGATCTAACTTAATAGTATTGGGAGATAGGGAAAATTCACTATGGCAATAAGTAGCGAAAGCCATCACATATTTGACATCCCCAGGGGAACTGCAAGGGTATAGGGACATGAACTTAACAAAAGTTTTCCAACCCATAGTGTAAGCTTTGATTGTATTTCTGGATAATGAAATATTGACCAGGTTAACCACAAGAGCCCAGAGTGTGTCTAATCCATGATCAGTAGGGAGTAAGGTGGTACCGCCATGCCCACCGGTGCTGTAAGAAAAATTGTGGGAAATTAAAACGAGATAAGGCGTCTTCTGCAATATTGTCGTTACCACTAATAAATTTACCAAGGAAATGAAATTTGTAAGTAAGGCCTAACCATATCAACCTACACATGAAGGACATGATGAGGAGGGACCCATTATCTACCCTTATTGATAATATTGGCTGTAGCCAAATTATCAGTAAAGAAAATCACTGCGTTGCCAGACCAACCAGGGCCCCATGTGACTGCTGTAGCAAGTATCGGGGCAAAAAAGTAACTCTCACCCCATTTGATACCATGCCATTGCCAGAGGGCCGGTTTGATGGGGAGTAATTTGAAAGCATCAGAAATATCTGCTTTGGAGTATGTACTGAATGGCCAGATCCACTGATGAGTATTTAAGAGAGAATTCTTCAAATGGAATGGGTAAATTAAGGCTTGGAATGTGAGACAAATGAGGAGCAGACAATCATAAATCAAACAATATTTATTAGAAAATTTGTCCTTCACCACATCGATAGGGCTAACCCTCCACATACAAAATGGTGATGAGACGAAAGGACCAATTACAAAACCTTTGGCCACCTCTGCCTCAAATAACTCATCAACAATAGGAGCATGACTGCCTGCCGATACCAGACTACTACATTCAAAGATCTCTGATGGTAATGTGATAAGGCCTGTGTGAAAACCTTCAGAAAAACCCTCCAGCAGGAACTGTCTGAAAGGAGGGGATGGATGGTGTTCTAAACAAGCCCCCAGAAAGAACCCGTTGACTCGGCTTAGTCAGGAAGAACTAGAGGGCTTGACAGGACAGGTGGATTTGGGGTGTGTTCTGAAGCAGTTAGCGCAGATGTGCAGGAGCCTACACTGGTTATAGTTGCAACCCGTATAATTATACTTATTGCACAACTGCACCTTACCCAGGTAATGAATGGGTCTGACCCAAAACCCTGGCAGAGGATCTATTAGCCAACTGCCTAGTGTCACTGGAGTGAAAAGAATGATCAACATTGGGTCACCAAGTAGTGGTGTGCGCTGATGATTGACATGTGGCACATACTGGAGATTTCTGCTTGGTGAAGTGCCTGCAGAACAGCTCCATGTCAATGTTGCTTCAACAAGTAACCACCTGGAACTGAGCCCAAGTGGCCGCTACTTTAGCTGAAAAGGACTGGTGGTAGTCATAAAATGTGGAACCACCATATTTATGAGCCAAGTCCACTACCTTGTGTAGATACAAATCTAATTCCTCCCTCCTGCCGGGGCTGACAGAGCAGATGATGTCCCTATAGATGCCAAACGTGAGAACGAATTCTGCTGAATCCCGCTTGCGATTGAGCCTGGGATCCTTTTGTCTTAAGAACCACGAGACCTCCCCGCAAGCATACGATTTGTTCTCAGCAACATCTTAGGAAGCTATGAGAAGTGAAGCCAGAGCAGGGATGAAATGGGCCAGGGATACTGAAGGCAAAACAGCTAAAGAAAAAGGAGCCGCCACAAGTAAAGATATGCAGATGTTGCCTGCAGAAGAGCTAGGCTGCCCAGGAGCTGTGGTTGTAGATGCCACTACAGTTGTAACTGGGTGGGTCTCAATTACCTCTATCCTGTTTTGTAATTATAGCAATGATGAAGAGAAAGTATTTAGAACTGTAGGCATCTGATTGAGGGAGGTAAACATAGATACGTGTTCAGCACTAGTGGATGGCATCAGGGCTGGAACAAGCGACATGTTAGATCTGTGGAGAAAAATAGAGAAGTTTCTGATAGACAAAACTGTTTCTGAAACGTAACCCCCTCCTGACTAATTATGTATGTTGAGGAGGAAGCTGCCACATAGACCAAGGCAAGTAGAGCGCGTGAGAATGTACCTGGCGACCGCACCCTGGTGTGTGTGCAGTGAGTGAGCCCGAGTAACCTGTAGCACCAGACCAGGCAATTAGAAACGAAACAATGAGGGCTAACGTACCTACAGACCATGATAGGTAGAAATAGGAGTGTATCAGGATGAACGTGCGACGTATGGCGTATGATATATAGGCGAGGAGATTGTATGTGCTACAACCAATTAAAAATGAAACCTCAGCCTGTACGAACTGTAGACATGACTAGGTCCTGGTATGTGTGACAAATAACTAAAATCCCCTGACATGACGGGAAAATACCAGACCATATGATGAACACACAAAACAAACCTGCTAACCATGAGCGTAACCTAGGATCCACCTGAAACAACAATATAGAAATGCAGCGACTACTATCTGGCGATAGATATGAAACCATGACAATAAAATTCCCAATAGCAAAAATATATGTATTTTTTTTTTGTAGCGAAATGCAACCATACAGTGGGTACGGAAAGTATTCAGACCACCTTAAATTTTTCACTCTTTGTTATATTGCAGCCATTTGCTAAAATCATTTAGGTTCATTCTTCTTCCTCATGAATGTACACATAGCACCCCATACTGACAGAAAAACACAGAATTGTTGATATTGTTGCAGATTTATTAAAAAAGAAAAACTGAAATATCACATGGTCCTAAGTATTCAGACCCTTTGCTCAGTATTTAGTAGAAGCCCCCTTTTGATCTAATACAGCCAGGAGTCTTTTTGGGAAAGATGCAACAAGTCTTTCACACCTGGATTTGGGGATCCTCTGCCATTCCTCCTTGCAGATCCTCTCCAGTTCTGTCAGGTTGGATGGTAAACGTTGGTGGACAGCCATTTTTAGGTCTCTCCAGAGATGCTCAATTGGGTTTAAGTCAGGGCTCTGGCTGGGCCATTCAAGAACAGTCACGGAGTTGTTGTGAAGCCACTCCTTTGTTATTTTAGCTGTGTGCTTAGGGTCATTGTCTTGTTGGAAGGTAAACTTTCGGCCCAGTCTGAGGTCCAGAGCACTCTGGAGAAGGTTTTTGTCCAGGATATCCCTGTACTTGGCCGCATTTATCTTTCCCTCGATTGCAACCATTCGTCCTGTCCCTGCAGCTGAAAAACACCCCCACAGCATGATGCTGCCACCACCATGCTTCACTGTTGGGACTGTATTGGACAGGTGATGAGCAGTGCCTGGTTTTCTCCACACATACCGCTTAGAATTAAGGCCAAAAAGTTCTATTTTGGTCTCATCAGACCAGAGAATCTTATTTCTCACCATCTTGGAGTCCTTCAGGTGTTTTTTTTAGCAAACTCCATGCGGGCTTTCATGTGTCTTAAACTGAGGAGAGGCTTCCGTTGGGCCACTCTGCCATAAAGCCCCGACTGGTGGAGGGCTGCAGTGATGGTTGACTTTCTACAACTTCCTCCCATCTCCTGACTGCATCTCTGGAGCTCAGCCACAGTGATCTTTGGGTTCTTCTTTATCTCTCTCACCAAGGCTCTTCTCCCCCAATATCTCAGTTTGGCCGGACGGCCAGCTCTAGGAAGGGTTCTGGTCGTCCCAAATGTCTTCCATTTGAGGATTATGGAGGCCACTGTGCTCTTAGGAACCTTAAGTGCAGCAGAAATCTTTTTGTAACCTTGGCCAGATCTGTGCCTTGCCTCAATTCTGTCTCTGAGCTCTTCAGGCAGTTCCTTTGACCTCATGATTCTCATTTGCTCTGACATGCATTGTGATCTGGAAGGTCTTATATAGACAGGTGTGTGGCTTTCCTATTCAAGTCCAATCAGTATAATCAAACACAGCTGGACTCAAATGAAGGTGTAGAACCATCTCAAGGATGATCAGAAGAAATGGAAAGCACCTGAGTTAAATATATGAGTGTCACAGCAAAGGGTCTGAATACTTAGGACCATGTGATATTTCAGTTTTTCTTTTTTAATAAATCTGCAACAATGTCAACAATTCTGTGTTTTTCTGTCAGTATGGGGTGCTATGTGTACATTCATGAGGAAGAAGAATGAACCTAAATGATTTTAGCAAATGGCTGCAATATAACAAAGAGTGAAAAATTTAAGGGGGTCTGAATACTTTCCGTACCCACTGTATGCGTATCATACTTACAACGACTTGGTTACTATGTATGAGATACTTTTATAACCCTTTCCAGCTTTATGCAAGTCAACAATTCTTAATTGTAGGTCTTCTGAGAGCTCTTTTGTGCGAGGCATCATTCACATCAGGCAATGCTTCTTGTGAAAAGCAAACCCACAACTGGTGTGTGTTTTTTATAGGGCAGGACAGCTGTAACCAACACCTCCAATCTCATCTCATTGATTGGACTCCAGTTGGCTGACATCTCACTCCAATTAGCTCTTGGAGATGTCATTAGTCTAGGGGTTCACATACTTTTTCCACCTGCACTATGAATGTTTACATGCTGTGTTCAATAAAAACATGGCAACATTTCATTCTTTGTGTGTTATTAGTTTAAGCAGACTGTGATTGTCTATTGTTGTGACTTAAAGGATGATCAGATCACATTTTATGACCAATTTGTGCAGAAATCCATATCATTCTAAAGGGTTCACATACTTTTTCTTGCAGCTGTATATATAAGATTATCTTACATATATATATATATATATATATATATATATATATATATATATATATATATACATGTATATTACATTCTTTTTAGATGCATGAATTGCACCTTCTCCTGATGAAGTGTTTACTCACGAAACGCATAGAGCCCTCTAGGAAGCGATCTCATTGTACCACCTTCTATTGTACCTTGTACTCAATTGCATTGTTTTTCCAACCATCTGTATGTATCATGTTTATATCCAATATGAATGCAAGTATATTATCACCCATTCATTAGTGCTGACGTTTTTATTGTATTACCCATGTACAATCCATACCCTTTCATTTTATCCTCCATGTACATTGTTATCACCGTTGAATATTTGATATCCAAATAAAAACCTGATCTATACTTATTGATCTGATTTTTGATTTTTTGGATGTGTCTATACTTATTTTAGCCACGAAGGGCCACACACCTCATATAAAGTCCCAAACATTTTCATTTTCATGTTTTCATTTTCATCCTCTAGATAGTTTTGGAAAAAATTAAACAGGATTGGTCCCAGAACAGATCCTTGGGGGACCCCACTTTCCACACCCGCCCAATCCGAGTACTCGCCATTTATCACCACCCTCTGGACTCGCCCCTAAAGCCAGTTATCAATCCAGGTACTCACCCTATGGTCCATACCTAATGTACCTTAGTTTGTGCAGTAAGCGTTTGTGGGGCACTGTATTAAATGGCTTTGCAAAGTCCAGATACACTTTATCTACAGGCCTTCCTTCATCTAGATGGCAGCTCACTTCTTCATAGAAGATTAATAGATTGGTCTGGCAAGAATGATTCTTCATGAATCCGTTTTGATTATTACTAATTATACTGTTTTTGTTACTAAAATCTTGTATATAGTACCTTATCATCCCCTCCAATAGCTTGCAGACTATTGATGTTAGACTAACCGGTCTGTAGTTCCCAGGGATATATCTCGGCCCTTTTTTAAATATTGGTGCTACGTTGGCTTTTCTCCAATTAGCTGGAACCATTCCCGTCAGTAGACTGTTCATAAAAATTAGGAACAATGATCTGGCTTTTACCCGGCTGAGTTCCTTAAGGACCCTCTGGTGTAAGCCATCTGATCCCGGTGTTTATTTATGTTAAGTTTTTCAAGTCTATTTCTGAGTCTATCTTCTGTTAACCACGAGGGTGCTTCCTGTGAGGTGTTAATAACATTACAGTCTAGGTTACTGTATCCCCCCGCTTCCTTTGTGAAGACTGAGGAGAAGAATTTATTCAGAACTTCTGCCTTCTCTCCGTCCTTTATAGCCAGATTCCCTTCATCATCCTTTATAAGGCCAATATGTTCTGGCCTGTACTCTCATATTTCTTATTGCATTCTTTGTAATGCTGGAATGCTGCCAATGACCCCTCAGCCTTGTATTTCCTGAAGGCCTTTTCTTTTGTTTTTATATGCATTTTTAGGTTGGAATTTAGCCAGCCAGGGTTTATTTTAGCTCTTTTAAACGTATTCCCTGTCGGAATGCACTGGCCAATACCTTTATTCAGTATGTTCTTAAAGCACTCCCATTTTTCCTCGGAGTTCTTTGTTCCTAGGATTCTATCCCATTTAATATCATCTAGCATAGAGTGCAGTTTAGGGAATTTGGCTCTTTTGAAGTTCAGTGTCTTTGTATTACCCTTATGTTCCCTATTTCTGTGATTTATACTGAAACAAAATGACCTATGGTCACTGTTTCCCAAGTTGCCCCTTATGTCTACATCCGCAATCAGGTCTGTATTATTCGTAATCAGTAGGTCTTGTTTCTCATTGGTGCATTCACCATCTGACACATGAAATTGTCCTGCAAAACATTTAGGACATATAGATTTCATTACACAGAGTTTCCATTTTCTGAGATTTTACATTGCTTTTTGTTTATTTTATTTTATTGGACCATCCTGCAATTTATTTATTCTATCAGTGGTTTAGGCTGGGCTCTTTAGTTCCACACATGCTTAGAAGGAGCTGGGGGTCCTTCCACCTATTGCTGAACAGTAGCAGAAACTCATAAGGCAACAACACAATTAAAACACAGAGATGTGAACATAATTTTATTTGAAATAGCATAGATTTTTGAAGGTACATATGTACATAAGTACATATGTAAGACATAACACTTTTAGAGAGGAACCTTACATCTGGAATCTGTTCCTAAAAAGCGAAGACTACTTACCAGCATTGTCTGCGTAATCCCTGCAGCTGATCTTTCCCTATTATTGATTTAACATGGCTTGCTCTGCATTGTGTCTCTTTGGGGAGGTGGCCATCTTGGTAGTGGTAGGGATTTTGTTTCCTCATGTCAGAGCCTTCAACAAGAACAGTGTTGTCATAAAACTACCAGTCAGAGGCAGCAAAGCGTTACTCTCATACTTCAGATATACAGCAAAAAAACTGTAGGCACTGTGGTGCCTTGGTATACTCACAAACCAGTGAAACAAACACAGAAAATAGGTCGTGCTCACCAGGAGAGTGACCCCAGTACCAAAAGACCCTATTAAAATCTATATAGTAAAAAACAGTCAAAGGATAATGCAGGATAAAATTGTAAATTCCCAAAAAAGTGTCAATTACAAATTGTCCTAAAAAATCCATATTGCAGTATCATGAATAGTACACCAGGGAAGTACTGTACACTGCAACAGCACCACAAAACACAACGCACAGTAAATAATGCAGATAACATTTGTTGAAAATAAACAAGAAAAAGAAACACACTTTACAAGAAATATGTAGACACCACCATATGCATAATCCTAGACAGTTGAAACTTCCTCATTATTAGCTAGCTCATGGAGATGATTAATCCACAATACCACCTCTACACTGAGTATACCCAAATCTACCTATCCCCTCCTCAGCTCTCTCCCTCAATCTCCTCACGCATCACTAATTTACTATCAGATATATCGGTCTGGATGTCTCACCACTTCCTCAAACTAAATCCATCCAAAACCGAGCTTATCATTTTTCCTCCACCGCGTGCCCCTTCCCCTGATTTCTCCGTCAATATCAATGGCATTACTATCAGCCCATCCCCGCATGCCAAGGTCCTAGGTGTTGTCCTGGACTCTGAACTCTCCTTCAAACCCCACATCCAATCGCTGTCCAAATCTTGCCGCCTCAGCCTCCGCAACATCTCCAAAATACGCCCCTTTCTAACCAAAGACACAACAAAAATCCTAGTTCACTCCCTGGTCATCTCGCGCCTCGACTACTGCAATTCCCTTCTCATTGGCTTACCTCTACATAGGCTACTTCCCCCATTCAATCCATCATGAATGCTGCCGCCAGACTCATCCACCTCACCAATCGCTCAGTGTCCGCCGCTCCTCTCTGTCAAGCTCTCCACTGGCTTCCGCTCACCCAACTAATTACATTCAAAATACTTACAACATCTTACAAAGCAATCCACAGCCTAGCCCCCAGCTACATCACCAACCTCATCTCAAAATACCAACCTAATCGCTCTCTTCGTTCTTCTCAAAACCTCCTGCTCTCTAGCTCCCTCGTCACCTCCTCCCATGCTCGCCTCCAGGACTTTTCCAGAGCCTCTCCAATCCTATGGAACTCCTTACCCTTATCTGTCCGATTATCCCCCACTCTATTAGCTTTTAGGCGATCTCTGAAAACCCTCCTCTTCAGAGAAGCCTATCCTACCAACCCCTAACAAATGTACCTCCTTTTTCTCCATCAACCCATCCCCCACAGTTATTGACTTTTGTTTCACTTGACCCTCCCTTCTAGATTGTAAGCTCTAAAGAGCAGGGCCCTCTAGTTCCTCCTGTTTTGAACTGTATTGTAACTGTATTGTCTTCCTTCACATTGTAAAGCGCTGCGCAAACTGTTGGCGCTATATAAATCCTGTATAATAATAATGTATAATAAAGAGCAACCCAGACAGTGGCACACTTCAAATAAAACTTAATAGAGAGTGCAAAAACATAATGCTGCTGACTGTGACAGGATATAAACCTGTATAGATGTCACACTCCAAATGTTGCCACGGTTTTAAGGTTCCACTCTTTCTCAGATACATTTTGATGAAAACTAATATTTAAATTTTAAGGGACAAAGATTTAGAACCAGAGACTAGGATGTCAGCACTGCTTCTTGAACTTGTGGGTACTGCACCATTGGAGATTCTCCCTTTTATCTCTACATGTACTCATTTGGAGTAATATCTATTAATGAGGAGTGACTCAGAGACCAGACGGGAGTATATAACCTATTAATGCCTGAGACCCCTAGTGGGTTAATCGTGAAGGTGAGCAGACACTTCACCTGGTGATTGCCGCACAGAATTCAAAGAGTGGACATACACGGAATGATTTCACCATTGCACCTCCAAATTTCTTTAAACTTTTTATATTGCACTGTCACACTTTGGAGCGCTTCTTTATTTTAACACTCTAGGATACATTTTTTCACTTGCACATTATTCAATCTGAGACAAGATCTCTGCACCATTGTTGCACTTTAAGTGGTGTTTAATGCTTTGGATTGCACTTTATATATCATTTATCTATTTTATTTATTTTCTATTTATTACATGCCATGATATATATGTTTAATACTGGTTTTTAGTATTTTCACTATTTTAACTAGTTGATGCCCATGCCCAAATGACGGCTACAGCGTGGACCTAAATTGCCGGGAGGCGCCTGGCTCGCTCTGTGATCCGCAAGTCCATGAGACTCGCCTGATCACAGATCCCACCCCCTAACCACATGATCAGCTGTCAGCCAATGACACCTGATCATGTAAAGTAAACAGCAGTCGGCGATCAGCTGTTTTTTTCTCCTCACACTTCAGTGTGAGGAGAAAAAAAACGATCATCGGCTGCTGTCACAGGGACATCGGTCCCGAAGAGGAGAGAGATTATTTGTGCCCCCAGTGCCACCTACCAGTGCCCATAAGTGCCCACCAGTGTCACCCACCAGTTCCCACCAGCACCACTTACCAGTGCCCACCAGTGCCATCTGCCAGTGCCCACTAGTGCCACCTACCAGTGCCAAACCAGCGCCACCTACCAGTGCC
Source organism: Pelophylax lessonae (assembly GCF_965119305.1). Classification (NCBI taxonomy): domain Eukaryota; kingdom Metazoa; phylum Chordata; class Amphibia; order Anura; family Ranidae; genus Pelophylax; species Pelophylax lessonae. Next base: position 155,234,507 of record NC_138777.1, read on the forward strand.
ACCTATTCGTGCTCACTAGTGCCACCTATGAGTGCCCCATCATAAGTGTCACCATCAGTGCCTATCATTGCCCATCAGTGCCACCTATTAGTGCCCATAAGTGCCCTTGAGTGCCGCCTATTAGTGCCCTTCAGCACACCAGTGCAGCCTATCAGTGCTCATCAGTGCAGCCTATCAGTGCCCAACAGTGCAGCCTATCATTGCCCAACAGTGCAGCCTATCAGTGCCCATCAGTGCAGCCTACCAGTGCCTATCAGGGCCCATCAGTGCCGCCTCATCAGCACACATACATGAAGAAGAAAAATTACCTGTTTGCAAAATTTTAAAACAAACTATAAAAACTGGTTTTTGTTTTTTTCAAAATTTTCGGTCTTTTTTGTTTGTTCAGCGAAAAATAAAAACCCCAGTAGTGATTAAATACCACCAAAAGAAAGCTTTATTTGTTTTAAAAATGATAAAAATGTCATTTGGGTACAGTGTTGCATGAGCGCGCAATTGTCATTCAAAGTGCGACAGCGCTGAAAGCTGAAAATTGGCCTGGGCAGGAGGGGGGTTTAAGTGCCCAGTAGGCAGCGCTATCACATATATTTTTTAATTTGTTCAATTTATAGATATGGGAACACATTTGAGTGATAGCAGCAGCTTTTATAGATTTCTTTATTGTCGGTGTTTCAAGGGTAGCGCACAATCCCCCCCCCCCCTTTTTATTTAGCACTGTTTAGCATCTACTGCTGAAAGGCTTACAGTATATTATTTTGTCATATAGTCCTGTCAGCATGTGCTGTTTACTGAACTCCGCTTTCACACTTTTTTGGACTCTTTCACTTTCCTCTTTAACTCCACACATTCAAACCTCCCAACTTAGAAACTTGAGTGACACCTTGGGAGAGAAAAGAAAAAATAAGTGTGGCCAAATTGCACTAAATATAGGGCATGGCTTAACCAATTGCAGACTGATGTACTGTACATATAAAAAAACATCATGATCAGCAAGTAGGTATACCAGAACCATATGTGCTCCAAAGTGCCGCACTGATGTAGTACCCTCACAGGTAGGTGCTAGGCAAACTATAGAGGGGGGTCTTGTCTGCTTATCAGATGGTCCTTGATTGTTCAGCAGGCTGTCATGTGTTCCCAGGTGTGCCTTTTGAGTTTGGGGAGTCTCCCCACTGTGTGCAATGGGGGCTCTCATTGGACAGTGGAGGAAACCTGACCAATAGCACACCAGGGCTTGTTTCTATCCCAGAGGACAGAATATGCCGCAATGCATCCTGGGATGGGATATAAGTCTGAGGGGAGTACATGACAGAGGGTCTTTGGCGGGAAGCAGAGTCCCAGGAGGAGGGTGACGGCTGTCTCTCCTCCTGTCAGCATAAGGAAGGTGTCCTTGGCGGTCGGCCTAGAGGACAACAGGTTGGGCTGAGCTGCAGAAAGGGATCCAGTGTGCTGAGGACCAAGTGGAGTTGTTGAAGCGGACATTTCCAGGAAAGCAGTGTCGTGAGTACTGTAAACTGCCCAGGGGTCTGCCTAGAATAGGGGACCACTCCGGAAGGTCAGAGCGATCCAGGAGCCAGCTAGCCAGTAGAGGGGGCTTAGAAAGGGGGTGCCAGAGTCGAAGCCCTGAAGAGAAGTCTGTAAAGAGGGTGCCAGTGTGGGCCCTGAAGAGTTAAGAGTTGCAGCAGTGTTTACATGTAGCTACCTCAGCCAGGAGGGCTAAAGGGAGCACTACAGAAGACTTTGTGTCACCAGGGAGTGTCAAAATCAGTTAAGTGTTAACAGACAGCAAGTTGACCGGCATTCAGCTGGCATCAATTCAGCGTCAAGAGGCATTTTTCTCAGTTGTCCCATTACTTTGTGAATAGTTGAGCCAGAGGAGTATCCCACTCATTCCCTTCTCCAATCCAAGTTCCTAAATAAATACAAAACCCAAAGATGCTGGACTGTTTCCTGTCTCAGCACTCACACTTGGATAACATGCTTAAATGTGCTGTTGTTGCTAGCGGTAACCCTGGGGGACCCATATCCAGCAAAATGGCTGGGAATTCTGCTACACTAACAAATAAAAAAATCATATAAATTATACCTTATTATACAATTCAGTCAGGGACTGCTCAATACACTGGCAAGCTGGTGGTTTTTCAATAAAGAGGTTATCTCTGTAGTAGTGGCCATAAAAGATACAAAAGGATACAAATAGTACTCTCTGTATATAAACAATGCGGGTCTTTAATTAACTAAATGGAAAAAAGTTCTTCTTCGCTCAGTGTGATACCCTATCTACAGAGCTGCACCAACTACACATCTGAAAACAAAGAGGTTCTAAACATATACTGTACCCCTAAAACCAGTGCGCTACCAGGTAAAAATTAAAATACTTATGCAGCATAGAAAGAATAACCAAAAAGTGCATTATCAACTAAATCAATAAAGTAAATGATAATATAAGGACAATCCAGCATAAAATGTTTGTGAAAAATGCAAAAAAAAAAAGCCCTTCACCAAAAAAAGTTGTTTTGCAGATTCCTAAATTCATCCTCATAAGCAAGATGGTGCAAGGAATAAATCCAAACAATCCTGTGACCCTCCACCACAAAATGTGCCCCTTACCAATGTTGTTAATCTCAGATGATAGAGATCAGTACAGCATGTAACCAGGCCAGCAGCTCCAAATGCCCTGTAGGTGTCCTCTTATGCCCGGTACACACGTTCAGATAATCGGACGACTTATCGTTCGCATTTTGTTGCATGATACTAAATTCAACAATGCGTACATACCGTATGATTTTTGTCGTACGATTCTGGAAAAACTTCCTGGTTGCTTAGCTACGTATCAGATGGTGCAAAACAAAAACAATGGCAGCCAGGCCTTTTCCGTGCTATTTTAGTGTTTCTGAGCATGCGCGGTCTTTGTCGATTGATTTTTAGCGGACGCATAGTGTACTGATGAAATGATTGTCGTTAGCGAGGCTATCGTACGACAGAAGTTTTCCTGTTTGTTCCTTCGGATTTTGTTGGATGAACTGTCGTGATCACCTGTCGAAAGCTGTGTACTAACGATCAGATTATCATGCGATCAGGTCGAAAGCGAGTTTTGTCGTATGATTATCGGAACATGTGTACGGGGCATTACACTGGTCAGGCAAACCGAATGCCAGATAGAAAACTCAGGTGGGCCGCATACATCAATCACAATAAAAGGAAAGAGCAGAGGCCGCACATAGTGTGAAAACCGCTAGACAAATACTTATTAAAATATGACAGGTACTCATATGGAACAGGAATTAAACGATTATTTATTTAATGCAAATAATCGCACTCCCAAACAATGATCATGCAGAGGCTAAACAACATCCAAGCTGCGGAACGGGATAAAACTTGCATCTCACCACTCTCTTCTGAGTAAGAGGGCTCAATTCATTAAAGAATTTTGCATGAGATAATTGGATCATGTGACACATTTTTTCCACTTATCTGATGTGATATTCAAAATGTCAACTCACTGTCAGTTTATGTGATATTATGTATGTGATACTGGGTTGTATAAAAAAGGGGATTCACTCCAGAAATAAAGAGATTATTCTCCCTCTCTACAAGACTCTGGTCTGGCCACATCTGGAGTATGCTGTCCAGTTCTGGGCACCGGTCCTCAGGAAGGATGTGCTGGAACTGGAGAGAGTCCAGAGAAGGGCAACAAAAATAATTAGGGGAATGGAGGACATCAGCTATGAGGAAAGACTACAGGCACTGAACCTGTTCTCTCTGGAGAAAAGACGATTGAGGGGGGATATGATATCAATGTACAAATACTGTACTGGCGACCCTAGCATAAGGAACAAACTATTCAGAGTAAGGGAATACAATAAGACACGTGGCCACTCGCTAAAACTTGAGGAAAGGCGGTTTAACCTTAAAGTGCGTAAGGGGTTCTTCACTGTAAGAGCGGTAAGGATGTGGAATTCTCTTCCACAAGCAGTCGTATCAGCAGGGAGCATTGATAGTTTCAAAAAACGATTAGATGGACACCTTAAAGACCACAACATACAGGGGTATACAATGTACGGTTAAAAGCAAACACACACACATCATAGGTTGAACTGGATGGACTGATGTCTTTTTTCAACCTCACTAACTATGTAACTATGTAACCACACTAGTAAAAAAATCATGGTAAATACCACATAACCTGACTCTAAAGTCAATTCAATAAACTACATATATAAATAAATAGATTTGTTGAATAAGTCGTGGTCTAGCTATGCGTTATTCAAGGAATATATTCAATTAGTGCTGGTCCTTAACTACCAGTAAATAGCTTGTTGCAATTCACTAATTGCAACAAGGGGAGGGGGGGGGACCAAAACAATTGTCTCCATGTTGATGGGGAAAAGGACCTCTACTCTACAATCCTGGGCAGTGGTTGTGGGGGTCTTATTGGAATTCGAAAGCCCCCTTTAACAAGGGTGCCCCCAGATCCCGCCCTCTTGCAGGGCCTGGTATGGATTGGGGGGGACCCACACACTATTTTTTTTTTTTAATTTTAAAATGCTGGCACCTCTTTTGTTTACATTCTGCTGTCAGAGGGGAACAGCAGAATGAGTCATGGCTGTTAGGGATGTGGTGGCTTCTCGCTCCTCAACAACCATGATATTTACTGGTTGTTAAGGACACCCGCAGCTGCTTGCTCCTTAACAACTATGTTGTTTACCAGTTGTTAAGGATGCAGCTTCTTCCAGCGGTAAAATACCGCTGTTTCACTGCTAAAGCACTGCATCACTTCATAAAATAGCTCACGTGGAACGATATAGTGTTTTTTTTAGTAAATTGCAAAAAAAATTGTTAAAAAATGCTAAGAGGTATGTTACTGAGGTTCCTAAAGCAGTAGACACCGCTTTGTGAATTAAGCCCAGGGTTGGGACAAGGGGTGGGCAGGAGGGAGGCTGCCCTGGCCGCAATGGGATATTGCAGGGATAGGGGCGCCCCGATCTTAACTCTAAGGTAAAGGGGGGCACAGTTTGGCATATTTGCCCTGGGTGCTGGATGACCTTGTCCCGGCACTGATTGAGCCCACAGCGAGATGCATTGCAATGCTATTAGTTTTGAATGGTACCCCAACACATCTGCACAATGCACATAATGTAGCACACCAAAGCGCACAGATGTGAACAATTTGTGTGTTTTGTTGAGTTAAAAAGAAAGTGTTTTGCGAGGCTTAGCACAATGTATGTTAAATACACAATTTAACACACTAAACTTGCATGTACTATCACAATGCTCTTGTGTGAACTGGCCTGTACAGTTGAAATCCAAATTGTAAAGGTTGATATGAACGACAGTACAAATACTTAGTATAGTTTTTGTAAATTATACTTGTTGTATGCTTGTTAGACTTTGTGACTGCATTGCATAACACAGGACAAATAGTAGCTTGACCAATAAGGATCCTCTAAACACAGCCACCCTTTTAAGCAAACAGATTTTAACCTTTTTATTATTTTCCTTTTTTTAACAGATGTGTGGTAACAAATGGCCTTTGCATAGCTCCCAGCTGTCTCATTGGGAACCGAAATCCTCATGTCCCTCTTGTCTGCAAGCCATCTTTTTAAGCAACAATCCTCACAGATGTACTATATACTGTACATATATACATATGGGGGCTAAGAATATGCATGCATCCTACATACTAGGAGGAATACAGCTGGGGGAACAAATGTTGGAAAAGGATTTGAGTGTTTTGGTATATCATAAGCTTAATAATAGCATGCAATGCCAAGCTACGGTTTCCAAAGTGAGCAAAGTTCTTTCTTGTAATAACAGAGGCATGGACTCCAGAGAGAGAGAGACATCATTTTGCCCCTGTACAGATCATTAGTAAAATCTCATCTGGAATATGCAGTTCAGTTTTGGGCACCAGTTCACAAAAAGGATATCGGAACTGGAGAAAGTGCAAAGAAGGGCAACCAAACTGATAAGAGGCATGGAGGAGCTCAGCTATGAGGAACAATTAGAGGAACTAAAATTATTCTCTCTTGAGGAGAGGAGATTAAGGGGGGATATGATCAACATGTATAAATACATAAGTGGTCCATATAGTGAACTTGGTGTTGAGTTATTCACTTTAAGGTCATCACAGAGGACAAGTGGGCACTTTTTACGCCTAGAGGAAAAGAGATTTAACCCCTAAATAGTACAGAATGCATTCTTTACAGTAAGAGCTGTGAAAATGTGGAATAGACTCCCTCCACAGGTGGTTCTGGGCAGCTCAGTAGGTTGCTTTAAAAAAGCCCTGGATTCTTTCCTAAATTTACATAATATGCTGGTTTTTTGCCTTCCTCTGGATCAACTGTGGCTATAGAATTGTGTATATAGGATTGTATGATTTTTTTTTTGTTTTAGAATTTTTCTCCCCTTTTTTTTGGATGAACTAGATGGATTTGTGTCTTTTTTCAACCAGATGTAACTATGTAACATATGAATTTACTTTTTCAATACAAATAGCCCGCTGTGATGTCAATACAGATACTTCATGTACACTATATAGCTAAAAATATGTTGACACTTCACCATCACCATATATGAGCTTTTCAAAACCATTAAAATTAAGTTGCCCCCCATTTCCACACAGTCTCCTAACTTCATAAGAAAACTATCACAAGATTTTAGAATGTGTTTGTGGGCATAAAAAAATGTTTCCTGTTTGTCTCCATGGCAGCCTACGTGTGGGTTAACCCCGCCTCCACTCCAAGGGTATAGGACCCCCCTCCCATAAATTTCAGCTCTCAGGTACAGCAGGTGTTCATTTTTTGTCCTCCTCCAAGGACCTACACTTCTGATGTCTTACTACGTCCAGCTTACCTTAGGATACTTTGGATGGTGTCTGAATGTCCAGAGCCCAGCCACGGGCGGGTGAGTGACATTTAAAATCCCCTGCTCTCTGCGGTTGACTGAAGCTTGATCGGCATTCTCTGACATGGGTCTGAAGATTCGCATTGCTTCCCTTCATGGCAGCGGTATTTGTTATTTATGTGCACTTTGTCTGTCTCTTTTCCTATCACTGTACAATGTGTTTGTTTGGCCCAATGGCGCTGGAACGCTTCCTGCGTTCCAGCAAACCCTTCCTGCGTTCCAACAAACCCTTCCTCTTCCTCCTCTGCTTTAGCGTCCAATTGGTAGACGCTTCGTGGTCCCGCACATGCGCAGTGCGCCGCGAGTGAAGTCGAGGCTTGGTTCGCACATGCGCATTAGCGATCGCGGCCGCATCACCGCTGACGTCATTCCGGCGGGAGATTTAAACAGCTGACGATTCCCCTGTACTTTGGGAATGTACTGTGGGCGTTGCGGCAGCTTCCCAGTGTCTCTGGATTCCTTGCTACAGGTATGTGCAATGGAGACTTGACTGCAGAGGGGGGGGGGCGGAGGGTTGTCACCTCACAATGTATCACTGACATGGTGTCTGATATGTATTACCTGGTTGTTTGGCCTGAAGTATGGATCCTGCGTCACCGCCCTCCTGTGGCCAGCCCTCTCACAACAGGTGGGTGCTGGCATTTTTCAGAGGGGGGGGGGGGCGGGGAGGGCTTGCTGGTCCCTAGGTCATGGCTAAATCCAGTGTCTCCCCGATTTTCTCTTTTTTCCATCAGCTCTCTCAGGCCTGATTTACCACAAGAAAGAGACCCTGTCAGACCTCGTGGGAGTTCATCCTCCAGATCTAAACGCCGTGAATCTCCATCAGGGAGTAGGCAGCAAGGGAGACGCTCTAATTCCTCCCCCAGACACCATACACAATACCAGAGTCACCGCACATACCAGAGAGCCTGTTGGGGTTGCGGGGCGCATGTCCCGGAGGACAAGTCCCTATGTGAGCCATGTTTTGCTCATGCAGCCGGTGAGAGGGGGCAAAAGGATCAAGGATTGGAATCTCTAGTGAAGAGAATAGTACAACAGTCCCTGAAAGAATGGGGTACAGTCCCACCACCTGGTCCCACCACATCTAGTTCTCCAGCGGAAGTGCAGGAAGATCAAGGCCCCTCTCAACCGAGCATTACTTCTGCAAAATCATCTGACAGTGATTCGGAAGAAGAAGGGGCTGTAGGCGGCTTTGAGTTCGCCCTAGTTTCACCTCTGATCAGAGCCATTAAAGAAGCTCTCAGATGGGAGGATCCTGTGTCTCCTCAGAAAAAGCAGCGGAAGTTCTTCAAGCACCTTGGTAAGGAGCGTATCAACTTCCCTTCCCTCTCTGAATTACAAGAGGTGATTACTGAAGAATGGAGTAAAGGGGATAGTAAGTCTTCCTTATCCTCCAAACTTGGGAAATTATATCCCTTTAAACCTGAAGATGTCGCCCGTCTGGAATCTGCTTCTCTTGTGGATGCGGCAGTTACAAGATTAGCAAAGCATGTCACTTTGCCACTAGATGACGCGGTCTCTTTCAAAGACCCTTTGGATAGGAAGATAGATCTGGACCTAAAGAGGATCTTTGTGATGGCCGGCGTGGCCTGCAAACCTGTGATGGCATTAGCAACAATGTCTAAAGCCATGGAAGTCTGGGTTTCCGATATAGAATCCAAACTTGGAAGTCTCTCGGAAGAAGCCATAGAAAGTTCCCCTATTCACGAACTCAAGCTGGCTTCAGTGTTTTTAGGAGAAGCATCTATCGATGTTCTGCGTCTTCTGTCCAGATCAATGCTATCCTCAGTAACAGCAAAGAGAGCCTTGTGGCTTCGCCCGTGGATTGCAGATCCAGCTTCTAAACAGGCATGGTGTAAGATCCCTTTTCAGGGTACTTCCCTTTTTGGAAACAAACTGGACAGCGCCATTGCCAAGGCTACTGGCGGAAAGTCAGGTTTCCTCCCGCAAGACAGACGACTATTTGGTCAGAAGAAGCCTCAACCTAGGAGGCAATACACGGAGAGATCAAGAGATGCACGCTCTTACAAGCCTAATAGAGATTTCTGAAGAAACTGGAGAGGTGGTCAATCCTCTACTCGGAGGTCATCAAAAAATCCAGCGCCTGCTGGACAAGATTCCACTAAATCTTTTTGAGATTGGGCCCGTCCAGGCATGTCAGGTGGGGGCACGTCTTCTACATTTTCAGCATGTCTGGGCGGCCTCAATCAAGGACTTTTGGACCGTCAGGACGGTCTCTACAGGCCACAGATGGTCATTTCTGGCAGATCCAGTTCCAAGATTCATCTCAACTCATTTACCCTGTCTAGAAGAGAGAAGAGAAGTCTTGCTCGCCTATGTAGACGCTTTGGTGGCTCAAGGAGCGGTAGCTCCGGTTCCAGAACAAGAAAAATTTCAAGGGGTTTACTCACCCCTCTTCTTAGTCCAGAAGAAGAACGGGGCCTGGAGGCCTGTTATAGATCTCACATACCTGAACAAGTTCATAAAGAACGAAAAATTCAAGATGGAAACACTCTCAACTATTCAAAGGGCAGTACTGCCGGGAGATTGGCTCGCCTCAATAGATTTGAAAGATGCGTACTTTCATGTACCTGTGGCAACCGACTTCCACAAATATCTTCGCTTCTGTGTTCAGAATCAGCATCTGCAATTCATTTGCCTACCCTTCGGCCTGTCTACCTCACCCAGAGTATTCACCAAAGTTCTTCTAGCAGTGGTAGCCTTCATAAGATTGAAAGGTATACGTCTACATCATTACTTAGACGATCTTCTGCTTCTGTCTCAAGAAAAGGATCAGTTATTGGCACACAGAGATCAGGTCATATCGACCCTCAAAGAGTTTGGCTGGCTGCTAAACCTACAAAAGAGTCAGCTGGAGCCCACTCAGCGCCTAGTCTATCTTGGGGCGCAATTCGACACCGTCAAGAATTCAATCTTTCTCCCATTAGAGAAGATACCGGTAGTGAGGGAGAGAATCCTTCCGGCTCTTTCCTCTCCTCGGCTGAAAGCCTCTCAGTGCCTCAAAATCATTGGCACCATGGTGTCCACGGCTCCAATGGTCAAATGGGCTCTCTGGCATATGAGGTCCTTCCAAAAAGGGTTCCTACAACAATGGAACACAGAAGAGAAAGATCAGTACATTCATATCTCCTCCAGCATGAGATACAGTCTTCTTTGGTGGCTGCAACGCAGGAATCTGCTCAACTGTCATTCTCTGGTTCCAGTCTCATGGACTATAATCACAACAGACGCCAGCAACTCAGGTTGGGGGGCTCATTGTCTGACAGAGATGACACAGGGGAGATGGTCTTTTCAGAGACACACTCCAGTCTCCAATATACTGGAACTCCGAGCAGCCTACCAGGGTCTTCGATCTTTCCAACACCTGCTAGAGGGGAAATCTGTAATGATTCGGATGGACAACACCACGGCAGTGTCTTATGTGAAGAGACAAGGTGGGACACGGAGTCTCTCTCTGCTATGAGAATTAGACCCGATCATGTCCTGGGCCCAGACTCACCTAGTAAACATCTCGGCAGTTTACATTCCAGGTTCACAGAATGTTCAAGCAGATTTTCTGTCCAGGGTCCAGTTGAACCACAACGAATGGTCTCTCCATGTGGAGTCGTTCAAATGGATCCTGTCGTTGGGAGTATCTCCCGAAGTCGATCTGTTCGCCTCCCCTTGCAACCACAAGTTGGAGAAGTATGTCACGAGAGGCAAGTGTCCTCAAGCTTACGGGACAGATGCACTAACCGACAGGTGGGAGTTCAGCAGGGCTTACTCCTTTCCTCCAGTACCCATCATTCTCAAATTCCTGCAAAGACTTCAAGCGGAAGATGCGGAGATAGTGATGGTGGCGCCTTTCTGGCCGAACAGGCCATGGTTTCCGCTACTCCTACAACTGAGTTACCGGGACCCGGTCCCTCTTCCCCTCAGACCAGACTTGCTTCTTCAGGGAACATCAGTGCACCCCTGTCCTGCAATTCTCCGGTTGACGGTCTGGTTCTTGAGAGGGAAAGGTTGGAATCGCTCGGCTGCCCATCTACAGCCATTTCCACCTTGATGAATGCTAGACGACCAAGTACTAATAAAGTATACTGTAGAATCTGGGCAAGATTCATGGAGTCTGCATATCCTGAAGGTATGTCTTCCTCAGTCCCTGGGATTCAAGAAATACTAAGTTTTCTTCAGGCTGGTCTGGATATGCCCCTTTCAGTGGCAACTCTTAGAGTTCAAGTTTCGGCCTTGTCGGCCTTCTCCGGGGTCATGTGGGCCCAACACCCACTGATTCAACAATTCTTCAAAGGAGCAGTCAGGCTCAATCCTCAGAGAAGACCTAGGTTCCCAAAATGGGATCTACCTCTTGTCCTAAATGCCCTCTCCAAAACGGGCATAGATTCCTCTTCTTCTATCAAGGACCTGACCATCCGAACTGTCTTCCTGGTAGCCATTACTTCGGCTAAAAGGGTCTCTGAATTAAGTTCTCTCGGATGTAAAGAACCATTCTTGACTTTTTTCCCGGATCGGGTAGTACTAATACCCAGGCTGAATTCAAATCCGAAAGTCACCTCGGTGTTTCACCAGAATCAGGAGATCGTCCTGCCTACTTTCCGGTCATCTAATGAGTCCAATCCTCATCCGTTGGATGTAGGAGAATCCTTAAAAGCCTATCTTCAAGCAACTGCACCATTCAGGCAGTCTGACAACCTCTTTGTCCTGTTCTGGGGAAAGAACAGAGGTAAACCTGCTTCATCTAGGACTATCGCTTCATGGATAGTGGCAGCTATCCAACAGGCCTATAGAGCTGAGGGGCTGGCTCCTCCGGAGGCGGTGACGGCGCACTCTACAAGGAGTATCTCTACTTCCTGGGCGGCTTCGCGACACGTGGCTCCAGATGTGATTTGCAGAGCGGCTTCGTGGTCATCAGTCAATACTTTTATGACCCACTATTGTGTAGAGCCTGCTTCTCTGTCCTCAGTTAATTTTGGTTTGACTGTTTTGTCTGCAAATAGCATGAATTAAAATTTTCTTTGCTAAAGCATTCCCACCCGTGTGGAGTGAGCTAGTTATTTCCCACACGTAGGCTGCCATGGAGACAAACAGGAAAACGGAAAATTCCTATCATACTTACCGTAATTTTCCTTTCCTGATAGTCTCCATGGCAGCCGGAGTACCCACCCTCTCGTCTTGGATTCGGCTAAGATATGGAACACCTGCTGTACCTGAGAGCTGAAATTTATGGGAGGGGGGTCCTATACCCTTGGAGTGGAGGCGGGGTTAACCCACACGTAGGCTGCCATGGAGACTATCAGGAAAGGAAAATTATGGTAAGTATGATAGGAATTTTCCATTTTATAAAAAACAGCAGTTACAGGCAATAGAGCATTTTTGGGGTCTGAGGTGATAGTGGAGTTTGAAGAACCCCAAACTGTGTGGAAATAATGTGGAAATTTTACAGAAAGCAGTGACACAATAATGTATCTAAAAATTTGCAGGTAGTAACCACAAAAGGTAAGACTTAACCACTTAAGCCCCGGAAGATTTTACCACCTTCCTGACCAGGGGGTATTTTGCGATTCGGCACTGCGTGACTTTAACGGACAATTGCGCGGTCGTGCGACGCTGTACCTAAACGAATTTGACGTCCTTTTTTCCCCACAAACAGAGCTTTCTTTTGGTGGTATTTGATCACCTGTGCGATTTTTTGATCACTCGCTATAAACAAAAAAAGAGCGTCAATTTTGCAAAAATAACAATATTTTTCACATTTTTTTATATGAAATTCCCAAAAAAAAAAAAAGTAAAAATCAAAATTTTTTAACATTTTCGGCCAATTTGTTTTATGCTACATATGTTTGGTAAAAAAAATCGCAATATTTTGATTGGTTTGCGCAAAAGTTATCGCGTTTACTAACAAAGGGAAAGATTTTTGTCATTTTTGTTGTTTTTTTTTTTAACGCGTAATAGCGGCGATCTGCGATTTTTTTTGCGGTACTGCGACATTGCGGCAGACAGATCGGACCCTTGACTGATATTTTTGACACTTTTGGGGTTACCAGTGACATTTCTACAGTAATCAGTGCTATATATATGCACTGTTACTGTAAAAATACACTGGCAGTGAAGGGGTTAACTTTATTTGAGAGGGAGGGGCTGTGTGTGTCCCTAGGGGCGTGATTCTAACTGTGATTGGCTGTGGCTTGAGGTGTAGTTACACTGATCAACGGTTCTACATAATAGAACCGTATGATCAGTGTCTCTACACAGGGAGAACTGACAGGCAGCTTGTTTACACAAGCCGCCTGACTTTCTCCCTCTCTCCCGACGATCGCAGAGTGACCGGCGGACATCGGGTCCGCTGGTCACACGCGCGGGGGGGTGCGTGACCACGCGGGAGTGGGAGCGCGCCGCCGGCGGCGCGTGCTCGCTCCCCAGACCCTCCCAGGCTAGTGACGTACCGATACGTCACTCTGCCTGTGAGGGGCTGACCGCCGCAGTATATAGTCGTGCGGCGGTCGGCAAGTGGTTAAAGTAGAACTAAAGTCAGAAAAAAAAAACATTACCAACAGGCAGGCTTTTTATTGCAGAAAAGACATGCAATGGTCTCAAAGGCTAGTAAAACACATCAGACTTCTTATTAGATACATATAGTGCATAATATCTATATCATATTAGGTATCTAACAAATTGTAATTTCATTCTGCTTAATAATATGCTGGTTGCAGTATTGTGAAACCTTGCCATTTCTTCAACATCAAAACTACCACAGATTCAGAGAGTCACTTTTTCAGAGCTAGTGACTCTAGTCAAACTTTGCTTGAGTATTTTTCACTTTTAATACCTTTTTGTTTTACTGTTTTGTATGTCTTTTTGGTATTATGTTTACTGTAAATATTTTCTTGCATTGTTTTTATTTATTATCATTAAAATCATATTTAAAAAAATGGTTATGCAAAACTCTGAATGTGCTAATTAGAAGTTAGGAATTTTGCCCCTCTAAAGAAGCGACAGTAGTGTCTGGCCATGGCAGCTAGTGATACATACATTTTCTTTAAAGGTTGGAACTTCAACATAAGATGCTGTGAATTTGTATGTGTATATGAACACTAGGTGGCAGCTACCATGTGTGCGTAAAGGATTAACTACTCAGTTAAAGTGATTGTAAAGTCTTGTTTTTTTTTTAAATAAGAAACATATTATACTTACCTCCTCTGTGTCATTGGTTTTGCACAAAGCAGCCCTGATCCTCCTCTTCTCAGGTCCCTCATTGCTGCTCCTAGCCCCTCCCTCCTGTCGATTGCCCCCACAGCAAGCAGCCTGCTATGGGGGCACCCGAGCCAAGCTGCAGCTCCTGGTGTCCATTCAGACTTGGAGCTGCCGTTCGGCTCCATCCTCTCTCTCTCTCTCCTGATTGGCTAACCAACTTTGACAGCTGCGGGAGCCAGTGGTGTCGTGGCTGTGTCTCAACCAATCAGGAGGGAGAGTCCCGAGCGGCCAAGGGACTCGTGGACATCGCTGGATACAGATTGGCCCCCTGTAAATTTAAGGGGCTGCTGAGGAGGCTGCTACACCCAGAATGTTTTTTTATCTTAGTGGTGGGATCTAAGAGTGTAATCTTTACAGGGTCAGTTACTGATGTTACACAAGAAGAACTGACCCACAATTGACTATTTAATTAATTTCAAAGATGTTCAGTAGGGATGAGGTCGGGGTTCTATGCAGACAACTTGGGTTCCTTAACACCAAACTTATAAAACAATGTCTTTATTGACCTGGATTTCTGCACAGGAGCTCAATCGTGCTTGATTAAAAAAGGACCTTCCAGAAGCTTTTGCTACAATGTTGGAAAACACAACTGTCCAAAATATCTTTGTATACTGTAGCATTAACAGTACCCCTCTGGAAACACTTAAAGTGTTTTTAACCCACAACAGTAAAATCAGTCTGTATATGTAATAGAGCATGCTTGTTATCACAAGATTAATCCTCTGCATTGTATAAATAAAGCTGTTTGATCCTGTCTTCTCTGATCCTCCCCTTCTTCCACTGTCTCCAATCCATGTCCTGATAGAACAGAGCCTCGGAGGCACTCTGTACATGCTAAGTTTGGTGTGTATTGCTAGAGATTTTTTTTTTTTTGGGGGGTGCATGTGATTACCACAGGACCATTCAGCACTGTCTAGACTCTAGACAGAGGGTCAGGGATCATGCAACCTCATAGGACAGTCAGAGGAGAATGAAAACTCCTCCTACAAGCTTTAACCATTCATTGATAGAAGTCACAAGGTGGCTATATACTGGTGATGGGAAAAGGTATTTAGCAGTTTATATTTGCATTTCCATGTTCTGTGTACTGTGGGAGACAAGATATAATAAGTGTAGTATCCTGGGGTTAGAAACGCTTTAAATTCAGTGATTAGGAGGGATGTTGACATGCAATGTTTTGCAATATAGTGTATTTGGCGGGTGCTTCGAAATTTCCTAAAGGGCATTTAAATGGATAAGATGAATAAGAATATACATATTACAATAAAACCCATGATTATCCAATTATCTTGGTAAGCTTTGATAGCCACAGTAGCTTAAAGAATCTCTGAAAGGCCATGCTGAGGAAGCCACCACTGAAGGAATGTGAACAAGAAAGGTACATTAATAACCATCAGGAAATGTGTCAAAAAGGCACCTTCTCAAATTGCCACTTTTTTGGACTGAGGACCTGAAATTCCCCAGTGTCACAGAGAATAACATTGTCCTCCATTTGCTCACCCTACCCACGCACAATGTCCAGTGTTTGGGAAGGGTAAAAACTCTTCCATAAATCCTGTAGGGTTGATTTACTGAAGGCAAATAGACTGTGCACTTGCAGTCAAATCTGCAAGTGCAGTTGCACTCATTTTCCACCGAGCTTAGTAAAGGTAGTAAAGCTCTGCTGATTTTCATCATCCAATCATTTGCAGGCAAAAATGCTTTTTTTTAAAAAAATATTTCCTTGCACCTGACTGAGTGTTCTTTGCAAAATGTAGCTTCACCTCATTTTCTAATCTCTGGAGCAACTGCACATGTAAAGTGCACAGTCTATTTGGTTTTAGTAAATCAACCCCTCTATGCCTTCCCGTCCCCCCTCTCCCAGCATATAGCTTCCTGGCTGCCCCAGAATTAGGGAATAAAGTAATCCTCCCCTTCCTCCCCTCTTACTGCTGTACCTTTGTGCTGCACCATGCTGTTAGCTGACAGCTGGTGTTGGCTCAGCATTTCTGCCCAGCGAAGCTGGCAGGGTAGAAACATTGAAAGGGTCTGCAAACCTTCCTAGTCTAGCAGAAGCATATCTTGGAATTCAGGGTATTTTGACAGAAAGCGCTGTACTATGTGATTTAGGACATGGGCCAGGCAAAGCACATGTGTGCTCTTCCCCATGACGAAAGGCAGCAAGAAGATTTTGCCATTATCAAACACAGTCTTGCCTGGCTGCAGCTGGCGTAAGGTAAGCCACCTCTTGACCTGGTCTTGGAGAACTGCCAGTAGTAGCTCTGGCCTAGTGTGGCCCTTGTTTCTCGACATACAATCGGCATCATTGTATGGCACCTTTTTGTCTGGGGCATGATATAGGCTCTAGACAGTTGGATGGCTCTGATGATCTTGATGATGGGGACTCAGAGGAGGAGGTCAATGAGCAGTTGGGGGTACAAGTGACATTGTGGCTGCAATATTTCTTGTAGCAGGGAGTGAAGGAAGGAGCGACAGTACACACCCACATCTTTTGCTATAATGATGCGTTTTGGAGGGGTGGCCTCCTTCTTCAGGTTACCTTCACTTCCTGCTACCTGCAGTCTTCCGGCAGGGCCGTGGCATTTATGCGCAGTGGCGACTGTGCAGGCGGGTCCGGGCGCAGGCGCACTTGGCTGAGAACGCCAGAGCCTCAGCGAGGAGGTCTTGGGTCCCATCATCGAGTGCATTAGGAGCAGTGATTTAGCACTGTACAAGCCTTGAATGGGTCATCCAGGAGAGTAGAAAGGAAACAGCTTCTGTACACGCTTTGAACCATCTAGGATCATGTGAGTACATCTACTATTAAAGTTTTGTTTGATGTCTTCAATAAAAACTATATTATGTGAGGGCGGCTGTGCACTTGTGTCTCCTTCTGAGATTTTGTACAGATATTTTGTCCGTCACCCAATAGAATCAAGGAGATCTGCAATGACCTGGCATTTGAAAAGTGAATTATTTTCCAAGAAAGACTATCTACCGGGCAGTACTGAAATGTATATTTGGTCAGCGCATGAATTGGTAAAAAATATCTTATGTGGTGAACTGTAGCAATTAGCCTAGAGCAGCACAGTGCCACCAGCAGGTGAATTCACTCCTAACAGACTTCCCCCTTTAAGGAGCCACCACTGGACACTCTATAGGGCCCCACGACTGGAGTCTGCAAGTCAACAAAGGTCTGAAAGCTGGCTGAAAAACCCGCCACTGAGGTCCCAAAACTTGCTGGGTTTCCTGCTGGTCAGATCCTTAAGTAGGCACAACACCAAAGGCTTACTATTCTTAAAAGCAGCCTGTGTCTCTATGTTGGGACACTGAAAGATACCTGAATGCTGACTGCCATAGTCCCTGGTCGTGCAGGTACCCTGTGTCAGATCACAACTGGACCTTCTCTCTCTGTTGCTAGAGACTGCTTTGTATTTTACCTGCCACTCAGGCAATGTTCCCCCTAAAGTGCGCGCATGCGCGGACGCGCAGTGAAATTTATGGTCCCGCGCAAGCAGCTATGTAGACCGCGCACCTAGTTAAACAGCGCAGACGAGGCGGCCGGGGAGCAGAGCGTGCTCCCTGAGAGCACGCCCATTGTATGACAATAGCGAATGAAAATTCGCTATTGTCACATGGATCCTCCTCCTGGCCAATCAGGGAGCGGGTCCTCCTGCTTCCTGATTGGCCGAAAGGCCAACTTCATGCCATTGGCCGAGGAGGAGGCGCGGGGACTTGGGAGCACGGAGACGCGGGAAGCCGGGGACTGAAGTGAGCGGGTCCGTGACCGTCCTTAAGGTAAGTGCACGGGGGGGGTCTCGCGGGGGCCAAGTCACTTACGGATGGTGGTCAAACACCAGAAGATCCACTCAGCCAGGAGGCATCGCTGGAAGTGCTGGGGAGAGCGGAGGATCGCTGCCATGATCGTACTCAGGGATATCAATTCACTCCATGCAGGAGTGCACGGGGGGGGTCTCGCGGGGGCCAAGTCACTTACGGATGGTGGTCAAACACCAGAAGATCCACTCAGCCAGGAGGCATCGCTGGAAGTGCTGGGGAGAGCGGAGGATCGCTGCCATGATCGTACTCAGGGATATCAATTCACTCCATGCAGGTTGCAATTTATTGGGGGCAATGCTGTGCACTCTGCAATTTATTGGGGGCAATGCTGTGCACTCTGCAGTTTATTGGGGGCATTGCTGTGCACTCTGCAATTTATTGGGGGCATTGCTGTGGCACTCTGCAATTTATTGGGGGCATTGCTGTGGCACTCTGCATTTATTGGGGGCATTGCTGTGCACTCTGCAATTTATTGGGGGCATTGCTGTGCACTCTGCAATTTATTGGGGGCAATGCTGTGCACTCTGCAATTTATTGGGGGCATTGCTGTGGGCACTCACAATTTATTGGGGGCATTGCTGTGCATTCTGCAATTTATTGGGGGCATTGCTGTAGGCACTCTGCAATTTTTTGGGGGCATTGCTGTGGGCACTCTGCAATTGATTGGGGGCATTGCTGTGGCACTCTGCAATTTATTCGGGGCAATGCTGTGCACTCTGCAATTTATTGGGGGCATTGCTGTGCACTCTGCAATTTATTGGGGGCATTGCTGTGCACTCTGCAGTTTATTGGGGGCAATGCTGTGCACTCTGCAGTTTATTGGGGGCAATGCTGTGCACTCTGCAATTTATTGGGGGCAATGCTGTGCACTCTGCAATTTATTGGGGGCATTGCTGTGGGCACTCACAATTTATTGGGGGCATTGCTGTGCATTCTGCAATTTATTGGGGGCATTGCTGTAGGCACTCTGCAATTTTTTGGGGGCATTGCTGTGGGCACTCTGCAATTTTTTGGGGGCATTGCTGTGGGCACTCTGCAATTGATTGGGGGCATTGCTGTGGCACTCTGCAATTGATTGGGGGCATTGCTGTGGCACTCTGCAATTGATTGAGGGCACGCTGGTCACTCTGCATTGACGTCGCCCCCCCCCCCCCCCCCCCATTGCTCAGTCTAAAGGTTTGCGCTCAGAAATTTTTTTATTTGCTCAGCACAGTAAAAAATTAGAGGGAACATTGCACTCAGGTCTACCCAGGGCATAGGTTACCCCACTCCAGCTCTTAAATGTGCCAGGGATCGCAGAGATGACCCCTGGGTCAGGACAAATTTCATATAGAACACTGCCCTTTCCCATTGGACCTCTACTACCGGGCTGTAACAGCAGATGCAGTTCTCATGTTCAGAATTAATATCTGGACCTCCCGGCCTTGACATACCAGGATCAGCTGGCTGGCTTAGGACAAGCAACAGTAGGGATCTTAACCCACACAGGCAACCCATTTAGGCCACATACCACTGGAACTTCAGAAGCCTCAGACACATCAGCAGGTAGGAGCTTAACCCAGTCCGGCTTAACAGCAAGTAGTGAATTGGCATAGTCCAGCTGGGCAGTGGCCTGGGCATCAGCATAGTCCAGCTGGGCAGCAGGCTGCACGTCACTCGTGGCAGGCTTGGCAACAGACGGCAGTATGGAGGAGGGATGGAACCAGGACCCCATCAGCAGGCAGCAGCATGGAGAAGGGATGGACCCCATCGGCAGGCAACATGGAGGAGGACTGGACACCATCAGCAGTCAGCAGCATGGAGGAGGACTGGATCTCATCAGCAGTCATTAGCATGGAGGAGGACTGGATCTCAACAGCATGGAGGAGGACTGGATCTCAACAGCATGGAGGAGAACTGGATCTCAACAGCATGGTGGAGGACTTGATCTCATTATCATGGAGGAGGACTGGATCTCATCAGCAATCATCAGCATGGAGGAGGACTGGATCTCATCAGCAGCCATCAGCATGGAGGAGGACTGGACATCATCAGCAGGCAACATGGATAGTGGCAGAGTTGTAAAAGAACAAGAAAAGTTCTGTTTCTTATTGGGCTTAGATACTGGGGTGCTGCAAGTAATTGCATTGTGCTGACCAGGGTGTACTGCTGATGGAAAAGTAGTAACAGTACTGCTGAGAATAGAGGGAACAGTAGCAGAAGAACAGGAAGAGGCCAGAGAGGTTGCTATAGGTAATGGTACTGCAGGGGGAGGCTTCAATAGATTACATACAGAGGAAGTGTGGTTACTGGTGGCAGGGTACTGATCTACAGAGAACCCTCAGTAGCAGCTGTGGTTTCTAAGGGTAACAGAGGAAAAGACCCAAGCAACCAGCTGGCATGTCCGCCGGCTGGTTAGAGTCCCGAACGAAGATGGATTCGGCTTTGATCTAGTCTCTGATTATGTAACCCGGAAGCGACATCACAACGTTAATTCCAGTTCACTCCGCTACCAATGGCGCCCATTTAAAAAAAAGTGTCAGTATTAAAAAATACAGATTTGGGCGGTTTGAATACTTTGAAGTGCAGTGGAGGGGTCTGGGGGCTTTTAGACCCCAGATCTTTCCATAAAGAGTACCTGTCACTGCCTATTACTGTCACAAGGGGTGTTTACATTCCTTGTGACAACAATAAAAGTGATCATTTTTATTTATTTATTTTTTAAAAACAGCGTTAAAATTAAAATAACTATGAAAAAAAAATGTAAAGCACCCCCCTCGCCATGAGCTCGCGCATGAAAGAAAACGGATACATAAGTCGCGCCCGCAAATTAAAACGGTGTTCAAATTACACTTGTAAGGTATCGCCGTGATTGTCAGAGCAAGAGCAATAATTATGGAAAAATACCTCCTCTGTAACTCTAAACTGGTAAGCGTTAAAAAATTTTAAAGCGTAGCCTATGGAGATTTTTAGGTACTGTCGTTTGTCACCATTCCACGAGTCTGCACAATTTTAAACTATAACATGTTAGGTATCTATTTACTCATCTATCACAATATATGAAAAAATTGGGCTAACTTCACTGTTTAGTTTTTTTAAATTCAGTGAAATTTATTTTTTCCCCAAAAATTGCGTTTGCAAGACCGCTGCGCAAATACTGCATGACAAAAAATATTGCAACGACTGGAATTTTATTCTCCATAGTTTTTTCTAAAAATATATATATAATGTTTGGGGGTTCTTACAAGTCAAACTGTTCCTTTATTAAAAACATTGGCATGAAACAGTGTCACAAACATACCACAGCATAAAAAAGTACATAAATGACAAAAGTACAAATACAAAGTACACAGGAATAGACAAAGGTAATTACATTCTATACAAAGGCTAGTGAAGGCTTTCCCCCAAAAGATATAATGACAAGCCAGATAAGGCGACACAGCCAAGTCAGCCAGAATCGGCTTTCCAAGGCTGCCACACCCTGTCAAACTTTTTAGAACATTTCCAAACTATATACCTTAACTTATATAGTGGAAGAACCACATTGATGGAACTTTCCCGTGAGACCACCTAGGGGCGGCTCAGCGTAGTCCTAGCTAACCGGGGATGGGACCCGACCCAGAGAAATGACCCAACACATGGATCAATTTTCCTAAAGAAGATAAGAGGTATCCTCATAGGGCCATTGGGGAAGAAGCAAAGGATATTCAGCAGGAATATCACCTTAAGTATATTAATTCGCCCTGTTAAATTCAGAGGCAATGTAGCCCATAAGGAACATCTGTCCTTCAACTGACTCAATAGAGGGCACAAGTTAAGAGTGTTTTAACTGGAGAGCTCCTGCCCCACCTGGACACCCAAGTATCTAAACTGGCCCACCTCAGCGGAGTGGCTGCCTCAGTTGTCTGAGCCCGGGGGTCCAGAGGGAAAAGAATAGATTTAGACCAGTTGATTTAGATCTCAGAAAAGTGTCCAAATTCTTCGAAGATCCTGAGGGCTTCCCGCAAGGAGGAATCGGCATCATGCAAATATAGGAGTGTCATCCGCTTAAAGCAAAATCTTTTCCTACAAGGGACCCACCCTCAGTCTCTCAACAGAATGGGAATTCTGAATCAAAATGGCCAGAGGTACGAAGGCCAGCGCAAATAGTGATAGGGACAGCGAGCATCCCTGCCGAGTACCTCTCTGCAATGGGAAGGGCTCAGATAGGCTACTATTAGTCTGAATACGGGCCTTTGGTGTTCGATAAATCATGGCCAGCCAGGTAAGGAATTTGGGACCAAAGCAAAATGTGCGCATCACCTCCCAT
This sequence comes from Pelophylax lessonae, assembly GCF_965119305.1. Taxonomy (NCBI): domain Eukaryota; kingdom Metazoa; phylum Chordata; class Amphibia; order Anura; family Ranidae; genus Pelophylax; species Pelophylax lessonae. The sequence continues at coordinate 155,256,786 of NC_138777.1, forward strand.
AGGAACTCCCATTTAACAGAATCGAAAGCCTTTTTGGCATCTAGGGAGGCGCTGACCCGGTGACCACTATTATCATGAAAAGTAGATAAATTTGGATTTGCTGCCAAAGGTTGATGTCAGTAACTTTTCCCGGCATAAACCCTGTGTGGTCCACCTGAACGAAAGCCTCCAGGACCCTCGAAAGCCGTCTTGCCAAAAATGTTGCCAATATTTTTGCATCCACATTGATTAAAGAAATTGGCCTGTAAGAGGCACAATCCTCAGGGTCCTTCCCAGGTTTAGATACTAATACCATAACTGCTTCTGAGATGGACTCAGGAAGTGAACCCTGGGAGAAACATTGCTCAAACAAGGAGACCAGACGGGGGGCAAGGATTTCCTGATATAGTGAGTACACCTCAGCCGGGATACCATCTGGGTCTTACCGGAATGAAGTAGGCCAATGGCTTCCTGAACCTCTTCCAAAGTGAAGTCTCCCTCAAGTTCCTCTCTAGCGTCAGAGTCAAGCCTAGGGAAGTCGATCAAGTCTGATCAAGATAGGAGCTCAGTTCATCAGTCGTGTACTCTAGTGGAGTATAAGGACCTATAATATGAGAGAAATTGAAGATTGACACTCTCAGGTGACCTTAATAGGGTCCCATCCGCCACCCTAATCCCACTAATACGAGTGACAGCAAATTGCCCCTTTGCCAACCAGGCCAGGAGTCTGCTATTTTTATTACTAAATTCAAAGATACGCTGTGCAGTACTCAACACTAATTTATGAGTCAATTCAACCCTTAGAAGACTGACCTCCCTAAGAGCAAACTGCCAGAGCCCACAGTTAGTTTGATCAGGACTGGCTACATATGCCTCTTCCCTGGTGCGTGCCTCCCACTCCAGCTCCTCCAGAGATATCACGGAGGTCCTTCATGCAGCGGAGATACGGGACATATACTCTCCACGCAGCCAGGCCTTAAAGGCATCCCAAGTCACTGCAAGGGTAGTAGAGTCAGCATTAATAAGCCAATATTGGCACATCCCCTCTGGCATTGACTCCTGAATATTACCATCCATGACCCAATACCTAGATAGTCTCCACAGTCCACCCCCAGGGGGGCCCAGTGACAAGGCAACCAACAGGAGGGCATGGTCAGAAATACCCCTAGCATCAATAGAAATGGCCGACACCCTGTGTAAAGCTGCCCGAGAAGCGAAGGCCAGATCTACTGTATTCTAGAGAGGGTCTAATGAGAGGCTAAGTCACAAGTAAACTCACGTGACGATGGATAAAACTGTCACCAAAGCTAACATTGGCAATATAAGCATTTAAAATAATGTATTGACCCCCTGGTTCAGCCTTAAGGTCAAGGAGATGGAAAGGAAATGACCTATGTACCATAATACAGACACCCCTGGAGTAGCTGGAGTACACGGTGTGATAGTGGGGGCCAACGCAGGCCTGTTTAAGACTCAGGACTCGAGAGCCAAGGAGGTGGATTTCCTGGAGATGCAGATCTGTGGCAAAACAACAAAAACAAGAGAAGAGAGCACCAAACTAGTGCAATAAAACTATAAATGTTTATTAAAAAAGTGAAAGAACAGCATACATTATACTCACAAACGCATCATGTCAATAAAACTGGAAAAAGTCACCGATGATGCGAAGAGACCTGGTAGTGTCGGTGTAAGCTTGGTTGAAGCGTTTCAAGGGAGAACCCTCTTCCTCAGACCCCTGAATGGTCCTGAGAAAGAGGGTTCTCTCTTGAAGCATGTCTGAAGCATAGCTGAACCTGCGATCTGTCCCTGGGTCACTCAGTTACCTCCCTCCACACACGTCAGTAAGCACCAGGCATACATTAACCCCTTGATCACCAATAAAAATTAACCCCTTCCCTGCCAGTGTCATTTTTACAGTAACAGTGCATATGTATAGCACTGATTACTGTAGTAATGTCACTGGTACCCCCAAAAGGGTCAAAAATGTCAGTCAAGGGTCCGATCTGTCCGCCGCAATGTCGCAGATCGCCGCCATTATTCGTTAAAAAAAAAACACCAAAAATGACAGAAATCTTTCCCTTAGTTAGTAAACGCAATAACTTTTGCGCAAACCAATCAAAATACGCTTATTGCAATTTTTTTTACCAAAAATATGTGGCAGAAAAAAAATTGGCCTAAAATGATAAAAAATTTAGATTTTTACATTTTTTTGGGGGGGGGGGATTTCATATAAAAAAATGTGAAAAATATTGTTATTTTTTCAAAATTGTCGCTCTTTTTTTGTTTATAGAGCAAAAAGTAAAAATCGCACAGGTGATCAAATACCACCAAAAGAAAGCTCTGTTTGTGGGAAAAAAAGGACGTAAATTTTGTTTGGGTATAGCGTTGCATGACCGCGCAATTGTCAGGTAAATTCGCACAGCGCTGAATCGCAAAAAGTGGCCTGGACGTAAGACAGCAAAATCCTCCGGTGGTAAAGTGGTTAATAAACATTTATAGTGGTTAACCACTAGGTTAGTGTACCCTTCACTTGTTCACTTGTTGTTTTGCAGTATGTTTGAATACCCATGGTTCTAAGAGGGCAGAAAAACCTTAGGTTGTGATAATAAGAATCACACATACCACTCAATTTTATGCATACCACTGAAGCGCAGGAGAAATACTGTTCTGGGCAGAGGTTGTTGTCTGTATGGCAGAGGTTGGTGTCGGTAGGGCAGTGGGTGGTATCAGTATAGCAGTGGACAGTATCAGCAGAGCAGTGGACAATGTCGGTAGAGCAGTGGAAGGTGTCAGTAGGGCAGTGGACCTGTCAGTAGGGCAGAGGTTGGTGTAAGGGCAGTGGACGGTATCAGTAGAGCAGTGGAAGGTGTCCGTAGGGCACTGGATGGTGTCAGTAGGGCAGATGTTGGTGGTAGTAGTAGAGCAGTGGAAGGTGTCCGTAGGGCACTGGATGGTGTCAGTAGGGCAGATGTTGGTGGTAGTAGTAGAGCAGTGGACAGTATCAGTAAAGCAGTGGATGGTGTCACTAGGGCAGTGGATGGTGTCAGTAGAGCAGTGGGCAATGTCAGTAGAGCAGTGAAAGATGTAATTAGGGCAATAGACGTGTCAGTAGGACATAGGTTGTTGTCTGTATGGCAGAGGACGGTGTCAGTAGGGCAATGGAGGACAGAGGTTGGTGTCAGTAGGTAAGAGGTCGACGTCTGTATGGCAGAGGTTGGTGTCAGTCACGGCCCCTCAGAGCATGGGGATGGCGTGGCCTCTTTGAATGCTGCGCTCAGGGCACATAGTTCCCTGCCCCCCCCCCTTTTGGCCCAGTGTAGAACATCATTGTAACCTACAAAACTATAGCACAGCTTAGTGTAATAGCTATCCATATACAGATTGTCATTTTTCTAAATCCTCTTCCCTCACAAGCTACAACTAACTGACAATATTGTGTATAGTGAGGGGCCTGGCTCTAAAAACCTCCATTATTGGTCCTTGTAAGTATGCTGACCATGGTTTAAAGGCCATGCTGTGTAATATGGTTTAAAACAATTTGCCACAGCAGCACAACAGCTTGCTATGAACTTAAAATTTTAATTCACCAGGCATTGGCACAAAACAAGTGTAGCCACTCTGCTTTAAGCAAGAGTGTCTAAATCTAGTTTTGCATGGCTGCAGTTAGCCAATATCAATTTGTAGTCTGTGGTTTGCTCAACTTTCCCTATGTTCAGCCTGGCTGTCAGTTCTCCTTTATGTCAGTAGGTGACGCTGTTGCTGAGATCTTACAGTAGGTATGAATTATAAATATTTTTTTTTCCCAGCCTACTACTACTAAAAGTTTCCTTTGCCAGTGGGGCATTGTAGGAAAGGGTATATATATTTGGGGTGGCTGATGCAAGCTCTCTTCCCTGCAGGCTCTGGCCTGGGGAGGGTGCATGTGATGGAGCTGCTGTTTCAGGTCTGCTTGCCTGCGTTAAGGGGCCTAGATGTGTTAGGCCTGTAGCTGAGGCCTGGTGCTGCTGATATCCACTGGGGGTAGGATGTAGTCCCATGGAGGTTGGTTGACTCTCCAATAGAAAATTATGAACAGGACCCAAAGATACTGCTGGAGGTGTCTGCAGGGCCTTTACGCTGGAACCTCATATGTTGGAGCTGGGTGCCTCTCCTGGAGAAAAAGAATGCTGTTGCTTCGGATGATGTTTGCTAATGGATTCCCAACAAAGAAGAGTCAGTTTTGACTTAAAGTGGTTGTAAACCCTCACATATACCCAGTGAAGTAAACAGACTCAGATGATACACAGAGTAAACAAATCCTTCTACTTATTTTTTTTATTTGTATATCTGCTGTCTTCCCCTCTCTACACCCCTTCCAAAGTGCAGGTTGTGTTAGAAATCTTTCTTCATCTATCATCAACACATAGAGAGAGCGGAGAGACTGAAGTTACACTGTTTGAGAGCTGATTGGAGGAAAGGCACACACCTCTCTCCAACGGTGTTGTGAACGGTGCCTGAGCTCTCCCTCCCCCAAATTTATCTCATGTGTTGGGAAAATTTCTCAGAAGTTACTCCAGCTGATAACAGAGTAACGAAGCACCAGAGAAAAATGACACGTTTAAAAAATGACATTTTTAAAGGAGCATTTTAAAGGACATTTTAATGATGCTTAAAGTGAAACAATAAAAATGAAAAAGTCCTTTGAATATAGTGCCTGGGGGTCCCCTTTGTCTGCATGTAAAGTAGCAAATCTGTACCATGTATAGAACCTGCTGCAGCAAAGCAACATATATAAAGAAAAACAAAATTACATTTAAATTGATTTTACAGGCTGCAAATAAAAACATTGCTGGTGATAGAAAAATAGAAAACAGAAAAAAAAAAACGGGTCCCCACAAAATCCATACCAGACCCAGATCCGAGCATGCAGCCTGGCAGGCCAGGAAAGAGGGGGGGAGGGGTGAGCGAGTAGCTCTCCCCCTCCTGAACCATACCAGGCCACATGCCCTTAACATGGGGGGGTGCTTCGGGGTAGGGGGGGCTCTGTTGATGGGGACAAGGGTCTCTTTCCAACAACCATGGGCTGTGGTTGTGGGGGTCTGTGGGCAGGGGGCTTATCAGAATCTGGAAGCCACCTTTAGCAAGGGGGCCCCAGATCCCACCCTCCCATGTGAATGAGTAGGGGGTACAATGTAGTTTTTGACAATTCCTTTTTTTAAAAAATAAAAAAAACAATGTCCTCCAATGTAGATCCATCATCAATCACGACGCCTGCTGCACCCTGTACGCTCTGCCTGCGAAGAAAGCTAACTGCTGAATGCCTGCTCTGCCATGTGACAGTTCCTAAATAGGTGAGGGGTGGGCCACCCGGTGACATCACCTGGTGGAACTGCCCCCTTGTGATATCACCAACCCAGCATGCCCCTTTCCTTTTTAGGAACTGTCACATATCAGAGCAGGCATTCGGCGGTTAGGCTTTGACGCGGGCAGAGTTTTTTTTGAGTTTTTTTTTGGGTCCAGCGGTGTGGTGGGCGTCGTGAATGACGATGAATCTACATCGGGGGACATTGTTTTTTTCATTGGAGAATTGTCAAAAACTGCCTTCTGTCTTTACTTTTGACACTTTTTTTTGTGAATGAGTAGGGGTACAATGTACCCCCAACTAATTCACATGGGGGGGTGGGATCTGGGGGTCCCCTTGCTAAAGGGGGCTTCCAGATTCTGATAAGATAAGCCCTCTGCCCACAGACCCCACAACCACAGCTCATGGTTGTTGGGAAGAGGCCCTTGTCCCCATCAACAGAGCCCTCCCTACCCCAAAGCACCCCCCATGTCTTTATTTCTGACGCTTTTTTTGGTGAATGAGTAGGGGTACAATGTACCCCTACTCATTCACATGGGGGGTCAGATCTTCCAGATTTCAATAAGCCCCCTGCCCACTGAACCCACAACCACCACCCGGATTTTTGGGGAAGAGGCCCTTGTCCCCATCAACATGGGGACAAGTTGCTTTGGGGGCCCAAAGCACCCCTATGTTGAGGGCATGTGGCCTGGTATGGTTCCAGAGGGGGTAGCGCTCCCTCATCCCCCCTTTCCTGGCCTGGGCTGCATGCTCAGATAAAGGTCTGGTATGGATTTTGAGGGGGAACCCCCACGCTGTTTTTTCTTTTTCTATTGCCAGATAAATCATTTTTGTCATTCAGCTGTCAGCAGGGAAGCAGGGACATCTGATGACTCATGCGTTGATAAACACGCAGTGGCCGGCTTCCTGGCCCCACTTCTTAACAACATATTCACTGTGCACTCATGGGCGATCATCTTGCTGGTGAACACGCGAATGGGCAGTGTTCTGGGCCAAGCATAGGTTGGCCCTATGCTTGGCCCTACTTAGGACCTCTAGTGAAGGAGTCATCTCTGGTATCCCATCACAAGCATCACTTCTCCTTTCTCATCCTCTGTGTGGCTACCCGTGTCCAGAGCCTCAAGCAGCAGGCCCACACTGGACAGTCAGGCTCCTTCTGCTAGCAGGCCTCTGCTCCAAGCACATACACAGGCCTCCTAGGCTCCTGGCTTAGTCTAGTCACTCAACTGCTCCTCACAATCCCCTACCCCAAACCCCCCCCCCCCCCCACCAGGCCATAGTCTGAAGGGAAGAGAGCATTTACATTGTCGCCTTCAAATATTTATACTCTCCCCCAGCATGCACCAATGACAACAGTCCTCCTACTGGTTGGCTAGCAGAAACATAAATATTCAGAATTTACTATAACCTCCTACACTATTTCCAGAGATACCAGTGATACCTACTGGCAGAAGAAAAAAAAACCCAATTCCACTGACTTTAGAAGAAAACCAAATGAGAAAATAGACTATAAATTAGTCTGGGCTGACTACCACCCAGCATGACTAAATTTTGGACAGGGTGCTACAACAGTAAATACTATTCACTCAGCAAAATAAATTATCACTTTTCCTCCGACATAATTGGGTATTTGAAGTGGGCGCGATTTTCCTTATTTCCTATTTTGTAAGCTAAGCAAACGTATGAGGACAGATATGTGACTTACTTGCACATACAGTGGGTACACAAAAATCCAGTGTGATATAGGGAATGTCACTCAAAGGGTGTAGCACTGTTACAGAGAGTCCATCCCAGACAAGAACTATGCTTGAGAGTGGATTGGCCCACTTTTATTTAAAAAAAAAGATAAACCAAACAAAAATAGTCACCCTTGCAGGGGATTATCAGTGTTACAAGAGTCCAACAAAAATTATTCAGCTTCCTGGCTAATAAAACTTTATTGTCTCTGCCCAAACTTACCATGCAATCCTCTTTTGACTTTCCAGCAAACAAATATCACAACCTGGCTGTATGGACTTCTGCCTTGAGACACCCTGTCTCCCATAACCAGGCTCAGACCTCTCTACCTGGCTCTTAGGCTGGCTATACATGTTCAATTCTCTTGGACAATTTTCCTTTAGTTTACCAAAAACCATATAATATGAAGTCAAACTAAACAACTTTCAATTGTATCAAATTAGGCCGGCCCTTGCACTACATAGTTTAAGGTAAATCAAAAGAAAAATTGTACAAAAGATATGAACATGTGTGGCCAGCCTTACTTGCAGCTCTCTTCCCTGAACTCTCGATAAAAGCCAGCCTGACTTCTATGCTGGGACCTCCTATTTCCTAGGCAGAGAGCCCTGTACTGCTGTTATGGCCTTGATTATAACAGGTATGCACAGCTGCACACTCAGCCTGCTGTTCTCTGACAAGACCCAGACACCTGGATAGGGGCTTCTTACCCCCCCCCCCCCCCCCAAAGCTCTTAAAGCCCCTGGACTCCAAAAACTGATCCAGGAAATACAGAACCCGAAGAAAGCTGCAAGCTCAAATCTCTCCGCTCAGAAATGGCATTCTGCAGCTCCTCAAACTGTATCTTTGGGAACCCTGTGTGCCAGAGACGTAACTAGAACCTTCAGGGCCCCAGTGCAAGAAACCATGAAGGGCCCCCTGGACCCCTGGCCGGGGCCTTCCCCTTCAAGCCTGGGGCTCTTCCCACTGATCTTGGGTGCCTTTACTTTCATTGCGGAGCCCTTTATTAGGGTCCTGCAGCGGGACCCTTTCACAAGTTCTGCAGTGGGCCCCTGTCTTGCCATCTTGGGGCCTCCCCACGGTGGTGGAGTGCCAGGGCCTGGTTGCAAGTGTGACCTTTGCGATCCTGGAAGTTCACCCACTGGTGTCAGTAGTTTTTATTTTTTGGTATTTTAATTGTATTATTTTTTATAATTCTATTTAATTTTTTTTACAATGTCACTGACTATGACTCTGTCCATTCAGAAAAGGAAGGAGCTGGTAAATTATATATTTACCGTCCCCTTCCTAGTTCTCTATTGTGACACATCCCCTGCAGCAGCCGGCAGGAGAGGGGAGGGAGCACAGTGGGGAAGAGGGGGGCAGCACAGTGGGGGGGGGGACCAGGGGAGCACACAGGAGCCCAGAGACAGCAGAACACAAGTGAACTGGATAGAAGGAGTGGCGGGGGCAGCATACAGAGGAACCAATCTCCTCCATTTTCCTCCTGCAGCTACAGAGTTAAAAAGGAGGACAGTGATTTCTCTGCATGCTGCCCCCACCGCCCCTCCTATCCAGGTGTACAGGGGAGTCGCACAGGCCCCCTGGAGCATGGGGCCCGGTTGCAATTGCAACCCCTGTAGTTACGCCCCTGCTGTGTGCCCTTTGCCTATATTCACACAGTGTTATGGCCCAGCACTATCTCACCCACCTACAACACAGCCACTGTCATGGTTTTATTTTTTTCTGTTATTTATAATTACATACCATTATAATATATGAAACCTGACATTCATGGAGTTGGATTGAAAAATGAGGACTAGATAGTCCAGCTACTCATGTAAAACTGTGAACATGTCAACAGTGTTACAGCATAATAACTTGTTTTCTGCCCACAGGTGAATACATATATACTCACAGACATATCTTAACACCTGGTTCTGCCATCTACTAATAAAGTCAGGCCATAAATGATATGCAGTGTGAGTCAATACTGAAGCACATGCAAAGTGTACAGTGACGCAGTTAGCAGGAATGTAAGCATAGATGATACCAGGTATAAAGATGAAACTATGAAGACACACTTCACACAGTCCCTAAGGGACTGTGAAACTACAAAACCTGGAAAGGAGTCTCTGACACTTCAAGATCATTTTACTCACCTTTAACCTTCCCAAAAATAGAACTCCAGCTTCCTTAAAGTTCCTCTAATAATGTTGACATATGAGAGCTGTTCAGTACAGGAGAACTGTGAGACCAGGCTACGTGCTAATATGCCCTAAGGGGGAGATTCTATCAGAGCATGGACTCAAAAGAAGCATTCCGAATTATGCTGACCACAGTGTTCATTTTTACGTCAAATTTTGATTTAGTCTTAGTCTAATGCTGGCCATACACAAGCCGAAAAATCATTCGAAAATCAGTGATTTGGACCTTTTGTTTGTTTTTCGTCCAGTTAATGGGCACAAATAGAAAATCGATTTTAACTTTTCAGAGCTGAAACATTGAAGTAACAGATTGGAAGATTCAGTCGAACGAACCATGAATTGAAGGGTTAATCTTATTCTTGTCCAAACTGTTTGCACTAGGCATATGTGACGAAACAAATGAAGAGCGGATTCATTTATCTGTTAAAATTTAGCCATTACATGATGGCAATGTCTTTTGCTCTCATGGCCGAGTGTTCATTATTCGAAAATGAGTTTGAACAGTTTTTCAGCTAGTGTATGCCCAGCAATAGTCTTTTGACTTAAATGCCATTTTAATTTTAGTCTTATTTTAGTCACCTGAACTGTTATACTTTTAGTCATATTTTAGTTGACTAAAATCAAATGGGTTTAGGTAAATTTGAATGCATTATTTAAGCATTTGTCTAGAATTGTCAAACTCGTTATATAGCTAATAACATGTTTTTATTTATGGTATTAAGTTTGAACATTCACTACAGACACAGATTTAGCCGTTGTGATATACAGTATAACGTCTTTATTAAAATCAAGTTTCATAAACAAACAAAAATAGTGCTTTTTAAGTGCAATTTTAAAATGTATACAAAAACAAAACTGTACCTTCTATTTGTTGAAATGCCATTGCACATATTATCTGGATATATTACCAACATTAAATATAAACCACTTCTGGACCAGAAGGATTTACCCTCTTAATTACCAGGCCATTTTTTGAAATACGGCACTGTTTTTTTTTAGCTGACAATTGCGCGGTTGTGCAAAGATGTACCCAAAAAAAAAAATAGATGTCCTTTTTTCCCACAAATAGAGCTTTCTTTTGGTGGTATTTGATTACCTCTAAGGTTTTTAATTTTTTTCGCTATAAACAAAAAATAGAGCGACAATTCTGAAAAAAAAATAAAAATGAAAAATCAAATTTTTTCAATATTATAGGCCAATTTGGTAAAAAAAATCCCAATAAATGCACATTGATTAGTTTGCGCAAAAGTTATCGCGTCTACAAACTAGGGGAAAGATTATGTCCTTTTTATTTATTTATTTATTTATTTATCTTTAAGCGATTTTTAGTGAGACTGCAACATTGCGGCAGATAGATCAGACATCTAATTGACATCTAACTGACATTTTTGACACTTTTGGGGGGGACCAGTGACATTACTACAGTAATCAGTGCTAAAAATATGCACTGTTACTGTACTAATGACACTGGCAGGGAAGGGGTTAACACCAGGGGCGATCAAAGGGTTAAATGTGTCCCATGGGGGTGTTTTTTGCCTGTGGGAGGGATGGGATTTCTGCATGAACACAGAGACCTGTGTTCATAACTGACGGAACAGCGGTCTGCCATGTTTACAACGGCCTCCACAAGGAGCGAAAGCCTTTTTCCTAATTGTTTTTCCTTTCAGCAACTTTAGTAGATGCCCACTACTTATTCTTTTGTGGTAGTGCAGTGTTAATTTAATGTCAAATTTTGATTTAGTTTTAGTCATAGTCTTTTTACTAAAATACCATTTTAGTTTTAGTCCCATTTTAGTCACCTGAATTGTTTTAGTTTTAGTCGTATTTTAGTCTACCAAAATTGTGTTAATTTAGTCAATGAAAATATTTTCATGCTGAAATTAACACTAGCTGACTATCTTTTAGGGCTGGTTCACACCACAAAAATGCACTCCAGATCTGTTCTGGATGTGTTTCTGCATGTATGTTTTTAACACGTTTTTAACAGCGCGTTTTCGTTCATCACACATACTGCAGTCATCCCCACACAGTTCACCAAACATCACTGTTCCCGTGCCTGTCAAAGTGTCCCATGAACATTTGTATCAGTGTCCCATGAACATCTGTACAAATGCACAAAACATCTGTCAGTGTCCGCCGGTGGACAATTAACATCTGTCACAGTGTACAAAAATATCTGTCAGTGCACCAGTGTCCCACCAATAAATAAATAAAAAATGTAAAGTGCCCCCCTCCCCAAATGCTCATGTACAAAGGTGAACGCACACGTTGGTCCCGCACGTATATGGAAACGTTGATCGCATAGCACATGTGAGGTATTGCCGCAAAAGTCAGAGCGAGAGCAATCATTTTAGCACCAGAGCTCCTGTGTAACTTTAAACTGGTAACCAATAAAGGATTTTAAATAGTCCCCTTTGGAGATTTTTAAATACCGAAGTTTGGCACCATTTTATAAGCGTGCACAATTTTGAAGACTGACATATTTGGTATCTATTTACCTGGGGCAACCCAATATTTTATATTTTACCAAAAATGTGGGTATTATATTTGTCTTTGTGTGCACTGAAATTCATTAAATTGTATTTATGTGTTAGTGTGTAAAATTGCTTTCGAAGCACCACTGCACAAATACTGTGTTATAAAAAAAATGAGCAAAATGCACCATTTTAGGGAAATGTGGAACGATACCTGTCAAAAACAAGGCCACCATTCCTAGGGCCTCTGCTACAAAAATATATAACGTTTGGGGGTGCTAAGTAATTTTCCAGTAAAAATACAGATTTTGTGTCAGAAGAAGGCCTGGTCTTAAATACTCAGGAGGGGTAGAAGAAAATGTTTTGGGGGGTAGTTGCAAGTATGCCTATGCCGTGTGTGAGAAATAACTTGTTGATATGACATATTGTTGAAAAGAAAAAAACACATTTTATTCAATTTCTTCATTTTCCAAAGAATTGTGGGAAAAAATTACAACCTCAAAAAACTCACCATGCCTCTTACTAAATATCTTGGATGGTATACTTTCCAAAAAGGTGTCATTTGGGGGGTATTTGTACTGTCTTGGCATGTTAGGGCCTCAAGAAAGGACATCAGGTGTGGTAAGTTTTTAATGATTGGCACAATAGCTTGTAGACTCTATAACTTTTACCAAAGAAATGTAGCAGTATAAATTTTGGTTAAAATTATGAAGAAAAATTACTTATTAGCAAAATTGTATAACAGAAAAACACATTTTTTTTTTCAAAATGAAAATGCTTTTTTCAAAATAAAAAGTCCAGTTTTGATTAAATACCACCAAAAGAAAGCTCTACTTGTGTGAAAAAAAAAATGATAAAAATGTTATATGGGTACAGTATTGCATGACTGAGTAATTATCATTCAAAGCGCGACAGCACTGAAGACTGAAAGTTGGCCTGGGCAAGAAGGGGGCGAAAATGCCCAGTACTGAGGTAGTTAAAGAGGTGTTCCAGCTGTGGAAAAAAAATTAAATTCAGCAGCTACAAATACTGTAGCTGCTGACTTTTAATATAGAGACACTTACCGGTCCAGGGTGCCCGCAATGTCAGTACCCTAGACGATTTTTGGATCGGCTGCCAGGTGCTGTCGCCGCCATTCATTCTAGAGGAAACCGGCAATGAAGCCTTTTGGCTTTACAGCCAGTCCCCTATTGCGTATTTTAATTGGCTCGGTGGCGGGGGGGAAGGAGAACGGTTGACGGAACTTCTGAGGGATGGCGTCGTAGTGCTGTCTCCTGGAAATATGGAAGGGTACCTGTCAAAAACAAGTACCCATTCCCTCCTCCTCCCTGAGAGGAGGAAGCAGATGAGCGAAAGTTTCAGTGGAACTCTGCTTTAAATGAAAAAAGTCTTTTAAAAGTCTTCTATTGCCTGGGGTCAATAAAGCCTAAATCACTCAGTCTGGAGAAGCTCTGTTCTTGAAAGATTAGCATAAAAAAAATTACATTTCAATTACACTGTCATACAATATAATACGTAGTAGTGTCTGTGATCATGATGCAAGTATGGGTGAGGTTGATCTTTCTCATATACCTGGCATGTCAAGAGTCATCTCTACCATTACACTTTGTGCATGCATAAATAATTAAAACAAGATAATTGTTGCTTGAAATACTTTACACAAGTCTCATCAATTAGCATGTGCTAACAAAACCTAAAAGCTATTAAAATCGTGGTTTACAGCCCCATCATATATATGCTCTCTTTTTTCAGCTTATCCACTTTACCACCGGAGGATTTTGCTGTCTTACGTCCAGGCCACTTTTTGTGATTCATCACTGTGCGACTTTAACTGACAATTGTGCGGTCGTGCGACGCCGTACCCAAACGAAATTTACGTCCTTCTTTTCCCACAAACAGAGCTTTCTTTTGGTGGTATTTGATCACCTGTGCGATATTTACTTTTTGCGCTATAAACAAAAAAAGAGCGTGATTTTGAAAAAATAACAATATTTTTCAAATTTTTTTTATACGAAATTCCCCCCAAAAAAATGTAAAAATCAAATTTATTTTAAATTTTTGGCCAATTTGTTTTCTGCTACCTATGTTTGGTAAAAAAAAATCACAATAAGCGTATTGTGATTGGTTTGCGCAAAAGTTATTGCGTTTACTAACAAAGGGAAAGATTTCTGTCATTTTTGGTGGGTTTTTTTAACGCGTAATGGCGGCGATCTCCGATTTTTTTTGCGGGACTGCGACATTGCGGCGGACAGATCGGACCCTTGACTGACATTTTTGACACTTTTGGGGTGACCAGTGACATTACTGCAGTAATCAGTGCTATATATATGCACTGTTACTGTAAAAATGACACTGGCAGGGAAGGGGTTAATTTTATTGGAGAGGGAGGGGTTAATGTATGCCTGGTGCTTACTGACGTGTGGGGGGGGAGGTGACTGTGTGAGCCAGGGACAGATCGGAGTGTTCAGCTATGCTGAACACTCCGATCTGTCACTCCCTGTCACTTGGGAGATCCGCCCGCTTGTGTTTACACAGGCGGGCGGATCTCCACACTAGATCACCGACGATCGGGGAAGAGCAGAGGCGATCGCCGCTGCTCCTCCCCTGGCCCGACTCCCGCTGTGACTGAATACAGCGTGAGCGAGCCTCCGGCGGCGCGCGAGCACCGCCCACAAGGGGGAGTGTCTGACGACGTAGGTCTACGTCGTCAGACGATAACGAGCGCTTTGCCGCACTAGTACTACGGTACTCAGTGGCAAAGTGGTTAATGTCTATTAGGCATTTTTCTGAATACAATAACTGTAACATTCATAATTTATATTGGGTAGTTTGTGATTATGCTATTATGTTACAACAAATTATATAAAATGATAACAGCCATAATAAACTGTACTTTCCATAGCTCAAAACTACCCCAGCAGCCCCTACTCACCGTTCTTGTCACACATATCTACTTTCCAGAAATGGATAGAGCATGGGACCCCAAACACACAGGGACAAATTAGATATTAGTTTGGGTTTAGGACAAAGATACAGAGAAAGACAGGGTTTGGAGGGTAGTACACATAGGAGTAATTGAGTTAGGTTGGGGGCAGGATGGGTGATTCTCTTTAGAAAACTTTTAGGGAAAACAATATTATATAAATAATAGGATGGTTTATGGCTTGATGAGGGGTTTATGACTCTTTATGGGTGAACTTGTGAGGTAAATTTGCAAGTTTTAAGCTTTAGGTTGGTGACATCACTTATGAGTATACTGTATTATGAGTATATATTTAATTCTTTGAAGATTATCCAACAGACCTATATGGTATGTTCTGCTTTCACATTGAAGAGGAAGATGAATTGCTGCAATGCCTTTAGTCTCAGTATTTTTATGATATTGAAGCTTGGGATTTTTATTTTCTCTTTCTTTTTCATTGTTTATGTTTTTTGACACTGCACTAGTATCCTGTGACGGGTTATGCTACATATTAACACTGACCTGATATTGTGGTTAATTTATACGCTATATCCTTAGACTTCATCCATTATACTGTTACGGCTCTGTTTTGTTTGGCTTGAGCTTGTTTTGCTCTTTTTTTGTATGTTTTTTTTTTTATTTTTATGATGTAAAAAAGCTTTAATAAAAAATATCTGATTAAAAAAAGAAGAGGAAGATGAATGAGAAATTGTGCTATGTTCAGCAAGTGTGGTCAAAAGTCATTTGGTTTGGCAGAATGGTTGATCTATATAACGGGAAAGGTATCGCCCAGGGTTTAGGTGAGAAGCTATTTTTTTTTAAATATCTTGCTACTTTTCCCCTAAATATTTGAATTTGTGACAGTTCCACCAAAAATGCTGTGAGCATAGCAGTCCCTTCAACACAGGGGTCAGGCATTGGTTTATATGGTCTCTATTTTTGGAGGAATCAGATACCATGTAGAGAGGAGTTTAAAACTTTGTATTTGTTACTTTTGAGTTCATAGAGGAAATGGGGGTAAAGTTGCAGGATCTTGGGTTTTGTTTACCCTAAAAGTTACTAACAGAAGTCTTTCTCCCAAAGTGGGGAAGATTTCGTCCATCAGAGTTAAAGCCTAAGTTTTTTCAAAACATTAAAAAATAAGCATAAAGCATGGTACTTGCAGTCAGTGAAATGTGCCCCTTGTGCTAATCGCTGCAGTTTTAGTTGAAAATATGTGTCAAAGTTGAAATCTTCTGTCCTCTGATCACCCCCACAGACATAAACCTCCTAGGCTGCAGGGGTTATTAGCGCAAAGGGACAGGTCATCAACATTCATTTTGCCACTACTCCATTCATAAAAGCTGTACTATTGCTTCCATTCATAAAAAAAAAAAACAATCTATGAATAGAGGTGACAGATCTTTCATTCACCTGCCGATCCTCCATACATGCAATCTATAGTAGAACTTCTATGATTGTCTATTTTCAGAATGTTTGCTTTTGCAGTACTGGTAGAAAGTATTATGTTCCCATATGGGCATTAGTGCCATTGGATTTAGAAGTGAAGAGCGCCCCTTTTGGCCAATGCTGAGATGGTTAGTGGAGGGGAATCCAGTGCAACAGATCTAAATCAGGGGTGCTCAACCCATGAGCCCTCTCAAGTGGCCCTCAACCTGAACCTAGGGAAGTGCATGCACATGCTAAGAGATGGTGAGTCGGCAAGCCCAGATCGTGATCAGTAGCCATCCCAGGGCATCAAAGTGTATCAAGCCAGAGCCAACGGAGGAGGAAGCATGTGACCACAGAGGGAGCAGGAGCCACATAAGCCGATTCTTCCTCTGTAGCACAGGCTCCTGTCCCAAGCAGAGTGATACCAAGTCCACTTCGCCTGAGACCATTCTAGCAGCCTAGTGATGTCAACAGAAATTGGAAGAGGGAAAGAAGTTCAGTGTATTAAATAACACATTCACTGCACTTTTGCAATGGGCATACTAGCATCTATAAAAGGGTTAACGTTAGGCTGCTTTCACACTGATCCGTGGGTGAAGCGTAGTGCACCTGCGGCTGTGCTGCACCGAGCCATAGGCTTCTCTTCAATCCTATGGGTTTGGTGCACTTTCTGAAAGTGCACCAAAACTCAATGCAGGAGTTTTGGTGTGCTTTCAGGAAGTGCACCACACCCACAAGATATAAAAGAAGTCTATGGCAAAGCAAAGCTAACCCACAGGGAAGCCGCAGGTGTGAAAACTGGATTTTTAAATTACCGTAAAAATCCTTTTCCCCTAAGTTCATTGACGGACGCAGTTCTCTGATCCATATCAGTAGTGTTATACTGCCCTCTACAGGAGTAGGACACTAGACAGAAAAAAAGTTCTGGCTACGCCTATGGGCAGTCCCGGAGGGTACACCCTCTCTCTTCCTGCATAGGATGTCAGTTTTGTATCAAAGCAGTGTCAGAAAGTAACACCAACCCAACTCACAATAGAGGGGCGGGTACTGCGTCCATCAATGAACTTAAGAGAAAAGGAAAAGGTAAGTCAAAAATCCAGTTTTCTCTATCGTTCATTGACAGACGCAGTTCTCTGATCCATATCAGTAGGGACGTCCCAAAGCAGTGCCATAGAATGAGGGGTGGGAAGAGGAAAAAAGAACAAGTCCCCAAGGCTAAACATAGCCAACCAGGCAACATAGGGCTCAGCAGAACAAAAGATGAGGCCCACCTGAAACAAACAGTAAACACCCTCAAGGAAGGCCAAAAGCCCTCTAGACAGCAGCCAGCAAAACTTTGCGGCCAAAAGAGGCATCTGCAGATGCCAGCACATCCACCTTATAAAATTAGGTAAAGGTGTGAACAGACTACCAGGTAGCTGTCTTGCAACCTGGAGCACAGATGCCTGCCAGGCGAAAAACCCAGGAAGCACTAGGCACCCGAGTAGAACGCGCTGAAACAGGGAAAGGTAGGACCTGACCCTTAGTTGAATAAGCCTGCAAAACCGTCTGTCCAATCCATCTGAAAATAGTCGCAGCAGATGCAGGCAGTCCTGTTCATGGGCCCTCCGTAAGTACAGAGAGCGAGCCTGACTTACGAAAAAGACTCAGTAGTCGCCAAGTACACCATGAGTGCCCGAACTCTATCCAGAGAATGCAATGCACATTCCTTAGGATGTGAGGGCTTAGGACACAAGATGGTAATACAATGTCCTCATTCAAGTGAACACTAATAACCACTTTCGGAGGGAAGGACGGATCTGGATGAAGTACCACTTGTCTCCATGAACCAACATAGAAGGAGAACGACAGGACAATGTTGCCAGTGCCGACGCCCTGCACGTAGAGTGACAGCAACCAAGAAGGCCACCTTCTGTAATAAGGTAGGCAGGGGATACCCTCGAATACTTGCAAAAGGAGGTTCTTGGAGAACCGATTGCACCAAATCAAGGTCCCCAATTGGTGACGGAGGTCGCACCGAAAGTACCAAGTGTCGCACCCCCTGGAAGAAGTCATGCACTAGGGAGCAGGAGGCCAATGGCCTTTGGAAGAAAATTGCCAAAGCCGAAACCTGACCCTTGACAGTACTCAAGGCCAACTTTTGATCAACTCCCCATTGATGGAAGCCAAGATCCGTGCCACCGAGTAAGAGCGAGGGGGAACCCAAAGAGACTCACACCACGCAATATATGACTTTCTCATATGATGAAAAAATCATCCTAGAAGTCGCTTCCCACGCCACTAGCAGGGTGGGAACCACTGAAGCAGACAATCCCCTGTCCTTCAGCACCTGGCTTTCAACAGCCAAGCCAGCAAAGCCAGTGACCGTAAAGCCGGATGGAAGATTGGCCCTCGAGACAATAAATCCTCCCTGAGAGGAAGTCAACAAGGAGCGTCTGCGGCTAGCCTGACCAGGTTGGCGTACCAAGCTTGGCGAGGCCAGTCCGGAGCCACGAGATAGACCACAATCCCTTACGCCTCGATCCTGAGAAGAATTCTTGGCAGCAACTTGAGAGGAGGAAAGGCAGACAGCAGCTGATACTGACATTGGCCCATCTGTGATCACTCTCACACGACCATGCCGGCGTCAGCCTTGCACAGGTGACCATGCTAAAGTACCCAGCATCGTTCATGTTGAACTTAGCGAGTGTTCTTGCCTATGACAGAACCCATGGTGCCACCATTGCAACCGCCAGAGGGTCCCAGGAGCGGGCCACAAACCTCTGCACTATCCAGTAGATCCGATGCCAGCAGGTCCACGTCTGGACTGCCCCAATGAAGGCACAACCGCTGGAACACCTCCGGATGAAGTGATCATTCCCCTGCATCCAAGGCCTGTCGATTGAGGCAATCCGTCTGCCAATATTTCACACCTGGAAAGGGAACAGCGGAGAGAGTTGGAACAAGGTGCTCTGCCCAATGAAGAATGCCTGTCACTTCCAAGGCCACATGGACACCCTAAGTGCCCCCTTGGTGAATGACATAAGCCACGGTCGTGGCGTAGTCGATGGAATATGCACTGGACAGCTTCAGGTGCCTGATCCAGTGAACTAGGCAAAGCCGGATCACTCTCAGCTCCAGGAAATTGATCAGTAACCTGGATCCTCCAGGGACGATACTCCTGAAGCAGAGAACCTGCCGAGGACTCCACCCCACCCGGACAGGATTGCATCGGTGGTGACAATTGTCCAGTAAAAAGGGGAGGAAGGATTCTTAGATCAAGACTCCCTGGTCACCTGGCTCAGCCGGATCTGTAAGTCCAGAAAATTTCGGATTCTAGTCCCATTCGAGAAGGATTGCCTTCTGGGGGATCCACGAGAGGGATTGAGCGAAAAGGACCTACTCGAAAGACGACACCAACAGCCCCAGAACTCGCAGGCAGGTCCAAAGGGAGGATCATGTGCTGGACAGTAACAGTTGAACGGCAGTCTGAGGTTCCAAGAGTGTTTTCCCAGAGGGAGAAAACACCCTGACTAAGGACGAGTCCAAAGTCAGGCCCAGATAGTCCAGTCTCATGGAAGGAACCAGGGATGACTTCTGAAGGCTCAGAACCCACCTGAACTCCTCCAGAGTTCTCATGGTGACTTCCAAATTCGTTGTCTGCACTGTAGGGGACACCACACGGAGAAGCAGATCGACCAGGAAATTAGGACTGATAAACCCCGCTTCTGCAACAGCACCAGGACCCGAGCCAACACCTTTGTGAAGACCCGAGTAGCAGAAGCGAGACCAAGGGGTAACACCACAAACCGATAGAAATCCTAACCAACGGTAAAAACGGAGAACCCGTTGCTGTCCTGAACATAACTGGATGTGAAGGTAGGCATCTTGATGTCTATGGAAGCCAGGAATCTCCCTAATCTAGGGAAGCCACCATCGTGCAAACCAATACCATCTTGAATTTTTGATCCACACGGAACCATAAAAGGGCCAGTAGGTCCGGCTTGTTGAACCACAGCCTGAACTGCCCCAAGAGCGCCTGCAAGTGATCTGGGGACAGCCGTACATTGGAAGGGAAAAACCTACCGGAAAAAACGGATCGAAACTCAATCTTGCAACTGGACCGCATGACCTCCTGAACCCAGCTGCCTGGGATCGGGGCCAGCCGCAGGTCCGAAAACCGACAAAGACGTCTCCCCACCCCATAGGCGGGTGAGGATGGACCTTCAAGCCGAGTAGGCCTTGTCCGCAGGTCTGGAAAAAAACGATCTCTTGTTCGCCAGACCAGGGTCGTTTGGAACCACCCTAGGAAGTCTTGAAGGACTTTGCCACATCGACTGTCCCCGAGGGAGGAAGAAACTGTTTGCAAGTCGACAAGGAGAAACCCTGTCTGCGACAAAGGCCCTTACCCTTGTTAGCCTGTAGAAGAAAGGCACTCTACCCCCCATGGGACCCTTTTATAATGTCATCCAGGGCAGCACCAAACAGGCAATCCCCCTATAAAGGGAGATCCATTAAGGCCTTCTTAGAAGTTTGATCCGTAGACCAACACTCCGGTCAAGTATACGCTGGACAACCACCGCCGAAACCGACAGGTGACCCATATAAAGGAGTCGTGTCCAGCGCGGCATCGCAGACAAATTTCAGCCCCTGCACCAGCTGGTCCAACAGGAGGGACTTGCCCCTCACCAAGACACAGCATTTGAACTCCGCCCATCAGGCAGAGTCTGCGTGGCAAGGGCAATCATGAACACTGTTCAAAGTGCAGACCCCACCAGGGAGTACAGATCGCGGGCCACACCCTGCGCCATCCTATGCCCCAAGTCCTTAAAGGACAGGGATTACTCCATCGGAACAACAGTAATCCTATCCAGCCTAGAGACCATATGTCCACCATAGGCAGAACAGTCCACTTTACAAGAGACACCTCAAAGGGGAACATCTAGCAGCCGCTTAGACACCCCAGGGGAACGTTTTAGACTGTCCCATCCTACATGAGCATGCTAGCAAAATAAGCTGCTCCGGATGGCATGTAAGTGCCAGATGCTACCTGCGCCCCAGGTGCAGCCGCCGCTGTGTCCTCCAAATTGCAGGGTTTCACGCACCAAAACAACCAGTGCATCCACCAGCGCCTGTATCATGCATGGCAGGGGAGGTAGAAATGTCCAAATAAATGGTTACTGCCCACACCTGTAACTGATCGCTGCAGCAAGGCGCATTGAAATGGCAAGGGCATATAACAAGACACAAAAAGATTTCAAGCTCTCCTTACCGACCAACCTAATTAAACTGTCCAACAGTATGCGTTAAAAACAGGGGTTTAGTTGCAGGTAGAAATGTCATCCACATTATCTGAGGAGACAGGGCGCGAGGTAACAGACCCGGCAGGGAGGCCCACGTCTGCGGCTGAGTCAGACTCAGAATTTGTGAAATTAGATGAGGCAGGGGTAGGTGGAGAAAAAGTTTCAGTGCACCTCCCGTCTCCTGGGCCCAAATGCTTCCCGAACCGCCGAAAAAGCATTGATGGACAGTGGAGATCCGGAAGGCCCTGCGGCTTCCGTGAGGGGGTCAGGTGCTGACACATGGGCTGCAGGGTCCATACTAAACCTGAGGTACCTGCCAGCAAAATTTGCAAAAAATTACATTTTTTTTTTATAAGAGAAGCGGACCCAGAGCGCTACAGCGCCCCCTGGAGGTCAGGCACGCGCTAATGAACCCCCACAGAGAGAGAGAGACCACCCTCAGTAACCACTTTCCCCAGATAAGCAATCGGATTAGGAAGGTCTCAGCGGTGGCTCAATGAAAGGAAGTGAGCCAGGAAGCTGCCTGGGGTGAAGGTAGGGGCTACTCCCACCAAAATAACACCTCCAGGCACACCCACTGGCCTTCGCAGCGAAAAATCCCCCGCAAAATGGGCGAAAATGGGTGTACTAAGATGGCCACCGCCATAGAAGCAGACGAGGCTACAGAAAAATGGCGGCCCTGAGCGGGAAAGTGGTAGCCATAACCCACAGGGGGACCCCCCGCCAGCCCATCTAACACCAGCCAGCTGCAGGAACCTCACCGAGGCCCCCCCCTGCATGATCGGTCGGCGCACCTCCCGGCCCCCTATTCGGCCAGCAAACGAGGTCCCAGCCCCAGGTAGGCCCAAACAGTCCCCCATGTGGAGGTAGGGAGGGGGGGAAGGGGGGTCACAACAGGACAGAGGGAAACCCAGGAATGTGAGGGTCTGACCATCCAGGGAAGGGTCCCGCGTCCACCCCAAAATTCACCAGGGAAGGGGAGGGAACGTTTACTCACCATACCAGGAACATAGGCGGGCAACATCTCCTGACAAGACCCCATGCCACCAAAGTGGGGGGCTGTCAGTCAAACAGGAACGCTGCGACATAAGCCTAGAGCCTGTCGTGTGCGTCCTGGTGAGACGTTTAACTCGTGGGGCCAGTCCCCGTCCAGTGGGACTATGTCGCGGCCGACCCAGCACCGAGCTAAGGCCTGCACACGCTCCCTGGCCAGACTGGGGTGACCACTGGATCTGTATATCCAGCTCGTTGCCCAGCCCGGCATAGTTGCTTGAAGATCTCACAGGAAAAAATTCCGGAGAAAAAGGCTAGCTAAACAAATCTACATAAAAAAAATATGTTTATGCCAGGACCAAATATCCCAGCAAGGAACTAGGTCCTTACTCCTGACTAGGCAGATTAAAACTGACATGCTTTGCAGGAAGAGAGAGGGTGTACCCTCCAGGACTGCCCATAGGCATAGCCAGAACTTTTTTTCTGCCTAGTGTCCTACTCCTGTAAGGGGCAGTATAAGCCTACTGATATGGATCATTGAACTGCGTCTGTCAATGAACAATAGAGAAAATAGCCTTATAGGGGGCTCAGGACAGTAAGGGTTTATTAACATTTGCGGTTTGGGAGGGCAGTAAAACCCCATAGTTGAGACGTGTTTTTACCACACACCCCCAACCACTGGTGTGGTGTCAGGTATTGCAATGGCAATTTTGCCTTATGCTCCAGGGGGCCTCCCTGTCACATTCTGTTTTACACTTGGACAGGAAGAGCAGTGAGGGCAGCATATACAGGAACCAATCCTCTCCATTTTCCTCCTGCAACTGCTGAAATAGACGTAGAGTCCTTGTAAAAAGTAAATAAAGTCAGTGTTTACATTAGTGTCATACATTATTTATTTTTGTGATTGTGATTAAAAAGTGGGTAAACATCAATCGGGGATTGGTCCCATGGAAAATGGGGATCCTAATTGTTTAAAGTCTTCATCATGCTATTCTTATTAAATAACTGAAGTTCTGAGCCATTTCGTTTCATTGTGGTACCAAATCAAGTGGCCCTTGCTCTTCAAAAAGTTAAGCACCCTTGTCCTAGAGGAACAAATACTGGAACTCTCAGGCCTGAGGCCCCATCATCATTCAGCCTGTATAATCCATCATCACGCAGCCTGTCTCTCATCATTATGCAGACTGTGTCCCCCATCATCATCCAGCCTGTGTCCTCCATCATCATCATCCAGCCTGTGTCCTCCCATCATCATCCAGCCTGTGTCCTCCATCATCATCATCCAGCCTGTGTCCTCCATCATCATGCAGCCTGCCTCCCATCATCATGCAGACTGTGTCCCCCATCATCATCCAGCCTGTGTCCTCCATTATCATCCAGCCTGTGTCCTCCATCATCATCCAGCCTGTCTCGCCGTGTCCTGCTGTCATCCAGATCCAGCCGATTGCTCAGCATGTAAGGGGTTAATTCATGAAGTTGTGTTCAGGAGACACAGCTCAATAATTTTCCTCGACCTCCCATACAATGCCATGCACTGTCGATCCCCGCCCCCTCCTCTCCAAGCACAAACCTAGGTCCCTCCCACTATTGCCAGCACTGCTCCATCTCTGCCTCCCTATTTCCCTCACTACTGCGTAGTAGATCAGTTCTAAAATATTCCTCAACCCATGAACATCCTCTGCGCATGCACATTGTTGAGGTGATACCAGTTGTTCGTGACGCGGCCGCACCAGAAGTGATGCGATCGAGAATTTCCATGAGTCAAGGAAACTTTTACTACACCGGTGGTGTAAAAAAATAAAGAGAGAAAGAAAGGGGGAAAGAAAAAAAGAAAAAAAAGGAGAAGGAAAGAAAGAAAGAAAGAAACAGAGGAAGAAAGGGAGAAAGCAAGAAAGAAAGAAAGAAAGAGAAGGAAAGAAAGAAAGGAAAGAGAACAGAAAAGGAAAGGAAAGGTAAGAGAGAAGGAAATGGGTGAAGGAAAGAGAAAAGGAAATGAGGAAGGAAATAAAGAAGAAAATAAAGAGGGAAAGAAAGGGGGAAGGAAAGAAAGAATGACACGGTGAAAGAAAGAAAGGGAACAGAGGAGGAAAGGAAAGGAAGAAAGAACAGGATAAGGAAATGTGGAAGGGATGAAAGAGAGAATGAAAGGGAGAAGGAAATAAAGAAAAAAAAGAAAGAGAGAAGAGAAGGGAGATGGAAACAAAGAAAAAAGAAAGAAAGAAAGAAAGAAAGAAAGAAAGAAAGAAAGAAAGAAAGAAAGAAAGAAAGGGGAAGGAAAGAAAGGGGGAAGGAAAGAAAGAAAGAAAGGGAAAGGAAATTGAAGAGAAAAGGAAAAGGGGGAAGGAAAGGGAAAAGGAAATGGAGAAAGAAATAAACAGAGGAAGAAAGGGAGAAAGCAAGAAAGAAAGAACAGGAGAAGGAAACGTGGAAGGGATGAAAGAGAGAAGGAAAGGGAGAAGGAAATAAAGAAAAAAGAAAGAGAGAAGAAAGAAAGAAAAAAAAAGAAAGAGAGAAGAGAAGGGAGAAGAAAAGGGAGAAAGAAAGAAGAAAGAAAAGGGAATGGAGAAGAAAAGGAAAGGGGAGAGAGAAGGAAAGGGGGGAAGGAAAAGAAATGGAGAAAGAAATAAAGAAAAAAATTAAGAGAGAAAGAAAGGGGGAAATAAAAAAAGAAAAAAAGGAGAAGGAAAGAAAGAAAGAAAGAAAGAAAGAAAGAAAGAAAGAAAGAAAGAAAGAGAAGGAAAGAAAGAAAGGAAAGGGAACAGAAAAGGAAAGGAAAGGTAAGAGAGAAGGAAATGGGTGAAGGAAAGAGAAAAGGAAATGGGGAAGGAAATAAAGAAGAAAATAAAGAGGGAAAGAAAGGGGAAAGGAAAGAAAGAATGACACGGTGAAAGAAAGAAAGAAAGGGAACAGAGAAGGAAAGGAAGAAAGAACAGGAGAAGGAAATGTGGAAGGGATGAAAGAGAGAAGGAAAGGGAAAAGGAAAGGGAGAAGGAAATAAAGAAAAAAAAAAAGAAAGAGAGAAGAAAAGGGAGATGGAAACAAAGAACAAAGAAAGAGAGAAGGGAGAAAGAAAGAAAGGCAAGTAAGAAGTTAGCAGAACCTCCTTTACATCAGAGTCCCTTTTACATCAGAGTACTCACTAGGAGGCAGGAGAGAGAAGGAAGAGACTGGATGGATGGATCAGGCTGCATCTTTCCCCTTTCCTCGTCTGACTGCTGGCTTCAAAATTTCCTGCCCACACATCACCTTCTCTGAGGCACAACACTGCCAGGGAGTGTGGGTGGGGCAGACATAGGAGGAGAGGGCAGGAGGAGGAGCAGAACCAGCCCTCTCCTCTGCCATCTATCCCATCCTTGGGGAGATTGTCAGCACTGGCACTAGACTGATAGAGACTTTCTCAGCTCAGAGCCCTGCAGCCGCTGGGGAGCCCTCACAGTGGCATTAGGGTTGCCACCTCATCCCTTTAAACCAGGACACACATTAATTACACAGGTTCTGTGGCTGATTAGGTTGTAATCAAACTCACTTAGTCACACACCTGAGTGATAAGTAATATGGTGAGGGAATGTTGCTATTCCCTGAAGGTGATAATAAGTGTAATAAAGTGCACAGTGCTAAATAAATAATCAGAATAGCTTGATAGATGAGTATACAATCGAGGTGGTAGCAAATAAATATAGTGCAAAAATAAATATATAAATATATTAAATACAAAGGTGATCACAAATCTGTGCAGTGATAGTCAAGTCCCAAAAAAGGTGATCTTGTGCAAAAATGTCCTAATAGGGTAACTCCAATGTTCAAATTGCTGGTGAAAACGGCAAAAACTTCTATCATAAGGGGTGCAAACTCACCAGATTTGGTGGGTCCTGAATGCCGTACGGCAACAAGACCTTCCGAGCTTGTGGCTTCACAAAGCCTCAGGTAACTGCTGGTTCACTATGATCCTCAACTCCTATAATGGAAGCCGATCCTCAAGGTCCAGTGCGAGGGGGGATAAAAAAAGTGCTCCAATAGTGCAGTACCGTTAAAATGGTAATTTTATTGCCAGTAATTAAAAGTAGAGTAAAAACAAGTACAAAAACAAAAGCACGTCTGCTCTAGGTGTCTGCCTGGGAATGGAGAACGGCAACTGCCAGTTTGCGTCCCACCAGGCTACCCGGAAAGCGTGCGGCGTGCGTTCCACCTGACGCGCGTTTCGTCAGAACGTGATGACGTCTTCAGAGGTGGAGCCGTACGCCACTCAGAGAGCTTATATGCGGCAGTCGCCGCCCATCATTCCGCCCCATCCGGAAGTCCGTATTACTTTCTCGAATGCTCACATGACATTCCAGCCGGAGACACCGGATGCGGACCTCCATAACGGGGACATTAATCCTATACAAACTATTGCATAATCCCATTCCACAATTTCATAATCATTATATGATATTTATCCACATTAATTTACATCTGAGTAATCTCCGATCAGTAATGCTAGTCCATTTCATAAACCCAATTATATTGCTCATTATAAACATAAAACGATTTCTCAAATAAATAAGTATATGTTTGATATAACATTATTAATATTAAATGATATATTATAATTATTTAATATCAGGTACATATACAATCTTCATCTAAATTCTAAAATCCAATATATATAGCGGAATACGTATGGAATAAAAGTGACCTAATAAAATCTAAATAATCAATTAATAAAATCAATTTAATAAAATCAATTTAAAATTAAATTTATTACAGTCTATGGGAAGTGTATTAAGGGTTGGAGATAAAACAATTTATGTCCATGTCTATGTTCATTCCTAGTGGCTGTAAAGGCTGTTTTCATGTTCTTTCCCCGCCAGTCATATTCAATCCTGTCAATCCCGCATACTGATAAAAGGGTTGGATCTTGATTATGCTTTAGTCTAAAGTGGTTCGAAACACTATGATTTTTAAAACCTTTTGTAATATTATCAATATGCTCACCTATTCTAGTTCTTAATTTTCTGGTCGTTCTTCCCACATATTGTAGTCCACAGGGACAGGTTAATAAATAAGTCACGTGGGTACTTTCACATGTAATCAATTTTTTGATGTTGTATACCACTAAAAAAGTTACAACTTTATTACACTTATTATCACCTTCAGGGAATAGCAATATTCCCTCACCATATTACTTATCACTCAGGTGTGTGAACAAGAAATTGCTCACACCTGTTAGTTTAATAGCAAGTGCTATATTAACCCCTTAGGGGGCCAATTATCTTTATACTTTTAAAACTATAGCAGCTGCTCAACAACGTTTTCTATCACTTGACACCATATATTTATTTATTATTAATTTAAAATTTACGGTTACAATAATTTAATTTAGGTCTCTCCAGAGGAGCGAGGTTATATACCCATATAGTATATATTTCATTCAAACTCACTTAGTGCCTTATGTGTATTATTATAGCCTCAGAACCTGTGTAATAAATATGTGTCCTGGTTTAAAGGGATGAGGTGGCAACTCTAAGTGGCATCCTCCCCTGGTTTTCATGTACAGGAGCTAGCTCGGAATGTGGGTGGGCACAGGGGGAGAGTGGCGGGAGGAGGAGCAGATCGAGGCATTCTCCTCTCCTGTTTTTTATGGAGGGGTTTAGTGGGGAGGGGCTGGGCTCTGACAGGTTGACAGAGTTGCTCAGCCATGACAGATGAAGCCAACCTATACTTCTGGTGCAGGGGGTGATTGGGGTGTACTCAGACACATCCAGCACATCCCCTGCGCGTACCTATGGTTACTTCACAGTATCTGCTTTTTTTGAGAGGTGAGAAAAGGACATTTTTATTTTATTTTCTTGCACATTTGCACCTTGTGGTTATTGCACTTATTGAACTTTGAACATTATTTGAACTATTGATTTTATACTTTATTTATGATTAAAGCTCCATTCAGCATTTGTTATTGCAGTAAAAATATATATCTTGGGATATTTTTTTTTTTGCACACTTTTAAAGTAATCACTCATTTTATTTTATTGATTCTGGGCCGCATTGTCACTTTATTTAAATTTAAAAGTTCCATAATAATGTTTTACACTTTTTGCACATATTGAGCTTTTTTAGCTGGGTCTTTATTAAAAATTTATTTTCACATATATTGTGATATAGTACCTGCTTCTGATCCAAACTAATTCGACCCCATACCCCTGGTGCAGATTTATTATACATTCATTGAGCATGATTTTGTAATACTGTGTTTTGACTGTTTCCCATGGTTTATTTGATTAGTTAAAATACTCTCATATCCTCTTTACAACTTTGGTAATGTTGGTGGAATGTTGGGGTTAAGCATAGGTATCTATAGTCATAAAATAAGCTGAGATGATTCATCAGAAGTTATGGCCCGTCTTGTATAGAAATATTACTACATCAAACAACCCATTATTAGCTTTGTGGCAACCACTGTTGTACTTTACTTAACTGTAACTGAGGCTTTGTTCACACTTATGCAGGTGTGAGGGAGCACGCATCTATTTTGGCCCTATGCGTGAAAAAGGCACTGAAGTAGTGCATTACTCTTTTGAAAAATTGTACCGCACCAAAACGTATGGTACATTGTTACAAAGCATTTTAACATGCATGTGTTGCTAGATGCATGGGGCGCCATTAAGATGATTTTCCTGCACAGTGCTGCAATGCACAAATGAGAATCTAGCCTTAAAGTGTATGCAAACCCTAACATAGAACATCTCTTTTGCTTCCTTTTGGTCTGTTATACTGTATATACAGTTGAAATTGCTTTGTCACGTCTGTTGCAGAAGTGCAAAAAAATACATGTTGATTATGACAGAAATTCAAAGCTCTCCTGTGTTCAGTGCTTACTTTCTGTGTTGAGAGTAATTAGCCCTCTTAGTCCTTATCTTGGGAACTACAAAATGATTGGCATGTTTGGATGTGCAGATGGGATTAGCATGTTTGGATGTGCAGATGGGAGAGTAGTTGGGTCTGAGTAGTTTGGCAAGTGAAAACAGGGCAGAACTGACAATACTCACCCCACAAAAATGTATTGTCGGTTCAAAATAGGAGCTGAGTGCATTTCTGGCAGATAAATGGGTATTTATCTGTACTTGTAGTGTTCTTAAATGTATAAGACACTAGGATATAATAGATAAACTGCATTTTCTTTTGCCCTAACATATAATTTAACATATATCTGAACCCAAGAAAAATAATTTATTTCTTGAAACAAGCATACACGGCATACTCATTGGTAACTATGTCCGATACAATGGGGTCCACTACTCTGTAAATCAAAGAGTAAATAGTCACCATACATTCTTATTTTATTCTCACCAGGATCCAGACTATTATTTTCATCATTTTGGTAGATATACTTTTTTTACCTTTACCAGTACTGGGTCTTGCAGTCTCCCAGCCAGGTTTTTCTTGGTTGAAGCCCTCATGTCAAGTTCAAGTCCTAATAGACTGTATAGTGGCATTGGGAAATACAGCATACAGCAACTAAATAGCTGCTTTTGCTTATAGAAGTGATTGGCCATGAAACCCATGGCATGAATTGTACCTATTTCTGCCCTCCTGTGCTTTTTTTCAGCTCCAGCTTCCAGGCAATGGTGTCTGATGTCACATCCACCCATCACGTCCTGCGATAACTATGCTCACTACGTGATGTGGGGGAGGTAGACAGCGACACTGTGCTTGGCAGGAAGGTAGTTCCCTACTCACCTGCCGTAGTGAATTTTTTTGGCACTGGAACATTAGGTAAATGTTACTTGGTATATGCATTGGTTTTATAAAAACTACACTGATAATGTCCCCATAGGGCATATGGGTGATTTCTGTGCTCCTTCTGTACACCAAGGAACTCCCAAGGATACCTTGGCATTTGAATGTGTAATAGCTGGATCAGAAGATTGGCATGCCACACCAAAATGTTGACATCCAAAAGATGTTTTATGTCAAACATGTAGTGAAATTAACTCTGCCCCGCTCAGCCATGTTTTTGATATTCAATTTTGTCAACAGTCCTTACTAGCCAATTTCTGAAGCCCTAATAAGGGGCAAACGCGGCCCCAAAACATGTTGGCTATTATGTTCACTCATCATGGTCTGAGGTCAGGCTCCAGGCCAGTGGATACACTAAAGGGTTGAAAGGCATGGGAATGCCACAGTGTTAGCAACAGTAGGAAGATGAGAAAATTATTTCTCCCTTGGGCCAGTAGTTTTTCGGGTTGTCGGCCCGCAGCCAGGGTATCCCTAGGATGGCTGGGAATATAGGAGACCTGATGATGTCAAAGCGGAGTAATTCCTGATGACCTGCATCCGTGGTGGCAAGGACAGAGATAGTCTCCTGAGTGACAGGTCCAGAGTTGGGAGCAGTGCCATCTGCTAGATATATGTCAAGTCGTTAGATTTAGGGGTATGTGCAAGTTCTTGGTGAGGTTGATATCCAAGAAGCAACTACAGGCTCCAGAGTCAACGATCCACCGCAGCTTGACTTCCCAGCCAACTGCAGAGAGATGGGGAGAATTATTTGAGTTGATACAGTCCAGAATAGCTGGAGGTACGAGGGGCGTGGAAGGCTGGACTTACTTGGACGAACAGGACAACTGCAAAGGAAGTGGCTCGAAGCACCACAGTAGAGAAACAAGTTACCTTGTCGTCTGCGTGCTCTCTCCTCAGGGGGTTAAACTAGGGTGGAGTAGGCCAATTTGCATGGGTTCCCCAACCAGAGACTGGAAGTGTTGGTCCTGGAACTTTTGACAATACCCATGTGGGCTGGAGGGTCTGAGTGCGTTCGGACCATCGCTCCAGCAGCCGACGGTCTACTTGGATAAGATTCTCTAATGGGAGCCTCAATCCTAGCTAACTCGTCCTTAAGAGTCTCAGATAAGCCTTGCCGAAACTGGTATCAATCCACCCAGTATCAGCTGACCACTTGCGAAACTCCACAATATAATCCTCCGTCTGCCATGTACAAGAGCATGAAGGGCAGACTCAGCAGTGGAAGTTCACTGTGAATTGTCATATCGAGTAGCTTCAAAGAAGGTGGCAACTGAAACCAGTACTAGGTTCTGTTGCTCAAGGAGATTATGAGCCCAGGACTGTGGCTCGTCTGATAAAAGTGAAATGATGAAACCCACCTGGATGGTCTCAAGAGAAAAAGTTCTTGGTTGCAGGCCAAAGTAAAGTTCACAGGCATTTTTGAAGGTTCTGAATTTCCATCAGTTACCTGAAAAGCACTCAGGATTGGGGATTCTGGGCTCCAGATGAGGTAATCGAGCAGCAGGTGCTGCTGTAGCAGAAAAACTGGCCATTGGAGCAGAGGCAGTGGAGCTAGTAGCTTGGTAAGGATTAGCAGGAGTCATGGACATAGTGAGGGAGTAAAGGCGTCCTTCCAGCTGAAAGTAGCTGTCTTGTAAGCTCTGGACTGCTTGTTTAAGAGCCATCACCTGCGGACATAGGGTCTCCAAAGTGAAAGCACCTCTCTCGGCCTCAGACATCTTGGTTGGTTGATACTATCACGTACCTGGTGCTGGAGGCCATTGGAGAGAGAGGGCATCCCTTGCGGCTTAGTTCCAGACCCCCCCTGAGCGTGAAAACAGGAGAGGTCAGGCCCAAAGTAGCACGGGTCGTCTGCTGGACTGTGTGCAGGAAGTTCCATAGTACAGCTGGTGTGCTGGCATAGAATCAGCAGACAGGTGGCACCCATGAGGTGTTGCAGGACGCGGATAATGCTGAGACTGGAGTGTGGTCAAAGGAAGCCTAGGTTAGGAGCCATAAAAGAAACAGAAGAGCGCCTCTTAGTGTAATATTTATTGAACACATAAAGCATCCAGCCAAATTAAGACTCACATGGAAATAAAGATAAACAGGCTCATCCGTAGGTGACAATCTGATGGATGGATGGATGAATTTTCTCCTCCGATCCAGGATGGTGTAACACCACGGTATGGCAGGGAACTCGCCAGCAAGTCTGAGTTGTTCCTGGTTGAGTATGTATTCGGTTTTAATTGTGCTGATGTATTGTTTCTTTCATTGCCATTATCTTTATTGTTTCCTTTTGAACAATAATCAATTAGTGCCTATTTAGTAGATGTCAATATGCTGCCTCTTTGATTATTTAAACTCGGCTCTCCCCATCCCCACATCACTTGAGAAAGGAGCCCGCATGCTCTGTACGAGCCTCACGCATGCTCAGAAACGCGGTGTTGTTTTTTTCCCCTCTGATGTTGTCACACGCCCATTGGCGTTGCGCTCCAAGCCCCAATCCTTTAAGAATTAACCCGGAACTACTCGGACTTGCTGGTGAGTTCTTTGCCATACCATGGTATTACACCATCCCGGATTGGAGGTGTGGATTCATCCACGCATCTGATTGTCACCTACAGATGAGCCTGTTTATCTTTATTCTCATGTGAGTCTTCATTTGGCTGGATGCTTTGTGTTCAATAAATATTACACTTCAAAGCACTCTTCTGTTATGTAAATATAACACCCACCATTAGCTAATTAAAACTGTGGTGAATCGGAACTGGCACTTTCTCGCGGATGATGCGATTGTATTGAAATATATATGAGGGCAACCAGAGATTGTTTAACGTAGAGCACAGTCTTTGAGGGATCGACTGGTCCACAGTAATTACCTACCACTGGATATTTATCCAGAGGGAGCAATGGGAGGTACAGGTACTTATCGATGTGGAAGCTGCGATCAGTGCCATTAAAAGTCTCCAGGAAGCTGGACGCGGCTCCCTGGAGATACAGGACCAAAGACGGGGATCTCTTTTTTCTTAAACCCAATTGCCTACATCTAAAACGGATGCTTGTATAACGTAAAATAGCCACTCTTTGTTTAGGGGAACATGGTTTTTAACGCATTGGCTATATACCCCTACTTGCTAGGACTGTAGGTGATTGCTTGTCACTCTAGTATGGGCACTATTAGGTATATGGGCATATCCAAGACATAACTTGCATTTTAATATTGGAGATGATTGCATGCGGGTAAAATAGCCACTCTTAGCTTAAGGAAAAACGGTTCTAAATATAGTAGCTATATATCACTTCTTAATAAGACTGTAGGTGACTGCCTGTCACTCTAGTATGGGCACTATTGTGTATGTAGGCATATCCGGGATATAGCTTGCATTTTAGTGTTGGAGATGGTTGTATGCTATGATGAACATAAGCCCCATTATGGATACCAGGAAATTATAGCAATGAAGGGTAAAGGAAAGAAGAAGTAGTGCGCCAAATTATATAACTACCATCATCATTATTTAGATTATCTACAGAGTGGATTTCCGCTCGGTTCCTTGTCTTATTGCTGTTCTGTTCTGCCTTTGAGAGATGCTGGTGTGGTCCAGTACCCATCAATAGGCCTACCCTCACTGTGTTGGCCTCTTCTGGGTGCCTTCCCACTCATGTGGGGGACCTTAAGCCACTGGGTTTTTCCTACACAATTTGCAGTGGAAGGTTGTCTGGTAGTGCCTGGCATGCTCGGCAATTAATTCACTAACTGCTGGTAAGCAAGATGTTAATCAAATTTTGTGTAAAAAATATAACAATGTCTATGTGTTACCTATAGGGACATTAGTTCAGTTTTTATGATTATGATTGTATATTTTTCTTTCTTTTCTTTATTCTTTTTTCTCTTTTGTGTTCTGATTAGGTATGTAGAAACAGTCTCTAAGTACTATATGCGGTGCCTGAAGAAGCTATTGAACGAGCACAACGCTCAGCAAAATGCGTAGGACCTATCAGTACTGTATCTACATTGAATGTATTTGGCAGACATGCCCGAATTATGGTTGTAAAAACTTTTTATATACTATGTTTTTATCTTTTTAATAAATTAATAAAGATGTTATTTTAAATTATCATGTGTTCTCTTTATCAATGACAACCTCACAGCCTTTAAAGTCCTACTTTTGAGAAGAAATATGTAGGTTGACTCCCCTATCTGGGGTTGAATTTTCTAACATTTTAGACCCCTTGGGTTCTTCTTCTTTCTTTTTTCTATGATGTAATAATTAAGGATGTGGCTGTGAGTGATTGCCCTTTGAACCAATATACTTCAACTATTCATGTACATGGCTCCCCAAGTCATCACTGACTGTGGAAACTTCACACTGGACCTCATGCAACTTGGATTCTGTTACTCTTCTTCCAGACCATAGGACCTTGATTTCCAAATGAAATGAAAATGCAAAAGAGAACTTTGGACCACTTAGCAACAACAGTCCAGTCCTTTTTCTCCTTAGCCCAGGTAAGACGATTCTGACATTGTCTCTGGTTCAGGACTGGTTTGACACAAGGAATGCGACAGTTGTAGCCCATGTCCTGGATAGATCTGTGTGTGGTGGCTCTTGAAGCACTAACACCAGCCGTAGTTCTCTCCTTGTGAATCTCCCCCAAATTTTCGAATGGCCTTTGCTTCACAATCCCTTCAAGGCTGCGGTTATCCTTGTTGCTTGTGCACATTTTTTTACCACACTTTTTCCTTACACTCAACTTTCTATTAATATGCTTGGATACAGCACTTTGTGAACAGCCAGCTTCTTTAGCTTTTGTGACTTACCCTACTTGTGTCTTCTGGACAACTGTCAAGTCAGCAGTCTTCCCCATGATTGTGTAACCTACTGAACCAGACTGAGAGACCCATTAAAGGCAGTGGTGGGATTCACATGGTTCGCACCGGTTCCATAGAACCGGTTGCTAACTTTCTGCAAGTTCGCAGAACCGGCTGAATCCCTCTGCGCGTCTGAGGACGCGCAGGACAATTGAATGTCCCGCGCTCGGGCAGACGTGGCGCCACGGCCCGCCCATTCTGTGACAATAGCGAATGAGAATTCGCTATTGTCACATGATCCTCCTCCTGGCCAATCAGGGAGCGGGTCCTTCCGCTTCCTGATTGGCCGAAAGGCAAACACCGTGCCGTTGGACGAGAAGGAGGCTCCGCGGGAGGACTCGGAGACGCGGGGAGCTGACTGCGAGACCGTCCGTGAGGTAAGTGCATGGGTCTCGCGGGGGGGGGGGGTCGCTGGCACTCTGCAATTGGGGGCAATGTTGTGGCTGGCGCTCTGCAATTGGGGGCAATGTTGTGGCTGGCACTCTGCAATTGGGGGCAATGTTGTGGCTGGCGCTCTGCAATTGGGGGCAATGTTGTGGCTGGCACTCTGCAATTGGGGGCAATGTTGTGGCTGGCGCTCTGCAATTGGGGGCAATGTTGTGGCTGGCGCTCTGCAATTGGGGGCAATGTTGTGGCTGGCGCTCTGCAATTGGGGGCAATGTTGTGGCTGGCACTATGCAATTGGGGGCAATGTTGTGGCTGGCACTCTGCAATTGGGGGCAATGTTGTGGCTGGCACTCTGCAATTGGGGGCAATGTTGTGGCTGGCGCTATGCAATTGGGGGCAATGTTGTGGCTGGCACTCTGCAATTGGGGGCAATGTTGTGGCTGGCGCTCTGCAATTGGGGGCAATGCTGTGGCTGGCGCTCTGCAATTGGGGGCAATACTGTGGCTGGCACTCTGCAATTGGGGGCAATGTTGTGGCTGGCACTCTGCAATCATTGGGGGCAATGCTGTGGCTGGCACTTTGCAATCATTGGGGGCAATGCTGTGGCTGGCACTCTGCAATCATTGGGGGCAATGCTGTGGCTGGCACTCTGCAATCATTGGGGGCAATGTTGTGGCTGGCACTCTGCAATCATTGGGGGCAATGCTGTGGCTGGCACTCTGCAATCATTGGGGGCAATGCTGTGGTCACTGTGCATTGAAAGGGGGGCACGCTGGTCTCTCTGCATTGAAAGGGGGGCACGCTGGTCACTGTGCATTGAAAGGGGGGCACGCAGCGCTGGTCACTGTGCATTGAAAGGGGGGCACGCTGGTCACTGTGCATTGAAAGGGGGGCATGCTGGTCACTGTGCATTGAAAGGGGGGCACGCAGCGCTGGTCACTGTGCATTGAAAGGGGGGCACGCTGGTCACTGTGCATTGAAAGGGGGGCACGCAGCGCTGGTCACTGTGCATTGAAAGGGGGGCACGCAGCGCTGGTCACTGTGCATTGAAAGGGGGCATGCTGGTCACTGTGCATTGAAAGGGGGCACGCTGGTCTCTCTGCATTGAAAGGGGGGCACGCTGGTCACTGTGCATTGAAAGGGGGGCACGCTGGTCACTGTGCATTGAAAGGGGGCACGCTGGTCTCTCTGCATTGAAAGGGGGGCACACTGGTCACTGTGCATTAAAGGGGGCATGTACACTGGTCACTGTGCATTGAAAGGGGGTACGCTGGTCACTGTGCATTGAAAGGGGGCACGCTGGTCACTGTGCATTGAAAGGGGGCACGCTGGTCAATGTGCATTGAAAGGGGGCATGCTGGTCTCTCTGCATTGAAAGGGGGAACGCTGGTCACTGTGCATTGAAAGGGGGCACGCTGGTCACTGTGCATTGAAAGGGGGCACGCTGGTCACTGTGCATTGAAAGGGGGAACGCTGGTCATTCTGCTGGGAAAGTCGGAACTGGTTACTAAAATTTTTGAATCCCACCACTGATTAAAGGCTCAGGAAACCTTTACATGGATTTTGAGTTAATTAGTTGATTAGAGTGTGACACCAGGAGTCTACAGTATTGAACTTTTTCACAATATTCTACTTTTCTGAGATAATACATTTTGGGTTTTCACTAGCATAATCATCAAAACTAAAAGAAAGAAATGCTTGAAATATATCACTCTGTGTGTGATGAATCTATATAATATATGAGTTTCACTTTTTGAACTGAATTACTGAACTAAATTAACTTTTTTGATCAGTGGTGGCCCGAGCATAGGGGGCGCCGGAGCGCCGCCCCCCCTAAAAAAAAGAAGAAAAAAAAATAGAAAAAAAAAATGACAAAAAAAATAAAGTTTTGGAAAAAAAAAATGACAAAAAAAAATAAAGTTTTGAAAAAAAAAATGGGTTCGCAGGCCTATGCGCTCGGCCTGGTGGATATGGAGGGGGGGTGGGGTTTACGACCCAGAAGAGGCGCCGATTGGCTGCCTTCTGGGGGCGTTAACTGGGCGCAGCCAAAAGCGCAGCGCCACCCCCACCTTCGTGATATCCTGGCTGTGATTGGACCAATCATCATCCAGGACATCGCTGACTCGCAATGGGGGCGGTGCCGGTGCGTGCGTCAGTCACGCACCGTCACCGACCATCTCCTTCCCGCCGCCCGGACCGGAACTGAAGACAGAAGACTGAAGAGGAGGACGTCCGCGCTGCTCGTCTCGGTTCCCGGGATCCCGCCATCCCGCCGGCGTCAGAAGGTAAGTGATTGCAGCCGGCCTGTACCATCACCTGTGCCATGCCTATGCCATCACCTGTGCCATGCCTATGCCATCACCTGTGCCATCCCTATGCCATCACCTGTGCCATGCCTTTGCCATCACCTGTGTCATGCCTATGCCATCACCTGTGCCATGCCTATGCCATCACCTGTGCCATAACCTGTGCCATGCCTATGCCATCACCTGTGCCATCCCTATGCCATCACCTGTGCCATCACCTGTGCCATGCCTATGCCATCACCTGTGCCATCACCTGTGCCATGCCTATGCCATCACCTGTGCCATGCCTATGCCATCACCTATGCCATCACCTGTGCCATGCCTATGCCATCACCTGTGCCATGCCTATACCATCACCTGTGCCATGCCTATGCCATCACCTGTGCCATCACCTGTGCCATGCCTATGCCATCACCTGTGCCATGCCTGTACCATGACCTCAAAGTCATGCAATTTTTTTACCGCGTTTTTTGCCACGAAGCAATACCTATTACATTTTTCTTTTTGCGCCCCCCCAAAAATTTTGAGCACCAGCCGCCACTGTTTTTGATTATATTCTAGTTTTTTGAGATGCACCTGTATAAGGAGTTCAAGGTTTCCAACGATCCACTCCTGATTCAGACAAGCAGCAAGAAAAAATATTGTCATAGGTTTGAGTTTCCTTTGGTTCAATCCCTTATTATTGCATTTATCAAAGCATTTGAATTGGCAGATCTGGATCATCATACTGACAAATACGTAAACTGCTATCTGCATTTAAAGAAAATGATGTCACTTTTTCCTCTTATAGGAGAAATTAAAGACATGGTGTCAGACAATTGAAAGAAAGTAGAGAAAAAACCATCATTAACCACTTGCCTACTGTGCACTTAAACACCCTTCCCATCCAGGCCAATTTTCAGCTTTCAGTGCTGTCACACTTTGACTGACAATTGCGCGGTCATGCTACACTGTACCCATATGAAATTTTTATCATTTTTTTCACACAAATAGAGCTTTCTTTTGGTGGTATGTAATTATCTCTGGGTTTTTTATTTTTTACAAAAAAAAAGAATAAAGACAGAAAATTTTGAAAAAAAAAGAAAAGTTTTTCTTATTTTCTGCGAGTAAATTTTGAAAATAAATTTTTCTCCTTCACTGATGTGCGCTGATGAGGCGGCACTGATGGGCACTGATAGGCTGCACTGATGGGCACTGATGAGGTGGCACTTATGGGCACTGATGAGGTGGCACTTATGGGCACTGATGAGGAGGTACTAATATGCCGCACTGATGAGCACTGATAGGCGGCATTGATAGGCGGCACTGATGAGCACTGATAGGCGGCACTGCTGGGCACTGAGAGGTTGCACTGAGAGGTGGCACTGCTAGGCACTGAGAGGCGGCACTGACGGGCGGCACTGATGGGCACTGATAGGCGGCACTGATGGGCACTGGCGGATGGCACTGATGGACACTGACGGGTGGCACTGCTGAGCACTGATGGGCGGCACTGATGAGCACTGATGGGCAGCACCATCAGTGCCCACACTCAGTGCCCATAGTGCTGCCAGTCAGTGCTCATCAGTGCCTAGATGAGCAGGCACTGATGGGCACTGACTGGCAGCACTATGGGCACTGATTGTGGGCATTGATGGGGGGCACTGATGGGGGGGCAATTTGTGTATTTTTTTACCTTTAGTAATCAGGGCACTGGTGATCAGTGCCCTGATTACATTGCTGTGTGTCCCCGGCGGCTGGCGGCTCCCCCTCCTTCCTCACACTGCAGGCTCTGTGTGAGGAAGGAGCTCCGGCGATGAGAGATGATCTCATATGTTTACATATGAGATCATCTCTCATTGGACGGCTTGATCACGTGGTGAATGGCCGCTGTGATTGGCCATTCACCACGATCTGTCATTGGCTGTGTCCAAGGGACACGGCCGACACAGATTCTCCCCGATGCGCGCTCGCGGGAGCGCGCGGGGAGAGTCCTTCTGGGAGGCCGTTTAAAAACGGCCTCCCGAAAATTCTAGTCCGCGCTGCAGCCGTATATAGGCTGTAGCGCGGATGTGAGGTAGTTAAACAATCACTTTTCATTCAATACATATTTTATCCTGTGTTTAAGGCATTTCTCAGATTCTCATTAGCAGGGCAATTTTTCTAATTCATGTCACTGCCGTTTGGTCTGTTTACAACCCCAAGGAGCTTCTTAAAAGTTCTTCTGCCTTAGCTGCCTCTCTTCCTAACCAAAGAAGTTTGCATATCTTACATAATCTCAAATATATCCTGTTAATAGTCAGTAAGAGCCAGGGTCCAGTTCAGCATAGAGCAGCATTGCTTCTGATTCTGAAGGACTACAAATGGATCATAAACATCAATTGGAATGAAGTAGAGCCGAGCATGGTCTTTCTATCTTGTAGCCTGCTGCGGTACAGGGTTTGCCTAGGGACCTAGTCAAGGCAGACATGGGAGTAAGTCACACATGTGCAAGTCACAAGCAAGTCTCTAGTCTTAACCTTCAAGTCTCAACCAAGTCCCAAGTTACTGTGGTGAAAAGCAAGCAAGTCAAGCCAAGTTCCTGCTAGAAGTCAAGCAAGTCAAGTCATTTATTTGGTCAAGTCACAAATCAAGTCAAAATATTGCTTTAACACATCTTGAGAAAATGCAAATATTTAATAACTTCAAAAAGTAAAGTCATTTCGAGTCATATGTCTCAAGTCAAAGTCAAGCCTCAAGTCATGAATACCAAGTCAAAGTCAAGTCGAGTCTTTTATTAAATTTAGTCAAGCAAGTCTCAAGTCCTCAAACTGGTGACTTAAGTCTGACTTAAGTCAAGTCATGTGACTCAAGTCCCCCACCTCTGAGTCAAGGGTCATGATGTGCAGGACCTTGTGAAAAAGAAGTACGCTTCCCTGTGTGCCCAAGAGGTGGGATCAGTTCAGGATACTGAGTTAAGAGTTAATGATTACAGTGTCAAATTAATATATGAAGAGTTGGTGAAGTTTAGGACTTTCGCAGATTTATTTGCTCAGAATGCTACAGAGTCCATTGTTGGGATGGATAGGAACACACCTAGCCACCAGCTGAGGAGAAGATGAGCTTCTTCAGTATGTGTGTAGGGTAAGGGTATAAAGTGGAATTTCAGCCTGAAGTGTGTTAATAAAAGTATATATATATATAGATAGTCGCCGTAACTGTAATATATGTAAATATATATTTTCAAATATATACCAACACCTTTGTGTACTGTGCCCAAATATTTAACCATAAATCCAAAAATCTTAAAATGAAAAAAAAAAATAAAATGTCCATCCATGCAAAGAGGGGATTCCTAGAGTG
Organism: Pelophylax lessonae; assembly: GCF_965119305.1. Taxonomy (NCBI): domain Eukaryota; kingdom Metazoa; phylum Chordata; class Amphibia; order Anura; family Ranidae; genus Pelophylax; species Pelophylax lessonae. The sequence continues at coordinate 155,297,807 of NC_138777.1, forward strand.
TAATCACTCTCCTTTATATATTATTGTCCCAGTCCGTGCTGTGCATGCTGTCCACTGCAAATATTGTGTATAATCCTCCACCATCCAAAATTCTCACTGGCCTGATACGGTAACAATCAATTATAAGCGTGATCGTTCAATCCACCAGGGATCCTGTGTTCATTAATATGATCTCCCCTCTCACTCGGTCATGTAATAAGAAAATGCCATCATTGCGTAACATATTTATTCAATGTATATAAAAACATCCAATTTAAAAATGTCAATTCACATATAAAAGTGCCTTCCAACCGGCACTAAGTCTATCCAGCAATCCGTATCTGTGGCTGTCACGCTGCTCCAAGTAGTGAAGCCGTTGTGCGTTCCAATCCTCAGATTTGGTGTTACCCAAGGGCAGAAAATGACGTATGCGTCGCTCCACTATCCCTCAATGCGTTTTTCATGAATAATGCATCATCAGGAAGCTAGAGGCCTCATCTTTGTTGAACGATTTATTTAGTCACAAACCTATTCTCATTTTGTTTTAGCCCCGTACTATTGTGAATTCTGAAATGTGTGAATGCCTAACAAGCATGAATTTGTGAGAGCTATGTGCTATTTATATATAAATGCAAGTTTCAACCATTGATTCTCATTGTATAACTATTACTTCCACAAATAAATACATTTTAATTTTGGGATGAACTCTTTAATTCCTAAAATAAATTGTCCTTGCTGGGTTTTTATGTTTCTTCTTTTTCTTTATTTTTTCTTCTTCCTTTTTTTTAAACAATGCTAGTATTGTTTAATGTTCTCCTGTTTTTGGAACAGATATTATTCTCGCTCTCTCTACATATATATATATATAGATATAAATATATATATATATATATAGAGAGAGAGAGAGAGAGAGAGATATACAGTAGGGTTACCAGACGTCCTCGGTTTCCGGAGACAGTCCCCAGATTGAGGACACTGTCCCCGGTCCAAGTCTGTCCCCGGTTTTGTCCCCGGATTCAGAGCCGGATTAATGTAGACAGGGCATCCCATGCTGGCTGAGAAACAGCCTGGTGAGGCTGGGATGTAAACGCCCCCTGCTGGACGATGTCACTGCTGCTTCTGCTGCTGTCCAGTGGAGGAGAGGCAGAGCCAAACATTGACTGTGTGGAGGGCTGAGAATGGGAGATGAGTAGATGGGGGAGGGGGGGTCTGTTTGTACACAGGTGAGGGCAGTTGGGGAGCAGGGGTCAGAGCTGATGCAGTTGCATGGAGAGATGGAAAGTTTAGCTGATGCGGGTAAAGGCCTAAGAGGTGGCTAAAGAGATAATCTGTGAGAGAAGGGCGCAGAGGTGAGCTATGGATGTGGGGGAAGAAGTGTCCTCTGTTCATAGAAACCTTTGAACCCTATACTATATGCCTAACATCCTCCTGTATATTATGTAGTCCTGTGCCCAGTGTTCTGTGTATTATGTAGTCCTGTGCCCAGCGCTCTGTGTATTATGCAGTCCTGTACCTAGTGCTCTGTGTATTATGTAGTCCTGTGCCCAGTGATCTGTGTATTAAGCAGTCCTGTGCCCAGCTCTCTGTGTATTATGCAGTCCTGTGCCCAGCGCTCTGCATATTATGTAGTCCTGTACCTGGCGCTCTACGTATTATGCAGTCCTGTACCCAGCACTCTGTGTATTATGCAGTCCTGTGCCCAGCGCTCTGTGTATTATGTAGTCCTGTGCCCAGCGCTCTGTGTATTATACAGTCCTGTGCCCAGCACTCTGTGTATTATGTAGTCCTGTACCCAGCGCTCAATGTACTATGTAGTCCTGTACCCAGAGCTCTGTGTATTATGCAGTCCTGTACCCAGCACTCTGTGTATTATGCAGTCCTGTGCCCAGCGCTCTGTGTATTATGCAGTCCTGTGCCCAGTGCTCTGTGTATTATGCAGTCTTATGCCCAGCGCTCTGTGTATTATGTAGTCCTGTACCCAGCACTCACAAAAAAAATATGTTCCCAGATTTAATTTAAAAAATCTGGTCAGCTTAATATACCGTATCTCACAAAAGTGAGTACACCCCTCACATTTTTTTAAATATTTTATTATTTCTTTTCATGTGACAACACTGAAGAAATGACACTTTGCTACAATGTAAAGTAGTGAGTGTACAGCTTGTATAACAGTGTAAATTTGCTGTCCCCTCAAAATAACTCCACACATGGCCATTAATGTCGAAACCGCTGGCAACAAAAGAGAGTACACCCCTAAGTGAAAATGTCCAAATTGGGCCCAATTAGCCATTTTCCCTCCCCGGTGTTATGTGACTTGTTAGTGTTACAAGGTCTCAGGTGTGAATGGGGAGCAGGTGTGTTAAATTTGGTGTTAACGCTCTCACTCTCTCATACTGGTCACTGGAAGTTCAAAAATGGCACCTCATGGCAAAGAACTCTCTGAGGATCTGAAAAAAAGAATTGTTGCTCTACATAAAGATGTCCTAGGCTATAAGAAGATTGCCAAGACCCTGAAACTGAGCTGCAGCACATGGACCAAGACCATTTAGCGGTTTAACAGGACAGGTTCCACCTTAGAACAGGCTTTGCCATGGTTGACCAAAAAAGTCGAGTGCATGTGCTTAGCATCATATCCAGAGACTGTCTTTGGGAAATAGATGTATGAGTGCTGCCATCATTGCTGCAGAGGTTGAAGGGGAGGGGGGTCAGCCTGTCAGTGCTCAGACCATACGCTGCACACTGCATCAAATTGGTCTGCATGGCTGTCGTCCAAGAAGGAAGCCTCTTCTGAAGACGATGCACAAGAAAGCCCGCAAATAGTTTACTGAAGACAAGCAGACTAAGGACATGGTTTACTGGAACCATGTAGTGTGGTCTGATGAGACCAATATAAACGTATTTGTTTCAGATGGTGTCAAGTGCGTTTGGCGGCAACCAGGTGAGGAGCACAAAGCCAAGTGTGTCTTGTCTACAGTCAAGCATGGTGGTTGGGAGTGTCATAGTCTAGGGCTGCATGAGTGCTGCCGGCATTTGGGAGCTACAGTTCATTGAGGGACCATGAATGTCAAGATTTACTGTGACATACTGAAGCAGAGCATGAGTCCCTCCCTTCAGAGACTGGGCTGCAGGGCAGTGTTCTAACATGATAATGATCCCAAACACACATCCAAGATGACCACTGCCTTGCTAAAGAAGCTGAGGGTAAAGGTGATGGACTGGCCAAGCATGTCTCCAGACCTAAACCTTATTGAGCATCTGTAGAGCATCTTAAAACAGAAGGTGGAGGAGTGCAAGGTCTCCAACATCCACCAAATCTGTGATGTCGTCATGGAGGAGTGGAAGTGGACACCAGTGGCAACCTGTGAGGCTCTGGTGAACTCCATGCCCAAGAGGGTTAAGGCAGTGCTAGAAAATAATGGTGGCCACACAAAATATTGACATTTTGGGCCCAATTTGGACATTTTGACTTAGGGGTGTACTCACTTTTGTTGCCAGCGGTTTAGACATTAATGGCTGTGTGTTGAGTTATTTTGAGAGGACAGCAAATTTACACTGTTATACAAGTTGTACATTCACTACTTTACATTGTAGCAAAGTGTGATTTCTTCAGTGTTGTCACATGAAAAATATAATAAAATATTTTCAAAAATGTTAGGGATGTACTCACTTTTGTGAGAAGCCACTCGGCTGTCATTCCAAGGAGTGGGAGGGGACCTTCAAGAATGAGATAGGCAGTCAGAAAGTAAAAGCTGTGTAAATTCCAGTATATACACCATAGTTTGCAGATGCTATAACTTTTTAAATGTATGACAAAAATTTAGTTTATTGGATATTGTTTATAAGAAAAAGTAGAGAATGTAGTTTTTTCTCAAAACTTTTGGTCTTTTTTCATTTATATTGTAAAGAAATAAAAACTGCAGAGGTAATCAAATACCACCAAAAGAAAGCTCTTTTTTGTGGGGGGAAAAAAGACCAAAATTTTGTTTGGGTACAGCACTGCATGACCGCGCAATTGTCAGTTAAAGTCACACAGTGCCAAATAGCACAAAATGGCCTGGTCATTAAGGGGGTAAATCCTTCTGGTCCAGAATTGGCTAAAATGAGTAACGATTTTGTGTGTTTAGTATTTCCAAATGATCATAATTTTCACCACAAAAATGAAAAATGTGTACCAACATAATTAATCCAAATCAAAATGTCATTACCAAAATTCAGAGGGTAACACCACTATTCTACACAAAATAAACACCAAATATCACTGAATAAATCAAGAAACAGAACTCCTGCATGATGTAATTCCACCACCTATAGGTAAATGCCTAAAGAAATGTAGTATTTAGGTGTATGAGGGTTCCACCACCTTTGCAAATATTTCCATTAGTGTTTCACCGGGAAGGACAAGAAGCAGCCTTGTGAATTCCACACCAGCACCAACTGCAGCCTCTTATCAAGAAAAAAGCCCCAAAATTAGAGATGGTCCTATAGGAGCATGCTGATAGTAATCAGCCGGAACCAGCCTTGGAACCAGATGGCATATCACAGAATTAGGTTGGTCAATGGCATTTAGGACCTCCAGGGTACTTCTCCATTGATTAACCTTTTGCACCCCAGAGAGACTGTATAACACCATAGAGATTGAGGCTCCGTACATGTGGCACTGTAGTGACTAACTAGTTAGCACGTATGCCTTGCAGCACTCGGTCATTTGTTTGAATCCCAAGCATGGCACTATCTGGTTAGAGGTTTGTATGTTCTTCCTCTGTTATGGTGTTATAGCTTCTTTTTCACAAGGTATTATATTTCTCATGGGTTTCAAATAAAGAAAACAAAAGAAGTGACATTGTAAATAAAGTGAGTGGGGGTTTCCACCAGATCTATAACAGTTTATTTTCGGTCAGATATGGATTTATGGTGATCCTGCACCCATATTTAAATGTTGGATGCTGATGACAAATGTGCTTGTAAACAATTTGTGTGAAGCAGCCCTCACAAAGTTGACATTTTCTTATTTGTACCCTCAGCCCGGCCTAGCCAACATGTAAGTGTGGTTTCTCCCCACATGGGTTTTATTTTTGAGTTTCCACACTTATTATGTATAGTTGATATTGATAATATGCATATTTATGTATCTTTTAGACAGGCTCATGCACATCTACTCCTGATGAGTGGGCAAATATGACTCACGAAACGCGTTGAGTTAAACAATTTGAGGTTTCAATTTTTATGCAATAGTGATACTGTAATTTATATCAATATGTATTGCATTGATGTTTGTATTGGTTATTGGCCTATGCATTACACCATTTGTATGTTGTTTTTACTCAAATATACTGACTACAAGTGACTGTTGTGTCCACCTCAATTAAAGTCCCAAAGGGCAAATGTTTTCTATTTAGTAAGACACAGGAAGGAATTAATCAGCTGACCTCAATAGCACACACCTGTGGCTTCGTTCTCCCCATCCAGCAGATCCCAACCACCCCCCGCTAGGTGCACACTTTTCTAATACAATTATTCAGTGATCACTGGTCTCACTAAATACAGACATTTTCGTTTTGTCTTAAATTTATCTTATATAGATCTTTTCATTTGGAGAGTGCCAGAAATGAGAGATCAGATAACAGTCTATGGATAGAGCTGTAGTATTGAAAACACGAGAAGCGTGTCCTGGGTTCTGTTAAGCTCAGCATACACTATACAATCTGATTGTACAATCTCCTTTAGAGCTACCATCAATTATGTAGTGCAAGCTGATCGGATAGCTGGTGTGTCCCCCTATTATATAGTTTTGGTAATTCTAAAGGAGATTGTACAGAGCTTGTACAACGAGATTGTATGGTGTATGGCCACCTTTAGCAACCTAAAATGAACTAGTTGCTAACTAATTCTTGTTTGCTTTGCAACATTTTCAAAACACAAATCCAGTTCAGTAACATTTAGAAAATTAGGGGTAGAAGGGGGCGTGGCCAGCCGCAGACCTGAATCGTGGCTATGTGAGCTAGCTCCAGTGCTCAGGCTTTTTTTACAAACCAACCTGAATCAGTGGTTCACATCTCCAGACACCCAGCGACATGCCAAAAAGAGACAAGTCCCACTCTGGTCCCCAGAAACGAACAAGTTTCGTTCCTCTAGTGGAAGAATGGCAGCAGCATAATGGCGGCGACAGCCTCTCTTCTGGCCACACTGCTAGCAGAGGACAGCTGCACACAGGGGAGCAGCAGCATGACCCAGCAATTGATCCTCTCTCCCTGCAACTCCTTTCCTCCTGACTCCCCAACGACTCGCAGCCCAGCCAAAACTAAAAAACACAGGCAAGGAGAAATAGAAGAACACTGCTATGTGACACAAATCCCTGCAACTGTACCTCTATCCCTGAAACCCTAAGTGCCGGTTCACACTATTGCGATGTGAGAACACTGCGAATATACTGCGTGTTCCCGCATCGCATCCGCAGCACAGGCAGTTCATCACACTGCCATATGCGATACACTGGGGGTGTCAATTCAAAGTTAACGACACCCCCAGATCAGATTGCATATCGCAGTGCGATCTGACAGTTCGCACAGAAATCGGATCGCACTGGTGTGAACCACCATGCGATCCGATTCTGCTGCGGACCAAAAAAAGGGTCCTGTGGGAGTTGACTGCGATTGCGGTGCGAATTCAGCCAAACAAACTGTATGGCTGAATATGCACCGCACAGACATCGCATTTGATTTTAGGAGCAGTGCGCTCTGAATTACATGCGATGTCTGCCATCGCATTAGTGTGAACCGACACTTCGAGGATTTCCCTAATTCTGCTCAACCTGCTACTTTGGCTGACATGAAGGACATGCTACTGTTATTGAGGGGATCCTTACAGGCTGATTTGTCCTTTATGATCACTAATGTATCCTCTGCTGTTCCAGATCTTTCTCTGAGGTGAGGGTATCCCACACTGAATCTAAAATCAGCGATATCTGCCAGGCACATAATGATCTCATTGATGGCTTTACTGAACATGATACTACTATCCAACGTATTAATGCCAAACTTGCGGATTTGGAGGACCCCACTGGAAAATTTTGAAAGGAAATAAAATCTTGGGACCCTCTCTTCCAGAAAAACCGCATGTTATTTTTAGGAGAGCCCCATCTTTAAAAGATAGAATTGCTGCATATCCAATAGAAAAAACCAAACAGCCTGTTATGTTCGGGAACTTAAAAAGATTTTTTCCATGCAGGAAGTGTAAAACCTAATGCCAAACCTAAAAAAACTTCAACTTTCCAGTCCAAAATCACAAAGAAAACCTATCGGATAAAAAGTTTCATTACCTGCCTCACCAAGGGCTTGGTTTATCTCCTTACGTGCAAATGTTCCTTTTAATATGTTGGGGGAATGACCAGAACCTTAAGCATTAGAATAGGAGAACATTTGTCTAATATAATGAAAGGTTTTGGGGGTCACAGTGTGTTCAAACATTTTTTAAAATGTCACCACAAAAATCCGAGGTCTTTGGAGGTAATAGCTATTGAAAAATATGCTCCACATTGGAGGGGTAGTAATTTGAAAATAAGTATTTCTAGGAGAGAGACATATTGGATTATTAATTTTAAAAGCTATAGGCCCCTGAGACTCAACGTAGAATGGGATATCAATGCCCATATTAATAATGGTTTAGAAACCAAAAATTATCACCCATTCCTGTTAGATAACTAGTTAGGAAAAAGGGTTAACTAAAGAGTTGAGGATTAATATTTATCAACATTTAATATAGTGTAGATATGTAATTGGTTTGATAAAGGATACTATGTGTTTAGATTATTCATAATAATTTTTTTCTGATGGAAACAATTCTCTTTTGGATTATGTGATTTTGCATTAATATTCTCTATTTGCAGATATATTTAGGAACTCATTTAAGTTATACAATTATGGACCTTTAAAATTTGTGAAAAAGATTCCAAAAATGTCTTTTGTAATCCATTTTAGTAGAAAATATATTTTTATATTTTTCCTTATATCTTTCTTTATATTTTGATCTTAATTTTTTTATTTTTTATTAATTTTCATAAAATATTTTGACATATGCTTTCTGTGGTTTTTGATCGCTTTTTATACAGAAAATTGTCCTATGGATTTATTATTCCTCCGATCTCTCAACAGTGTGGAAGAAAAGATTGTATGAACAACAGCTGATGAACAGAGGCGAAGACAAGAAGTCTCCTATTTCTGACATATGGAGTCCCTTGCCTGACACCGGAAGTTAAAATGTAATCGGCTGTAAAAGGAGTGTTTTTGGCATCTTGTGCTTCACTCCAATCCCAGTTGATGCCTGATTAGTGGAAACACGTCGGAGGGAGGCAACCAAGTTACCACAGTTCTTGGTCCGCACTTTTATGTTTTTAGAAGTTTGTATTGATGTAAGTGTAATGGTCTTTTAATAAATGGTTTTAAGAGGTAATGCACTATTCCAGTATTCTTCTTCCCATATGCGCTCCAGCTGATCTCCTTTATGAAATCAAAGAGAGTGTAGAAATCGTCCCTGACTGAACCTCTTGTGGAGAGAGCAGAGGATCGAATGCAAACCGCCTGGCTGGGGAACTGACAAGCCTTTCCTGGTGTGATTAAACCAAAGGGCAGGAGGAGAGTGAGCTCACGATACTAGGAATATGGAGATGGATTAATAACATATGCCATCAAACTGCTGTATTCTGGTATGAGGCTAATCTATACGTCATTGTTTGAAAGAGTCATTGGTGAATGTCATTTTCTTCATTTTCACCAGTAAGTCCTTGAAAATATTGGGAATACTATTGGATAACGTTTTTTGCTCTGATAGAAGTGCCAGCATGAAGGACTAAGAATTTTTTACACTTCAAATGCTTATCTGCACCTAAAGACAATTATCTGGAGCTGGATCTTAGCAAAAATATTTTTTTATGATACAGTCTCTTGAGCTAACATTGAGAGACTGGTGTTCGTAGTTACACACAAAAAAGTGAACTCATATTGTTTAACCAGCAATGCACATTTTTTTGTTTTATATTTATTGAACATTGATACTTTGTTTTCCACTTTCACTTAGAGCCCATTCACACTAGCGCGACTTGTGAGGCGACATGTGTGCCCTCAAGTCGCCCCAAGTTGCTTGACATAACAAAATCAATGTTAATCAATCAGTGCCGTCTTAATTGGCACTACTGAAGTCGCTCCGACTTCAGAAAAGGGTCCTGTACTACTTTGAGGTGACTTGTGATCCGACTTGTCCCATATACTTCAATGGGAGTCGCCTCCTTATCTTAATTGAAGCGACTTGTGATCCGACTTGTGATCCGACTTTCCATAAAAATGGTCCTGAACAAGAAAAAAAGAGCATTTTTCTTATAATTTTTAGTAGCACATGAATATGGCTTCTCTACACCTGGCCGTTTTTCTTGCAGGCATTTATCGAGCATTTTTGGAGGCAGGCATGACTTTTTTTTGGATTTAGTGTCTGGGGAGTCTAAAAAGTGTACCTGTGAAGATTCAGCTCTGTAGCATGTCCAGAACCCAAAAAAATATATAATTTTTCTTATAATTATTAATACAGCAGTGTGGCGGCTTCTCTACACCTTGAATTTTTTCTTGTAGGCATTTATCGGGTATTTTTGGAGGCAGGCATGACTTTTTTTGGATTTAGTGTCTGGGGGGTCTAAAAGGTGTACTTGTGAAGTTTCATCTCTGTAGCATGTCCAGAACCAGAAAAAAAAGATAATTTTTCTTATAATTTTTAGTAGCACAGGCATATGGCTTCTCTCCACCTGGGCGTTTTTCTTGCAGGTATTTATCGGGCATTTTTGGAGGCAGGCATGACTTTTTTTGGATTTAGTGTCTGGGGGGGGGTCTAAAAAGTGTACCTGTGAAGTTTCATCTCTGTAGCATGTTCAGAACCAGAAAAAAAGAGCCACACTGCTGTATTAATAATTATAAGAAAGATGATATTTGTTTGGGGTTCTGGACATGCTACAGAACTGAAACTTCACAGGTACACTTTTTAGACCCCCCAGACACTAAATCCCAAAAAAGTCATGCCTGCCTCCAAAAATGCCCAATAAATGCCTGCAAGAAAAACGGCCAGGTGGAGAGAAGCCATATTCATGTGCTCATAAAAATTATAAGAAAAATTCTCTTTTTTTTCTGGTTCTGGACATGCTACAGAGATGAAACTTCACAGGTACACTTTTTAGACCCCCCAGACACTAAAGACATGCCTGCCTCCAAAGACACCCAAAAAATGCCTGATAAATGCCAGCAAAAAAAAAAACAGGAAAGGGAAATTAGGTCACAACACATCATATTCTGATTGGCCAAATACAAAGTCGTCTCGCGTAAAATAATTCACAAGTCACGCTGAAGTCGCCTGCAGTCGCGCTAAGTCACGCTATGTCGCGCCGAACTCGCACTGAAGTCGCGCTAGAAGTCGCCCCTTATGAGGCGACTTTAGTGGTCGCGGCAGTGTGAACCAGCACTTACGTTTTTTTGAAGTGTTGCCAATTTTGGTTTATTGCACCCACTGATATATTAGTATAATTCTCAGAGAGTGGGATTCAAGTGTTCACACACTCAGATTTGAATGGGAAATAGCACTTAAGGAATGTTTCACTTTAACAATTATAGATAAGGGATATTAACCCCTTTTTCTTTTAGACAGCGTACTAATATCTGAACATTTATTCTCTTTTAGACCTAGTGTTCAGGGTCTTTTTTTAGCTGCAGCAGTCTTCACAGATTGTGTGGTTAGCGCACCTTTTTTTTTTTCTATAAACCTTAAACACTTCTCACACCAAACTAAATTGTACATCTCCTACCACCAAATTTCCCTGACCAATCACTTATTTTCAAACTGTTATCTCTTCTCTTCTCTTAATCTCACACATTGGCACAAAGCTGCAATCTGATCTGTTGAAGATATCTTTAAAGACAACACACTACCCCCTTTCTAGAACTCTATCATAAATTCAATCTTCACCAGAATACTACCGTCATATCCAAATACATCATTTTTGTAAGACAAAAAAATACTAACAAACCTCCAACTTGATACTTCTGTATACCAATACATCACTTGAACCAAAACCTCAAAAAGGGGTATCTCCATCTTTTATAAAATGTTTAGCTTATCTTTTTCATTCACTACAACATCAACGATACTCTGTTGGGAGAGAGATTTGGACATTCAAATCCCTGACACTTCTTGGAAATCTGCAATCACAGGGACCTTTAGCGCAACCAGATGCGCAGATCATTGGGAACTTTTTCAAAAGATACTACATAGATACATAGATGGTATCTCACACCTTACCGTCTTTTAAGAATGCATTCATCCGCCTCTCCTGACTGTTGGCGCTCTTGTGGCTCTATAGGTTCACTGATGCATATCCTGTAGTACTGTCCCTCACTGGGATCATATTGGAACCAAATATTTAAATGTATCTCTGAGTTCACCCCAGACCCTATACCTCCCTCTGTGGAAATGGGTCTCCTTCATATCAGTATAAATTCTATACCTATAACGTCCAGAACTGTAATAATTCATATCCTCTTAGCAGCTAAATTGAATATTACTCAAAACTGGAAATCGTTCTCTATACCTAACTTGTCTGATGTAGTTAATGATCTAAATCGTATTTGCTCGTTAGAACACACCTTCGCTATTAAAAACGACATGTTTTCATTCCACCTGGCATGTATGGTTATCCCATAAACTGTATTCCAACTGAATATAGACTTTGTCAACCTACACTGAAACTATCAGTACCCACTTGAATGAAAATATATAAGATTTTTCAATAATCCTCGTAATACTTTAATACTAGTTATATACCATATGTGCTGTACCTCCTTGACTGTGGATGTTTGTTACTGTTTAACTGTTTTTCTTGAGGATGATGTCAATTATCCCCACTTTGCCTTGCTACCTTTTTCTTTTCCCTTGGACACCTATAAACATACTGATAAATATTAAGTAGGAGTTGGCCATATTGCCTCAAAGCCCACGGCACAGTTTGTTCCCAGATGGGGTGCCTCGGATGGGTATTCAATACCCTTACAGTAAGCCTAGCATTTACTGTTCAAATTTCACTGTGTTATTGTTTGCCATTGTACTCATATACACAACTTTACATTATATGTTCTATTGCATAACAGAAGGCACTAACGTCTTTTCTTTTTTTTCTATTATCTTATTGTTTGTACCTATATGTGTGAAAAAATTCAATAAAACGATTGGAATTAGAAAGTAAGGGGTAGCTCTTAATTGTCCAGGGAACTCTACATAGCTTTGTGGAGTGAAGTTGTGCTGTCTGCCACAAGTGGGTGTAACAACACGAATTTGATCGGAAAAAAAATCAGTGTGGGGATCCCCCCAATCCAAACCAGGCTCTTAGGTCTCTATTATATGATAAAAAATTGTTAATGTCTAAATAGAATTTTATTAGAATGTTGACTTCTAGTTATATATGTTTATGCTTTTACCATGGTACTATTATACATTTTGATCAAGCATAAATCTGATCAAGTATAAATCTGATCAACACAATGGCTTAATAGTTAGCGCTCTGATCTAGCAACAGTCAGGTCATGGGTTCAAATGCTACCTATCACATCCCTAAAGTTTCAATGGCGAATGGATATGTGTGTAGGCAAAAGCATATTTGCCATCAGCGTGATACAACTTATCTCTCACTGATGGCACTTATGCATTTGCCAAAGCACATAGGCATTTGCCATAGTAATTCTAGGGAGGTGGTAGCATGGGTGGCATTTCAACGTGTGACCTTAATGCTGCTAGCTAAGGGTGCTAGAGTTTAAGCCACTGCGTTGAATACAATTACGCCTAGATTATAAAGAAGTACCACGATTACACAATGAACAGATATAAATAGAAATTAACATTTTCATGAAATACAAATTTGACATAAAAAAGTTTAACATATATAGAGTAGTGATATAACTCTTATATCAATGATAATATAAATATCAGCAAAAGAAGCAAAACAAGTCACATTTACAAATTTTTAACAATTTAGCAATGATCTTGCATTTGTATTTTAGGGGAATATAGATTACCTTGAGCTTTGTTCATTCATTAATTATGGTACTACTGTATATTCTAAGCATAACTGTGCTCATATCAATGTCTTGGTGGGTAGCACTCCTACCTAGAAAGCCTCAAACCATGGGATCAAATCCCAAGCATGGTATCACCTGCTTACATTTTAAACAGCAGAGTATGCTTGGGATTTGAACTCATGAACTAAGAGCTTTTTGCTCATGAGCACAGACCACTAAGCCAAAATGCCAAGTACAATTAAACTTGCATAATAGTTTAGTACGATTAAAGAATGAACATAGATAATTAGAACTCTATAGTCTCTTAAAAAATAAATGTAACATGAAAAAAAAAAATGAACATATAACAGATATTTAACTGTGAATGATAAATACATGTAACCTCATGGAATAGCAGACATTATTCTGTAATAATCTTTCAGAACAGCATTTGTTAGCAAAAGAAGAAAACATACTATGCACAATAATTGTAATATAAATAAATAGCCACACACAAGGTAGAGCACACCCCCATTATTGACATACAGTATCTCACAAAAGTGAGTACACCCCTCACATTTTTTGTAAATATTTTATTACATCTTTTCATGTGACAACACTGAAAAAATGACACTTTGCTACATCCTAGATGGATGAAGCAGCTGCATCATCACCGTGCTCGGTCCACACTGCCGGCGGTCGGGCTCTCCTGTCCCTCTTTGTACAACTATGCCGGATTATTTCTATCTACATGTAAGTAAAACCTTTTTATTGAATAAAGTGTTTTAAGGTAATGCACTATTAGCCTTTATTCCTTTACATGTCATACTTGGAAAGTTCGGTGCTACATGTGAGGAGTTAAGTTGCATGAATTGATGCTGCTGAAGGCATTTGGTGCATCCATTGAGGCTCAGCTCATCCCACCACATAGGATATATATCCGCACTAAGTTAATTTGGTTCTGATAAGCAGCCATTCATCAGTTAGATCACCGTGGGGTTGCATGTAACACTTTATTCTGTCAGCTGTGTTCACTCACTGCTCACTTCACGTCAGCCAGACCTTTAATGAACTTTTTCTTCACATTGTGCTTATTTCATTTATAATTTGGATTTTGAGCACCATCTTTTGCTACATGCATTCATGCTTATAGCTCACAAATTTTCACAGCACTTATTTTTAAGAACATAAGTCCCATTTAATAATTGTTTTGTTTTTTCATTTCATTGGCATTATTATTATGTCTTTATGAAACACCTATATTATTAGCGCACTAGCATATATTTACAATTTATTCTTTCCCACGGTTCAGGGATTTCTAAGTGCTGCTTTTGTATCATTTGACTAGCGCATCCTATTTTTATCATTTACTGATTTTTTAATGCCATTACTTATTGCTGTTTTTATGGATTACCAAGTTTACATTAATCTAGCTAAGACAAAGTCCCACAACACCTCGCCATGTGTGTCCAGACCACCTTAATATGTGTAGGTATAAAGGTTAAAATAACCAATTAAGAGAAACCAGGCTCAAGGGCTTTGGTACTTCCAATATTCCTTGTGATGATGGAAAACTGAAAAACAACAAGATAAAGGGAAACTCAGACCCTAGTGCAAGTAAATCTTTTATTAATTGAAGCTCTCCTCCTCTTAATATTCTCTCTCTGGGAATTGTAGTCCATCACTCCACTATCCTCATACCAAGATTATTTCTCTAAACTACATCTCCCACAGCTCAATGTGGCCTGTACCAAAGTCTGTAGAGTTCATTCTATCTGTTAGTTCCCTCTGCTGGCTGGAGGTGGAACAGTATTAACTATATTGACTTGACAGTGTGGTGAGAGCACAAAGAGCAGCTGCAGCACAGCGTCCTTAACGGCTCCTCCTGTTTAGCCAGGTCCCTGGCTACATATACCCAGTACATATCTGCAATAAAGGCACATTTGTCTGTGTTTTATCCAATTAAAAATGCAAAAGTACAGAAAGTTATCTGTTAATCCTGCCAAAAATGTTATCTTATAACACCCTGTAGTGAGCTAACAACACAGCGCTTGTACTGCACTAAAATTTCTTTGAAAACGTCTTCTAGGACGAAACGTCGTTAGGTCACGGCGTGCTGACATCATCCCTGGAGGTGTTTCAAGCGAGCGGATGTGCCTTGCCGTCCGGCCGGCGGCTTCTCATGCTCCTTTGCTTTTAACATATTGTAAGTGTCTCTCTTTTATCTAATAAATTAGTGGTACGGTTTTACACTATTGGCGCTTTTCTTTATATTTGGGATTACTCTGTCCACCCACTGGGATATTGACTCAACCTTTGGGATCATCTTTACCCGGACTCTGCTGTGTGAGTCCTTTACTGGTGGTGATCATCGGTGAATTGGATCGGCTAATACCATACATTGTGCAAACATCATCTGAGTTTGGTAAGGGGCCTGGAGTGTTAGTGTTGGTGGTCCAAGAGTATTTGGGCTTAGCCTTATCTGCCTATACCCTCCTTTCATCTGGTAAGCGGCTGTCATATTGGTGGTGGTTTCTTCCAATTTATTTCTCACCCTTCTCTATGATCACTCATTGGGAGAGTGTATATGTCTGCACAATTATTCTTTCTGGTAAGCAGCCTCATAATTGGTGACGGATTATACACCTATTGCTCGGTGTAATATAGGGTGTATAAGGTTTTAATATCGTTGTGGTTTTATGCTATGGCGTTTTTTCTTTTTTTCCATGATTTATGACCTATCTTTGTGAGTTCATCATATGAGTTTCTTCAATCAAGTTCACTCTTTCATGATTTATTTCTGCAATCCTTTATTGTCAGTCCGGTAAGCACATCACCTATCAGTTTTGGATTCCTAAAGTGTGGATTTATTAGTCACATCAACTTGGAGTTTTACCTGCTTTACTAGGACTTTTGCACTGGGACTTGATTCACTCTTTCATTAATTTTTTGTTTTGTTTTTTGAACATTGATTTGTTCATTTTTCACTCAGCACGACTTATTTTGTACAATATTTTTAGGGTGTGGTCACACTTGAAGTTGCTGCTAGATAATTACCATTAACCTATAGCGCAGTTAACCCCCCCCCCCCCTTTTTTTACTAAAATTTTATTTTATTAGCTTTGCCCAGTTCTCCTTCGGACTAACAAAGAACACATTCCACATATGTTATGACGAAGAAGAGAGGGGAAGGTGTTCTGTAGTCCAGAGAACTGAGCAGAGCTGACAACAATACTTTGGATTTCAGTGTCAGCTTATATGGAATGTTTTTAAAGGGATACAACATAGGAGAATGTGCATTTATTGCAGAGATGTACTAATTTTTTTTCCCATTTTTCCCAGTCTTTACCATTTAGGATTATACTTGAAACAGCTATACTGTATGCTAACTTTTCCTTATGACCTCTGCCTCTGTGTTCCAGGCACAAGCAACCTTTGGTCTGTGCTATCAGCATGTGATAAGCCTAGTTCAGAGAACAGTGAGATGTGGCATTAGTCATATATGCACAGGCTCCAGCATGCAAAGCTCTTAGTCATAAAGCATTCCAGTATAATAATCACAAGGCTGGACAGAAAGTATTTAGAGGAAGAAGTCACATCCTACTTGTTTCTTATGTGTTCACAATACAATAGGGCATGGTGGATATGTAAAGTACAGTGTGTACTGTCTTATAAAACACAACTTGCCTACAAGAAGCTGTCTTCCACAAGTGCAGGTCGCTGAAAGAAGGAAAATTTGTTACAACACTCATCATAAAGCCAAGCTAACAAACGGATAAGAAAAAATATATTTTATTCTTTGAAGCAGCAAACCAAAAAGGTAAGAAAATACACTGTGCCGACTGCTGAAGGATATCTTGGATTGCCAGCTGAAGACCTTTGCGTATATTTAACTCATCTTAACTACTTTGCCCTTTCCAAAGCAACAATGAATAATAATAAATTCAGAAGGGCATATTCCCTGCGCATCCCACGCTCTCCAAAACCTTCAACATTCCTTGATTCTTCTGGAGTTTATGATCGATTGGATGAGGTGGAAATTCAAGATGACCACCATGGTCAAAACGAGAGCTCAGGAAACAGGGACAATAGCTTTTCCTTAGAAATTCCTTTGATCTTGGAAGCACCAAAGCTTCAATATTGCAGGAAGAAGTGGAGTTCAAAAAGTCTGCGTTTACCAAAGACACGGCAGACAGAAGCAGTATCTAACTGCCAAGCTCAAGAAGTAACACATTTGGACCAAAGCCTTCAAGATTCAAATCAAGAAAATGAAAAATTCAGCTCTAATGATGAGCGAAGATTGTCAAGTGACTCACAGAGCTACCAAAAAGGAGAAGATGAAGGAGAAAAACAGAAGGGCAAAAAGATGAAACATTATAAAAAGGTAGGTTGTTCACACTTTTTTTCCTATGCGACAAAAGAGTACCTTTTATCACCTAAATTCTCAGGTCATTTTGTCTCTGCATCTCAGACACCACAGAGAGTAAAACAAATAAACATTAAGCCTTTTTTCCAACACAAGCCCATGTATTTCATAAGGCTACGTTCACATCTTGGCGTTGCTATTTACAGGCGTTTTTTTAGGCGTTTTTTCAGGTGTTTTTATGGGCGTTTTTTCAGGCGTTTTACAGGCGTTTTTACAGGCATTTTTGTGCAGGCATTTTTAGGTTGACTAGTAACCAATGGAGAAAAAATAAAAACGCCTGTAATCTGCCCAAAAAGAAGCTAATTTGAGTACTTTTTTGAGCGTTGGGCGTTTTGCTTAAAACATCAAAACACTCAGATGTGAACAGGGGCCCTTGAAATGAATAGGATTTGTATTGTTGGGCATTTTTTGAGCTGATCCTAGAGCAGAAAAACTCCCCAAAAACGCCCCAAAAACGCCTACATGTGAACTTAGCCTTAAGGAGTAATTCTGTTCTTCATCTTAGGAATTTGTGTCCTTAATTTCACATACACAAGTTCCCATTACAGGTCACGTT
This sequence comes from Pelophylax lessonae, assembly GCF_965119305.1. Lineage (NCBI taxonomy): Eukaryota > Metazoa > Chordata > Amphibia > Anura > Ranidae > Pelophylax > Pelophylax lessonae. The sequence goes on from NC_138777.1 coordinate 155,315,841, forward strand.
TCAATAGGGTATTCATTTGTAAATGTACCATACTCATTGTATTAATATCATTTTGTCAACCTAAAATGTTATTAAATAAGTTTTATTTTGTCAATCTTGTAATCAATATAATAACATGAGAGGCAAATATAATATGTTGAATGCACTGGCAGCTAGTTGTCATATAAGCAACAATGAATACAGATTTTAGAACTGAGTTACCCTAATTGACTTAAATTACCATTTTGTACTTAAAAGGAATGTAATATTTTAATGTTAATTAGTCAGGGTGATGTCATGCATACCTGAACTTTGAGCTCATAATAAAGGAATCACCATGCTGGAAAGTTTTCAGTGACCTTTGAGACAATTAAATTGATTTTTTTTGTGCTAGAACAATTTGTTTCTTTGTTCTCACTCATAGTTTGTACATTAGAGTGGGAAATTATTTTAATGCTTCCTTAGAATCAACAATCATGTGATTTCTTAGTTACTCCTTTCTCACTTAAAAAATAAATAAATAAATAAATATATATATATATATATATATCTATACACACACACTGTATTGCCAAAAGTATTGGGGCGCCTGCCTTCACACGCACATGAACTTTAATGGCATCTCAGTCTTAGTCTGTAGGGTTCAAAATTGAGTTGGCCCACCATTTGCAGCTGCAACAGCTTCAACTCTTCTGGGAAGGCTGTCCATAAGGTTAAGGAGTGTGTCTATGGGCATGTTTGTCCATTCTTCCAGAAGCGCATATGTGAGGTCAGGCACTGATATTGGACGAGAAGGCCTGGCCCACAGTCTCCGCTCAAATTCATCCCAGAAGTGTTCTATCGGGTTGAGGTCAGGACACATCAAGCTTCCTAGACCCCAAACTCGCTCATCCATGACTTTATGGACCTAAAGCAGGCATGTCCAACCTGCGGCCCGGGGGGCGCATGCGGCCCAGAACCACCGGCAATGCGGCCCACTGCCCCCTGACATTTTTTTTTTTTTGCTGGGGAGGAAGGAAATCGAGTCGGGGCATGGCCACAGAGGTTTCCAGCTAACTGTAGGCAGAGGCTGCCTCGGAGGGGATCATCCTCTAGTTGTGTTAAATTAGTGCTGGTGGGGCGCTGCAGCGCGGGAAGGGCGCAGCAGCGTTTTATTACTTATATACCTTAACTATAGTATATATTTTATATGCGGCCCGAGAAAATTTCTCTACACTCAATGTGGCCCAGAGAAGCCAAAGGGTTGGACACCCATGACCTAAAGCAAGGTCCATACAGACATGAATAAGCGAGTTTGGGGTGGAGGAACTTGACTGGCCTGAACCCGAAAGAACACTTTTGGTATGTTGACGAGCGGAGACTGCAAACCAGGCCTTCTCGTCCAACATCAGTGCCTGACTTCACAAATGTGCTTCTGGAAGAATGGTCAAACACTCCCATAGACACACTCCTAAACTTTGTGGACAGCCTTCCCAGAAGAGCTGAAGCTGTTATAGCTGCAAAGGGTGGGCCAACTGAAAACTGAACCCTACAGACTAAGACTGGGATGCCATTAAAGTTCATATGCATGTAAAGGTAGGTGTCCCAATACGTTTATAGTGTGTATATATATATATATATATATATATATATATATATATATATATATATATATACTGCTCAAAAAATTAAAGGAACACTTTTTAATCAGAGTATACCTTGAAGTCAATTCAACTCCTGGGATATTGATCTGGTCAGTTTAGAAGCAGAAGGGGTTGTTAATCAGTTTCAGCTGTTTGGTGTTAATGAAATTAACAAGAGGTGCACTAGATGGGCAACAATGAGATAACCCCCAAAACAGGAATGGTTTTACAGGTGGAGGCCACTGAAATTTTTTTCTCTTCTCATCTTTTCTGACTGTTTTTCATTAGTTTTGCATTTGGCTAGGGTTGGCATCACTACTGGTAGCTTGTAGCGATATCTAGACCCTATAGAGGTGGCACAGGCTGTCCAACTCCTCCAGGATGGTATATCAATAAGTGCCATTGCCAGAAGGTTTGCTGTGTCTCCCAGCACAGTCTTAAGAGCATGGAGGAGATTCCAGGAAACAGGCAGTTACTCTAGGAGAGCTGGACAGGGCGGTAGAAGGTCCTTAACCCATCAGCAGGACCGGTATCTGCTCCTTTGTGCAAGGAGGAACAGGATGAGCACTGCTAGATCAAAATCATCTCGAGCAGGCCACTGGTGTGAGTGTCTCTGAACAAACAATCGGAAACAGACTTCATGAGGGTGGCCTGAGGCCCAATGTCCTCTACTGGGCCCTGTGCTCACTGCCCAGCACTGTGGAGCTCGATTGGCCTTGACCACCAGAATTGGCAGGTCTGCCACTTGTGCCCTGTGCTTTTCACAGATGAGAGCAGGTTCACCCTGAGCACATGTGACAGACGTGAAAGGGTCTGGAGAAGCCATGAAGAATGTTATGTTCCCTGTAACATCGTTCAGCATGACCGGTTTGGTGGTGAGTTAGTGATGGTCTGGGGAGGCATATCCATGGAGGGACCCACAGACATCTAGAAGCTAGACAATGGCACCCTGACTGCCATTAGGTATCGGGATGAAATCCTTGGATGCATTATCAGACCCTTTGCTGTGGGTCCTGGGTTCCTCCTAGTGCATGACAATGCCCGGCCTCATGTGGCGAGAGTATGCAAGCAAGAAGGTACACTGTCAGTGCTCTGCACCTATTCCCTGTGCTCAAAGTGGTGCAATCCTCTATCCAACTCGACTTGTAGATGAGAACAAATCATTCGGCAACCTTCTAATGCTTCAGCCTTGCAGCCCCTCACTAGACCAGGGTAGTCTGAAAACACTGTGAAACGACAAACAAACACAAGGGCGCACCGGCCTAGTGCATTATCCTTAAAACAGATTTATTAAAATGATGTATTAAAATTACTCACAAACAAGTTCTTGATAAAAGGCACATCAAACAAGCATAAAATCCTCAGCATCGAGATCGGGATTCCATCGTCCCCCGAAGCTGTACAGGCTTACCGGTTTCGAGGCAGCGCCTCTTCTTCAGAGCCTCAATGGAATCCCGATCTCGATGCTGAGGATTTTATGCTTGTTTGATGTGCCTTTTATCAAGAACTCGTTTGTGAGTAATTTTAATTCATCATTTTAATATATCTGTTTTAAGGATAATGCACTAGGCCGGTGCGCCCTTGTGTTTGTTTGTCGTTTCACAGTGTTTCCAGACTACCCTGGTCTAGTGAGGGGCTGCAAGGCTGAAGCATTAGGTTACCAAATGATTTGTTCTCATCTACAAGTCGAGTTGGATAGAGGATTGCACCACTTTGAGCGCAGGGAATAGGTGCAGAGCACTGACAGTGTACCTTCTTGCTTGCATACTCTCGCCACATGAGGCCGGGCATTGTCATGCACTAGGAGGAACCCAGGACCCACAGCAAAGGGTCTGATAATGCATCCAAGGATTTCATCCCGATACCTAATGGCAGTCAGGGTGCCATTGTCTAGCTTCTAGAGGTCTGTGGGTCCCTCCATGGATATGTCTCCCTTGTGTTTGTTTGTCGTTTCACGGCGAGAGTATGCAGCCAGTTCCTGAAGGATAAAGGAATTGATACAATTAAATGGCCCGCACGCTCGATTGCCCTAAATCCAATAGAACACCTCTGGGACATTATGTTTCGGTCCATCAGACACTGCCAGGTTGCACCTCAGTCTGTTCAGGAGCTCAGTGATTCCCTGGTCCAGATCTGGGAGGAAATACCCCAATAGACCATCCACTGTCTCATTAGGACCATGCCCCAAAGTTGTCAGACATGCATACAAGCACATGGGGGCCATACAAACTACTACAAACATTTTGAGTTGCTGTAATGAACTTTCAGCAAAATGGACTAGCCTGCTGAATAATTTTTTCACTTTGATTTTTGGGGTGTCTTTGAATTCAGCCCTCTGTAGGTTGATAATTTTAATTTCCATCAAACGATGTGGCATCCTTTCATTCTTAACACATTTCCCAGTTTATATCAGTATAGATATCCAGCATGATATTTTTTCCCATTTATCTGATGTGTTTTCAAAGTGTCCCTTTAATTTTTTTGAGCAGCGTATATAAAACAGTGTATTTAGTTGTTCATTTAAGCTTTTTTTTTTCCACAAAAAAAAATAGCAGAAATTAGAAAATAAAGAGTATACATTCTGTTTCTTAATCTGTCATGTGGCTGCCATTGCCGTTCTCTTTCTGAAAATGTAAGATTAATGGCACTGTTTGGCTTCAATACTTACCTGGAACAATCTTGTAACAAATGAAAGTCAGAAAAAATCAAATTCTTTATCTCTATATACGTTCTAGAAAGTTGACTCAAAAAGTAGTGAAGGAAAAGCATTAGCATGGTAGCCAGGATTGTTTTTCCTGTGCCTGCTTTCCTTTAAGTCAAAATACAAATCACATAAAAAAGTGTAAAATGCATGAATAACAAATTTGTTAATTTTAAATAAAGTTCATGAAAAACTACAATAGCCGGTGGCATTTTGCTTGTCATCCTTTAACTGTTTATTATGAAAAGTGAACTTTTGGACAAACCATTTTCAGCATGTGTGTAACTGAATGTAATGGTGCCTAACATTATAGGCATCTACTCAATCCAAATGACATGTATGATCAGTGCTGACCAACCCCAGAGATGTGAGTCAGCGATCTGCTGTACTTCCCAAATCTTTTCATTCTGGGAAATCCCTTGTCACTCCACATTTGTTACACAGCAGTTTCGACTATGTGAGGTGTACTGCTTTTTACGTACAGTTGTGTGACACAAGGGACTGTAACCAACATGGTATAATTACTTTCCAAATATAAAAATATATTTCCCATACAATTTTACATAAAATGACACAACTATATGCCTATTATGACAGTAAAAATAAGTACAAAAGCTCAAGCTTTGGTTTACCTGTATTACCTGTATAACCACTTAAGCCCCGGAAGATTTTACCCCCTTCCTGACCAGGGCCTATTTTGCGATTCGGCACTGCGTGAGTTTAACGGACAATTGCGCGGTCGTGCGACACTGTACCTAAACTAATTTGACATCCTTTTTTTCCCACAAACAGAGCTTTCTTTTGGTGGTATTTGATCACCTGTGCGATTTTTACTTTTTGCGCTATAAACAAAAAAAGAGCGTCAATTTTGCAAAAATAACAATATTTTTCACATTTTTTTATATGAAATTCCCCAAAAAAATGTAAAAATCTAAATTTTTTAACATTTTAGGCCAATTTGTTTTATGCTACATATGTTTGGTAAAAAAAATCGCAAAAAGCATATTTTGATTGGTTTGCGCAAAAGTTATTGCGTTTACTAACTAAGGGAAAGATTTCTGTCATTTTTGGTGTTTTTTTTAACGCGTAATTGCGGCGGTCTGCGATTTTTTTTGCGGTACTGCGACATTGCGGCGGATAGATCGGACCCTTGACTGACATTTTTGACACTTTTGGGGTTACCAGTGACATTACTACAGTAATCAGTGCTATACATATGCACTGTTACTGCAAAATGACACTGGCAGGGAAGGGGTTAACTTTATTGGGGAAGGAGCGGTTAAGTGTGTCCCTAGGGGCGTGCTTCTAACTTTGATTGGACATGGCTACTGCTGTAGGAACAGTGATCAACGGTCCTACATAGTAGAACCGTATGATCACTATTCATACACAGGGGAGAATGACAGGCGGCTTGTTTACATTAGCCTCCTGCCTTTCTCCCTTCACGGCGGACGATCGCGAGTGACCGGTGGACATCGGGTCCGCCGGTCACACGCACAGACTTCCCAGGGAACGAGCCGGGGCGGGCGCGCGCCTCCACGGGCGCGTGCTCGCCAGCTATTGGCTCACAAGCAAGTGACAGGCGAGTGACGTACCCATACGTCACTTTGCCTGGCCGGGGCTGACCACCGCAGTATATGTACTTGCGGCGGTCGGCAACCGGTTAATTAAAATTAAAATTTTAGCTTTTTAAAAAAAACTACTTCAGGGTAAGGACCATGTGACCATCTGCTTTTCCTTTTTAATGCAGTGCTACATTCTTAAGTGGCCAAACCCTGTCACAGAGGCGAAGGGTAAGGGTAATTAACCCTATGTAAATTTCCACCCACACTGACCCAGAATTTGGAGAAAGCCCCAGAGGATGAATTACCCTGTAAACGAATAAACAGTGCACGAAGCAAGCTATCATTTGAAACAGAAGGGGCAAAGTACAAATTCACATTACCTTTACCCATCCCCAAAACTTCCCCTCATCTACACCTGTCCCCCAGCTTGTTCATTTACCCCCCTCATCTTAGACAGTATATACAAAAATGTGAACCTCAGTGGGACTTTTAGGGCAGAAAGGGAGAAAGTATGCACTGCAAAATAAAAAAATCCAAAAGCTTTATTGATGTCCAGAGATAAAATATGACCAAAAGGTCATATGGAAATCATCCAATAAAATGAAGTAGCATGTTGGTGTACAATAAAGATATATGAGTCTATATGAGCCCCAATGAGTAGTGATTAAACTGTACACTTTCTTAATGTGATAAGAATTTAGAGGGTATTTCAAGCAAGGAAAGATCTGGAATAGTCTTAGATGAAATTAAAGGACTGTCCTTTCCTCTATGGAGAAAAGGGAATGATTTCTAATCAATTGCAAAGAGTTTTCATATGTTGGATAACATCCATAAGCAAGAACGTCTGACCATTCCTCATGCTTATTACTTTTCAGGTACTAACCCTTACACTACTCAGTTTTTGCATTATTTATAAAACCTGGTTGTGTATAAAGGACTGTGTTTTCTCATTTAAGGGCCTGTAACTTGTGTGTGATATTTATGCACAGGAATCCATGAAATTGCTACTATTTGGGAACCATTTATCTGCTATCCTAAAGAGGAGCTTTTCTGTGGAAGCTGTGCATAAAAAATGCATATGGCAGAGGACTAGCCACCAATAATGGCTATAAGCCTTGTTCCACACTGTGGCATGTTGATAGAGTAGGGGGGCTTTGCATCTTCATGTCAGAACTGACCCCTTGATGACTGGTTAGGGGAAATCCCCACCCCAAGGAAATCAGGAGGAAGCCCAAAACCAAATAAAAAAATGAAGATGAAGCAGTGAGATTCTTGCACTACAGATCCTCAGGTACAGTTTGCTCTCCAGCAAAAATCAGAGAGCAGAACAATAATAATACAGTAAAACCCCGGATTGAGAGTAACTTGGTTTGAGAGCATTTTGCAAGACATGCAACATTTTTTTCAAAATGTTGATTTGAGCGTCATGTCCCAACTGAGTATAAAAGAGAAGAGAGGTGCCTCTAAGTGTAGCGATATGGTCACATTTAATGAAGGTACAACATTTAGCAACTCACATGGTTGATGATTAAAAGAGGCAGATCTAAGAATGCAGGTATCCAAGCTATAGCTGTCTACATAAACCGTCCTCCTCACCGCCATCGACATCATCCTTTCCACACTGCGCTCAATGAGTGCTTCAACCCTTGCTTTCAGACCGCTCTACTGCAGGGTAGTCTTCCCGGTCATGATTGCAGACTGACAGCAGTGAGAACTAGTGGTGCGGAGGATGGTCCATGTGGACAGCTTTACCCCGGTTGCCTCCATACTTAGATTTGCCTCTTTTAATCATCAACCACGTAAGTTGCTAAATGTTGTATCTTTATTAAATGTAACCATGTTGCTACACTTAGAGGCACCTCTCTTCTCTTGTATACTCTGTAGCTCCTGCTGGATTTTGCTTCTAATCCCTATGTGGAGGCTGCCATTTGTGGATGTTACACAACCTATCACATTGCTATAATATTTTTATATGGACTATAAACTAAAGGACCTAATAAATGGTTGTGGAATGAATCATCTGAGTTTCCATTATTTCTTATGGGGAAATTCGCTTTGATATACAGTGGGTACGGAAAGTATTCAGACCCCCTTAAATTTTTCACTCTTTGTTATATTGCAGCCATTTGCTAAAATCATTTAAGTTCATTGTTCTTCCTCATGAATGTACACATAGCACCCCATACTGACAGAAAAACACAGAATTGTTGACATTGTTGCAGATTTATTAAAAAAGAAAAACTGAAATATCACATGGTCCTAAGTATTCAGACCCTTTGCTGTGACACTCATATATTTAACTCAGGTGCTTTCCATTTCTTCTGATCATCCTTGAGATGGTTCTACACCTTCATTTGAGTCCAGCTGTGTTTGATTATACTGATTGGACTTGATTAGGAAAGCCACACACCTGTCTATATAAGACCTTCCAGATCACAATGCATGTCAGAGCAAATGAGAATCATGTGGTCAAAGGAACTGCCTGAAGAGCTCAGAGACATAATTGTGGCAAGGCACAGATCTGGCCAAGGTTACAAAAAGATTTCTGCTGCACTTAAGGTTCCTAAGAGCACAGTGGCCTCAATAATCCTCAAATGGAAGACGTTTGGGACGACCAGAACCCTTCCTAGAGCTGGCTGTCCGGCCAAACTGAGCTATCGGGGGAGAAGAGCCTTGGTGAGAGAGATAAAGAAGAACCCAAAGATCACTGTGGCTGAGCTCCAGAGATGCAGTCAGAAGATGGGAGAAAGTTGTAGAAAGTCAACCATCACTGCAGCCCTCCACCAGTCGGGGCTTCATGGCAGAGTGGCCCGACGGAAGCCTCTCCTCAGTGTAAGACACATGAAAGCCCGCATGGAGTTTGCTAAAAAACACCTGAAGGACTCCAAGATGGTGAGAAATAAGATTCTCTGGTCTGATGAGACCAAAATAGAACTTTTTGGCCTTAATTCTAAGCGGTATGTGTGGAAAAAACCAGGCACTGCTCATCACCTGTCCAATACAGTCCCAACAGTGAAGCATGGTGGTGGCAGCATCATGCTGTGGGGGTATTTTTAAGCTGCAGGGACAGGACGACTGGTTGCAATCGAGGGAAAGATGAATGCGGCCAAGTACAGGGATATCTTGGACAAAAACCTTCTCCAGAGTGCTCTGGACCTCAGACTGGGCCGAAGGTTTACCTTCCAACAAGACAATGACCCTAAGCACACAGCTAAAATAACGAAGGAGTGGCTTCACAACAACTCCGTGACTGTTCTTGAATGGCCCAGCCAGAGCCCTGACTTAAACCCAATTGAGCATCTCTGGAGAGACCTAAAAATGGCTGTCCACCAACGTTTACCATCCAACCTGACAGAACTGGAGAGGATCTGCAAGGAGGAATGGCAGAGGATCCCCAAATCCAGGTGTGAAAGACTTGTTGCATCTTTCCCAAAAAGACTCCTGGCTGTATTAGATCAAAAGGGGGCTTCTACTAAATACTGAGCAAAGGGTCTGAATACTTAGGACCATGTGATATTTCAGTTTTTCTTTTTTAATAAATCTGCAACAATGTCAACAATTCTGTGTTTTTCTGTCAGTATGGGGTGCTATGTGTACATTCATGAGGAAGAAGAATGAACTTAAATGATTTTAGCAAATGGCTGCAATATAACAAAGAGTGAAAAATTTAAGGGGGTCTGAATACTTTCCGTACCCACTGTACGAGTGCTTTGGATTACAGGCATGTTTCCAGAATGAATTATGCTTGCAATCCAAGGTTTTACTGAATTACCAAATCTCAGTCTAAATTTATTAGACTGGCAGTCAGAAGTAGCAGTGCCTTAGCTTTTCTAACACTGCTGATATGCAGCTGTTCGGCTACTGAACAAGACTGCCCACCATGATCACATGTGTACTGTTATTTTCAAGAGGACTTCCAGACAATATATATCAAGCCACTGTTTAAAGTATAACTAAAGGCAAAACTTTTTTTTGTTTTGGATAGAGTAGGGATAGATTAGATTACCTGTCTGTTTTTATTGCTGTCTGTGCCCCTGTTAAGGAGATTCACCCTCTCTATTGTCCTGTTTTCTATTATAGAAAATAGAAGTAAAAGAAAATCCCAAGTTTTGGGTTGTCCTCATAAAAGTAATAGCAGTGAAATCTTCCAATAGAGACACTAGTTCTGATGACCTGGGGTTCCCCAAGGAATTCCCTTCACTTGCATGGATTTCTTTTCACTTCCTGTTTGGCTATGGGACAGGAAGTGAAAAAAAATCTCCACAATGGGACACAGATGGAGAAAAAATATCTAACAGTGGTTATAACCCTTCCTAACACTATCTAATCTGGTGCTGAAAACCATGGAGTCACCACGACCTGCAGTGTTCAGTAAAATGTGGGCAGTGTGGAAAGGCCACAGTGTACCCACCTAGTGGAACCTGATTCCTGAAAACCCCTTATAGGGTATAGCCAGTGGAGGGGTGAAGACTAACTGAAGCAGCATGTGACCTGGATTCTGCTTCTCTGTCCCAAATGTGTCTGTGGGGATACCACGGAGCCTTCACAGAACCTCATCTGTGCTGAATTGGGCTTTTGCCCCTTTCTATAGCCTTACCCTAGTTATAAGCACAGCACCCAGGGCCATGAGTACCCAGGAAAAGAAGGCAAATTTCCTTCTAGGAAACCATCCTAGACTAAGAAGGGTTCCTTTGTTTCTCAGGTCTCCAAGGCAAAGCCTGGAACTCTTCACTGGAATTTGGTCTCTGCCCCTATTTGCTTCATACGGTCAGTCTTGCAAATGTCTTCCCAAGACTGGCGGGCCTCCGCACTGCTCTTGCACAACTTCTCCCGCAATGGCATATAGCTATTGTTAAAGAAAGGGAAAGGTTCCAAGATTTTTATTCAAACTTGTTCAATGTCTCAAATACTGTATTCATCCATTCATAAAACAATTGGCAATTGGTGAAACTATTATTAGGCAGTGTTTTTTACATAATTTCATACAAGGTGTGTCTATAAATTTTGGTGAATGGTATCAGAAAACAAACAAACAAAACAGAAAATACAAATTGCTTTTATTGGCTTTCAAAATAATCGCCATCCTTCACAACACTTTTGGCAACATTCATAAAGCTTGTGGAAACTGTCAGCAAAGGCCTCTTCAGGAATCGATCGCAGAACCACTGTCACACATTCTTGGATTGCTGCCACGTACACAAAATGTGCGCCTTTCATGAGACTCTTTAGGTGGGGAAACAGAAAGAAGATCCTGGTCACACATGGTAATGAAATCTCCAGAGGTTTCCTTCTTGTCAGCATGTGTGACACAAACCATCACCAATTTCCCCAATTTGTAGCAGAACTTGACGTTCACTCGTTGCTCCATTAGAGCAGATGGTCCAAATCTTTGGTGGAGGGGGGATTATGGTGTGGGGTTGTTTTTCAGGGGTTGGGTTAGGCCCCTTTGTGGGTATTATATTACACAGGTGGTAAATTTATTTGAGGTAGTGTAAAGAAATGTAAGTGTTCAGTAGTATTTAGACCTCTACATCCCAAATTTGTTGTACATTTTTTTAGTGTATATATATATGTATGTATATACTGTATGTATAGCCTAAACATTGCTCCACTTTCTGTCCTTCGAGATGCAACAGCAACATATTTACAATGTGGGGGGAATTCTCCTCTAAGACAGTTAACGCAGGACCAGAAGTCCTCATTGAAAGAATTTCGAGCCTCCACTCAAACAGTAGGTAGTAATCTCTAGTTATTGTGATAGCTCTAAAATGTTCTCTCTTGCTGACAATGGTCTCCAGGGAACATAGAGGGGCTGATTCTATGGCACAGACAGCACTACAACTTGACCGGGGTTCTAATCCAGTCCTACTCTATTTAAAAAACAAACAAAAACCTTTTGGCTATACATACATACATACGGTATATAAAAGTGTGTACATATTCTTTACAAACAGTAAAAGGGCTTTGAACAAAGCTGTCCCTGACCACACTAGTTGTGTGTACTGTGAAGCAATTCATTCTTAAATATCCTCAAAGACTCTAAACTCAGGTCTCAGTCAGTTTCTTTCGGCTTAGAAACACTTGGTGCTCATTTACATTAGAAGGTTGGCAGACGGCCAAGATTCCATTACAGTAGAAAGTAATTGTAACTAAAGCTAACATTTCAGTGCTTCTGTTGTGATTTTTGAAGATTAAAGTATAACCAAAGGCAAAACTTGTTTTTTTTCTATTTTGGATAAAGTGGAGAGAGATTAGAACACCTGTCAGTTTTATTTGCGGTCTGTGTCTCCGTTTGGAATATTCATGCTCTCTTATTTGTTCTGTTTACCTTTATCATTGAAAGTAAAAGAAAATCCTACATTTTGGGTTGTTCCCAGAAAAGTAATAGGAGGGAAATGTTTCAATAGGGACACTAGGTCTGGTGACCTGGGGGTCCCCAAGGAATCCCCTTTATTTGCAGGGATTTCCTCTCACTTCCTGTTTGGCTATGGGTCAGGAAGTGAAGGGAAATCTCCGCAATGTGACACAGTTGGCAAATAAAATCTGACAGTGGTTATGAACCCTCCTTTACTCTAGCCATAATGAAAAAGAAAACGTGCCTATAGTTCTACTTTAATTTGTCCACAATGCCCATAACTACAGAGGGGAATAAATGATAGTTTTAAAGTGATTTTACGGCTTGTTCAGAATATATAAATACTTTATTGTGCATAGTCTTGATACATTTTCATTTTGAGGCCTTCTAGCTCCCACAAAACTTTGTTCTTTGCATAATGAGAATTTAGGTGTCAGTGAAGATTTTTAAGTAAATATTCTTTTATGTTAAACGTATTTATTCCTTTTTTTTTCTAGACTATTGACCGGGCTTTTCGTCGTGGCTGGGGAACATTTATCACCAACATCTATACTATTTCTCTTACGAGAACATCTCAAGATTCTCCTCATCTTGTTAAAGCTTGCTAAGTATTTACAGCAGTACAGGAACAAAATGAACAGAGAACTTAATAAGAACCTCAGACCTGGATGAAATAAAAACAAAACGCGCCAACAGGATTGATTTTCCTCGCCCAGATGTATGTTTTTGTGAAATACAGTCCAAAAATAGAAGAAAAGAAAATATAAACATTACATTTTTTTATTTAAAGAAAATCTATGGTCACAGCAGACACTTTCTTACAAGCTTACTTGGAAAATCTCCTTTCTTGTTGTACATGCTGTTTGTCTGCTTGCTATCTCTTTTTAAAACTTCTTGGATTCCCTGCATGCTTTGCAGCCTTTCCTTTGTTGTTTACTTTCACTTTCAAAGGACTACAAATCCCATGGTACCTTGCTGCCTGCAAGCAGTGACTCCAGTACTTTTACTGACTCCTGAAACTCCTCCTCTCAGCACCTCTGTAGTTCAGAAGGCAGGATCTGTGAATTCTGTGACACAACACTGCCTATCAACTACTAGGGCATAGTGAATGAATGTCACAGAATTCAAATTTTCAAGTAAAAATGCGGGGCACTTCACAATGCCAGTTTACCAACTTCAAGATCATTCAGATTAATATAAATAAGGCAGAAATAAATTAAATACCATGTGGAAATGAATATACGGTTTTACATTTTGACCATAGATACACTTTATGTTTTTCTTGCCAGCTTTACAAGTTCTATATAGATGATGTAAAAGCTGTTCTATTATTCTTCAACTACTTAAATGCAAAAAAAGAAAAAAAATAATAATTCAGTGTTAGTTTTCTCAGTTTATTTTTTTTACCATTGTCAGATGATAATGTGGTTTACAGCCCATTCACACAGGGGCGATATGACTTGCTGGGGTGACCTGTGAAGTCGCGGTGCACAGCGTGCACGGACTTCATATCATTGAAGTCAATGCAAGTCGCCTCCAGGTCGCCCCAAAGTAGTACAGGACCCTTTTTCTAAGTCGGAGCGACTTGTGTCGCTCCTATTAAAACGGGTCCTGTGCTAATCAATGGCAGGCGACCCACCGCGAAAATAATCGGGTATGTGGTAATCCGTTATGGGCCTCAGAGATGCCGAAGCAGATATTATGTCTAGCTACACAATTGTGTATGATAACACAATTAGAAGGCTAGAGAAAAAAGCATGGAGTAACCGTTGGGTGAGTATACAGATACGAAAAAACAAAGATTGTGGGAGTGGCCCAAAATGGAGCACTCCCACCGCGACTTGTCAGGCGACCAAGTTGCCTTACAAGTCGCGCTAGTGTGAATGGGGACTTAAAGTGAATGACTTGTGTTTTGATTCTTATTGAAAGCAGTTATGAAAACCTGCATGATGGAATCAATGTTGATGACAGCTTTTTGAAACCACTCAATAGTAATATAGTACTACTTCAAGTAGATCTAAGACCCAATCACTAGAATCTTATATGGACTTCAATGTGTTAATATCATTTCAAAAGTTGTTTTTGATCTTTTTTAATGTGCATCTTTCTTGAACACAATACCTGGTGATTCTGCTATGAAGGTCCTCATTCAGGTACTTCCTGTTACAAAGCAAATGCTGTCTCCCAGACTTGTGCTCCTGGCCGCGCCAACACATATTACACATCTGTGGACCATTGCTCTCAAAGGAGCTGGTTGAGAGCAATGATGATGCAAAAGCTAGTGAATGTAAATAGGAAGTAGATGAAACGGCTGGAGGAGATCTGCTAAGATGCCAAAAAAGATGAAAAAAGGTCAAAACATTATTTAGTGTCCAAGATATGATGTTAAAAATGAAAATAAAAACTGTTAACAGTGATGTGACTAAAACATACAGACCTTATACAGAACTCTGAAGGGTATGTCCCCTGACTGCTAAGTAAAAAAAAAAATGGAGTCGCCTCTAAGATTTTGAGCAAATAAATGATGGTTAAGATAAAAAATACATTTTCTCACCTAGAATATTGGTCAGAAAACATTACAGTGCATCATAGCATAAGTGGTTTGTTAAGGTTTTTGTGTGGCTTTGCTGTGTAACTGATACACAAAGAATGTTAATGAAATGCACTTATGCTGCTGATTTTTGTATATTGTTGTATATCTAATTATCACTGTTTGGTAAGGGCATTAGCTAATAGTGGCCCTTTCTAGTAAGCCATTTGTCACTAGTAATTATGCTGTAGAGGCATCTCTAAATTCTCTTAATCTTGCGCTCTGCTGGTGCCAGAGAAAGAAACATAGCAGGTGATGGTGAATAGATTGCAGGTGTATCAACGCCTACTAACTTACCTGCTGCAGCCTTTTTGTAGCTTAGCAGCAGACTAATGGGCCATACACACTATAAGATTTTCTGAAGACTTTTTCCTTTAGACTTACCAAAACCATATAATATGAGGTCAAACCTAAACACTTTCAATTTGTATGCAATCTGGCAGGCCCTTGCACTACATAGAAAAGGTAAATCTGAAGGAAATCTAACCACAAAAGTTGGATAGTGTGTATCCAGCTTAAAGCCCCGTACACACGAGAAGAAATTCGGCCGGGAAATTTCATCTGACGACCGATCTGCCAATTTTCGGTTTGTTAGTATGGTGCTTCCGACAGCCAACTCTGACTTTTTGGCCGAAAAAAACCTGGTGTGCAGACATTAAAATTTTTGTCCTCTGTCAAAACACGTTCGATTTTCGCTAATTAGTACAGATTTCGATGGGGAAAAATCTTATGAGCAAGACTAGGCATGCTCAGAGATGAAAGAACACATATAAAGCAATCCAACACATGACATCACTTCTGAAGTAGAATTCTGTCGTACGGGAAAATTTGTGTGCAGTCTAGAGCACATTCCAACCAACAGACACCACTCTGGACAAAAGACGGACGACCGGTCGGCGGAAATTCGTTGCGTGTGTACGAGGCTTTAAGCCTCGTACACACGATCAGATTATCGGACACATTTTCTTCCGTTTTTTTGTTGCATGCTAGTCTCATATGGAAAGTGAAGAGGTTACTTTCATACGAAAATTCTCGTACGACAGAATTCAACTTCAGAAGTGATGTCATGTGTTGAATTGTTTTGTATGTATTCTTTAGTTTCCGAGCATGCCTAGTCTTGCTCTTATGTTTTTTTCAGACAAAAACTGTACTAATTAAATGAAAATCTGACTTTGTGTTCACGTACGATAACAATTTTATAGCCTGCACATTCAGTTTTGATAATTCCGATTTTCTTATCGTGTGTACGTGTCTTTACTTCAAGGCACTTACTAGGAAGCCAAGAATCTGCAGTCCTATTGACTTCAATGGGCATGTTTGGCAGGTGGAATGCCTGCAGCAACATACAACATGCTTAAGGTAGAACTATAGGCAAATTTTTTTTTTTTGGGATAGAGTAAGGGAGAATTATAACCCCTGTCAGGTTTTTTTCTGCCATCTGTGTGCCATTGGGGAGATTTCCTATTACTTCCTGTCCCATAATCAAACAGGAAGTGGGAGGAAATTCCTGCAAATTAAGGGAATTTCTTGGGGACCCCTTTGGAAGATTTCCCCTCTATTAATTTTCTGGGAACAACTCAAAATTTGGGATTTTTTTTACTTTAACTTTCAATGATAATGGTAAACAGGACAAATAGAGAGGGTGAATCTCTTTCGCGGGGACACAGACAAAAAACTGACAGGGGTTCCAATCCCTGAAAAAGTTTTTCTTTTAGTTACACTTTAAATTTGCCGCACTGCAAAGCATCACAGCTGTAGCAATGTGACCGGACCTGAGTGGCCAACGTGTAAATATAAAGGTAGGCTTTTTGGGTGAGGGGGGCAGTAAAAACACTGATGGTTTTTACTGATCCCTTGCCCCATGTGTGAACTCTACAATACTTCAATAAAATGTTCCTAACAAACTGTGGTACATGGATGGTGCACCCAGTACATGGGGGTTAGATGGTGCACCCAGTAAGATTCTTATTTTACCTGCTACAACAGACTTAATGCAAGGCACTCACTAGGGAGCCAACAGAAGAATTCAACACATCCAGAAGTATTGCATTCTTCCAGTTATTGTCCTGCCTTCTCAGTTCACATCACAAAGATGGCAAGACAGTGGATCCATGTTGTTACTATTCCTGTTCTGGTAACAAATCAACCTTTTGGATTTTCACTCACTGTTCAGGTCCTGATGACATTGGTTACCAGGATAATAGAGAGGGAAAACAATGAACAAATAACAGTGGTTCTAACCTTTCATCACTCTAGCCAAAAAAGTGTAGCTTTAGAGACATTTTAATTTTATTGGCCATGTGAGTTTGTAGATAGGCAAAGAGGGGTAAAATGTCTCTAAAGCTACAGGGGTTTTTTTTTTTATCTTAATGCATAGAATGCATTAAGTTAAAAAAAAAAACTTCAGCTTTTACAACTCCTTTAAACTTTTGCCAACTGGCAAAAGAAATCTGGAATCTGATTGATTTCTATGTAGAGCTGCACCAGATTTTGCTCAACATGTAGAATTGGAAATAGATACCAATAAAACAATGTATTTTCTCATTTCTATTATTTTGACTGTGTCAGAAAAAAACATAGGAAATCCCAACTTATTTCGTGAAAATGAACCATAAGAAATATTACATAAACCAAATATCGCTTTCTTTTTACAGACTAGTTTAATTATTCACTGTTTTATTTTACAAACCAATAGTTTGAAAACAGTAACATTTCTGCTATGTAATTTTTTTTAAAAGTTATTTTGCTTCATTTCGTTAAATAAATTTGTAAGTTATATTTTGTTTAATTTAAATATGAAAATTATTGGTATTTGATGGTATAGATGTGTTTTATGTATATTTAAAAAAGATATATTTTAATTTAAAAAAAAAAAAAACATTGTGTTGAATTAAACTTGCTGTATTTGTAAATTGTCAAACAAATAAAAATGTTATGCTGGAAATGTATCTCTAGTTTGTATTTTTCATTTTCTTTTTCAATAAATTGACATAGTTTTGATTAAGCGGTGGATAATATTTCAGGCATGTTTAACAAATTATTTGTTAAATCTATGCAAGTATTAAAAGGAATCAACCATAAAAATATCTTGCTGATGAAATGAGTATATACAGTATCTCAAAAAAGTGAGTACACCCCTCACATTTTTGTAAATATTTTATTATACCTTTTCATGTAACAACACTGAAGAAATTACACTTTGCTACAATGTAAAGTAGTACGTGTACAGCTTGAATAACAGTGTAAATTTGCTGCCCCCTTCAAAAAAACTCAACACACAACCATTAATGTCTAAACCGCTGGCAACAAAAGTGAGTACACCCCTAAGTGAAAATGTCCAAATTGAGCCCAATTAGCCATTTCCCTCCCCAATGTCATGTGGCTCATTAGTGTTACAAGGTCTCAGGTGTAAATGGGGAGCAGGTGTATTAAATTTGTTGTTATCGCTCTCACTCTCTAACTGGTCACTGGAAGTTCAACGTGGCACCTCATGGCAAAGAACTCTCTGAGGATCTGAAAAAAAGAATTGTTGCTCTACATAAAGATGGCCTAGGCTATAAGAATATTGCCAACACCCTGAAACTTAGCTACAGCGCAGTGGCCAAGACCATACAGCAGTTTAACAGGACAGGTTCCACTCAAAACAGGCCTCACCATGGTCGACCAAAGAAGTTGAGTACAATTGCTCAGCATCATACACAGAGGTTGTCCTTGGGAAATGGACGGATGAGTGCTGCCAGCATTGCTGCAGAGGTTGAAAGGGTGGGGGTCAGCCTGTCAGTGCTCAGACAGTGTCAGTGCTCAGTGACATGGCTGTCATCCCTAAAGATGATGCACAAGAAAGCCTGCAAATAGTTTGCTGATCACAAGCAGACTAAGAACATGGATTACTGGAACCATGTCTTGTGGTCTGATGAGACCATAAACTTAATTGGTTCAGATGGTGTCAAGCGTGTGTGGAAGCAACCAAGTGAGGAGTACAAAGACAAGTGTGTCTTGCCTACAGTCAAGCATGGTGGTGGGAGTGTCATGGTCTGGGGCTGCATGAGTGCTGCCGGCACTGGGGAGCTGCAGTTCATTGAGGGAACCATGAATGCCAATATGTACTGCGACATACTGAAGCAAAGCATGATCCCCTCCCTTTGGAGACTAGGCCGCAGGGCAGTATTCCAACATAATGACCCAAAACAAACCTCCAAGACGACCACTGCTCTGCTAAAGAAGCTGAGGGTAAAGGTGATGGACTGGCCAAGCATGTCTCCAGACCTAAACCCTATTGAGCATCTGTGGGGCATCCTCAAAGAGAAGGTGGAGGAGCACAAGGTCTCTAACATTCACCAGCTCCGTGATGTCGTCATGGAGGGATTGAAGAGGACTCCAGTGGCAACCTGTGAAGCTCTGGTGAACTCCATGCCCAAGAGGGTTAAGGCAGTGCTGGAAAATAATGGTGGCCACACAAAATTTTTACACTTTGGGCCCAATTTGGACATTTTCACTTAGGAGTGTATTCACTTTTTTTGCCAGTAGTTTAGACATTAATGGCTGTGTGTTGAGTTATTTTGAGGGGACAGCAAATTTACACTGTTATACAAGCTGTACACGCACTACTCTACATTGTAGCAAAGTGTCATTTCTTCAGTATTGTCACATGAAAAGATATAATAAAATATTAACAAAAATGTGAGGGGTGTACTCACTTTTGTGAGATACTGAATGTCTATACTAATGACAGAACTTAGTGTGATTAAACACAGACACATAAATATATTAAATATAAAATACTCCTAAAAAGTGCTAACGTATCAGATCAGAGAAGGGAAGATCATGAGACATTCCAGGGGTAGAATGGGCTGAGAGACATTTCCTCCAAGTTAATACAAATATTGTACTTTGGGCTGGTAGCCCTTTAGTAAGGACGCTCCCCTATTTATACCTTTTAGTCAGAATAGGACTTGCAACGAGTGACAGCTATAAGATGTTATATCTAATCCCTGTTCAGACCTACAATCACAGTGCCTGGGAGAAAGAAGCCTTTCAGCACAGACATTCTATATTGTTCTCAATACATTAATATGAACTATAACAATTATTTTTGATGATCATGTATTAGTATTTTATTTAGGTGAGATCAAGTAATTTTAACAAAGAAGTAGGAATGGCTCCAGACAATATGTTTTGGAAATGCTGTACTAGGAAAGAGAAGCCTCCAACACTGAATCTTGTGTTCTAATAAAAGCAGACACAACATAATTATTGGGTAAACTCTATAAACGAATGGCCTTTTCAGCCTAATTATAGAGAGAAAGGCTTAGCCATAAAACAAAAGATGAGGCGAAAGAAAGCCCCCCCCCCCCCAAGCTGCACACACATCTGTACAGGGATATACACATGCAACAAAGATTAAACCCCCTGTCACATTTGGCAGGTAGTACCACCCATGACCACTACATATGACCCATTGAACTGAATTGGACTGCACTGCAACCGCCCCGTAACCATTTGTGTTGCAGCCTTTTAGTTGTTAAAACAGGCGGTGAGGAGGTCACATAACACAATGCCTGTCAAAAGTCCTCAGATCAAAGCATGGTCATGTGTTAGAATGGCCCAGTCAAAGTCCAGACTTAAATCCAATTGGGAATCTGTGGCAAGACTTGAAAATTGCTGTTCACAGATAATCAGCCAGAGGTGGTTCTACAAAGTATTGACTCAGGGGGGTGGAATACAAATGCAAGCCACACTTTTCACACATTTGTAAAACATTTTGAAAACTATTTATTATTTTCCTTTAATTTTACAATCATGTGCCACTTTGTGTTGGTCTATCACATATAATTCCAATAAAATACATTTACATTTTTGGTTGTAACATGAAAAATTGTGGAAAATTTCAAGGGGTATGAATTAGGGATAGACCGATTTGTTTTTTTCAGGGCCGATACCGATACCGATATTTTGATCACAAAGTATCAGTAGCGCCCGATATGGGCCGATATTTTGTACATTTAAATTTTTGAACAATAAAGACAATTTTTGACATAAATCTGGTACTGAACATGTTAATGTTTGTTTATTAACATTTCTAACATTAACCACTTGCCGATCGCTCACATTGAGTGTACTGCGGCAAAGTGGCTCGATTCCATCCAGCGACGTAGACCTTCGTCGCTGGACTCCTCCCCTTGTGGGCGGAGGCTCACTCCCCCTGTATTCAGACACAGCGGGAGTTCGGCCAAGGGAGGAGAAGCAGTGATCACCGCCGCTCTTCCCCGATCGTCAAGGGTCCAATCTGTCCGCCGCAATGTCGCAGTCCCACAAAAAAAATCGCAGATCACCACCATTAAAACAATTAAAATTACATAAATGACATAAATCTTTCCCGTAGTTAGTAGTTGCGATAACTTTTGCGCAAACCAATCAAAATACGCTTATTGCGATTTTTTTTACCAAACATATGTAGCAGAAAACAAATTGGCCTAAAATGTTAAAAAATTTAGATTTTTACATTTTTGGGGGGGGGGGGGGGGGGGGACTTCATATAAAACAATTTGAAAAATATTGTTATTTTTTCAAAATTGTCGCTCTTTGTTTGTTTATAGCGCAAAAAGTAAAAATCGCACAGGTGATCAAATACCACCAAAAGAAAGCTCTATTTGTGGCGGAAAAAAGGACATAAATTTTATTTGGGTACAGCATCGCACAACTGCGCAATTGTCCATTAAAGTAACGCAGTGCAGAATCGCAAAATAAGGCCTGGTCAGGAATGGGGTAAAATCTTCCGGTCTTAAAGCAGTTAAAAATAAATTGAGAATTTTTTTGTCAAAGACATGTAGCTAAATACATTTTGGCCTAAATATATGACAAAAATTTAATATATTGGATATTTTTTAACTGTCAAAGTAGAAAAATATTGTTATTTTTTCAAAATTGTCGCTCTTTTTTTAATTAATATCGCAAAAAATTAAAAGCGCAGAGGTGATCAAATACCACCAAAAGAAAGCTCTGTTTGTGGGAAAAAAAGGACGTAAATTTCGTTTGGGTACGGCATTGCATGACTGCGCAATTGTCAGTTAAATTTGCACAGTGCCAAGTTGCAAAAAGTGGCCTGGACGTAAAGCAGGAAAATCCTCCGGTGGTAAAGTGGTTAAAGGCTCATTCTTCACACCTAACCTGCATGAAAAACTAATAGGAAAACTGCACAGCTTTCACTTGCAGGTACATCAGTTTCACATTGCGTGAACGAACGAGTCCTAGAAGAGTAGACAACTGTGAAAAATAAAGTGCTGGGAAAATAATAACTAAAGGCTTTCCAAAACAAATTTTACATAAACTGCTGCAGTAGTGCACTCACTGTCTGCAATGAAATCTAGTAGCTGCAGTGCAAAAGACAGTGGACTGGACACTAGTACTACTCTCTTTCAATACTCCCAGTAGAACAATATTATACTGCAGAAAGCATAACATTTCAGCATGTTCACCAGTTAAACAGCTCTTGTTTTTTTTTCATATATTGCTGCCACACGCTCACTTGGTACTGAGGAAGGAGGAGCAGAAAGGTATCTTAAGGCATGAGAAGCAAGTCTTTTGTAGCATGCCTCAATTTCGTTCCACCACTGAAGAGGTTCACCACTTCTTCTGTAAATTACTAGTTTCTTCAAATAGAGATGAAGTTCATCATCCAGGGTCATTATTGTAGATTCAGAAGAACCCTCTGCTTGAGGTCCCAATAAAACACTGAACATTGCATCTATTCAACCACGATGAAGTTTCTCTTCTGTCCATTGTCTTTTTGGACATTTTTCTCTTTTTGCAGCAACCTGCTCTTCCAGATTAGAAACCTGCTCTTCCTGACTTGTCTTTTCAGCAGGAACCTCCTGCACCTCCTGTTGAAAATCTTCTGTCAGCCATTGTTTTGCCTTGGCCAATACATCATCAGAAGAGGATGTCGAGGATCCAAAAAGCATGCAATTACAAAATTTTTATTCTCTCCATGCTTCTCAAAACGTTTGGCGAGGCTGTTCCTCATGACCTGCCTACATGTTTTAGTGCCATGTGTGTTGGGCCCTTCATTCTCTTGAAGAAGCATCTTCAGCACTCTCACACATGGGATGACAGATGACACAGATGAGTCATAATGACTCACCTCTAGTGTCACTTCCTCTATGGGGAGGAGGGTCCGAATGACATTGGCTACAATGTCCCACTGATCTGCAGTAGGACAAGAATATGATAAGGAGTAGGACAAGAAAATGGTAAGAGCTCGCTTCTGCTCCAGCATTCTTTGTAGCATGTGAAGTGTTGAGTTCCATCGTGTTGGTACAGCGTTAAGTTGTTTTTGGGTAGACCAAGGTCGCTGCTTGGCAAGGATTAAATGGTGGAAATGGTCTGCGCACCTGTTCAGCATGCCAATTATATCAAGCAAAGCTCTCTGGTTTGGCAGACCATCATTTACCACAAGTTAGAGTGTGTGTGCCATGCAACTGAGGTCTGACACTTCAGCAAGTCTCATTCCTTTCACCATGTTCGCTCCGCTGTCTCGAAGCACATGCATGACTCGGTCTTCAAGCATGCCTAAAAACCTTTCTCTAATGTATTTCCCAGTGTAGGATCCTTGCATCACTTTTGTATTCAACACCAAATGCCTTCTTGTCCATCCACTGTCAATGAAGTGGCATGTAAGACTTACTAGTGACTCTGTTTGTCCTAACCAGCAGTCAGTCCTGAATGAGAGTGAGTTGCCAGCATTCTCTGGTTTCAGCATAGCCTTTACTTTCTCAACGACCTTTTGGTGAATTTTTCCCAGCATTTTGGTTCGATAATACTTGTTAATCTTCAGTGTGTACCTTGGCTCAACTATGGACATCAACCGCCTAAATCCAGAGTCAGACACCATTGTAAATGGCTGGTTATCAGTGACCATCATCTCTGTGATTACTCTGTCCAGCAGTTGGGATCTTCCATCTGAATTTAGCCACTTGGTTTTTTTCTGAAACATATGTTATTGTTGCCTGGGATACTGGTATTTCACCTTGTGATTCATTGTGTTTTTTTCTGTGCTGCATGATATAATTAACATGATGAACTCTTACATGGGCACAAAGATTTGACTTATTTTTGGTTTTTGCAATTGCTGATCCCATGCTTACATTGTTTGCGCACGTGTTGCACACTGCTGCTTTTCCTTGAGATTGAGATGAGAAATAGTCCCCGATCACACTTTTACTTTTTCTATCTGCAACCATCTCCACTGAAAATTGAAAGACACTACTAACATTTAATATAGGGTTAAAAAAACTGTCTGACTGTCACCCTGTGGTGATGAGCAGCTGGCACCCTGTGGTGGGTGGGTGGCTGGTTGGCACAGGGGCTGTGGGTGGCTGACTGGTACGGGCCTGTGGGTGTCTGGCTGGTTAGTACAGTGCCTGTGGCTGGCTGTCACGTACCTGGTAGAAGAGCCTGATATGATGAGGAAGGCCTCTCTTACACCTCTGACTCGGGGCCCCTGATAGAGCAGACAGGTAGCACAGCATTGCAGAGTGGCACGAGTGCCTATTGGTCTTGATAGTAGCTTAGCCGGACAAACTGTCAGGATCGAGCAGGGGGAAGACCGTCGGTGGACCACAGCGGAGCAGGAGTGCCGTTTGGACACCACTGAGCAGGAGACAGGAGCAGGCTGAGTCTGTCAGTAGGTTGCAGCAGAGCAGGAATGCAGGATGGACACCACCGAGCAGGAGACAGGAGCAGGCGGAGTCCGTCAGCAGGTTGCAGCGGAGCAGGAATGCCAGATGGACACCAGTGGAAAGTAGGCAGAGACTAGCAGCAGGCAGTCCAGCAGGGTAGTAGGCAGGAACAGGGTCAGGCAAACTGGGTCATACACTGGCAGACGGATCAGGTGCAGATGTACAGGCAGAATTGTGGCCAAAGGCAAGCTGGGGTCAATGCAGGCAGAGTTCAGGAGAAGTCAAGGCAAGCCGGGTCAATAACAGTAATCAGATGCAGGTTTACAGCTAGCAGGTATACACAGTAATGCTGTAGACAAGACAGCACTGAAGCACAGCACAGGCTCAGTTTAAATAGCCCCCTTGATGAAAATACAAGCAACAAGTGCATGCACTTGAGCAATTGGCGTAGCCTATGCAATGGAAGCTGTCTAGAAGAGCCATTCTGTCTATAGGAATGTCCTTCCTGACACTGGCTGTCTGGTACCCTGTGGTGGGTGGCTGGCTTGCTGGCACTCTGTGGTGGGTGGCTGGCTGGCACCTTGTTGGTGGGTGGCTGGCTTGCTGGCCCCCTGTGGTGGGTGGCTGGCTGGCATTCTGTGGTGGGTGGTTGGAGGGCACAGGGGCTGTGGGTGGTTGGCTGGTACAGGCCTGTAGGTGCCTAGTTGGCTGGTACAGTGCCTGTGGCTGGCTGTCTGGCACCCTGTGGTGGGTGGCTGGTTAGCACCCTGTGGTGAGTGACTGTCTGGCACCCTGTGGTGGGTGGCCGGCTGGCACCCTGTGTTGGGTGGTCAGCTTGCTGGCACCCTGTGGTGGATGGCCGGCTGGCTGGCTGGCACCCTCTGGTCGGTGGGTGGCTGGAACAGGGGCTGTGTGTGGCTGGCTGGTACAGTGCCTGTGGCTGGTAGAGGCCTGTGGGTGGCTGGCACAGTGCCTGACCTGTGGCTGGCTGGCACAGGGCCTGTGGGTGTGGGTGGCTGGCTGGCACTGGGCTGCTGTGGGTGGGTGACTGTATGGCTGCGTTACACTCCTAACAAGTCCCGATGGTTAGGCCCAGTGCGTGGAGGCGTGTGGCGCAACATACGCAATGACCTCACGACAATATCAGTAATATCGGCAAGTTCCAGGGTCGTTACTGATATATCGGGAAAAGGAATATTGGACCTCCCGATAATCGGTCGATACCTAGTATGAATACTTTTTCAAGTACCTGCCACGTATGCCACTCTTTCTTGCATAGATTTGCTGTATGCTAGTATTGCTAGGTATCCACAGTGTGGGAGGTGTCTATCCTCCCACAAGGAATTTCTGACCACGCTCTGATGCTTCTGCTCTTCTCTGTGGGCTTGGATTCCCTGCAGGGACTGTAATTTGTCAAAATACTATATATCTGACGAAAAGGTTGAACCTCAAATGCTTGCTGCTATTTATATTGGGCCTGACCTCCCCCGAGACAGTGTGGGATGCCTTTAGGGCCTTCACCAGGGGTCAGCATCAACTCCATATCCAAACAGCCCATCGCAAACACTTGAAGCTTAAAACTCAGCCTCTCGTGACCAGGGGGTCACTGTTGGCATTACTCCAAGGAGCAGGCTCCTGTGTGTGACCCATAGTTACCCATATACTGTAGCTAGTATTCAAGGAGATAGTAAGCAGCTGCTGGAGCTGAGCTGCTGCTCACTGGATGAGGTTAAGAAAGCCCTTTCCTCTTTGCAGACTGGGAAGACTCCTAGGGTAGATGGCTTACCTGAAGGATTTTATAAGGCCCATGCCGATCTACTTCTTCCGCGTGTACTGTATATGAGACCCTTAACTTTGCGCTCAGAGAAACATCTTCCACCTTCAATGTCTGAAGTGATTATAGTGATGGTACCAGAACTTGGTAAGGGCCCATCTTTATGCTCCCTATATCACCGGATGTCATTACTTAACGTTGACGCTAAGATGCTAAGGTTTTTTTCTAACAATTTGAATTGTTCTCCTTACCTTAATTCATGAGGATCAATCTGGGTTTATGCCGGGTACTGACATCAACCTATGACGACTCTATACGGTTATAGCTAATGCCTGCTTTGGTTCTTGCCCTGGGCTGGTGGCCTCACGATGCAGAAAAGGCCTTTGACTCCATGGAATGGGAGTATCTCTGCCTCTTTCTGTAGAAATTTTGTTTTAAGTCTAAATTTGTGCAATGGGTTAAATGTCTCTATGATAACCCTCCAGCCAGGGTCAGAGCCAATGGGTTACTTTCCCCATATTTCCCCTATTCAGAGGGACAAGACAGGGGTGCTCCCTATCCCAAGGGTTGTTTTCCCTCGCTATTGAACCTATATTGATCTTTTTGCATGCGTCAGAGTGTGGAGGGTATAGCAGTAGGCTCAGTTGATGAAAAGTGTTTCTCTATGCAGATCATATTCTTTTGTTTTTGAAAGATGCGAACTCCTGCTCATCTGCAGCTTTATCCCTAATTGATCAGTTTGGGGAATTCTCTGGAATATTGGTAAATTAGCATAAATCGGTACTATTTACCACTAGTGTCAGGTAGGTCTCCTCCACCGCCGCCTTGTTCCTGGGCCAGCCAATTTAAATACCTAGGACTTACTGTAATGTCCAATTTCACCCAGTTCCTAGCTAATAACCTACACCCAATATTAACTCAAATGTGGGACTTGGAAATCCCTGTCTTTGACTCTCGGTAGGCTGGGATAACTTGATAAAGATGACCTTTCTACCTACATTTCTGTATGTGTTTCGTAATACTCTGGTTTTGATTCCTAAGATCTTCTTTGACTGACTTATTTTCATGTTCATTTTGGTTGGGAAGGTTCCCCGGATAGTATAGTCTACGTTGCAACTTCCTATAACGAAGGGAGGTCTGGTCCTCCCTAATTTTAGGCAATATTGCTAGACAGCATTTTTGGTTACAGATGGTCGTTTGCCCAAACTCGGGATAATCCAGTCATGACTTTGGAAATGGCCCTCTTAGGCTTGTATACAGAACTGAGTATTGTGGTTTTTAGAGGACCCCACTCTAACCCTTGCATTATGACCCCGATGCATACTAGGATTATGACTTGGTAACAGGTGACTAGATTTTTGGGGGAACCGGACACAGTCTTCCCCCATATACCCTGATGGGGTAACCCTTCTCTTCCGCATCTGCAGACTCCCTCTTAACTTTTGATAACTTCAAGGCAGAATACAACCTCTCAAACCATTATTCTTTAGATATCCTAAATTACGACATGTGGTCAGAGCATAGTTTCCTACCCAGGTTACCTTAGCCTCTCACTTTGTGGAGTGTTAAGCCCCGTACACACACACAGATCGTCGTCATACAAATGTTCGTCTTTTCTCCCCGGGATGTCGGTGTCTGTTGAAAAGTGCAAAGACAGCACAAGGACAGCACAAGAATTTTGTCCGCAGACTTCAGCTGACTGCAGAAGTGATGTCATGTAATGGTTAACTTTCCCTGTGTTTTTTATTTTCTGAGCATGCCCAGTCTTGCAAATCTGCGGTCTGTCGGCTGATTTCTGTACTGACAGGCGAACAATCGTCCGTTCTGGTGTCTGCAGACAAAAATTTTCATGTTTGCAAGAAAGACTCTTGTCCGCGGATTGTGTGCAGACAGCTGTCGGAGGCACCATACTAACACGCGTACAATCGGCAGATCTTTCGTCCGCCGACGTTTGTATGACGACGATCTGTGTGTGTGTACGGGGCTTTACCTGTAAGACTGTGGACAGGATATGCTCTTTTTCCTTCACTGGGTTTAGCATACCCCTCAGCGGTTGTGTCTCATCTTTCCAATGGCTGATAAATATTGTCCTAAGTGCAGGTCAGAAGTGGGCACTTTCCTGCATATGGTTTGGTCTTGCCCTAATATCCAGAGCTTTTGGCAAGGGGTGGTTGCTGAACTTAATATTATTTCAGACCTATGTGTCCCTTTGGACCTGGTCTTTTTTCTGTTGAGCATGGGTGGCAACCTGAAGGCTGTCATCAGAGGTGCTTCCTACAGTTCAACAGTGGAAAGCTGCAGTGAAATACATTTCTCCCTTTATATAAACTGATCTATATGAGTCGCAATTGCCTCCAAAAATTCCAGAAAATCTGGAGTCCTTTGGTGGAGGCTTGAGGGGTCTCTCTGTGAGCTCTTCTTTACACACTGCTTAATGCGTGGTATTTTGTGGAACTTTTTTTTTTACTAATTTCGATTGACTATGGTTTACATATGTAAGTGCATGATCCCCACTTTGGTTTCATTCATCCTACCTCCACCTCCTTTATGTTTTCCTCTTTGTTTCCTCCCCTCCCTTTGTCCCTTTTCTATAAAGCTTATGGAAACTCTTCCTTTGGTGGTTGAAGCCATGCTCTAATCAAGATCTATACTCTAACCTGTTAAGGTGTATGTATTTTTTATTTTTGCCTATGGAGATGTGTTATCTCCCAAGTCTACATACATATTTTGTATTAGTCTGCCTATCTCTGTACTAGGTTGTTGTGCTGTATTCAACTCTATTTGTACCATATGGAATTTTGTTCTGTATTTTTATTTATTTTATAATACAAAATAAAAAAAGTTTGTTAAAAAAAAAAATTATAATTTCTAGCTCTTCATTCAAACCAAACGGTGTTATATCAGAAAAATATGGATTTTGACCTACCTGTAAATTCTATTTCTTGTAATACAGCACAGGACACGGAGTATAAATTGAACCTGGGTTACGGGCATGTACTTTCAGGTGAATAAACGCTGGAAGAAGTTGAAAACATGCTTCCTGAGCACCTCCCCCATAACCCTATTTCTACACCATGAGTTTTCAGTTTTGTAGCAACCAATGCAGAGTAACTAAGGAAAAGAAAGGATGGCCTGTGGCCTGTACTACATCCCAATATATGGAGTTTACAGGCAAGTCAAAATTTCTCTTAACTACTTCCCGATCGTGCTATAGCCAAAAGCTACAGCACAGTTTTCCCAGAACTGCGTGTCCTTCAGACAAGGCTGATTACAGATCTCAGTAAAGGGCCATCACAGCAGCCCTTTACAATGTAATCAGCTGTGTCCAATTACAGCTGATCACATGTAAAAAGACTTGGTCTCACTTTCCCAATCCTTCTCTGAATTATTTAGATGCTCATTAGCAAACTGCAGACGGGCCTGTACGTGTGACTTCTTGAGGAAGGGGACCTTGAATGTGCTGTATAATTTCAATCTATGGTGGCATATTGTGTTACCAATGGTTTGTTTGGGGACTGTGGTCCCAACTGCCTTGAGATCATTTACAAGATCCACCCCTGTAGTTCTGGGCTGATCCCTCAATTTTCTCATGCTCATCCTTACCCCATGAGGGGAACCTTGCATAGAGCTCCAGACTAAATTTGATTAATGGATATTTTGTATTTCTTCCATTTGTGAGTAATCGCTCCAACAGTTGTCTCCTTCTCACCAAGCTTCTTGCTGATGGTCTTGTAACCCATTCCAGCCTTGTGCAGGTCTACAATCTTGTCCCTGATGTCCTTTGACAGCTCTTGCCCATGATCGTGAGGTTTGAATGGAAGAAATAGATTCTGTGGACAGCTGTCTTATACATAACGTGTTTTCATTAGGAGCACCTTCTAAAATTGAAAGACTAATCTGTTTACCACATGAGCACATACTGTAGTCAGTCTGTGGAAGCCAGAATTATTGTTAGTTGGTAGGGGATCAAATACTTATTTTACTCACTGAACTGCAATTAAATTTATACCATTTATCATGTGTTTTTTCTGGATATTTGGTTGATATTCTGTCACTTTCATTTAAAATACACCTATAAGAAATATTATAGACCCTTCATGCCTTTGTAAGTGGCCAAACTTACAAAATCTGCAGAGGATCAAATCATTTTTTCCCAACTGTATCCATGCATCATATAGATTCTCACCATAGCCCCCTGGAGTAATGCTGGATGCTGGAATCCGCTGGAGCTTTTGGGCCCTTCGCTTTGGCACTGTCAGCCACACTTTAGCGAAGAATTATACTTTCAAAAGTTTCTCTGTACTACTTTTGTCCTGTCACTATGAAAAGGTTTGTGATGAACACGATTTTAAATTACATTTATGTATATATTGTAGAATGAACACCTCCTTTCTACTCTTGCAGAAGATGAAAGTTCAACAAAATGGGTAGAGATTTCAAGAGGAAGTAAACCCTCCTCTACAACTTGTACCTATAGGCAAGCCTATGATAAGGCTTACCTATAGGTACTGTAAATATCTCCTAAACATGTACCGTTTAGGAGATATTTACCTTACATGTCGCCAGTGACGTCACTGGCGCATGCGCTCTGAAGGAACGGCCGATCGTGCCGTTTCTTCAGAGCCCCGTGCCGTGACTGTCGGCTCCCGCGCGCGTGCGCGGGAGTGACGTCACCGCGGCTCCGGCCAATCAGATGGCCGGATGCCGCGATCCCGGAAGACGGGCGACTAGACATGTCGCCCGTCATAGAGGTGAGTGAGCGGCACGGCGGGGGCTCGTTCTGAGGTAAGTATTGCATAATGAGCTAATATGCGATGCATACTAGCTCATTATGTCTTTCTTTTGCAGGGTGTAAAAAAAAAAAAAAAAATTTATACGAGTTTACAACCTCTTTAAGGCTCATGGAGGATCTCATCATGTGATTGTTCATGCTTACTAACCAATCGTTAGAGCATTGTTTTGAAGTATTTTATCCAGCGTATGTGATATTTTAAATACTTATACACAATAAAATTGCCCTCTTTTTTAAACTATATTTTTAGTTATGGAGTATCAATAAAAAAAAACATTTGTAAATTAGGTTCCATTTGCATCTACTATGTAATGGCTGTAGGTACCAACTTTTTGGCATAATATGTAGGTCTATATGCCTGCTATTTTAGGGTTTTAAACAAAAATTCTACTCTAAATGAAGCCACTATTGTGGTTATATGATGACGCCACAAAAGGTTAAAGAAGAACATAATTGCTGTACATGAAGCAGCTGTACTATCTGATGCGTGATCAATATTACCTATACAGTTGTGTTCAAAATGATAGCAGTCCAACATCACTAACAAGATCAATGACGGTTTTTGAAAAAAAAATTATATTTCTACATGGCAAATAATTTATTAGTAGGTGTAGTAGAGTAAAAGAAAACCAACAGACATGACATGCATGCTGCCGATTCTGTGTAATTGAATCATTAATTGAAAGGGAAGTGTTCAAAATAATATAAGGGTCAAACAGAAGGGCCTTATTTAAGGACGAAGGCAGCAAATGTTGTACATGCTGGGTATAGTGCATTCCTAAGTAAAATGGGTTGCTCCAGACATTCAGAAGAACAGTGTACTTCTTTAAGTTTTTCCCTCTCCAATTAACTTTTTATTCAAAGAAGTGCAGAAACTCATACGCTGCTCAGCTAAAATGATCTCAAATGCTTTAAAATGGCAACTAAAACCAGAAAGACATGGAAGAAAATGGAAAACTACCATTCGAATGGATCAAAGAATAGCTAAAATGGCAAAGACCAATGATCAGCTTCAGGGTGATCAAAGAAGGTGTAAAGTTACCTGTCAGTACTGTAACAATTAGAAGATGCCTATCTGAAGCCAAGCTATCAGCAAGAAGCCCCTGCAAAGTCCCATTGTTGAAAATACAACATGTGCTGAAGAGATTACAATTTGCCGAAGAACACTCTGACTGGCCTAAAGAGAAATGGCGCAACATTTTGTGGACTGATGAAAGCAAGATTGTTCTTTTTGGGTCTAGGGGCTGCAGACAGTTTATCAGGCGACCCCTAAACACTGAATTCAAGCCACAGTACTGTGTGAAGACAGTGAGGCATTGTGGCGCAGGCATCATTATATTGGAATGTTTCTCATACTATGGTGTTGGGCCTATGTATTCAGTACCAGGGATCATGGATCAGTTGGATTACATCAAAATACTTGAAGAGGTCATGTTGCCTTATGCCCAAGAGGAAATGCTCTTGAAATGGGTGCTTCAAGTCAATGACCCCAAACATAACAGTAGGCGGGCAGCATCTTGGTTCCAGACCAATAGGATTAACGTTATGGAGTGGCCAGCCCAATCGAACCCTAATTCAATAGAAAACGTGTGGGGTGACATCTAAAATGCTGTTTCTGAGGTAAAACCAAGATATGCAAAGGACAGGGTTCATACACATTTTCACCAATAAAATTCCATGACTTTTCCATGACTTCACGTAAATATTCATGACCTAATGTTTCATGAAATGTCTATGTATACATGTTAAATAAGAACAAAATCCATGTCACACCCAGCATATTTTTACTAAAATAAATGACAATCTTTGTAGTATACAGTACCTCTGCAGTTAGGGTTTCGTTTCTGGATACAGCGTGACTCAAAATGGTCCCTTGTTTTACAGTGGATGAGATGGAAGCACAGCTGCCGCAGCTGGGAGCCGGTGTCACTTCATGCGCACGGTTGAAAAAGCCAGCGATTGGATTGGAAGCTGTCAAGCACGCAGCTGCAAACTGGTGCTTTGCACCTTTAGCGTGGCTAGACAGCGCTGCCTCTCCCATGTTCGAAATGTCAAACGTTTTACGACACACACTGTACATTTAGCGGACATGATACAGGAGAAGGTCAGAGGCTGCGGACATAATACAGGACAAGGTCAGAGGCTGCGGACATGATACAGGAGGTGGTCAGAGGCTGCGCACATGATACAGGAGGTGGTCAGAGACTGGAGACATGATACAGGAGGTGGTCAGAGGCTGTGGACATGATACAGGAGGTGGTCAGAGGCTGCGGACATGATACAGGAGTTGGTCAGAGGCTGCAGACATGATACAAGAGAAGGTCAGAGACTGCAGACATGATACAAGAGAAGGTCAGAGACTGCAGACATGATACAGGAGGTGGTCAGAGGCTGCGGACATGATACAGGAGGTGGTCAGAGGCTGCGGACATGATACAGGAGGTGGTCAGAGGCTGCGGACATGATACAGGAAGTGGTCAGAGGCTGCGGACATGATACAGGAGGTGGTCAGAGGCTGCGGACATGATACAGGAGGTGGTCAGAGGCTGCGGACATGATACAGGAGGTGGTCAGAGGCTGCGGACATGATACAGGAGGTGGTCATAGGCTGCGGACATGATACAGGAGGTAGTCAGCGGCTGCGGACATGATACAGGAGGTAGTCAGAGGCTGCAGACATGATACAGGAGGCAGTCAGAGGCTGCGGACATGATACAGGAGGTAGTCAGAGGCTGCGGACATGATACAGGAGGTAGTCGGAGGCTGCGGACATGATACAGGAGGTAGTCGGAGGCTGCGGATATGATACAAGAGAAGGTCAGAGATTGAAGACATGATAGAAGCTAGAAGAGCACAGGGGAAGCAGAGAGCACTGGAGGAGCTGAAGGGCACGGGGGGGGAGGGGGGGGACTGGAGAGAATTAAGGGGGGGTTTGGAAAGCATTGCAGGGGGGTTGGAAGGTGCGGAGGGGGAGCATGGAAAACCAGGGGGATGGAGAGCACAGGGGGAGGGGGGATGACTGGAGAGCACTGTCTGGGGGGAACTGGAAATCACTGAGGGGGGAGCCAGGGAGCACTGGGGGAGACAAAAAGCATGGGGGGGGAGAGATGAAAAGCACTGTGGGGAGCTGAAGAGCACCGGGGGGGGCTAAGGAACACTGGGGGGGCTAAAGAACACTGAGGGGGGCCATTTTTACATTCAGCGTATAGCACTGGTACAGGTAGGTGTCCTTCCGGGTCCGCAGTTTGCCCTTACTGTCAGTCACTGGCCAGCAGCAGCAGCCGAGGAGATGACCCAATCAGGCAGCGGGGAGGGCCGGCCACGGTTTGCCTGGAGACACTGTAACTGGCCCTCCCTGCTGCCTGATTGGGTCATCTCTTCGGCTGCTGCTGGCCAATGACAGCACGCGCATAGCGCGGACCCGGAAGGACGCTAATACAGCGAAATGTAAATACAGTATGTGGCAATATAATTATCATAGTAAGTAAGTAAGCATCCGCTACCCGCCGCTCCTCCACAGTAATTTAATTCCATGACTTTTCCAAAACCTAGTGTATTTCCTAATTTTCCATGACCTTTCCAGGCCTGGAAAGTGTCATCTAAAAATTCCAAAACTTTTCAAGGATTTCCAGGACCATATGAACCCTGAAAGGAATTGTGGAATGTAGTGCAATTGTCCTGTACCTGTTCACAGATGCCGGAAGTTGGTCGACTCAATGCAACACAGATGTGAAGCAGTTCTTAGAAACAGTGGTTATACAACTAAATATTCGTTCAGTGATTACAGGAAAGCTAAATCATCCAGCATTTTTCAGTTGATACAGTAAATGTTTGAGGTTGTAAAGAAATATGAAGACACTGCTATTTTTGGAAAAGCCTAATATTCTTTTTTTTTTTTCTTCACAGTCTGTAAAGTAATACATTTGAAACATTTTTCTTTATGTTTTGATTTGGAACATGCATTTGCGTGTATGGAAATAAAAGCTATTATAAGGACTATGAGCTTTACTCACTTTTTTAAAAACAATGCTATTATTTTTAACACAAATGTATGGGATAGGTAATGGCAAACCTTTGTAGCTAAAACATGGTATTATTTGGGAGTATTATATATATATTATGAATAATCCTAAAACAGCCCAAATAGCTATGGATTTGCTTCTTGCAATAAAAGAAGATATACAGTAACAGCTTTAGTAGGATATTGTACTTACTGAGGATACCAAATAATAAAAAATTTGTATCGTTGCACTATTAAATATTGCTACACAATTTTAGTTCAATGTGAGGAAATGAATGCGTTTATGTAAGTTACTTGCGGCTAGGGAAAATCCATGAGTTCTTAATAAATGTAGAATGTAGGGCTGCGCATCTTCACTTACCTCACGATTCGATGCGATTACGATTATTAGGGTCGCGATCCGATACGATTCGATTCCGCGATGCTCATCACGATTACTATGGGGACCCTTTTCTAAAGGGGGATCTATGGTGACCCTGCTCTAAAGGGGGATCTATGGGGACCCTGCTCTAAAGGAGATCTATGGGGAGCCTGTCCTAAAGAGGATCCAGGGGAACTGAGCTCTAAAGGGGGATCTATGGAATAGATCCCCTTTAGTGCAGGGTCGCCATAGATCCCCCTTTAGAGCAGGCCAGCATCCCCAGAGATCCCCCTTTAGTAGAGCAGGCCCCCCCATAGATCCCCCTTTAGTAGAGCAGGTCCCCTCATAGATCCCCCTTTAGAGCAGGCCACATCAAGTTAGAAGAGTTACCTGATGCTAGTTGTAGTACCGTAGGCCCTGGTAAGGAGGAATGCTGGGCTCTGTAGTCCCCCTAGTTGTAGTATAGCAGGCTCTGGTAAGGAGGAATGCTGGGCTCTGTAGTCCCCCTAGTTGTAGTATAACAGGCTCTGGTAAGGAGGAATGCTTGGCTCAGTACAGAGCTACAGAGCCCAGCATTCCTCCTTACCAGGGCCTGTTATACTACAACTAGGGGCACTACAGAGCCCAGCATTTCTCCTTACCAGGGCCTGTTATACAACAACTAGGGGGACTACAGAGTCTGTAGTAGTCCCCCTAGTTGTAGTATAACAGGCCCTGGTAAGGAGGAATGCTGGGCTCTGTAGTGCCCCTAGTTGTATTATAGCAGGCCCTGGTAAGGAGGAATGCTGGGCCCTGTAGTGCCCCAACTTACCAGGAAGCAGAGCTGCAGCCAGTTGTGGATGAAGTAGCGGTAGGTGTATGGAGTAGGGCTCGGACAGGTCCTGGGTGATGAGCCTCATGTCGGGAATTTGGAGCTCGGACTAGTGCAGTGCACGGTACAGGCGGAAAGCAGGGCCTCCTCGCTCCCCTGCGGTCAACTCAGGCTGTCTGCCGAGAACCACACCGCTACCAGAAGTGTACCGAGCTGGGAAGGCCGCGACTTCGGGCGGCCGGGCTGTCAGAGCGGGCGGTCGGGCAGCAGTGTGCTAAGTGGGCGTGCCGTGTGTATCCCGGGGCCAGAGAGAGCACTGATAGCTCCGCTCTCCTCCTCTCCCGCCGCGAGGAGGAGCTCCGTATCCCACAAGCCCGGCCAGCGCCGCCATGTCACTTTTGTCCCCGCCCCCCGAAGTGACGTCATTAGGTAATCGATTATTCAACCACCCCGAATCGATGCAGAATCACGAAGGGTCGCATCGCGATGCATCGATTCGGCAATTATATTCAGCAGCCCTAGTAAAATGGTGTCTACACCGAAACTTACAGAATGTTATCAGAAATTACTTAATCAATTTGACTTAGCTGGTGACTTTATCTTTACTGTTCAGTTTTGTAAAATACAAGAAATTTTCTTTACTCAGGGATAGTCATACTTAAAATATTTATTTATAATAGTTACATTTATCTCTTTATCAGAAGTGGTTACGCTTATTATAATTATATGCAAATTACATTAGCACTTTATTTGTATCCTGGTTTATTTTACTACTTTTCTTATTACTATACTTATAAGAAAGGTAACAAGTATATACACCAAAGATAATTAGAGGACCAACATTTTATAGTACAACTTTTGCAGCTTTAAAGCTGAGCTTTGGGCAAAGAAAACATACTTAAGCATTTACAATATTTTTTCTTTTTCTTTACTGTTCCTGACCAATCGTTGCCTTTTCCTTCTCAGCCTCATCCCTGTCAATTACATTAATTATTTTATTTTAAATGACCAGATACGCTACAGCTTTAATTGCTGTGGTACAGCAGGAGTCTCAAAGTATTAGAATAGGTGCCTTGGGACTGGGTGACTGGTTGCGTTACTGCTGCAAAAAACACAGGTAACACTATCATCATCACATCCATACTGCCTGCAGAAGGCAGAAACAACATTAGGTACTAGCAGAATTTACACTGCCCTTCTCCATCCACCACTGGTCACCTGTTGTGTAGGGACTAGCTCAAGCTGCATATTTGCAGAACAAAAGAAAAAAATGAAAAAAGTCTAGCACAAAAATAGTTAGAACTTTTCTAAGCAGAGCTGAGGAGAAGACTTCCAACCACCTAGGACACTGGCTAAAAACTAAGTCAGGATATCTGGAACCTCCTACAAGAGACAGTATAACCTGACTGTTCAAGAATTTCTACAATTCCTATGTCCTTCAAATAAATAAAGGCTTATTCTAATGCCGTCAGTGCTGTACTATGATTAGTCATTTCTACTGCCTTGCTCAATTCTGTCTTCTGTGCCTTGAGTTGCTAGAGGAGGCAGCTACAGGATGTTTTAGGCTTGGTTCACACTGCTGTGGTCTGGGAACCCGACTTGTGAGACCCAAATTGCATGACATTTGAAATCCCATGTTAGTCAATGAGAGCGGTCTTAATTAGCACTACTGAAGTCGCTCCGACTTTAGAAAAGGTTCCTTTACTACTTAAAGGCAACTTCTATCAGACTTCTGCCCATAGACCATAGGTCGGCAACCCGCGGCTCCGGAGCTCAATGCGGCTCTTTTAAACCTCTGCCGCGGCTCCGGGGCGGATGAGGGGAAGAGGCGCGATTGGCGGCCTTCTGGGTGTCATTGGTGCGCATAGCAATGCGCCCCGACACTCCCCCACTGTGGCGCTGTCCTGGCTGTCATTGGTCCAGGCAGGACCAATCATAGAGGACATCCTGGGTGACGTCGTGTGGGGGGGCGGTGCATGCATTAGTCACGCACCGTCCCGACGTCAGAGAGGAGGGCAGCGGCGCGAATGCAGGTCGAGGAAGAAGAAGACGTCCGACCGAGACCCGACTCCTGTCAGCAGCACGCCAGGCGCGGTGACGGAAGGTAAGTGAAGTGATGCTTTGAAGGCGGCACGCACGCACGCTGGTCTCTGCATTGAAAGGGGGCATGTACGCTGGTCACTGCTTTGAAAGGGGCATGTACGCTGGTCACCACCATTGAAAGGAGCATGTACGCTGGTCACCACCATTGAAAGGGGCATGTACACTGGTCACCACCATTGAAAGGGGCATGTACGCTGGTCACTACCATTGAAAGGGGCATGTACGCTGGTCACCACCATTGAAAGGGGCATGTACGCTGGTCACCACCATTGAAAGGGGCATGTACGCTGGTCACCACCATTGAAAGGGCATGTACGCTGGTCACCACCATTGAAAGGGGCATGTACGCTGGTCAGTACATTGAAAGGGGCATGTACGCTGGTCACCACCATTGAAAGGGGCATGTATGCTGGTCACTACCATTGAAAGGGGCATGTATGCTGGTCACTACATTGAAAGAGGCATGTACGCTGGTCACCACCATTGAAAGGGGCATGTACGCTGGTCACCACCATTGAAAGGGGCATGTACGCTGGTCACCACCATTGAAAGGGGCATGTACGCTGGTCAGTACATTGAAAGGGGCATGTATGCTGGTCACCACCATTGAAAGGGGCATGTATGTTGGTCACTACCATTGAAAGGGGCATGTATGCTGGTCACTACATTGAAAGAGGCATGTACGCTGGTCACCACCATTGAAAGGGGCGTGTACGCTGGTCACCACCAATGAAAGGGGCGTGTACGCTGGTCACCACCATTGAAAGGGGCGTGTACGCTGGTCACCACCATTGAAAGGGGCGTGTACGCTGGTCACTACATTGAAAGGGGCGTGTACGCTGGTCACTACATTGAAAGGGGCATGTACGCTGGTCACTACCATTGAAAGGGGCATGTACGCTGGTCACTACCATTGAAAGGGGCATGTACGCTGGTCACTGCATTGAAAGGGGCATGTACGCTGATCACTGCATTGAAAGGGGCATGTACGCTGATCACTACATTGAAAGGGGCATGTACGCTGGTCACTACATTGAAAGGGGCATGTACGCTGGTCACTACATTGAAAGGGGCATGTACGCTGGTCACTACATTGAAAGGGACATGTACGCTGGTCACTACATTGAAAGGGACATGTACGCTGGTCACTGCATTGAAAGGGGCATGTATGCTGGTCACTGCATTGAAAGGGGCATGTATGCTGGTCACTACATTGAAGGGGGCATGTACGCTGGTCACTGCTTGGAAAGGGGCATGTACGCTGGTCACTACATTGAAAGGGGGCATATATGCAGTGTTATATTTGTTTAAATGTTGCAATGGTTTTGCGGCTCCCAGTTTTTTTTTCCCTTCGGAAACGGGTCCAAGTGGCTCTTTTT
Source organism: Pelophylax lessonae (assembly GCF_965119305.1). Classification (NCBI taxonomy): domain Eukaryota; kingdom Metazoa; phylum Chordata; class Amphibia; order Anura; family Ranidae; genus Pelophylax; species Pelophylax lessonae. The sequence continues at coordinate 155,355,571 of NC_138777.1, forward strand.
GTCTTAAAGGTTGAAGACCCCTGCCATAGATTAACTGAAGTCACCTCCTCATCTACACTATATTGTCAAAAGTATTGGGACGCCTGCCTTTACAAGCACATTAACTTTAATGCCATCCCAGTCTTTGTCCGTAAGGTTCGATATTGAGTTGGCCCACCCTTTGCAGCTCTAACAGCTTCAACTTTTCTGGGAAGGCTGTCCACAAGGTTTAAGAGTGTCTAAGAGAATGTTTGACCATTCTTCCAGAAACGCATTTGTGAGGTAAGGCACACATGTTGGGCGAGAGGGCCTGGCTCGCAGTCTCCACTCCAATTCATCCCAAAGGTTTTCTATTCGGTTGAGATCAGGACTCTGTGCAGACCTGTCAAATTCCTCCACCCTAAACCCACGCATCCATGTCTTTATGGACCTTGCTTTGTGGTCCATATCATTTGGAGGAAGGAGGACTATGGTGTGCGGTTCTTTTTCAGGGGTTTGGCTTGGCCTCTTCGTTCCAGTGAAGGAACTCTTAAGGCATCAGCATACCAAGACATTTTGGACAATTTCATGCTCCAAACTTTGTAGGAACAGTTTGGGGATGTCCCCTTCCTGTTCCAACATGACTGGGCACCAGTGCACAAAGCAAGCTCCATAAAGACATGGATGTTTGGGGTAAAGAAACTTGACTGGCCTGCAGAGTCCTGACCTTAACCCAATAGAACACCTTGGGGATGAATTAGAGCAGAAACTGCGAGCCAGGCCTTTTCGTCCAAAATCAGTGCCTGACCTAACAAATTTGCTTCTGGAAGAACGGTTAAACATTCCCGTACTCACTCCTAAACCTTGTGGATAACCTTCCCAGAAGAGTTGAAGCTGTTAAAGCTGCAAAGGATGGGCCAATGTTGAACCCTACAGACTAAGACTGAGGTGTCATTAAAGTTCATGTGTGTGCAAAGGCAGGCGTCCCAATAGTTTTGACAATATAGTATATATTGAGGTGATTTGGATCAAACATTACAGATCAGATTACCCAGGCATTCTCTGTGGTGTAGCCCCTCCCTCGTTTCAAAGTCCCGTTAAAGTAGTACTCAAGTCGCCTTGAAAAAATGCGCGATAAGTCACATGACTTTCAGCTCGCAGTAGTGTGAACTGAGCCTTGTACTGGTGCAGGGCACAGAGGTGGTTGGGAGATCCCTTGAGGCAAGGAGTTCCTATGTATACAGGAATTTATGTGGCATGCCTTGCAATTCCCTCCCCCTAATCCGCTATTGTGAGAACCCTCTGATGTTGTCATGGTGATTAAAAAGGAGCAAAGTAGGAAGAAAAAATGGATTTTTGTAAGAACTTACCGTAAAATCCTTTTCTCTTAAGCTCATTGACAGACGTAGTCTTCTTGATTCTCAAGAGCTGGGTTATGTTGTCTCCGCAGGAGTAGGACTAGGCAGAATGACAAAACGTTCTGGCTCCACCCTAGGGGCAGTCCCTGAGGGTATATCCTCCCTCTCTCTGCTACAGGGAATCAGTTCTGTTTAAAGCAGTACAGAGAATTTAACCCAACCCAACTCAATGATAGAGGGGCGGGTACTACGTCTGTCAATGAGCTTAAGAGAAAAGGATTTTACGGTAAGTTCTTACAAAAATCCATTTTTCTCTATCGCTCATTGACAGACGTAGTCTTCTTGATTCTCAAGAGCTGGGACATCCAGAAGCAGTGCCACAAATGAGGGGTGGGATTGACAAAATCAAATCCAATCTAGAAGGCCCAACCGGTGCCAAACTAGAAGTTTTAAAGGCTCATTATAAACAAAGAATGAGGCTAAAGAAAAATTTTTCCAACGGAAAAAAACCCTCGAGGTAGACCACTGGTCTCCTCAAATTGCGGCCTGCAAAACCTTGCGGCCAAATGAGGCATCAGACGATGCCATTACATCAACTTTATAATGTTTAGAGAAGGTATGCACCGACGACCAGGTAGCCGCCTTGCACACCTGGACCACTGACGCCTGATGGCGAAAGGCCCATGACGCACTAAGTGCCCGAGTGGAGTGCGCCTTAACAGGGAACGGGGGCTCCCGACCCTTAATAGAATAAGCCTGCACTACCGTCTGTCTGATCCATCTGGAAATGGTCGCGGCAGAAGCAGGCAACCCCTTTTTGGGTCCATCTGGGATCACAAAAAGTGAATCCGTCTTGCGAAACGAGTCTGTCGTTTTCAAGTATACCCTGATCGCCCGAACCACATCCAAGGAGTGCAAAGCAAATTCCCGAGGATGACTGGGCTTAGGACACAGGGAAGGTAATACAATTTCTTCATTCAGATGAAATTCTGAAACCACTTTTGGTAGGAAGGATGGATTCGGACGAAGAACCACCTTATCTCTATGAACCACCAGATATGGTGAACGACAAGATAATGCGGCCAGTTCTGACACCCTGCGTGCAGAAGTAATAGCCACCAAGAAGGCCACCTTCTGGGACAACGTGGGTAGAGGAATCTCCCTAATATCTTCAAAGGGAGGTTTCTGAAGAACCGACAACACTAGATTAAGATCCCAGGGGGGTAACGGCGCGTGCACTGGCGGAGCCAGATGTCGCACCCCCTGGATGAAATTCCGCACCAAGGAATGAGTAGCCAAAGGCTTCTGAAAGAAGATGGCTAATGCTGAGACCTGACCCTTGATAGTACTCAAGGCCAGTTTCTGCTCAACCCCTTGTTGCAGAAAAGCCAATATTCGGCTAATCGAATAAGACCGAGGACGGAACCCCAAAGGTTCACACCATGCATTGTAGGACTTCCATGTGCGATGATAAATCTTTCTGGAAGTCACTTTCCTTGCTTCAACTAGAGTAGGAATAACGGAAGCTGACAAACCTTTGTCCTTCAGTACCTGGGTCTCAATAGCCAGGCCGTTAAAGCCAGCGATCGTAAAGCAGGATGGAAGATCGGTCCCTGAGACAGTAGATCCTCCCTGAGAGGAAGTCTCCATGGGACGTCCGCCACCAGTCTGACCATGTCGGCGTACCAAGCTCGACGAGGCCAGTCCGGAGCTACCAGGATTACTGGGATTCCTTCCTCCTCTACCCTGCAAAGAAGTCTTGGCAGTAACGCGAGAGGAGGGAAGGCATATATTAGCTGGTATTGCCCCCACGGGGCGATCAGTGCGTCTGCGGTTTCTGCTAGAGGATCGCGGGAGCGAGCCATGAATCTCTGAACTTTCCTGTTGAATCGTGATGCCAACAGATCCACATCCGGGGTGCCCCACCGTAGGCACAACTGGTGGAAAACGTCTGGATGGAGGGACCATTCCCCCTGATCCAGGGTCTGACGGCTGAGATAATCTGCCTGCCAATTCTCCACCCCCGGAATGAACACCGCAGAGATTGTTGGAACAAATCGTTCCGCCCAGCGAAGAATGCAAGCCACTTCTTTGGCCGCTCGGACACTCTTGGTGCCCCCCTGATGATTGACATAAGCCACGGCCGTGGCATTGTCCGACTGGATCCGAACCGGGCTGCCCTGGAGCTGCTCGGTCCAGTGAATCAGACAAAGTCTGATCGCTCTCAGTTCCAATACATTTATCGGTAACCTGGATTCTTCCGGGGACCAAAGTCCCTGGACAGATAACTGACCAAGAATTCCTCCCCATCCGGATAGACTGGCATCCGTGGTCACTATCGTCCAATATATTGGCAGAAATGACTTTCCCTGGCTGAGCATTGGAGACCGAAGCCACCAAACCAGAGACTCTCTGGTCTGTTTGCTCAATCGTATCTGATTGTCCAGGGATTCCGGATTCCGATTCCATCTGAGAAGAAACTCTTGCTGAAGAATTCGGGTATGGGACTGGGCAAATGGGACTGCTTCGAATGAAGCCACCATCAACCCCAGAACCCTCATGCACGTCCGAAGGGAAGACCAGCTGTTGGACAGTAACAACTGGACTGCTGATTGAATCTTTCGAAGTTTCCCTACCGGAAGGAAAACTCTCGTCCTGACTGTGTCTAGAATTAGACCCAGATATTCGAGCCTCTGGGTGGGAACCAGAAATGACTTTTGCTGGTTCACCAGCCACCCGAATTCCTGTAAAGAAATCATAGTAATTTCTATGTTTTGTAGCAAGGTCTGAGGAGACTCTGCATGAAGCAGAAGATCGTCTAGGTAACCTAGAATCGATATACCTCTTTGGCGCAGAAGTGCCAACATTGGGACCAACACCTTTGTGAAGACCCGCGGAGCCGTGGCGAGACCGAAAAGTAACGCCACAAACTGATAGTGGTTCTCCTCTACAGAAAAGCGTAGAAAACGCTGATGTCCTGCGAAAATGGGAATGTGAAGATAGGCGTCCTTGATGTCTATGGACGCTAGGACATCCCCTGGATGCAGGAAGGCTGCTACCGTGCGAATGGACTCCATTCTGAATCTTCTTATGTTGACGAAAGAATTGAGTGCTCTTAAGTCCAGAATTGGACGCACTTTGTCCTCTTTCCTGGGTATTGTAAACAGGTTTGAATAAAACCCTTGAAATCGTTCTGTCCAAGGAACGTGGACTACCACTCCTTGTTGTAGTAAATCTGTGACTGCTCTCCTCAGATCTTCTAAACGATCTGCGGATAGACGGATATTGGAAGGGAAGAATCGCGCCGGTGGGAGAGATCGAAACTCGATCTTGTACCCTGACCTTATGACTTCGCAAACCCAATTGTCCGGGATTCTGGAAAGCCATGGATCCGGGAACCGGCGAAGACGTCCCCCCACCCCAGTTATGGGTGGGGGCGCACCTTCAGGCTTTGGATGATTTATCTTCAGGTCTGGAGGGGGCAGGCTTTTGCTTGACCGACCAACGACCCCTGACGCCTCCTGTAGGAGCTTTGGAGGACTTAGTTTTTTCACCCGCTGGACGAAAAAACCTCTTGTGAGCAGAAAAAGAAGGCCCTCGTCTTTGACGAGTTCCTCTACCTTTAAAATTTTGCGGTAAAAAGGTGCTTTTTCCACCAGTGAGATCCTTAATGATCTCATCTAAGTTGGCTCCAAATAGACGCTCTCCTGAAAAGGGGATATTAGCCAATGCTTTTTTGGAACCTTGGTCGGCTAACCAACCTTTTAGCCACAGTGTACGCCTGAGAACCACTGCTGAGACTGATGCTCGCGCCATTAATGGAGTGGCGTCTAACGCCGCATCACATACAAACTGTAACCCCTGTATCATTTGTTCCAACAAATCTGATACCGCCTGAGGGACTTCTTCTAAGTCCCGGCGTAACCACTTGGTCCATTCAGTTACAGCCTGCGAAACCAGACCAATAGCAATTATTGGTCTGAAAGCTGATCCAATCAAGGAAAACATGGTGCGAGACATAGCTTCTATCTTGCGATCCACTGGATCTTTAAAAGACGGAGCGTCTTCTAAAGGAATAACCATGGCTTTATTCAATCTAGCAATAGGTGAATCCACCACAGGTGGTTCTGTCCATTTCTTAATAAGGGTTTCCTGAAACGGATAACGCCTGTCAATGCGTTTAGAAATATTAAAAGTGCGTTTTGGCAGACGCCATTCTTCTTCGATTGGATTGCCAAAACATTTGGGCAATGGAACAACCTTCGCCACTTTGATGCGCTTTTTAGTCCCAAAAGGGATCTCAGTTTTAGCTATTTCCGATGGAGTACCCTGTAACCTTAAAGTCTCTTGAACAGATACAATGAGTGCGTTTACCAACGCTTCCTCTCGGGCTATGGCGGATGCCGAAACATCCTCCTCACTGTCTGAAGAGACAGGACCCGAGACACCAATACCAGATGAAGTACCTGCAACTGCAGAAATAGGCTCAGAGTCTGAATCCGAAGTTTCAGATAATAAGGGGTTAGGCGGGGGTCGCTTTCTTGCGCCCTGTCCCTGACAAGCCACTTCCACCCGGGACACAAAAGTTTCCATAATAGCTGACAAAGATTCAATTGTCAATGGGGTGCTGGAGGATCCCGCAGACCCCTCGAGGGGATCCGGAGGAGATACATGAGTGGCAGGGTCCATGTTAATACAGGACACCTTTGCCAGCAAAAACAAAAAAACCTTTTTTTTTTTTTTTTTTTTTTTTTGTGTCTCCCCCTAGCGCAATAGCGCCCCTCAGAGTACCTGCTTCTCGATCCCAGAGAGAGAGAGAGGGACCCCCAAGGCTCACCAACCGATGCAGTGCAGTTTCCAACAAACTGCAGTCAGCGTCTGTCTTACACAGACTGGAAGGAGCTGTTTGCTTTTTTCCCCGGGCAGAAGGCGTGGCTCCGCCCCCTGTGTACGCCTTCCGGCGTTCCCAGCCCTCCACGAGGTAGCTGGGCTCACAAAACATGGCCGCCCCCATAGAAGAGACATAAGACTCCAAAAACATGGCGGCCGGCGTGACCTGAGGACATACCTGCATTCGGTCTACGGCAAAATGGCGGCGGACCGCCGATATCGTCTTCCCAGCACATCTACCTGCACTCTGCTAAGAGGTGACATATGGATCTACAGAGATACACTGCACATAAGGTAGGATTATACCTCCTATGTCTGCTGTAATTTACAGTCTGCTGGGTAGAGTGTTAGCTCTTGAACCAAGTCCACTTCCCACAAACACATGCTGTATTACAAGGGGGACTTGTAAATATCAGATATATACTGACCATATATGGAGGGGCCCATAATATATACTGCCTCATAATGAGGAAAAAAGGGAACGTTTACTCACCATACCGAACCGATAGGCACCCTCTCTTCACAATACCCTCTCCACCGGGGTGGGGGTTTTGTGGACGCCTCGACTCTCTGGTACCTGGCGTCCAAGCGAGCTTTTAACTCGCAAAGTCAGTCCCTTTGCTGGGACTCCGTCGCGGCCGACTCAGCGCACTGGTCTGCACGCGCTCTTAGGCAGAAACCGGGGTGACCACTGGATCTCAACATCCAGCCCGTCGCCCGGCCCCGCATACTTACTTGAATATGTCGCGGCCGACCAAGCGCAATGCCATGGTCTGCGCGCGCTCGTAGGCCGGCTGGGGTGACCACAAGTGTCGCCCAGTCCGGCATTTTTGCTTGAAGATCTCACAGGAAAAAAAAAAAACACTGGAGAAAACTACCTAAAAAATGTCTTTTTCTTAAAGAAAAAAAGTCTTGCCAGGACCAAAAGATCCCAGCAAGGAACTTAGGTCCTTACTCCTGACTAGACAGAAAAAAACTGATTCCCTGTAGCAGAGAGAGGGAGGATATACCCTCAGGGACTGCCCCTAGGGTGGAGCCAGAACGTTTTGTCATTCTGCCTAGTCCTACTCCTGCGGAGACAACATAACCCAGCTCTTGAGAATCAAGAAGACTACGTCCGTCAATGAGCGATAGAGAAATTATTTTTGATTTAGGTAGGAGAGGAAAGTTTAGTAAAGTTATTATCATTGCCCATAGCTCAGCTTTTAATATTTTTAATACACCTGAATTGCTACACTACTAGTGAGACATTGCTGGTAAAATACTCGATGTCAACAAATACGGGTGGATTTTTAAAAACATTGCAGAGGTATTCATGCTGTGATACTGCATATACATTTGTTCTGTACGAACGGGGGTAAAAATCTAATGTTATTAGCCTATTTTTTCTGTAAGTCGGATGATATTCATTCATTAAAAAATACATCAGTGCTATAGTATTTTACACTTATACCTGCGAACAGTCTGTACATTAAGTCTCTCATCTCATTTGTCTTCAGAAACTTGCTAATTGTCTATGTAATGCATTCTTCCTGTGTATGCTATATTGCAGAGACCTTATTCTATTTATTCCTCTGGCTGAAAATGGTAAGCATAGATCCACGTCTTTGTCACCATAGATGTTATTACTGTTGCTGTTACGCCCATTTTAAAATAATAAAAAACGGTTTTGGATTTTTTTTTAATTTTATCTATTATCATGCACTCCATCTAGTGGCCATAATGCAATATGTAGTTACATGCAGTATTTTTCTGATTTAACTTACTCTGTACGAATGAAACACTTTTAGTCTGGAGAGAATAAAGACTAGTAACATTTGCGTTTGCCCCACTTGCACAAAACAAATGTACATGCAGTTTCATAAGATTCTATAGTGTTTCCAACTACAGCCAAGGACAAATTTGTTTGTGCCCTTTCAAGAAAAAAACCACCCACAATATTCTCAGAAATAAACTTGAAAATGAAAAGTAATTGGCATCCAATATCGCTTATTTTTGATTCACTTTTAAATTTGATTTTCTTTCAACAATGAAGTCCTCCTTGGTCTTCTTCCTTTGAGCTCAATTTTACTTAAAAAGCAATGGGATGGTGTGATCAGTCACTGATGTACTTTGACCTTGTATCTCTTTGGAGGTTTTCCTTAGGCCTTTGTCCACCATTCACACTATTCTTCTGTTTAATCTGGGGTAGATTTCCTCTTGAGGCTTTGCCAAGGGAGGTTGGCTACACGCCCATGGACCCTAAAATTCTTTATATATTTGCAACTGTAGTCAAAGGAACATCAACGTTGAGTGCAATTTATTAAGTTATGTGTTATGTGGTTTAATAAACATTATCACGCAAGGTCAGTCGTGCGCTGTTGTCTCCTATCTGCAGCCTTAGAACTGACTATAGTCCGCTACCCAGTGGAAACAAGGAGCAGCTGCAACAACCTCACAGTGGGAGTCTAAACACTACAGCAAGCCGTGGAAGATTTTGTCTGATCAGCGCATGATCTGGTGATATATCACATTTATGTGTGTATTGGTATATTTCAACTTTGCTTGGAGATGGTCTTATACCCTTCACCTTTTACCGGTCATTTCTCAGACAACTTTGCATTCCCTGGTCTGTGTTCAGTGAGGTGCCCATGATGATACTTAATAGCAGGGTGACTACTTTTCTGTAATTAGAATGACTGATTGATTACATTTTTGAGGGCGTCTGTGATATGGGCAGAAAAGTTAGTGGGAACTATCATTAAAATCCAGTTATTTATATTCTTTTTTTAGGGGTGCCAAGAATTCTGTTCAGGCCATTTTAGAACATCCGTAGAATACGCATAAATTAATCACTTTTCTTGATTTTTTGTTTTTGTCCTGCTCTTTGTTATTCCAAAGGCATGCAGGCATATATGAGGTATTGCTTTTAATTGCATCACTTTTTAGGATGAAAGGAACATGGTTTTAAAAAAACTGTAAGGATACCAACAAATTTGTTCACAGCTGTAATGTGCATGTATAGCTAAAACATTTTTTCCTTGTTTTGGGTAGAGTTTGGATAGAGTGATTCATGCTAATCGCATAGGAATGAAGTAGCAGACAGAAATGACACTTAGTGCTTAGAGACAGCTACACAAGATAGAGGTATATACTTTGTTCATATTTCATGTTTGAGGTTTACGACCACTTTAATTGTCATCAGAACATCTCTTGCTTTAGTATTTCCACTTCCTTGACAGTGGTCACAGGAAAGATAAAGGGGTTAATATTCCCAGCACGAATGTAGACCACAATAAAAATTGGAGGAGGGTCTAATCCTTCCCCACTCAGTGTAAAACTGTGCATATGATTTTTTGGTTTGCCTATAAACAGCATACCGATAATGCAGATTTTAACAGTCAGAGGCGACGTGTTGCTGGCAACCACAAACAAATTCAATAACTATCTACATTATTGTGCAATCTAGGTAAACTATAAGAGCCAGGAACTAAAGGAAAAATAATCAGTAATATAACCAGCTAAAAAATTTAGAGCACCCCAATTTTTTTTTTTTTTGGGGGGGGGGGGGGGGGGAGTTAAAAAGTAGTATGTTAGTGGCACATTTTACACTTATTTTTGTTTTCACTTGATGTCAAAACCATACGTAGATGAGAATTACAATTTTCTAAGGGAAGGTATATCTCATCTTTCACCAGGGTTGATTCAAGTATCAGATCATATGAATCTCAGGTTACAACATGCCGCACCAATGATTCCTGCTGGCAATATTTAAGTATCAAGACAAAAAGAACTCTTCAGGGAAAATGCCTAATTTACCACGGCAGAGCTACACATTTGATTCACGCCACAAGCTCCTGAGCCTCGATACAAATAGTAATAGCCCTATGAAGAAAAGAAAGGGTAAAAATTAAACGTTTGATTAGTACAATAAAGTATACCTCACTTTTACCTATTAGATTATGATGCTGGTCACAGGCATTCAAGGACAGAAGATGGCTAAATGTTTGTGGTTAAGCTCTGCATTTAAATCAGCTGAATACACTCTAGGTATATCAAAACAAAATGTATTCAATGTCTAACATTTTGTTTTCTTTATAAAGCAGCCACAGGCGGACTAGAGATGCCGGTTTTCCACCAGCAACTGCAGTGCATGGCCCTGCTCGCTATAGAGAAGCAATGGTCTCACTGCAGAAGTCCGACACGGCCCCTACTGAAATCAGACCCAAAGCTCTGCAATTAGAAAGCTTGTGCTCTCCACTGATTGAAGAGTTCTGGTTCTTACTCAGCAAGGGGGGGTGTTGTGAGATCTGTGCAAAGTGATCACGACTTCCCCACAGGACACAAGGGTCGCACTCTGCAGCTACTGGCAGGGGACACGTTTTTCCACTTAGGTTGTAGCTGTTTTATATACAAAAAAAAAAAACAAACACACTTTGAACACCTTTTTGTTTCAATTCACCTGGAATGTTTTTGGCTGATTTAAACTGAAAGTTCAGTTGCATTAAAAATGTATACAAAGGCAGAATTTAGTTTATAATAAATTTTTCATTGCTGTCTGTATCATTGCTGTAAAAAAGTACCTCCCCAACCATTGTAACCAAGATAGAGAATGAAAAATTCTAAGTTGTCAAAAGAACAATAGGTGAGGGAAGCATCCTCTAATGGGGGCTCTCGAAGATGGGGATTCCATTGACTTTTGGAAAGATTTCCTCTCATTTCCTGTTGCTGCCTATGGCTGAATTGGACAATAGGCACAGACACTTCAGGACAGCACCTAGGGGCCATTACTCTCAACACTAGCAAGCAGAACTTGAAAAAAAAAAAAAAAAAAAAAAAGAACAATGGCATAACATACTACAAGATAGGAGGGAGCTGTATCCTCCAATGGACTTAAAGAAAGGGATTTTAAGAGGAGTATAAAACACAAGTTTCTAAGTTCATTTAGGGACATGGCAGCTTATTTTCATGAACCACTGGACATCCCCAAGCAGTTCAAGAACAAAGGGGCAGGCACATCCCAAAAGTAACAGGTGAACCAGAGCCCAACAACCAAACAAACTGGAGCTCAAATAGCAGCCAAAGCCTTGTGACTGAAAATAGCATCCACTGATGCGGACACAACCACCTTATATAACACAGCAAAGATGTGCAAAACAACATAAAACCCTGAGCGCCAAAGAGGCGCTCATTGCACAGCGCTCGACTCTCACCAATGCTTTCTCTAAAGGCAATAAAAAAAAATAAAAAAAAGAAGAGGGGAAATGTATTATTGTATGTGTTGCACTAAAAAATTAAAAAATAAAAACAAAATATTCCAAAAATCAAAACTAATGGGATACATGGTAAATGGCAAAGAATAAGGAGTGTGTAGTCCTGGATTAACAACTGATATTAAAAGTATGCTACTCACATGCCCCTGCTCTGCTGTAGTTTGTCAATGTAAGCCTTTATTAACAATATAAAAAGATCCTGCTCACAATGAATCATCAGGAGCAATAAAGGGGAAAACTGTGCGTCACTGTCAGTGCATTGTCCCGAGCAACACAGGGGACCAGTCCATAACCCAGCATCCAGATCCCTGAGAATGTGCCAGCTCTTCCTAGGTGCTAAGCTGCCACCTAATGTCTCAGTGCCAAAAAGGTCAACCACACCGATGACACCACCAGAAGATCCAGGTCGCAACAGTTCGCATTTCAAAGGATTTTCCTTTTCTTCAGCTGACCTATAAGGGACTACCCACTCAGAAGATAAACCCTGCAACAGGCAGCAGGGAAGGGTAGATGAACTGTCAGGTGCTGGGTGTCAGGGGAATGTGAGTAAATGTTACAAAATGAATGAATAAAAAACTCCCTTAAAGGCAGCCCTCAACAACCAACAGTACCATATAAGTGGCCAATGGACATTGAAAAATATCAATCTAGAAAGTACATTTATTATAAGATCAATCTAAATAAAAAAGCTCATGTATAGAAGATTTAAGGTTTTTTTTTTTATATATACATTTCCTTCCTGGAGATGTATTGCCTGATTGAATCCAGACCGAATGGCCAGTCTGTAGCACAGTGCCACAAAGGAGGGACAGGCAAATTGCTCCACGCTCTAGAATGTAGATCGGTAGTTTTGCCTCCTTGGGTGATCAAAACCCCTGCATTGAAAAGGTGGCCAGTACTCTGGCCCAATCTAGAAGGCTGCAGTTTATCATAAACACTTTCCATTAGTGAGGAAGAAAATACCTGCTTGCTGCTAAGGTATTTGAGTCTGAACCTGTGACTAAAGTTGTATCAGCTTTTTCTGATGCAGGAAGACTCTAGCAATGGTGGTGTCTAGAGAGATGCAAGTTTTCCAGGTGATGTATTAGGTTTTTGGACATTCAGTAACCAAACTCCTCCAGCATCCAAAGAGTGATGCTGGTGTTGGTTGTTCGATTCAACGATGACTGCTCCCTTCAAAGACGATCCTTTAGGTGACCTACAATCAAGATGTTCCATAGTGGCAGAAGAGCCAGTACTTGGGCTAGCACTATAATAAACACCCTTGGTGCCAATGACAAGCTGAAGAAAAGAGCCACAAATTGGAAATGCATTTCTATTATTGTAAAGAAGCCTGAAAACATGGGGACGTGTAAGTACATACAGTTGTATTCAAAATTATTCAACCCCCCCAATGCTGTAAAGGATTTTAGGGAATTTAGAGTACATTTGTAATTGTATTCAGAATGAAATCCTACAAGGACTTCTTTAAGAACCATATGCAACTAAAATGACATCAATTGGTTTTGTAATACAGTAGTAAATGTTTCTTTTGTGAATTCTTCATTGACACAAATATTCAACCCCTTAAAGACTACCACTCTGAAGAACAGAGGTTCACTGAAGTGTTTTCAATCAGGTATTGAAAACACCTGTGGATGTCAGAGAGCAGCAATAAAGCCTAATAAGCACCAATTAGGCAGCTTTAAAATGACTGTGATACTCAGCTCCTTCTAGACATTTACTGGTGTGGTTACAAACATGGTGAAGTCAAGAGAATGGTCCAGGAAGACAAGAGAAGATGTGATTACTCTTCACAGGAAGGGCAATGGCTATAAGAAGATTGCAAAGATGTTAAACATACCAAGAGACACCATAGGAAGCATCATTCACAAATTCAAGGCAAAGGGCACTGTTGAAACGCTACCTGGTTGTGGCAGAAAGAAGATGTTGACTTCGACTGCTGTGCGCTACCTGAAGCGTAGAGTGGAGAAAAAAGTCCCCGTGTGACTGCTGAGGAACTGAGAAAAGATTTGTCAGATGTGGGTACTGAAGTTTCTGTTCAGACAATACGGCGCACACTGCGTAATGAAGGCCTCCATGCCAGAACTCCCAGGCGCACCCCCTTGCTGTCTCCAAAGAATAAGAAGAGTCGACTGCAGTATGCCAAAAGTCATGTGGATAAACCACAGAAGTTTTGGGATAGTGTTCTGTGGACTGATGAAACAAAATTAGAACTGTTTGGGCCCATGGATCAACGCTATGTTTGGAGGAGGAAGAACAAGGCCTATGAAGAAAAGAACACCTTGCCTACTGTGAAGCATGGCGGGGGGTCAATCATGCTTTGGGGCTGTTTTGCTTCTGCAGGTACAGGGAAGCTTTAGCGTGTACAAGGTACCATGAATTCTCTTCAGTACCCGGAGATATTGGATGACAATGTGATGCAGTCCGTCACAAACCTGAGGCTTGGGAGACGTTGGACCTTTCAACAGGACAATGATCCCAAGCATACCTCCAAGTCCACTAGAGCATGGTTGCAGATTAAAGGCTGGAACATTTTGGAGTGGCCATCACAGTCACCAGACTTAAATCCGATTGAGAACCTCTGGTGGGACTTAAAGAAAGCCTAAGAATGTGACTGAACTGGGGGCTTTTGCCCATGACGAATGGGCGAAGATACCCGTAGATCGCTGCAAGACACTTGTGTCAAGCTATGCTTCACGTTTAAAAGCGGTTATAACTGTAAAAGGATGTTGTACTAAGTACTAAGATTGAATGTCACTTGGGGGTTGAATAAAACTGATAATGATGTGAGCACAGAAAAGACATTTGTGGTTATTTCATTATAAATGTTATGTTATATTTGTCTGACCTACACGTGCCTCTTTGATTTAATTGTAAGCAGGATGACTGAATGATCAAAATCAATGTCAAACTGGCCAAAACAATCAATTTCAGTGGGGTTGAATAATTTTGAATAGAACTGTATATTTGATTTTATCAGGGCTAGGAAATCTACCTGGTTGAGAGAGGCCATCCAAAACATATGGGTTCTTTTTTGAACCTTTGGGGAAGAATAAAGGTATTTGGGAGTCTTTAGGTCCAAAAAAGGGGGGAGGGGGGGATGCAAAAAGATTGGAATAGAACCCTTTGAATTTTTCAGATGAGGAACCAGCACAATAACTCCCTGAGTCTATAGTCCTTTGGTTGCCTGATAAAGGCCTGCCAAACACTGAGGAGAGACTGGGAGAGTTAATGGAAGAGACTTTTTGTGGGAATAGAGAGCTGGCATACATCCCGCACCCCATGCATCTACTATGTGTGCCTTCCAAATCTCAGGAAAGCATACAGACATCTCCCTACCTTTGGAGTCCACAGGTGAGGGCAAATGTTCCTAATGATCAAGATTTTTCAGCATGTTTGGTGCTTTTTCCAAAGTCTCCTGCATCCCATGCAGGAAGCTGTTTTGGGTTGCCAATAGGTGTTGGCAATCCTCAAGGTAAGAAAGAAATGTTTAGCAGTAGGAAAGTGTACTTTTACCTTTGTGTCAGTGCATTGTCCCGAGCAACACAGGGGACCAGTCCATAACCCAGCATCTAGATCCCTGAGAATGTGCCAGCTCTTCCTAGGTGCTAAGCTGCCATATCTCACCCAGAGAAGCTTTGAATATATAGTCACCCACAAAAGGTAAATGGAGTAAGGGTTTTCCACTGATCAGCATATCAACCTTAGGGTCCCACGGAACTAGATAGAAAGCTAATGCACGACAATGGATAGCTAGGGTCTGAAGTCAAATAACAGAGCCATTTGAGCCATATAAGAAATTACTTACGGATCAGAATCTGCGAATATTTATGTCCCATTTCAGCAGGAAAGCGACCATAGTTTCTTGACTGCATGGTTAAGGATGGAACATTTGAATGGTAGTGGCCTTGATAAGACATGCAGCAGTTGGGTCTACTGAATGTGGGATAGAAAACTTGAAAAAAGTTCCCCAATAAGGGAAAAAGAACAGAGGAAAGGAAAAGTCTATCCACATGTTTTCCAATCCTTTTAAATAAAGTCAGACAAGAGATGGAAAGGTCTGATATGAAGAGAGCCCTACTTTCAAATTGGAAATAATTGTCATGTCCGAATCAGACTCCTTGGGGGGAGTGGGTAAAGGTTGCAGTCAGACTGTGACATGAATTTCTTCTTGGCAGAGGAAAAGGCATCTTTTGTTAGGTAGTTGGTATCCGGCACCTTAGAAGGTTCAGGAGAGGCTTGAGATACAGATGCATGAATGCTGGAGTGCAGATTTTAAAAAAATTAGCTTTCCCTATCACAGTCAAATTTAATGCTGCAGAAAATGAGGATTGGTCAATGCGTTGGCCCATATCTACATGGCAATCTGCCGTCCGTTTTATGCCCCATACGTTGCTGGGGAAAAGCAGAAAAGGCAAACAGAATGAAGGATTACACCAATGAAAAATGTGAGCACTAGCAAGTACCAGACCTGTTCTGTTTCCTATGCATGAAACCCAGAGTGAGTGGAGGATCAGGCCATCCATCCATCTTTATTACCAACTGCCCAGGTTCTCACAGAAGTCTTCATAGCCTGATGGAAGCCCTGACTGACTATCCTAGTTTGAGATATGCTGAATTCTAAATTCAAATTCAAGAGTAGCGGTTCTTACCTGTTCTCCCCAGTCTGTTCCCCAGCTATTCTTGATCGCCCAGAAAGGAGACCCATTACCTGTGCAACATGAAAAGTAAGAGTGATGTAATGAAAGTGCACATTATTAAAGTCAAATCATATATTTGTAATTTACAACTTACGGTCTCCATAGCCCACTAGAAGTACAGCATGGTCAATGAACCAGGGACTGCAAAATATCTTGAATGGGTGAGAAATCCCTTTACGGTAAAACTGAAAAACAAGCACAACATAGCTTGCAAGGGTTGACACTGGTAGTGTGTATAGTATGTAGTATGTGAAGTCATCTAATTGAAAGCATTTCTTAAGGCTCAAAAATTACAGGACACTGAAAATTCCCCTCAAATGACCCCTTTATGGAATGCAGACAATCTAAGGTATTTAGTAGGAGGCATGGCGAGCTTTTTGAAGTTCTCATTTCTAAACAGACAGTTTTGGGAATTAAATAACATTTTTCTTTCTTTACATCATGTCACCAGTGCAGTACAGCATCATCATGACTGGTGTGGCAGTGATCAGGGGCACTGACTGGTGACAGTATTTTCCTTTTTTTCTTTTAATTTCTTTTTTGTTTTACTTTTTTTTTTTACATTCTGTCATGAGAGTAGTTCAGTATCACCATAGTGACACTGTACCACTCTGGGAGATGATCAGGGATTTTTGGATGAAACCCATTCATAACAGCTGTGTTTACATTATGATAATGTGATCGCATAGTTAACACGTGATATCCAGGCTACCGCAATCCACTGTGTTCAGTGGACACAGGGGTTGCGTGAGCAGCGTGCACGTGTCGGGTGACGTACAGGTATGTCGGCTTGGCCTGTAACTGCCGCCCCCTGTCAGTAAAACTACTGAGGGCTGGCTGCATGTGATTATTATTAGGTATATACAGTGCATCCAGAAAGTATTAACAGCGCTTCACTTTTTCCACATTTTGCTATATTACAGCCTTATTTAAAAATGTATTAAATTCATTATTTTCCTCAAAATTATACAAACAATACCCCATAATGACATTGTGAAAGAAGTTTGTTTGAAATCTTTGCAAATTTATTAAAAATTAAAAAAATCACATGTACATAAGTATTCACAGACTTTGCCATGACACTCAAAATTTAGCTCAGGTGCATCCTGTTTCTACTGATCATCCTTGAGATGTTTCTACAACTTGACTGAAGTTCACCTGTGGTAAATTCAGTTGATTGGACATGATTTGGAAAGGTACACACCTGTCTAGTATAGGTCCCACAGTTAAAGGTGCATGCCAGAGCACAAAGCAAGCCATGAAGTCCAAGGAATTGTCTGTAGACCTCCGAGACAGGATTGTATTGAGGCACAGATCTGGAAAAGAGTACCGAAAAATTTCTGCAGCAGGTCCCAATGAGCACAGTGGACTCCATCATCTGTAAATGGAAGTTTGGAACCACCAGGACTCTTCCTAGAGTGCGCTGCCCAGCCAAACTGAGTGATTGGGGGAGAAGGGCCTTAGTCAGGGAGGCGACCAAGAACCCGGTGGTCATTCTGACAGAGTTCCAACATTTCTCTGTGGAGAAAGGAGAACCTTCCAGAAGAACAACCATCTCTGCAGCACTCCACCAACCAGGCCTGTATTATAGAGTGGCCAGACGGAAGGCACTCCTTAGTAAAAGGCACAGGATAGCCTGCCTGGAGTTTGCCAAAAGGCACCTGAAGGACTCTCAGATGATGAGAAACAAAATTCTCTAGTCTGATAAAACAAAGATTGATCTCTTCGGCCTGAATGGCAAGCGTCATGTCTGGTGGAAACCAGGCACCGCTTATCACCTGGCTAATACCATCCCTACAGTGAAGCATGGTGGTGGCAGCATCATGCTGTGAGGATGTTTTTCAGTGGCAGAACTGAGAGAAAATTCAGGATTGAGGGAAAGATGAGTGCAGCAATGTACAGAAACATCCTTGATGAAAACCTGCTCAGAGTGCTCTGGACCTCAGACTGGGGGAAGGTTCATCTTCCAACAGGACATCAGCCATAAGCATACAGCCAAGATAACAAAGGAGTGGCTACAGGACAACTCTGTGAATGTCTCTGAGTGGCCCAGCCAGAGCACAGATTGAATCCAGCCAGAACCCAGAACCCAATTGAAAATCTCTGGAGAGATCTGAAAATGGCTGTGCACCGACGCTTCCCATTCAACCTGATGGAGCTTGAGAGGTCCTGCAAAGAAGAATGGGAGAAACTGCACAAAAATTAGTGTGCTAAGCTTGTAGCATCATACTTTAAAAGACTTAAGGCTGTAATTGGTGCCAAAGGTGCTTCAACAAAGTATTGAGAAAAGGCTGTAAATACTTATCTTACCGTAAAATCCTTTTCTCTGATGTTCACTGACAGACACAGCCCCATATCTTCTTTGACCCTTGGCTTATGCTGCTCTCCTTAGGAGTAGGACACTAGGCAGAAAATAATTGACTACGCCTATAGGGCAGTCCCAGGGGGTATACTCCTACTTCCTTCTATAGGACTTTAGTTTTGTAATAAGCAGTGTCAGAAGAATACATAACCCAACTCAACAGAGGGGTGGGTCTGATGAACATCAGAGAAAAGGATTTTACGGCAAGACAAAAATCCAGTTTTCTCTTTCGTTCATTGGCGGACACAGCTCCATATCTTCTTTGACCCTTGGGATGTCCAAAAGCAGTGTCAACACGAGGGGTGGGAAAAACAAAGCAATAAACATATTTCCAAATGGTGCTAAACTTAGCCAACCAGGTAAACCAGGAGCTCACCAAGAACAACTGGAACTCACCTGCTAGGAAAAAATACACCCTCAGGAGGCAGGAGCCTCTGCAACAGCAGCCTGAAAAATGTTGCGGCCGAACACAGCATCCGCAGATGCTAGTGCAACCACCTTGCAAAACTTTGTGAATGTGTGTACAGGCGACCAGGTGGCCACCTTGCAAACCTGGACCACTGATGCCTAATGACGGAAGGCCCAGGAGGCATTAAGTGCCCTTGTAGAATGCGTCTTACCAGGAAAAGGAGGAACCTGACCCTTGATAGAATAGGCCTGCACCACCGTCTGCCTGATCCACCTGGAAATGGTCGCAGCAGATGCAGCCTTCCCCTTACGAGAACCATCCGTAAGGACAAACAAGAAATCCGATTTGCAAATTGACTCAGTCGCCGCCAAGTACACCCTGTTGGCCTGAACCACATCCAGGGAATGCAAGGCAATTTATTTTGGATGTTTTGGTTTAGGACATAATGAAGGCAACACAATGTCTTCATTAAAGTGGAACCCCAAGACGACCTTAGGATAGAACAACTTTGTCCCTGTGAACCACCAGGTGAGGTGACTGACAGACAACGCACACAGCTCTGAGACCCTGCGTGCAGAAGTAATGGCTACCAAGAAGAAGAGTAAGCAGAAAAAGTTCAGGAATATTTTCAAAAGGGGGGTTTTGAAGAACCGACAGTACTAGATTAAGATCCCATGGAGGCCCCATGGACTTTACTGGAGGAGCCAGATGGTGAACCCCCTGCACAAAGGTGTAAACCAAGGAATTTGTGGCCAACGGGTGTTTGACAAAAATTGCCAAAGCTGAAATCTGACCCTTGATGATGCCCAGGGCCAAACGCTGATCTATACCTCTTTGTAGAAACTCCAACAGAAGTGACGACGAAAAGGAACGGGGGAAACCCCCCCCCCCTCCATGAGACTCACACCAAATACGATATGTCTTCCAAACGCAGTGATAAATCTTCCTAGAAGTAGATTTCCTAGCTGACCCCTGCAGACGATCCATCCACTGTCCCAGACAAAGCCTGATCGCCCGAATTTCCAGGATATTGATTGGCAGGCTGGACCATGGAAACCACCGTCCAGTAGAGGGGAAGAAAGGACTTTCCCTGCCGGAGCCCCAGGGAACGGAGCCACCACAGCAAGGATCCCCTCGTACTCCGGCACAACAGGACCAGATTGTCCAGGGACCGAGGATGCTTGTCCCATTTGCCCGAAAACTGGATTTTTGTACTTACCGTAAAATCCTTTTCTCTGAAGTTCATCGACAGACTCAGCTCCATATCTTCTTAGACCATCGGGATGTCCCAAAGCAGCATTTATATGAGGGGAAGACAACGCAAAAAAGAACGTAACTCCCCAAAGGCTAAACGTAACTTCCCAGGTAATCTGGAGCTCAACCAGGAACAACTGGAGCTCACCTAGCAAAAACATAAACCCTCAAAGAGAACAGAAAAGATTCTCTTTAAAAAGCAGCCTGCAAAACCTTGCAGCCAAAAGAGGCATCACAAGATGTAGAATTTTGTGAACATATGCACAGACGACCAAGTCGCCACTTTGCAAACTTGCATCACTGACGCCTGATGGCGAAAAGCCCAAGAGGCACTCATCGCTCTAGTAGAATGTGCCGTTCACTGGGAAAGGAGGAACCTGACCCTTCAGTGAGTAAGCCTGAGCAACTGTCTGCCTGATCCACCTTGAAATGGTCGCCGCAGATGCAGCCAATCCCTTACGAGGTCCCTCAGTAAGGACAAAAAGAGCATCTGACTTCCTGAAAGACTCATTAACCGCCAGGTAAACTCCAATCGCTAAAACAACATCCAAAGAATGCAATGCAATTTCCTTAGGATGCTTGGGCTTGGGACAGAGTAAAGGCAGCACTATGTCTGCATTCATATGAAAATCAGAAACCACTTTAAGGAGAAAAGATTGATTAGGTCGGAGCACCACTTTATTTCTGTGGCCCACCAGATAAGGTGAACGGCAGGACAACGCCGCCAATTCAGACACTCTGCGGGCAGAAATGATAGCCACCCAAAAGGCAACCTTCTGAGACAATGAAAGAGGAGAAATCTCCCGAATGTTCTCGATAAGGAGGCTTTTGAAGAACAGATAATACCAGATTTAGATCCCACGGAGGTAGCGGGGACCGCATCGGAGGAGCCATATGGCGCACTCCCTGAATGAAGGTACAAATCAAGGCATGCGTAGCTAACGGGCGTTGAAAATATATTGCTAGGGCCGACACCTGGCCTTTGATAGTGCCCAAAGCCAACCGCTGTTCAACCCCTTTCTGCAGAAAGGCCAAAACCCTAGCAACCTAAAACAAATGAGAGTGCACCTTCAGCGATTCGCAACACGAAATGTACGATTTCCACGTACGATGATATATTCTTCTGAAAGTCGACTTCCTAGCCTTCAAGAGCGCAGAAATCATAGAGTCAGCAAGATCTCTATCTCCCAACACCTGGCTTTCAACAGCCATGCCGTTAAAGCCAGTGACTGTAAAAGCAGGTTGGAAGATTGGACCCTGAGACAGCAGATCTTAATTGAGAGAAAGTCTCCAAGGAGCATCGGCGACCAACCTAACTAGGTCGGCGTACCAAGACCGGCGAGGCCAGTCTGGAGCCACCAGAATGACGGGAATCCCTTCTGTCTCTATTCTGTGTAGAAGCCTTGGCAGAAGTTTCAGCGGAGGGCATAGATCAGCCGATACTGACCCCAAGGAGCCACCAAAGCGTCTGTGGCGTCGGCCAGAGGATCTCGAGATCTGGCTACAAACCTCTGCACCTTCTTGTTGAGAAAAGAAGCAAACAGATTGACCTCGGGTTTCCCCCACCTGACACACAGGAGATGAAACACCTCCGGGTGTAGGGACCACTCCCCTTGATCCAACACCTGACAACTCAGGTAATCCGCTTGTCAGTTTTCCACACCTGGGATGTGCACAGCAGAGAGGGCTGGGACAAACTGTTACGCCCAGGCCAAAATTTCGGCCACCTCCCTGGCCACCAAGACACTTTGGTTGCCCCTCTGGTGATTGATGTAAGCCCAGCCATGGCATTGTCCGAATAAATCCGGACAATCTTGCAGACGAATCGTCCAGTGGCTCAGAGCTCCAAAACATTTATCGTTGGTTTGGACTCTTCTACTGTCCAGGTTCCCTGGGCACAGAACCTCCCCAAGACCCCACCCCAGCCCGTCAGGCTGGCGTCCATGGTTACCACCTTCCACAACAATGGGAGGAAGGACTTGCCCTGGCATAGTGCTGGAGAGTCAAGACACCATAACAGCGCAGCTCTGATGTTGCGGCTCAACCGAATAAAATTGGCCAAAGACTTTGGCTCCTTGTACCATTTGACCAGAATCTCTTGTTGCAAAGGTCTGGTATGGAACTGAGCAAACGGAACCGCCTTGAAGGTTGATACCATCAGACCCAAGGCCCGCATGCATTTGCCAGCAATGACCGGATCGGCACCTACAACTTTTGCAGCTTGTACAGGGGAAGAAAGACCCTCGCCAAGGCTGAATCCAGAGCAGGCAGCCGCTGCTGGGCAAAGTGACGTAGGGGTACGTCACTCGCTCACCCGCCCCTGCTCGTTCACAGGCATTCCCGCGCGAGTCACTCGCGATCTCCCACAGGAGAGGGAGAGGGAGAAAGGCAGACGACTGATGTAAACACAGCCTTCTGTCATTCTCCCTGACGTAAGTGCAGAGACTTTACGATCCTGCTATGTAGGATCGTATGTCTCTGTGGTTACATCACAAGCCACGCCCCCCACAGTTAGAATCATGCCCCTAGGGGTACATTTAACCAACTGATCACCAATAAAGTTAACCCCTTCCCTGCCAGTTTCATTTTTACAGTAAAAGTGCATATTTATAGCACTGATTACTGTAGTAATGTCACTGGCACTCCCAAAAGTTTTTAAAAATGTCAGTCAGGGGTCCGATCTGTCCGCCGCAATGTCGCAGTCCCACAAAAAAAAAAAAAAAATCGCAGATCGCTGCCATTAAAAAAAAATGACATTAATAGGAAAAATTAATTTAAACCGTAGTATCAGGCTACAACATAGTAAAATTGAAAAAAGTCAAGGAGTCTGAATACTGTATATACATACTGTGACAGTGCAAGCCTCTTTCATCAGCAAAAAGACACAGGGTTTGCTTGATTGTTGATTGCAGGACTACATGCACATGCAGAGTGTTAACTTTGAGTGGAGGAAACTGCTTTTACAGATTTTCCTCAGCATTATGGATGGGACTCCATAGTTTGGAGAATTCAAAGCGCCTTGGGAAGGAAGAGATCTCCAACCCGATGTCCAGATTTTCTGGAAGACCAGCAGGGTGTATGCCCAGGGGGCACATAGCCCTTATAATGATGGTCTGGTAAAAGCTGCATCTGGAGTAGGAGTAGGAGTTGCAGTGGCTGCCATGTGGGTAAAGAGCCCTGTCAGCAGAGCTGGTGGTATCTTTCAGAGACAACATCCCTGGTGTGGGAACTTCTTGCCAAAGGGGGGAAGTCACAAAAACTGAAGTAGCTAGCGGATCCAGGAATGCGGGTAAGAGAAAGTAAGGAGGCCTCAAAGAGTGAGCACCCCGGGGGGGGGCGGGTGGAATCTAGAGAATTTATATTTGCCTTTTAATATAAGTGGGCTACCAGGCCTTTAAATAAAATATGAACTGATGTGAACTCACTTGAAAAACACATCTACCACTACAGCTAGACATCCCCCAGATGACAATACATACACACATTCTTAGAAATAAATGAAACAACAGTTTTAAAATGGTTTAGCATGAACAGTGTCAGTAGGGCAGTGGACGGTGTCAGCAGGGCAGTGGATGGTGGACTGTGTCAGTAACACAGTGGATGGTGTCAGTCAGTAGAGCAGTGGAATTTGTGAGTAGGGCAGGGGATGGGGTCAGTAGAATTTTTATTTTTTTACAATTTTATTTATTTTTTACAATATTTTTTTTTACAATCTTTTGGAGCCCTTTTGGGGGCTTTGGTAAAATATCAGGGGTTCCAATAAGAACCCTGATATCTCACATAGATTCCTTAGTCCCTTTCTCTGGAGTCTCAGCTGCACTAGGCAGTGAATGAAAGGGGAGTGCGCTGTGCTGAGCAGCTTCCTGTTCATTCACAAACTGGACCACAGTAAACACAGTTTACTATGCTTCAGTTATAAATAAACACAGTGAGTGATCAGTACTGATTACTCACTGTAATCATTCAGAAAAGGAAGGGGCTGGTAAATTATATATTTACCGGCACCTTCCCTGCTCTCCATCCTGAAACATCCCCCGGTGTGACTGCAGCAGCAGCCTGCAGAAGAGGAGGGTAGCTGGAAGCGCTGAGGGAACCTGCACCAAATGGGTTATTTACAGTGTACACGCCTATGTCATCCCGAAAAACAAATCTGATTGGTTGCTAGAAGCTACATTTTGCAAATTCTTGTTCTTGCATGTCTTTTATAAATACAGTGCCTTGCCAAAGTATTCGGCCCCCTTGAACTTTGCGACCTTTTGCCACATTTCAGGCTTCAAACAAAGATATAAAACTGTATTTTTTTGTGAAGAATTAACAACAAGTGGGACACAATCATGAAGTTGAACGAAATTTATTGAATATTTCAAACTTTGTTAACAAATAAAAAACTGAAAAATTGGGCGTGCAAAATTATTCGGCCCCTTTACTTTCAGTGCAGCAAACTCTCTCCAGAAGTTCAGTGAGGATCTCTGAATGATCCAATGTTGACCTAAATGACTAATGATGATAAATAGAATCCACCTGTGTGTAATCAAGTCTCCGTATAAATGCACCTGCACTGTGATAGTCGCAGAGGTCCGTTTAAAGCGCAGAGAGCATCATGAAGAACAAGGAACACATCAGGCAGGTCCGAGATACTGTTGTGGAGAAGTTTAAAGCCGGATTTGGATACAAAAAGATTTCTCAAGCTTTAAACATCCCAAGGAGCACTGTGCAAGCCATAATATTGAAATGGAAGGAGTATCAGACCACTAAAAATCTACGAAGACCTGGCCGTCCCTCTAAACTTTCAGCTCATACAAGGAGAAGACTGATCAGAGATGCAGCCAAGAGGCCCATGATCACTCTGGATAAACTGCAGAGATCTACAGCGGAGGTGGGAGACTCTGTCCATAGGACAACAATCAGTCGTATACTGCACAAATCTGGCCTTTATGGAAGAGTGGCAAGAAGAAAGCCATTTCTTAAAGATATCCATAAAAAGTGTCCTTTAAAGTTTGCCACAAGCCACCTGGGAGACACACCAAACATGTGGAAGAAGGTGCCCTGGTCAGATGAAACCAAAATCAAACTTTTTGGCAACAATGCAAAACGTTACGTTTGGCGTAAAAGCAACACAGCTCATCACCCTGAACACACTGATCCCCACTTTATGAAAATTCAACCCCAAAAAAATGTAAAAATCTAAATTTTTTAACATTTTCGGCCAATTTGTTTTATGCTACCTATGTTTGGTAAAAAAAAAAAAAAAAAAAAAAAAAAAAAAAAAAATCGCAAAAAGCGTATTTTGATTGGTTTGCGCAAAAGTTATCGCGTTTACTAACAAAGGGAAAGATTTTTGTCATTTTTGTTGTTTTGTTTTTTAACGCGTAATGGCGGCGATCTGCGATTTTTTTTGCGGTACTGCGACGGACAGATCGGACCCTTGACTGACATTTTTGACACTTTTGGGGATACCAGTGACATTTCTACAGTAATCAGTGCTATACATATGCACTGTTACTGTAAAAATACACTGGCAGTGAAGGGGTTAACTTTTTTTGAAAGGGAGGGGCTATGTGTGTCCCTAGTGGCGTGCTTTCTACTGTGATTGGCTGTGGCTTTAGATGTATGAACAGTGATCAATGGTTCTACATAGTACAAACCGTATGATCATCCTTCATACACAGGGGAGAATGACAGGCAGCTTGTTTACACAAGCCGCCTGACTTTCTCCCTCTCCCCCGACGATCGCAGAGTGACCGGAGGACATCGGGTCCGCCGGTCACACGCGCGGGGGGGCCGTGACCACACGGGAGCGGGAGCGTGCCTCCGGCGGCGCGCGCTCGCTACCTAGACCCTCACAGGCTAGCGACGTAGACCTACGTCGCTTTGCCTGTGAGGGGCTGACCACCGACGTAGATAGTCGTGCGGCGGTCGGCAAGTGGTTAAGGGGGCTGAATAATTTTGCGTGCCCAATTTTTCAGTTTTTTATTTGTTAAAAAAGTTTGAAATATCCAATAAATTTCGTTCCACTTCATGATTGTGTCCTACTTGTTGTTGATTCTTCACAAAAAAATACAGTTTTATATCTTTATGTTTGAAGCCTGAAATGTGGCAAAAGGTCACAAAGTTCAAGGGGGCCGAATACTTTCGCAAGCTACTGTATGACTCCAAATACAAAGATGACAAATAAAAAACAGCAAACCGTTTGGTGAGAAAATTTGAAGCTAGTAGTAATATACCTGCATAGCAAAGGCATTCAGAGCAATGGATATTGGTCCATTCTGTGCTAGCCAAGCAGCAATCTCTGAAAAATAATAAAAACAATGAAAACAAAATTACTCATATTTAAATAGTTGATACTTTAAAGTTTGACATATGTAGATCTCCATGGAACTGCAATGCATCTTGTCCATGCATAAGATACTATGGGATACTATAAAAACATTATTTATATTATAAACTAGGAAAACTATTTAGACTTCTGAGATACAGTATCTCACAAAAGTGAGTACACCCCCCACATTTTTGTAAATGTACTTATATCTTTTTATGTGATAACACTGAAGAAATTATACTTTGCTACAATGTAAAGTAGCGAGTGTACAGCTTGTATAACAGTGTGAATTTGCGGTCCCCTCAAAATAACTCAGCACACACAGCCATTAATGTCTAAACCACTGGCAACCAAAGTGAGTACACCCCTAATTTAAAAGTGTCAATATTTTGTGTGGCCACCATTATTTTCCAGCACGGTCTTAACCCTCTTGGGCATGGAGTTCACCAGAGCTTCACAATATGCCACTGGAGTCCTCTTCCACTCCTTCATGATGACATCATGGAGCTGGTGGATGTTAGAGACCTTGCGCTCCTCCATCTTCCATTTAAAGGTTGCCCCACAGGTGCTAAATAGGGTTTAGATCTGGAGACATGCTTGGACAGTCCATCACCTTTACCCTCAGCTTCTTTAGCAAGGCAGTGGTTGTCATGGAGGTGTGTTTGGGGTCATTATGTTGGAATACTGCCCTGTGGCCCAGTCTCCGAAGGCAGGGGATCATGCTCTGCTTCAGTATGTCACAGTACATGTTGGTATCCATGGTTTCCTCAAGGAACTGTAGCTCCCCAGTGCCGGCAGAACTCATGCAGGCCCAGACCATGACATTCCCACTACCATGCTTGACTGTAGGCAAGACACACTTGTCTTTACACTCCTCCCCTGGTTTCCGCCACACACACGCTTGACACCATCCGAACCAAATAAGTTTATCTTGGTCTCATCAGACCACAGGACATGGTTCCAGTAATCCATGTCTTTAGTCTGCTTGTCTTCAGAAAACTGTTTGCGGGCTTTCTTGTGCATCATCTTTAGAAGAGGCTTCCTTCTGAGACGACAGCCATGTAGGCCAATTTGATGCAGTGTGCAGCATATGGTCCAATCACTAACAGACTGACCCCCCCACCCCTTCAAACTCTGCAGCAATGTCCCAAAGACAACCTCTGGATAGGACGCTGAGCATGTGCACTCAACTTCTTAGGTCAATCATGGCGTGGCCTGTTCCGAGTGGAACCTGTCCTGTTAAACCGCTGTATGGTCTTGGCCACCCAGCTGCAGCTCAGTTTCAGGGTCTTGGATCTTCTTATAGCCTAGGCAATCTTTATGTAGAGCAAATTTTTTTTTTCAGAACCTCAGTTCTTTGCCATGAGGAGCCATGTCGAACTTCCAGTGACCAGTATGAGAGCGTTAGAGTGATAACACCAAATGTAACACACCTGCTCCCCATTCACACCTGAGACCCTGTAACACTAATAAGTCACATGACACCGGGGAGGGAAAGTGGCTAATTGGGCCCAATTTAGACTTAGGGGTGTAGTCAGTTTAGACATTAATGGCTGTGTGTTGAGTCATTTTGAGGGGACAGCAAATTTACACTATTATAGAAGCTGGACACTCACTAATTTACATTGTAGCAAAGTGTCATTTCCTCAGTGTTGTCACATTAACATATGATAAAATATTTACAAAAAAGTGAGGGGTGTACTCACTTTTGTGAGATACTGTACCTTCACAAACAATGTATGGTAGGACTCCTAATATCTTACTATAGGCAGTAGCAATGCATTACAAAGTATAAGCGTACTTTAAGGCATCGTAAACTTACACCACTGTCCAGCCTTTCTGTCCTAAGCTACACATACCCAGTACACATTTGCTTACTAAGTAAGAGTAAAAGAAGCACAGTAAAAGAAGGGAAGAAGAAAGAAGACCAGAGGGGTCTAGAATGTCAGAAACCTCAACCCCAAAGGGGGGAGTTGACTTATTTCTTCTCAAAGGTAGGATTTTAAAGGCTGTGAAGTTGTCGTTGATAAGAAAATAACATAATTGTTAAAATAACATCTTTATTTATTCATCAAAAAAAAGAGATAAAAACAGGGTATATAGTTTTACAATAGTATGGGCATATCTGCCAAATCCATACAACATAGATATAGTACTGATAGATACAATACTAATAGTACTGTACTGATAGATACAATACTAATAGTACTGTATCTATCAGTACTGTATCTATGTTGTATGGATATGGCAGACATATTGTTATAAAGATGTAATCTATAAACAAAGTAATGTTACTGCAAATAAGTCAATCCCTTCCCTGGAGGGAATCACTTGGGGGCTGTCAGGTGGATCCCTAACTAACCAGCATTCTTAAGTTATTAACCAAACATTCCTTTAAGGGTGTGTTTTTTATTTATTCTTTATTTTACTTAAAAGGGGTTGGGCAGAGAAGGGACAAAAAAGCAGTCATAGCTCTGCACTGATTCTCTTTGAGCCCAGACCTCAGACCACCAGGAGGTCTCCGTAATGAATCACCTTTATTTCTCTTGTTTTTCTTTTCTGTAACTTTTTATGTCCTGCAATTTGTCCTAATATACTAATAGTGTTTGTATTTCCATTGTAACATCATTCTTTTTTGTTGTATTACTCACTCACATTGAAGTTTATTGTATTTGATGTTATTAGTAACTAGCTTCTCTATTGTAATAAATTTGGATTTTATTTTTCTTTTATTTAGCACAGCGGTTATTCAATAATAATAATATTCTTTTAATGAAAGATACATCAAGGCCTGATTTTGACATAAATAAAAGGTGTCGATCACTTATTATATTTATAATCCCAGATAGGATTAAAGGAATAAGTGAGGTAGTAAATTAGCAAAACAGATGGTGCCCCTTGGTGAGGAGTTTCAATGTTTGGATGATTGGGACTCCTTGTGTGGAAGGCAGAGCTGAACCAGACAATTCTAACTCCAAAAACTAAAAGCGTTATTTAGGTCTTCTTCTTCACCTCTGTCTCCCCTGTCTGAATACCCAGACTAGAAAGCTTCTTAGAACTTTCATTCTTTTTATTTTACCATTTATCTGTACTAATACTTTGATGAGACTGATATGAACAGTATAACTAAAATAAAATTGTACGGAGAGTGAATGAGAAAACATCCTAACTGCTCAGTTGTGCAGGGATGCCGTGCTGCACCGGAAGTGACGAGCGGGGCCGGTGCAGGCGCATTGATTCCTAGGAGCGATGACGTTCAGCTCCCAGGAATCATCGCAAACCAAAAGTGATGGCGTGGGCCGTGGCCGCAGAGGGAGAAAGTAGAAGGAAGGTGATTATATTTTCTTCTATAATAAGGTAAGTGACCAAAAAAAATTGCCATTATCCTGTTACCTGTTATCCATCAAGACTTAAGTTTAAGACAACAATCCCTGCTGTTAATTCAATTAGCCACACACCCAACCAGTACTGTCTTTTCAAGCTTTGCTCATTGCCACAGGGCGTTAGGCTAATGAAACTTTGTGTTTCTAGACTCTGTGTGTGTGTTCCCAAGTGTATTTCAAGCCTTATTCCTGCTCAGTGTCACTGTGCAACTCTATATGCTCTTAAAGCTTCCTGTTTGTCTATTTTTACGTGGCTATTCATTATTGGCTGTCTGGTCATCTAATGCAATATTGAATCAAACATTACACATACACATGTAGATAGCCGGCCAATTTAGATTCTTCATGAGCACCACCCCCTATTTGAGGTAATGTAGCTGCTGGGTGTTGTAATGGTATCCTGCACTGGATATACCATTTTGTCAAGGAACCATTTTGTCTCCAGCAGCCATGACAGTTTAAAAAACAAAAGGCCACTCACTCACAGCCCCCACCCCAACCCCCCTCGAGCTAATTACCTTAAGAATGCAGAGCTTCAAAGAGCTGGCCTGCAAAGAACCTTATCAGCAGACAGGAAGCCTGACAGATGTGTAGGACAGGACAGGCCGGGTCATAAACGGAGCAGATGTTCATTAGGGTTAACCAGAGCTGAGACGTAAATTCCCCAGCCAAATTGTTAATTTGAGATGTACCAATACATCTAACAAATCCATACCCAATTCATAAATGCAGACAGGAACATGACACATTAACAAAAGGTATATATTTGGATGAGAAATAAAATACTGAATGGGACGAGACCATGCATGACCACGCTGTCACATATAGAATGGAAAATAGCGATAAGATATTCCCTGTATGATAAATATATTCATGTTTAATATCGTTTGAAGGCAAATCACATGCTGAGTGAGGAACTAGCAGTTTAAAGAATGTAACCATTACATATTTCGAGATATGAATTCTGTTATAAATCTGTCTAAACGGGAGGTTCCTTGACATTGTCTGAGCCTTAGGGCCGCCCATGGCCTGTGTGTTTATTGGTCAAGGACCTCTGGTGACACCCCCTGCGGTCTCAGAGAAAAAGGAGAGAAGCAGATCAGTTCTCAGGTAACATCACAAAAGAAACATCTAGCAAGTGGAGAACCGATCACTGGCTCAGCTTTTGAAACTCTGATACTACTCAGGACATTGACTGCAAGTATTTTCATTTCTAATTCTTTATCTTATTTTTCTAAATTGCTGAATTGTGTCTCTATTTCTTTGAAACCCATTTTTCTGTAAATATTTTTATTTGCACCAATTTTAAACTTTTTATTATTAAACCTTATTTTGAAAAGTGTTAATCTTGTCTCTAAGCTCTTAATGCAAACTAACCAAAGAACCTGTCTCTTGAAGAGCGCTACTGTCTAGAATAAATCCTCTGGACATTCCTGTCTGCGGTGACAGTGCGTGTTACAGATGATTATTCTAAAGTCATAATTGGTATTTCTAAAATTACGAGTGTCCTCTGGGCTCATCATAACGTAGAGGTGGTGGCAGAGAAAGGGTTAATTGCTTAATTAGCTCGGTGACAATCGCTCTCAGCCTGCTGGCATCTAGATTGTGGTCCCGCAAGCTGTAAAATCTGTGTGCCGGGTGCATCTGAGAGTGGCATTGTTACGCAAGTGACGGCAGGGTGTGAGATTGCCTGGTCCTTGGTCACGAGTTAGTGAGAAGGCAGGGGTCGGATACCCGTCACCGTCACAGGTGTCTCATATGGCACAAACGACTATAATGCGTAGCAGGATGGGCCAAAAAGGATGGAGTAGGAGCCAATTGAGAGATATGATCTGATTCAGACCACTGGGCTAACATAGTATGTTGATTCACCTTGATTGGGAGTAATTATCTGGAAGTTCATGCAAGGCATTAATTACTTGAATCGTCAACTTGCCAACCTTGAATTAAAAATGACAGACATACACACACAGATGGTCGGTTGATTATAGATCTCTCACAAGATAATGATGTTAACGAGATGTTGATTAGCTGCTAAGTGTTATGTGGACACCAGATTTCAGTGCATAGCAGACTGAACCTGATGGGAGTTAATAGGAGCTGTATGTGAGTCAACAGTCTATTGAACCATATCCAGAGTGCCTGGGTGAGGTTGATGGCATGTACCCTGGGTGTTTCTTGTGTGGAAAGGATCCTGACCTTTGCCAAAGCTTTTTAAAATGTATATGTCCAATAAATATACATTTTGTATTGAAATTGGTAGCCCTTGTAGGTGCTTATTCAATTGGTGGCTGTTTTTTGTAAGTTTATTTTGGAAGCACCTCCTCTTATTGCATAGGGTATGGGCACCTCTTCATAACATTCCCAGGATGCATACCCTTGGGGTCCTTTGCCGACATGCAAATACTCACCCCTGATGTCCACAGAGGCCACACATTCTCCCAGAGGGAGGGAGGTAATGACCAACCTGTTGAATTCCATGCAAAATTCTAGCGCACAAATTAAGATAGTAAGGGCTTTCAGATCCAGGATAAGGTGGATACTGTTAGTTCAGTAGCCTCGAAGACTAATAGATTTCCCCAAACTTTGGAAATTGAAGGCATCCCCCTTACTGTGAGGACGACTTGTCTGCAGGCCTGGAGAGCTTGGGAACTCATTAGGATTTAAGAAATCATCAGGATTTATGATTAAACTGGGTCCAAGAAATCTGTTTGGATTTATAGGCCTGTGAGAAAGAGGAGCTCTTTTTGCCTTCAACAAGCTTTGCCGGTTAGTGACTTGGGTATCTTGTTATGGTAAAAAAGCATACTTTATACCACCAGTGACCTCTTGATAAAGAAACCCCCAAAAAGACATTCTCCATCAAAAAGCAATACCATTTTACATTGTTCTGCAGACCAGTATTTTAGCATTTTAGCCAGAGATTCCCCCACATAATAGTCAGGAGACTCATTCTGGAAATGAGACAAGTTAGTTACTCTGGAAGCTGCTGGTTCTTTGCCTTGATGAGTGAGGATATAATGTTGACAAATAAACTCTGTTACACTTTACTAATTCAGTTCTCCGGCCACTCTCTTTTCCTTCTGTCTGGGATTACATGAAGAGACAGAAGGATTTGAGGCATTATACATCCACAGATCTGTGGTTAGTTCTCCAAAATTTTTGGAAAAATCTACCTGCTGAGTTTCTTCAAAGACTGTGTGCAAGTATACCTGGAATAATTGATGTTGTTGGAAAGGGTGGTCACACCAAATATTGATTTTGGATTTCTTCTGTTCATTTACTTTCCATTTTGTTAATTGATAAATCTGTTAAAAACGGAATTTTTGTAAAATCTTACCTGTAAAATTCCTTTCTCTGAGTCCTCCGACAGTCGCCGCCTCTTCATATTCGTCACATATGGGGTATTAGACTTTGCTCCGAAGGAGTAGCTAGGCAACAGAATATGTTAACAATAAAGCTTTAACATATCCCACCCTCAAGGGGTGGTCCCCTCAGTCAATACCCTCCTACTTCCTGCAACCATATCTCAGTTTTAGTGGAATAGCAGTAGAGTATACATTCAAACCCCAAAAGAGGGGCGGGGGCGGCGACTGTCGGAGGACTCAGAGAAAGGAATTTTACAGGTAAGATTTTACAAAAATTCCGTTTTCTCTTACGTCCTCCGACAGTCGCCGCCTCTTCATATTCGTTACATATGGGGACGTCCCAAAGCAGTGCAAACATGAGGGGTGGGAAACGCATCCGCGCCGAAAGGCAACGCAGTCTCCACATCAAAGAAAGGAACCTTACCAAAGGAAGGAAACCAGCTGGGCAACAGCAAAAATAAGTGCTCAACAGGAGCAACAACCCAGGAAAAGACAAAAAAACCAGGGGATACAAAAAACTATCCCAACAGCCAGGAGTCCCCAACAAGGGACCCTAGGTAACAGCCGCACTAAGAACCTTGCGGCCAAAGGAAGCATCCGCCGATGCCTGAACATCTACTTTGTAGAATTTTGTGAAAGTGTGCACGGTCGACCAAGTCGCCGCCTTACACACCTGGGCTACAGAAGCCCCATGACGGCAGGCCCAAGACGTACTCAGAGATCTAGTAGAGTGCGCCTTCACAGGCACAGGGGGAACCTTCCCCTGCAAGGCATAGGCCTGTTCAATGGTCTGCCTGATCCATTTGGCGATGGTAGAGGCCGAAGCCGCCATGCCCTTCCGAGGACCCTCTGGAAGAACAAACAAGGAGTCCGTCTTACGAAAAGACTCAGTCGATTTAAGGTAAACCCTTATCGCCCGAACAACATCCAGAGAGTGCAATCTCATCTCCTTTGGATGTTTAGGCTTCGTGCACAACGAAGGCAAAACAATATCCTCGTTAAGATGGAATTCCGAAACTCGTTTCGGCAGAAAAGAAGGATTAGGTCGCAAGACCACCTTATCCAAATGAACAACCAGGTACGGAGACTTGCAGGACAAAGCCGCCAGTTCCGACACTCTGCGAGCCGAAGTGATCGCCACCAAAAAGGCGACCTTTTTGGACAACATAGACAACGAGATCTCCCTGATCTGTTCAAAAGGAGCACGTTGTAACACAGATAGAACGAGATTCAAGTCCCAAGAGGGCAAAGGATCCCTCCTAGGAGGAACCAGATGCCGCACACCCTGAATAAAGGTGCCAACCAAGGAGTTAGAAGCCACGGGACGTTGAAACAGAACGGCCAGCGCAGACACCTGACCCTTTATCGTAGCCAGCGCCAAACGCTGATCGACACCCGTCTGAAGGAAAGACAGCACACGGGAAACCGAGTACGTGCGGGGTGAAAACCCCCTGGACTCACACCAGGCAAAATAGGCCTTCCAAGTACGGTAATAAACCTTCCCCGAGGAAGACTTCCTCGCGTTGATCAAAGTATGAACGACCTCTGGAGAGAGACCCTTCTCCTTCAGGACCTCGGTCTCAACAGCCAGGCCGTCAAAGCCAGCGACTGTAAAGCAGGATGGTAAATCGGTCCTTGAGACAGTAGATCGTCTCGAAGAGGCAGACGCCAAGGGGCGTCGACCGCCAGATTCACGAGGTCTGCGTACCAGGACCGGCGAGGCCAGTCCGGTGCCACAAGAATCACCGTGCTGCGTTCCGAGTGTAACCTGCGAAGGAACCTGGACAGCAACTGAATCGGTGGAAACGCGTACATCAGCCTGTACTGATGCCACGGGGCCACTAACGCGTCCGACGCGTCTGCCCGAGGGTCGCGCGTCCTTGCCACGAACCTCTTCACCTTGTAGTTGAGGCGAGACGCGAACAGGTCCACATCTGGAAGACCCCACTTCGCGCACAACATCTGGAAGACAGCCGGGTGGAGAGACCATTCCCCCTGATCCAGGGTCTGGCGACTCAGATAGTCCGCCTGCCAGTTCTCCACTCCCAGAATGTGAACCGCCGTTATCGCCGGGACATGAGTCTCGGCCCAAGACAGAATGTCGGCCACTTCTCGAGCCGCTCGGGCACTCCTGGTGCCCCCTTGGTGGTTGATGTAGGCCACCGCCGTGGCATTGTCCGTCTGCACCCGAACCGGGCAGCCCTGCAGCCGGTCCGTCCAGCGATGAAGACAGAGCCTTATCGCACGCAATTCCAGAATGTTGATCGGGAGGGAAGACTCCCCCTCCGACCAGAACGCCCAGAACACCACCCCAGCCCGACAGGCTGGCATCCGTGGTGATTACCGTCCATGA
Organism: Pelophylax lessonae; assembly: GCF_965119305.1. Lineage (NCBI taxonomy): Eukaryota > Metazoa > Chordata > Amphibia > Anura > Ranidae > Pelophylax > Pelophylax lessonae. The sequence continues at coordinate 155,391,180 of NC_138777.1, forward strand.
GATAGGACGAAACGACTTGCCCCCGGACACCAACGGGGACTGGAGCCACCACAGAAGGTTTTCCCTGGTGCGATGACTCAACGAGATCTGAAGATCCAGAGATTGAGGTCGCCCGTCCCACCTGGACAGGATCTCCGCTTGGAGACCCCGCGTGTGAAACTGCGCGAAAGGAATCGCCTCGAAGGCCGAGACCATCAATCCCAGACATCTCATGCACGTCCGCAGAGACGAGCGTGGAACGTCCCTGAGGGACCTGACTTCCTCCTGAAGAGTCCTGAGTTTGTCTTCCGGCAGGAAGACCTTCGCCTGCACCGAGTCCAGTATCATTCCCAGATAGGGAAGACGAACCGACGGACTCAGTGTCGACTTTGGAACATTTATCGTCCAACCAAACTCCTGCAGAGTTTGCATTGTGACAGACAGGTCCTCCTCCAGACCCTGTCTGGTCGCAGACCGAACCAGAATGTCGTCCAGATACCCCAGGACAGAAATGCCCTGGGCCCTCAATAATGCCAGAACCGGTGCAAGCACCTTGGTGAAGACCCGCGGAGCCGAGGCGAGACCAAAGGGCAACGCCACGAACTGGTAGTGATCCTCCGCAATGGCAAATCGAAGGTATCTCTGATGACCCTCGAATATGGGGATGTGAAGGTACGCATCCTTCAAATCGATGGAGGCCATGAATTCCCCCGGAACCAGGGCAGCCACCACCGAGCGCAGGGATTCCATGCGGAACTTGCGAACCCGCACAGAGCGGTTCAGAGCCTTCAAGTCCAGAATCGGACGAACCTTGCCCTCCCTCCTGGGCACGGTGAACAGATTGGAATAAAACCCCCGAAATCTGTCCCGATGAGGCACCGGAACCACCACTCCCTGAGCCCTCAGGTCCCGCACCGCCAGGTGCAGATCCCGCAGGCGCTCTGGAGACAGTTGAAGATTTGAGGGAAAAAATCTGCTCTCCGGCCGAGAGAGAAACTCGATCTTGTAACCAGATCGAACGATTTCCAGAACCCATCTGTCCCGCACACGGGCCAACCAGGGCTGAAGAAAACCGAGCAAGCGTCCCCCCACCCCAAAACTGGGTGAGGGCGCCCCTTCAGGCCGAACTGTTATGGGCTGCAGGTCCGGATTGGCCGGACTTCTGTTTCCCAGACCAGGGCTTCTTCTGAGAGCCTTGGCCTTTGAACGGTTTGCCCTTGTAGTGCGGCCGAAAGGCACGAAAGGACCCCTGAGGGGGCCGAAAATTAGCATGCTTCTTCCCAGAAGCCCCCTTAGCCTTGGGGAAATGGGGCAAGAGAGTGCTCTTACCCCCGGTGATCCCCTTAATCAACACATCCAGGGACTCCCCAAAAAGGCGAGACCCATCATAAGGCAGATTGGCTAAGGTCTTACGTGAAGATTGGTCCACCGACCAACATTTCAACCAAACCAGGCGGCGAGACAACACCGCCACGCTGTGCACACGTGCAGCCAACGGAATCAGGTCCAGGTCCGCATCACACAGATACATGACACCCTGGTGGATCTGATCCACCATATCCAGGGTCGCCGCCGAGGCCGAATCGGCCACTAGGACGCGCCTAAGCATCTGCGTCCAACTTGCGATCGCCTGGGCCGCCATGAGAGAAGCAAACAGAGCCTTAAGCATAGAACCCGTAACAGAATAAGTATGACGGGCAAGAGACTCCAGTCTCCTATCCGTGGCATCACGGAAAACAGGGGAACCCTCTGCAGGAATCGCAGTGGCTTTGTTCAAAACCGCAATTGCATGATCCACTGGCGGAGGCACACACCACCGTTCATCAGTGGCAGGCGAGAAAGGATAACGCAGCTTGAATTTACTTGGTACCGCAAAAGGCTTGCGCAGATCGCGCCATTGATCCTTAACAGCGCGCTGAAAATCAGCATTGCAGGGAAAAACCTGCGGCGTCCTGCGTTTCCTCTGCGTCCCATAAGCCGCCAAGGCAGCGGGGGGACACACTTCGTCCTGTAAACGTAGCGTCTGCTTAATGGAAGCAATCAACTCATCCATGATTGCAAGCTCTTCAGGCGAGCCAGGGGGAGAATTATCAACCCCCTCAACTTCAGCCTCTACCTCAGACCCCACTAGATCAAGAGAGGAGCGGGACCCCGATAAGGAGGTCCCTGCCAGAACAGCCCCATCACCTTCACCCTCAGAATCAGAGGACAGAGCAACTCTGGGCCGTTTAGTAGATTGAGAAGCCACCAGCATTTGCACCTGGGCAGCAAGGCCAGCCACAATAGTGGCTAAATCCCCCCCTGGGGGGGAAACAGCGGTCCCCTGGCTTTCCACCAATACTGTAGGAAACTTGCCCTCCTGAGAATCCATTGCCCCTGTAACGCCAGACAACCAAGGGTTAACTGCCCCCTTTTAGCAAGCGCGGCAAGCGCAGCCCACCGCACCACACTCAGGCACAATGAGACCCCCACAGGGAATATACAAACTGAATACAGGCAATGGATAGCAAGAACAGAAGGATAAAACCTGAGGAGACCCCGCTGCTGCTGCTGCCTCGATCGGTGTTCCTGGAAAGAGGAAGTGATGCTGCCAGGGCGCTCTATGTAAGCCTATGGAGGCTACAAGAAAATGGCCGCCGTGCATGTAAACCATGCGGCCGGAGCGGGCGCCGGTAAAATGGCGTCGTTTGGCGCCGAAAACGCCGCTCCACAGTGCATAAAAACACACACCTTACATCCCAATATAAGGATACATGTTAGATCGCCGCAGCGATCGCTGTATATGCCCAAACATGCCAAGAAAAAACATGCCCCACAGCACACAGCTTCTCACACTGTCCAGCCTGACACACACAGTGTCATACAGCTCCCCCCCCCCCCCCCCTTGCAGCCCACAGCATGCAGCCGAGAGATAGGGAGACAAGCAGTGTGATTAAAGGCAGGTTACACAGTCCCAGACTGAGACCCCCCCAGACAGACAGGTCCCCACATAAATACACTTACCTCACATGGCGTGGGGAACCCGCACAGGCGAACAAGCCGCTGCACATGAGGCAGGGAGAGTCGCAATTCAAGACGCACACAATGGAGGTTAAGAAACCGCACAGCGTCCGGTGAGGTAGCCACCTCACCAATCATCCCTGCACCGAACAGGGATGGGTCGTTCACTGTGCCAGGAGCGTTACCTGGCTGAACGCTCGATGGCAGACTGGGAAGCCACTGACCCACGACCTGCGACCAGGGGGATCAGCCCGAGACCCAGTCCGCATGATCCTCTTCGTCCGAAGAACTAACTAATGCTGACAAAAATAACAGCTAAGTAAAGGTAGAGAGAAAACTCAAACAAAATATTAAAAAGAAGAAAGAGTCTGGGACAGAAAGTCCCAGCACAGAGAGAGCCAGCCACTCCTGACAAGCTAGACATTAAAACTGAGATATGGTTGCAGGAAGTAGGAGGGTATTGACTGAGGGGACCACCCCTTGAGGGTGGGATATGTTAAAGCTTTATTGTTAACATATTCTGTTGCCTAGCTACTCCTTCGGAGCAAAGTCTAATACCCCATATGTGACGAATATGAAGAGGCGGCGACTGTCGGAGGACGTAAGAGAAATTAACACTTCTATTTCTGAAAACCTTTTTAATTCACAGCAATTTTTCCAGACCTGTTTAAAACTTTTGCACTGTACTGTATGTAGATTATACAAGTTATGGTTTAATAGAGTTATTTTTGTAAGAGACAAGGTGGAGATTAAGTGATTAATAAATGTTGCGCTGCACTTTTTGATATGATTAAGTGGTAGGAGGTGAGCACGCATGTGACACGGTTGTGACACATTTCTCCAACGTTTCACCCATTCAGGGAATAACAGGAGAAAACAGAAATAATGTGCCATGCTCATGTACATATATATGCCATAGGCTTACCACAATTGCAGACCTGGAAAGCATTCTGTGGCTAACAAGCACAGTAACCAAGTACTGGAAAATGCTATTGCAGAAAGCAACCAAATTGTCACACCCCAGGCGATCTTCACTCCTACTATGGTCACTCCGTAGGGTGTCTTCAGGAATTAGGATAACAAAAGAGGTTGTATCATAATCCTGGACCTGTAAAGTGTAAAGCACTCTACACACAACAAGCTGGTAGACTAGGTATCTGGAAAAGCGAGAGAACGCTGCCAGCACATCATGATTCTCCAGAATGAGTCCAAAGCTTTATTCAGCGATCAGATTATTACAGCAGAAGAAACATTTCGGAGCCTCGCAGGACGCCTTCATCAGGCATGTGATCTATGCCTGATGAAGGGGTCCTGCTAAGCTCCTAAACATTGCTTCTGCTGTAATAATGTGATCACTTAATAAAGCTTTGGACACAATCTGGAGATCCGTGGTGTGCTGGTGACATTCTCTCACTTTGACTGTTTTCAGTTCCTGCTGATGGTCACTGCAGCACCTGCTTACATATAGTAATTTCTTCAGGAACGTGTGCATTGGGAATTATGCATTAGAATCTCTAGGTATCTGGAGAGCGCAACATACAGAGCTCAGTGACGAAGGTCACATTCCTCAGTCTGACAGCCTCCAAGGCAGCGTCAAGGATCAGCTGATCCAGATAGCTGCATAACAAGTGTGAGCTCAGCAACATAACAAAAAAATTGGATTGGATTAAAAAAATAATCATGATAAAATGATTTGGAAAAAAAAAAAGGGAACAACCAGTTTTTTCCACTTACAGTACCTGTCTCATCCTTTGGAATCTCCACAGAGCTGTTTATATAAGCTGACACTTTGCTGGTAGAGAAGCTGCAGCCTTGTTTCCGACCCTGGTAGCTATAATCTTGTTCTGTTTCGACTCCACCTAAAAACATAAAAAAATGGTAAGAGAGTTCAGCAGGAAAAAAAGAAAAGAAAAGAACCCTTCATAATGAACTACCAGTTTTCCCAGTATGTCCAAACTTTATTCTGTTTCCTTAGAATCCTCGAGTTATAAAATGTATGTACCTTTTGAATTACTCTTCCTTGTACACAAAACAAGGTATACCGGGGTACAGGCTTCAAGTGGCAAAAAGCATTATATGCAGGTAACCATAAATACACATGAGGAGTTCTAGTATGGTTTACAACTCTTTATCTGTATAAGATGAAGTACAAATAATGGGCTAATCACTGTAAAGCTATTCCAGCAAAGACAGATACGTTGAATGCATTAGCGGACAGCTAAAAACTGCAAACATATAAAACAAAGAGTTGCCTCCTGTCTTTACTTCTTTTCAAATGCACTTGAGAATAGAACAGAATAGGCTAGACATATCTGGGGCGAGGATGTTTTTTTTTTTCTTTCTTTTTAAAGGCAGAGTTGCATAATTACAGTTTTACTCTGTGTAAAGTTCAGACTATTTAGAGACACCCACCAGAGCACCACCACTTTTCTGGCCTGAAATAACACTGCAGTTCTTGAAGTAAAACACAAGAGGTTGAAAAGGGGTTAGATAATTGATTTAGTGGTGGGCTCCGCGCTTATGGAGTTATGGATAGGTGGGAAACTCTGCCCATAGGACAACAACAATCAGTCGTATACTGCACAAATCTGACCTTTATGGAAGAGTGGCAAGAAGAAAGCCATTTCTTAAAGATATCCATAAAAAGTGTCATTTAAAGTTTGCCGCAAGCCACCTGGGAGATACACCAAACATGTGGAAGAAGGTGCTCTGGTCAGATGAAACCAAAATCAAACTTTTTGGCAACAATGCAAAACGTTATGTTTGGCGTAAAAGCAACACAGCTCATCACCCTGAACACACCATCCCCACTGTCAAACATGGTGGTGGCAGCATCATGGTTTGGGCCTGCTTTTCTTCAGCAGGAAGAGGGTAAAATTGATGGGAAGATGGATGGAGCCAAATACAGGACCATTCTGGAAGAAAACCTGATGGAGTCTGCAAAAGACCTGAGATTGGGACGGAGATTTGTCTTCCAACAAGACAATGATCCAAAACAAAGCAAAATCTACAAAGGAATGGTTCACAAATAAACATATCCAGGTGTTAGAATGGCCAAGTCAAAGTCCAGACCTGAATCCAATCGAGAATCTGTGGAAAGAACTGAAAACTGCTGTTCACAAACGCTCTCTATCCAACCTCACTGAGCTCGAGCTGTTTTGCAAGGAGGAATGGGCAAAAATTTCAGTCTCTCGTTGTGCAAAACTGATAGAGACATACCCCAAGCGACTTACAGCTGTAATCGCAGCAAAAGGTGGCGCTACAAAGTATTAACTTAAGGGGGCTGAATAATTTTGCACGCCCAATTTTTCAGTTTTTTAAAAAAGTATCCAATATCCAATTGATTTCGTTCCACTTCATGATTGTGCCCCACTTGTTGTTAATTCTTCGAAAAAAATTACAGTTTTATATCTTTATGTTTGAAGCCTGAAATGTGGCAAAAGGTCGAAAAGTTCAAGGGGGCCGAATAATTTCGCAAGGCACTGTAAGTGAAGAAAAAAGGGGGCAATATAGTTATCCGATAGTAACTATAAAGTGGCAAGTGCTTGAGACTCCAAAGTGATGTGTCCCAATGACAATGGGATAAATTGGTGACAAGTCAATAATAGTTCGATAGTAGTCTATTTCAAGTGAAACGGTGATAGGTGATGGGTGACCGTTTTAAGGGAGTGACTATAGAATTCTTTGTGTATACCGTACAGTGTATACCGTACACAATACTGTGTGGCCCCGTGGTGGGTGGTGAGGTGCCCAGAGCAGAGTAGAGTAGTTAATTTAGTCCATGAAGGATTGACCACAACCAAACTTATGCAAGGAGACTCGAAGGAATTAAACTTTTAAAAATCTTTGGTTGCATCTAATAAATCCACAATTCTCTGACCCCTGTTATGTGGGCATTGTATGTTTCCATACAGTCTGCATTAACTGATAGCTCTGCTTATCCCTGGCGTAAAGGCGCTCTTAATATTTAATTCAACTTTACAAGATGAGTCGTGAGGACTTTGGCCAGTACTTTTACAACAGTGGTCAAGAGAAAAATTGGTCTGTAAGAATCACTTATTTTTGCCAACCTTAGGAATTTAAAATTATCAATACCTTCTGTATGGAATTGGGCAATACCCCCATTACGAGAGAGACAATACAGATTTGCAGTAATTTAGGTGTTAAAATATCCATGTAAAGTTTATAGCATTTGATAGGTAATCCATCTATCCCTGGGGATTCGTTATTGCACTGTAGACTTAGGGCTGGTTAACAGCAGATGTGGTGGGACTGTGTTAGGCGGCTATTCCAGCGAAGTTCCACTGCATTGAATGCCTTGTCTCCTATGTGAACGGTTTAAGTCACTGCTCTGCTTTTTTCAGCATAGTGCGAGAGAATCCACTGCTTCAGACTGTGTGGCCAGCAATTAAACTTTATAAGATGACTGAGTGACATTTTAAAAAAGTTTAAATTAAAAAAAAAAAAAAAAAAAAACACTTTATCACTACGCTGAACTCAGATCGCACGGCAGACCAGCCCTAAATGTCATGAATAGTTGAAGTGTTACTAAACCCACAACAGCGAAATCAGTCTGTACATGAAGTAAAGCATGCTTTTTTTTTCTCATTGTGGAGCCAAATGCGTAACCCTCTGCATTGTGTATAAAGGCGGTTTGATCCTTCTTCCACTGTCCCCAAAGCATCTCCTGATAGAGCAGAGGCTAGGGGATAAGCTGCACATGCTCAATTTGGTGTGTCTTGCTAGAGAGTTTTTTTTTCTTGGAAGAGTGCATCTGATCAGAACAAGGCCAAACAGCACTGTCCAGACAGAGGGTCAGGGGTCCTGCAGCCTTATAGGACAGTCTGAGCAGAATGAAAACTTCTCCTACAAGCTTTAACCAGACACTGATGGAAGTCACAAGATTGCTCTAACTGCTGATGAAAATTGGATTTTTCCTACAGCTTACCTGTAAAATCCTTTTCTTGGAGTACATCACGGGACACAGAGCAGCCATAATAATTTCTATTTGGGTTATACTCCACCTATTCGGTGAATAGACACTAGCAACCAAAAGACAGGAAGTCCCCCTCTATATAACCCCTCCCATACAGGAAGTACCTCTGTTTTGTAGCAAGCAATAAACATCCCAGACAAAAGAGGAGGATCCTGTGATGTACTCCAAGAAAAGGATTTTACAGGTAAGCTGTAGGAAAAATCCAATTGTATTTATCATACATCACAGGACACAGAGCAGCCATAATAAATACTATCTGGGATGTCCCAAAGCAATGCACTTGAGGGGAGGGGGACACTAAATATGAAAAACCCCCCTCATACCAAAAAGAACACAATCTACATAGCTGCCTGCAGTACACTGTGGCCAAATGCAGAATCCTCTCGGGTCCTAACATCCACCTCATAGAATCTAGTGAACGTATGTAGTGAAGACCAAGTATCGGCCCTGCAAATCTCCCATAGAAGCTTGATGGCGAACTGCCCAAGAAGCACTTACTCTTCTGGTAGAGTGTGCCTTTAACCAAAAAGGTGGAACCTTCCCTATTAAACCATACAACTGGGTAATGACCTGGTGAAAACACTGAGAAATTGTAGACCTGGATGCTGCCTGCCCTTTCCTGGGCCCTTCTGGTAGCACAAACAAAAGATCGGTCTTCCGAATCAGAGCTGACATCTTCAAATAAACCTTAAATGCACATACTACATCGACAGAATGTAACAACGTTTCTTCTGCTGTTTGAGGATTTGGAAAGAAGGAAGGCAGTATAATGTCCTGATTCAAATGAAAAGCAGACAACACCTTGGGCAAAAACCCTGGGTGTGGACATAGAATCACCCTATCTTGATGCAAGATCAATGATGGCTCCTTACACGATACTAGCTGAAGTTGCTGCAACCAAAAAGACTAACTTTCTGGTCAAAAGAACCAGAGGAATATGCTGAATAGGCTCAAAAGGCTGTTTCTGTATACCTGCCAGGACTAAATTTAAATCCCAAGGACACAACGGTGGCCTAACTGGCGGAAGTATACGTAGCCCCCCTTGTATAAGGGCTCGGACCAAGGAATGCAAAGCAATCAGTCTTTGAAAAAAGACTGACAAAGCTGAAATTTGACCTTTAAGGCTCCATGTGCACGGGACGTTAGAAAAAACGTCCTGCAAAGCTATTTCTGACGCCGGGAAAAAGCAGCTGTTAAACGTGCTTTCAGTAGCTTTTTCCATTTGCGTTATTGCACGTTTGGCCACGTTGCTTTTAGCAGCGTTTTTCTGCCTCCAATCAAAATCAATGGTTCCCTATGGGAGCCTATTGATTTGAATGGAACTCGCACCGCAAGTCGGATCCGACTTGCGGCGCGACCTGTGCTGTGAGAATCTTGAGGGGGAACTCCACGCCAAAAATGGGAAAAAAAATGCGTGGGGGTCCCCCCCAGGTTCCAAATCAGGCCCTTCGGGTCTGGTATGGAATTTGAGGGTAGTCCCACGCCGAAAAAACGGCGTGGGGTCCCCCCCAAAATCCATACCAGACCCTTATCCGAGCATGCAGCCCGGCAGGCCAGGAAAGGGGAGGGGACGAGCGAGCGGCCCCACCCCCCCTGGACCACACCAGGCCACATGCCCTCAACATGGGGGGGTGTTGGTGCTTTGGGGCAGGGGGAGCTCTGCACCCCCCACCTCAAAGCACCTTGCCCCCATATTGATGAGGACAAGGGCCTCATCCCCACAACCCTGGCCGGTGGTTGTGGGGGTCTGCAGGCAGGGGGCTCATCGGAATCTGGAAGCCCCCTTTAGCAAGGGGGCCCCCAGATCCCGGACCCCCTCCCTATGTGAATGGGTATGGGGTACACTGTACCCCTACTCATTCACCACATAAAAGGCAGTGTATGGAAATAACGACAGGAGACGTTTTGGAAAGTTTATTAAAAATCTTCATCCGGCTCTCCTTGTGTTCTCCTCTCCGGGGTCTTCTGCTCTTTTGCTGTCCGCTCTTCTTGTGTTCTCCTCTCCGGGGTCTTCTGCTCTTTTGCTGTCCGCCCTTCTGCTGTCCTCTCTTCTTTTCTTCTCCTCTCTGGTCTTCTGCTCTTTTGCTGTCGGCTCTTCTTCTTCCTCCGGTCCTCCTCCGACGACGTCTCCGGTGATTATGCCGGTCTCCGGTCTCTGCAGCTTATTATATAGCCATTAGGGGCGTGGCCCCCGATGACGTCATCGGGAGGCCCCGCCCCTCATGTCACAGATGACGTCATCACAGCACAGTAACCCGGAAGTGACGTCATGGACGCCGCCTCTGGGTTACGTCATCGGAGACCCGATCAAAGCCATTTCCGGCTTTGATCGGGACTCCATCCAGCCGGCGGACGTGCCGGCTGGGTGCTCGGGGCTCCCGGTGGGACAGGAGCCCAAAGCAAAGTCATGGAAGGTAGCGGAAGGGGGGGGACATCCCCTCCCGCTCACCCGAGTAACGATCGAGCGGCTCCCGAGCCGCATCGGTCATAACCACGGTACCGGGATCGTGCCTCTAGCTAGAGGCATCATCCCGGTATAACACTGCAAAGTTTGCCGACGTAGTCCTACGTCACTTTGCGGTAAGTGGTTAAATCTCTTCTCCTCTAAACACATTGTATGACCTCGTGTCGTCATGCATTCCTTGCGACTGAATCGTTTTTTTTCTATGCTCTGATCACAGTTGAGGTATTTGTAAATCGCTATCATGTCCCCTCTCACGCGTCTCTTCTCCAGGGAGAATAAATCTAGTGCTTCTAAATGCTCTTCGTAATTAAGGTCCTCTAATCCCCTAATAAGTTTTGTTGCCCTTCTCTGTACTCTCGCCAGCTCCAATACATCCCTTCTGAGGACTGGCGACCAGAACTGGACAGAATACCCCAGATGTGGTCGGACAAGAGTTTTATAAAGTTGTAGGATTATAGTTTTATCTCTGGAATGCATCCCCTTCCTTATGCATGCCAAAATTATGCATGCCAAAATTCTGCCAGCTTTGGCAGCTGCAGCTTGACATTGCATGCTATTGCCTAATCTATCTTCCACTAAGACTCCCAGATCTTTCTTCATTTTTTATACACCCATAGGTTCCCCCCTAGCTTGTATATTGCTTGTTATTGGTCCCTAAGTGCAATACCTTGCATTTATCCACATTAAACCTCATTTGCCATGTAGTTGCCCACTCTGTTATTTTGTTCAAATCATTCTGCCTCACGATGTAAAGTTATTGCCCTGCTCAATTTTGTTTCATCTGCAAAAACTAAGATCGAGCTACTGATCCCGTCCTCAATGCTACTTATGAATAAATTGAACAAAATTGGTCCCAGAACTGAGCCTTGGGGGACCCCACTTACCACCCCAGACCAGTCCGAGTATGCGTTGTTTATTACCACCCTTTGGACACGCCCCTTTAACCAATTCCGTATCCAAGAGCAAACCTTGTGGTCAAGGCTTGTCGCCCTTAAATTTATAAATCAAGTGTTTGTGGGGAACTGTATCAAACGCCTTAGCAAAATCCAAGTACACCACATCCACAGGTCTCCCACGGTCTAGCTCACAACTAACCTCCTCGTAGAATGTTAACAGATTGGTTTGACAAGTACGCCCCTTTGTAAACCTGTGCTGATTACTGCCGATGATGTTGTTTTCTTTAGCAAACTCTTGGATAGTCCCTTATCATCCCCTCCAGAAGTTTACATAGGATTGATGTCAGGCTCACCGGCCTATAATTTCCCGGGACATGCCTCTGCCCTTTTTTGAATATCGGTATCACGTTAGCTTTTCTCCAGTCCCTTGGTATATTTCCTGTCAAAATACTGTCAGCAAAGATCAGGAACAGTGGTCTAGATATAACCTTACTGAGTTCTTGAAGTACTCTCGGATGTACGCCATCCGGGCCTGGTGATTTACTTGTTAATTTTATCTAGCCTTTCCCTTATTTCACCCACTGATAGCCATAGTGGCAAGTCCTGAGTATTACTACTAACCATACAGTCATGGTCAGTGTACCCCTTCTTTTCTTGTGTAAAGACTGAGAAGAAGAATGAGGAGACCATCTTCCCTGGAAACCTTATACAAAGACGTACAGAAGGATACTTCTTCCCTCTTACGATCCGAACTAACACATTTACTTGTACTCCACAGGGAAACCCAGATACTATAGACTCTGAACTGGCTGCAACGCTGACTTTGCCAAACTCAGGATCCAACCCAAACGTTTTAAGAACTGAACTGTCCGGAACACATTCTGGCTTAGAGTAGAGGCTGACCGGTCTATAAGTAATAGATCATCCAGGTATCCTACCACTGCTATCCCTTAAGACCTTAGAATAGCCAATACTGGAGCTATACATTTTAAAACTCACCTTTCCCCTGCGATCCTCCACCATCCTTCCGCTGTCCTCCAGCTGTGTGCTCAGCCGATGCCAGCACTTGCCCTCTGGTTCCCTTCCCTGCGAGCGTTGCGACGCAGCGGGGTGGAACCGGCAGCAAATTCAAAAAATTTAAATACACTAAATGACATAATACAAAGCTGTGATCCTAACGGATTACACTGTATCATGCCATTTCACCACAGGATTTCACCTGGTGACTTTTCCAGTGCCCTGCCTGTGCTTTTCCAGTTCTTTGTGCCTGGAAAATAGAGAACGACCATGGCGTCCAAAAAGCATTCTTTTTGCGTAAAAGCACTTTTAGACAAACTGGAAAACAGCGACAGCGAAACGGAGTTACTTGAAGAACTGAGCGATATCGATTAGTGGGAAAATTTGTCATCAGGTACGGAAAGTGAGGACAGCAACGATTCTGATGTCTCTTTCTGGCACATAGCTCCGTTGGAAATTCTGAAGAATCATTTTATATACTTCCCAAATTCAGAAGTGGGGGACTTGAGTCACATGACTTGACTTGAGTCAGACTTAAGTCACCAGTTTGAGGACTTAAAACTTGCTTGACTAAAATTAATAAAAGACTCGACTTGACTTTGACTTGGTATTCCTGACTTGAGACTTGACATTGACTTGAGACATATGACTCAAAATTACTTTACTTAAGTTATTAAATATTTGCATTTTCTCAAGATATGTTAAAGCGAAATTAATGTGCCTGTTATGTTTCTGACACCACAGTCACTTAAAACACCTCAGTGTGTTCTGATTTTTAGGACACTGGCTGTTTAACAATGGAAATACTTAACATGTTTTTAGTTACTGTGGTGTTGAAACATGAGCGGACGAAGGATTTTGAGCTGTTTGGGCATTCAAAGTGTTTCTTTAATATGCCCAGAAAAAAGCACTAAGCAGTTTTGTTAATGTTGAAAATAAAACAAAACCATTCCTGACCACTGACTTTAACTGATTTAAAGGTGAAAATTGGGGGAGATCAGTATTTTGACTTGATTTGTGACTTGACCAAAATAAATGACTTGACTTGCTTGACTTCTAGCAGGGACTTCGACTTGACTTGCTTGCTTTTCGCCACAGTAACTTGGGACTTGCTTGAGACTTGAAGGTTAAGACTTGAGAATTGTTTGTGACTTGCACATGTGTGACTTACTCCCATGTCTGCCCAAATTCCACAAGCTATGTGCCAGAAAGAGACATCAGAATCGTCGCTGTCGTCACTTTCCGTACCTGACTAATTTTCCCACAAATCGCTATCGCTCAATTCTTCAAGAAACTCAGTTTCGCTGTTTTCCAGTTCATCTAAAAGCGCTTTTGCGCAAAAAAAAAAACGATTTTTGGACGCCACGCTCGTTCAAAATTTTCCAGGCACAAAGCACTGGAAAAGCCCAGGCAGGGCACTGGAAAAGTCACCAGGTGCAATTCTGTGCTGAAATGGCATGATACGGTGTAATCCGTTAGGATCACAGCTTTGTATCATGTCATTTGTGTTTTTACACTTTTGAATTTTTCGCCGGTTCCACCCCCCTGCGTCGCAATGCTCACAGGGGAGGGAACCGGAGGGCAAGTGCCAGCAATCGGCTGTACACAGAGCGGGGAGAGACTGTGAGGACAGCGAGGAGCGCAGGTAAGGTGAGTAACATTGTGGGGTAATCCAGAGTGTGGCACACTCGGGAATACCGCCAGGAAGTTTAAAGTCTTAACAAAAACGACAAAACTCATCATCCTAAATCCTCTATAAACTCCTGACTTAGCTACGTAGCTACTCACCAAAATGGATCACATTTGTATAAAAGAAAGGGAGTTGCTCTCACCTATCACCACAGGATAATGCTTATCTGACATTGTGATTAAAAAATACCTGGTTATTAAGTATCCTTATGTGAAGAACTCTGAAGAGTTATAGTCTGTGTACTGTAATAATTATGGCTGGTTCATTATAAGAAATGACAGATAAAAAGGCAGTGAACAAATATCCTTTATTTTTTCGTACAAATATAATCAACTGATACAGGTATTAATATGAAATCAATATAACCCACATAATCGCAATTTAAAGTGTTACTAAACTTGCAACAGTAAAATCAGTCTGTATATGCAATAAAGCATGCTTGTTATTCTCACAGTGGAACCTAAGGGGTTAATCCTCTGCATTGTGTAAAAAGGCTGTTTGATCCAGGTCTTCTCTTCTGCTGATAGAACAGAGCCTTGGAGGCACTCTGCCCTTGCTGTTTGGTGTGTTTTGCTAGAGATTTTTTTTCTTTTCGGGGGAGGGTACATGTGATCAGCACGGGGCCAATCAGCACTGTCCAAACAGAGGGTCAAGGTTCATGCAGCCTCATGGGACAGTCATAGGAGAATGAAAAAACTCCTCCTACAAGCTTTAACCAGACACTGATAGAAGTCATAAGACTGCTATATACTGCTGATGAGAAAAGGTATTTAGCAGTTTAGATTTATTAAAATAATGGCATTTTCATGTTGTGTGTACTGTGTGAGACCAGGTATACTAATGCAGGGTCTTGGGTTTAGTAAAACTTTAAAGAATGCGTGTAGTTTGCCACTTACCTAGCTTCTCAAGAGCTTCATATGCACTTGATGGGAGACCTCCTCCACATGCATGATCCACACCATCACAATCCACCAGCTCTACAAATAAGAATGCAAAGTATCTAAATGTTATTGAAAATACACCTTTCATAGAGACTATCCCTATATAATTACAGACTGATTAACAAATTACTGTCAACTAATATACAATGTACATTCAAAAGTCAGCCTCTTCACATATACACTTAACGTATCCTATGGGTGGAAGAAAATATACCTATTCTTGTGTAAAGCTTTGTAAACTTAACCTATTATATACATATGGTGCTAAAAAGTTTAAGAAGAATAGTCCCAAGTAATTTCAGCTTTTTGGTGCATTGCAACAGGTTGGAGAAAAAGGACAACTGGTTAAGAAAGGACATTTCTTATTTATCTTTGGCAATCCAGATTACTGCACCCATCTGTCATGGTCATTTCAAGGAAGCAATATTCTTCCCAAGCCTTAATATATACATAATAATATAGAGTGAGTCACTGCTGCCATGCCATAGATAAGTGACTACACAGAGCTCACATCATCAGCAGGCTCCCACCTGATCCAATGACATAAAACAGCAAAAACCAGAATGAGATCTCTGTATGGTGCAATAACTTTACTTCAAAAGTCCATCTTCATACAAAATCAGATAAACCCAAACAAGTAACTATACAGTTCCAAGCATTACAATGCTCTAGAGCAGAAAATATACATAGATAACAATGATCATATACAAATCCCTGAATATATTGATAGATATTAAAGATTATGAGGGTACAACAGAATCATTTGAAAAAATAGCAAGTAACTGTGGACAACTGCTCTGTAGAATTATAGACTTACATCTATATTTCTGACAAAGAACATTTGTTGTCAAAGCTACAATTGAGGTCTGTTTTCAGTTACTGTATTATTAATCCAGTAAAGCAGAAAAGGTTAGAAAGGTTATCCATCTATTGTTCAGAGCCCATATTGTTGGTAACCTGTATTAGACAAACTCACCTACATTTTGAACAAATTTGCCCTGGTGGCCCCTGCCTCATATGTCAGCTTACCTAGAGACAGCATTTGATAAATCAGATTTTTAAACTAAGCAATGTTCATAGTCTATGTTTACTGAATTTTGTAATATAGTCTTTCTAGCATAGAGGTATAGTATTCTCAAAGGTCTTTTTGTCATTGCTCTGCTCCGTTTCCTCAGGGATGCATCTCTCAGGGTTGCACACATTTGGCAAAACAAAGTTAACGGTGATAAATTCCTTATTTTGCGTATAATCTCCAATTAGCAAGCAAGATGGGTTAAAACGGACAATGGCATTTGAGCAACCTAATGCAATTTCCATCTGTTAAAAAAGCACATTCATACTGCAAACACGTCGGCCCATGTGCCTGTGTGTACGGCAGCCGGTCCAACAGAACTGTCGAAGGGTCATGTCCGAAAAAGGTCTGCTGACTGGCTCCCGGTCAGCGCTCTCAGGCTGAGAGTGCTGACCAGAGTGTTTTGGCAGGGGGGGAACACAATAGAACAACAGGGAGATTATTGCACTAACATTGGATTGTTAGTAAAGCAGGTCCGACCCAAGATGTCAGGTTTTTTTTTGTTAAAAAAAAAACAAGTAGTGTGTACGAGGCTTAAAATCAACATCTGATGTGGTGGCGGGGGGTTCAGAAGAAGGTAGAAAATGTAGGGAAACATGCAGATCAGATTAAACAGTAAGCCATCTGCAGGCAACACAGAGGAACTACACAGTTTTAGCCTGTTCTATCAATAGTAACTTGTGTCCCTTATAAGGACGTCAAGACATCAGATAAGAAAGTGCAGCCACCTGGCACAATGTTATAACAATAATTATATTTTTTCAAAGACGGACACATCATTCTACTTCCAAATTATTTACTTTAGTGATCACATCTGGGATCAATGGTGGCTGATCCTGTCTCCATTGGGAGGGAATTTATCCTTCTACTCTGTGCTTATATTGTTTAATAGGGGGGGGGGGGGTGAAAAAGAATAGGCATTGGTCATAGGATAGGTGGTCACCTGTTATAATACCCATAAGCTGCCGTACAGAGTCCCAAAAGGGCTTAATAATAGGGCATTCCCGCCATATGTAGAGGAACTTGCTACATTATGCACAGCCTCTCTGACAGCTATCAAGGATAGGCAAAGACATAGGAGATAGTGTAATTGGCACCCAGTACCATTGGTTAAGTAATTTGTAACAAGACTCTGGTGTGTGGAAGATTTCAGCCTTCTGATATTAGATTTTTTAAAGAAATAAGTAGGTATTGAGCAACACAATGTTAGCACTTTCGCCTGAAATAAATGATTATTCTTAAAGCCTCAATACCTTGCTCAGACAAGGAAACAAGGGAGCCTTTCTTCAAGAACCACTGTCCTTCAATGTTTCCAATCACAGAGAAGGCCCAACAGGATCCACACATGCCCTGCACAATAGGTACAAAACAGATAAGAATTAGGTATTATGGAAGAAACAGATAAAAAGGCATTCAAGCGGACTTTATTTTCAATAGAAATGAACACAGTACAAAGTCTGCTAGCTGATGCTAGAACAGAATGTTTTTAGCATATGTATAGGACACATGCAACATAATAGGCAAGTATATACCATCAGCTAAACAAAAACGACAAATGTATAAAAAGGCTACTTGATATGCATAAGACCTAAATGATTGTACCATATTATACAGCCAAAGCTGGGAACAGCTGCAAACACCTATTACTTAGAGGGTTAGATGCATTAGAAGATTACTGAAAAATTTAGATTGGTAAAATGTAAAAAGGAGTAAAAGTATTGTATACAATTCCAAAGGAAATGTATACACCACTAAAGTGAAACTACTGTATAATCTAAATAGCTTCTAAGTATTGTATACAACTCAAGATGAAATGTACACACCACTAAAATGATCTGCTGTATAAATTGGTTTAAACTTTGGATACGTTTATCTAAGCAACAAAAACAAAAACTTTTCCAGCAAATATAGAATATGGTGGCTGTATTCGTTTTATTTTTTCTGACTTTTTTCCTTATTTTCATCTGGTGAGCCTAAAGGAAAGTTTCCTATTCTAGGGTGACAACACTTACTGAATGTACTCTAACTATGAAGGAGCAGCATTGTCACCATAGTACAGGATGTGTGCTAGAATGACAGAACAATTTCCCCTCCTCTGATCACCATAACATGGGGCAATATGTTCTTTAGTACAGAGAAATTTCTGATGAGAAAAAAACAGGTTTTTTTTTGCCTCTATAGAACAGATATAGCAAAACTCTTTAATGTTGTATATCATGATCAGGGTTTAAATACCCTTTAAGAAAAAAAATACTTTAGTTAAATTAGACAACCACACTGCATGTACACAAGTGCTCTATAAAAACATGATTACCCTTTAAAAACCATACAAGATAATATTGATCATGCTGGTGAGCCAAAAGCTTGACACTGGCAGGAAGGACATGATGTAGTTACTTTTCTTTTTGAAGTGTAAAGAAGTTTAGGCCATATAAAAAAAAAAAATAAAACAAACACACTCACATCCATGCTTCAGCATTGGTCTGATGATGCAGCCGTCCCCTGATGGCTTTGAGGCCAAGAAATGAGCGATCGCATAACTGCATCTCGCTCAGGTCTTTCTCAGTTCTGAGTACTGACAGTAACTACTCTCTGCTTTACCACCTTACCCCAGTGCTCTGGAGTGCCACCTCATGAAGGGGTGGGGCAGCTGGTTTTGGCTCTTAGCCAAGTGTTAAGAGCCAGAGCCAGCTGTCAACCAGGTAGCTGAGTGGATACTGACAATATGATCAGAGCCTGAAGTGGCTCTGTGACACGAGCTGACAGTGGGCTTTGGCACACTATTCGATGACTCTGGGTCACAGAACAGCAAAAGTGCACTCCTGTGACCGAGAAGAGAAGTATGGCCAAAAAGGTTTCATCATCTATAAGCTCATCATCTATCGGACCCACATCTTGCTCCCATTTCTCATTGGCATTACAGGGGAAGTGTCATGAATCTGCAGTAATGTTTCATACCCTGACTGTCTGCTTACCTCTCTGGTCTGTGTATCAGCTTTAGGTACCATGCTCTCACATCTGTGGGTTTAAGTAATCTTCTCTCAGCATGGCTCCAACCCAGCCTCTAACAGGAAACACTATATTAACCCGTGCACTGCAAGCCAGCCTTGCCCGAGCAACAATTGTGTGAAGGCTTCCCTGAGTGTTTCTTGCCATGTGTGCTACATCTGATCTCTGTGTACTAACTTTGGCTTGTTCGCCTGATCATCCCTGTCTGCTTGTTGCCCCAACCTTTGGCTTGTTCTCCACACTATCCATTGTTACCTGGACTGCTGCTTCCTCTCCATCTTCCAGAGCCAGCCGTGAGCATGAGCGTGAGCTGGGAGACCCTGGGGGCCACGACCTGGAGTCAGCAGCAGTCAAGTCAAACCTCACCATCAGAGGCTCTGTTGAAAACCTGCTGGCTCTTAGACTCCCCGCCCTGGGGAATCTTATATTCTAGCTCCCTGTCCAGAACCGTGTCTGTGACCCTGTGTAGCTGCTTCTCTGAGCCATCGACCCTCAGCAGCCAGCTGTTAGGTTCACAACCTCCGAGGTGCGATCCCTATCACTTGGTCCTGCAGGTGACACTGACAGGTAACCTTCTAGGTAGGATGGCAGCAAGATTCCATAGCAATTAAAAATAAACCCCTTGGTGTCTTGTACAGATTGAACATACCAAAATACTGGTGTGGGGGACTGAGACTATCAGCTGATATGCCCCGGGAGTGTACAACATGTTGAAGTAGGAGGTAGTAAGTAAAAGTGCAATATGAAGGGGAGGTGGAAGGTGGCCCGTAAGTCCTCAAAGGAGCAGAGCAATACATTTTGAAAAACGGATTCAAATGAGTGATGCCCCAGCATGTCCAAAGCTTTACTAGTTCCTTATACATTGAATTATGCCACAGTGGACTGTAGTCTGTGAAGCCCCTCAGAGTTGATGGGAAGATAGATGGAGCCAAAATTGGTTTTTTGTCTTACCCTAAAATCCTTTTCTCTGAAGTTTATTGACGGACACACTCTCTGTTCTTCATAACAGTAGGGTTATACTGCCCATTTCAGGAGTAGGACACTAGGCAGAAAAAAAGTTCTGGCTACGCCTATAGGCAGTCCCAGGGGGATATAACCTCTCTCCCTGCTATAGGATGTCAGTTTTGTATCAAAGCAGTGTCAGAGAAAACAATACCAACCCAACTAAAAATAGAGGGGCGGGTACTGTGTCCATCAATGAACTTCAGAGAAAAGGATTTTACGGTAAAAAAAAATTTCAATTTACTCTATCGTTCATTGACGGATGCAGTCTCTGTTCTTTATAACAGTAGGGACATCCCAAAGCAGTGCCTTAAAGATGGGAACACCAGAAAAGAATTCCCCAAGGCTGAAACATAGCCAACCAGGCAAACATAGGACTCATCAGGACTCATCAGAACAAGAAGATGAGACCCACCTGAAAAAACATTAAACACCCTCAAGGGAGACTAAAAACACTCTTAAAACAGCAGCCTGCAAAACTTTGCGGCCAAAGGAGGCATCTGCAGATGCCAGCACATCCACCTTATAAAACGTTATAAAGGTATGAACAGGCGACTAGGTAGCCGCCTTGCAAACCTGAACCACAGATGCCTGATGGCGAAAGGCCCAGGAAGCACTAAGCGCCCGAGTAGAATGCTCCTTAACAGGGAAAGGTGGAACCTGACACTTAATTGAATAAGCCTACATAACCGTCTGTCTGATCCATCTGGAAATAGTCGATAGATGCAGGTAGCCCTTTCCTTGGTTCAGCCGTGAGTACAAAGAGCGAATCTGACTTCTGAAAAGATTCAGTAGTCACCAAGTACACCCTGATTGCCCGAACCACATCCAAAGTATGTAGTGCAAATTCCTTGGGATGTGGAGGCTTAGGACACAAGGGTGGCAACACAATGTCCTCATTTAAGTGGAAACTGGAAACCACCTATCGGAAGAAAGGACGGATCCGGACTAAGCCCCACTTTATCCCTGTAAACCACTAGATAGGGAGAACGTCAGGACAACGCCGCCAGTTCCGACACCCTGCGCGCAGAAGTAATAGCCAACAAGGCGGCCACCTTCTGGGATAAGGTAAGCAGGGGAATCTCCCGAATATTTTCAAAGGGAGGCTTCTGGAGAAACGACAACACCAAATTAAGGTCCCATGGTGGCAACGGAGGTCACATCGGCGGTTCCAAGTGTTGCAACCCCTGTATAAAGTTACGCACCAGGGAATGAGTGGCTAGTGGCCTCTGGAAGAAAATTGCCAAGGCCGAGACCTGACACTTGAAAGTACTCAAGGCCAATTTTTGTTGAAGGAAGGCCAAGATCCCAGCCACAGAGTAAGAGCGAGAAGAAACCCCAATAGACACACACCACGCAATATACAACTTCCACGTACGATTATAGATCTTTCTAGAAGTCACTTTTCTCACTTTAAGCAGAGTGGGAATCACTGAAGCAGACAATCCCCTGTCCTTCAGCATCCTGGCTTTCAACAGCCAAGCCGTCAAAGCCAGTGACTGTAAAGTAGGATGGAAGATCGGTCCTTGAGACAGTAGATCCTCCCACAGAGGAAGTCTCCAAGGAACGTCTGTGACTAGCCTGACCAGGTCGGCGTACCAAGCTTGGCGAGGCAAGTCCGAAGCCACAAGGATGACCGGAATCCCTTCCGCCTCGATCCTGCGAAGAAGTCTTGGCAGCAACTTGAGAGGGGGAAAAGCATAAATCAGCTGATACTGACCCCACAGAGCCACCAGCGCATCGGTGGCGTCTGCCAGAGGGTCCCGAGATTGGGCCACAAACCTCTGCACTTTCCTGTTGATCCGAGACGCCAATAGATCTACTCCTGGAGTGCCCCAATGAAGGCACAACTGCTGGAACACCTTGGGGTGGAGAGACCATTCCCCTGGATCCAAGGTCGGTCGGCTGAGGTAATCCACCTGCCAATTTTCCACTCCTGGAATGTGAACGGCGGAAAGAGCTGGAATAGAGCGTTCTGCCCATCGAAGGATGCTCGCCACCTCTAAGGCCACAGGACACTCTTGGTGCCCGCCTCAGTGATTGACATAAGCCCCAGCCGTGGCATTGTCCGATTGAATGCGCACTGGACAGCCTTGAAGGTACCCCATCCAGTGGACTAAGCAAAGCCTGATTGCTCTCAACTCCAGAACATTGATCGGCAAGCTGGATTCCTCCAGAGACAAGACCTCTTGAGCAGAAAGCTTGCCTAAAACACCTCCCTACCCGGAGAGACTGGCATCCGTGGTGATCATTGTCCAATATTGAGCGTCGGGGACCGAAGCCAGTTTTCATGGTGATCTCTAAGTTTGTCACCAGCACCATTGGAGATTCTGCACGGAGAAGTAGATTGTCCAGGTAACCCAAGACCGATATCCCCCCCGCTGGAGTAAGAACGCCAGGACCGGAGCCAACACTTTTGTGAAGACCTGAGGAGCAGAGGCAAGACCAAAGGGTAACGCCACAAACTGATAAAAAATTCTCTCCTACGGCAAAACGAAGAAACCGTTGATGTCCTGCACCTATCGGAATGTGAAGGTAGGCATCTTTGATGTCTATGGAGTCCAGAAAATCCCCCTGATGTAGGGAAGCCACCACCGTGCGAATGGATTCCATCTTGAATTTCTGAACTCGCACTAAGCAATTCATTGCCTTTAGGTCAAGGATTGGACGCACCTTGCCTTCCTTTCCTGGGAACCGTAAACAGGTTTGAGTAAAAGCTCTGAAAACGTTCCAAAGACGGAACCGGAACTATTACTCCTTGTTGTAACAGGTCCAGTAACGCCCCAAAGAGAGCCTGTAAGCGATCCGGGGACAGTAATGCATTGGAAGGGAAAAACCTTACCGGCGGGACAGATCGAAACTCGATCTTGTAACCGGACTGTATCACCTTGTGGACCCACTTGTCTTGTATATGGGATAGCCACAGGTCCGGGAAGTGGCAAAGATGTCCCCCCACCCCAGATACGGGTGAGGGCGCACCTTCATGCCAAAAGGTATCTTATCCACAGGTCTGGAGAAACACGATTTCTGTTTGCCAGTCCAGGGTCGCTTGGAGCCACCAGAGGAGGCCTTGAAGGACTTTGATCCTTTATCACTTGTCCTTGAGGGACGAAAAACCTTTTTGTGTGCTGAAAAGGAGGGACCCCGTCTACGACGAGAGTCCTTACCCTTGTTAGCCTGTGGGAGAAAGGTACTCTTACCCCCTGTAAGACTTTTGATAATGTCATCAAGGGTAGCCCCAAACAGGCGATCACCTTGAAAAGGTAGCTCAATCAAGGCCTTCTTTAAGGTCTGATCCGAAGGCCAGCATTTTAGCCAAAGTATAAACCGGAGGACCACCACCGAAACCTACAGTCGGGCCAATATCAGAGCTGCATCCAGCGAGGCATCGCAAACAAATTGCAGCCCCTGCAGCAACTGGTCCGTCAGCCCTGCAAAGGCAGGGGGGAGTTGTACTCCTTCCTGGTCACAGCGTAGTATATTAGCCCATTCAGTCAAGGTTCGTGACACAAGGGCAATAGTAAACACCGGTCTTAGTGCAGACTTCGCCAGGGAGTACATATCGCCGGCCACAGACTCCGCCTTTCTATCCGCCGGATCCTTAAAGGACGGGGAATCCTCCACTGGGATCATCATAGCTTTATTCAGTCTGGAGACTGGAGGGTCCACCATAGGAATTTGCTTAGGCACCCCGAGGGGAACCTTTGGGGTGGTCCCATTCTTTTTTGACCATGTTGACAAAATACGCGGGAAGGGGGAAAACCTTTGCCACTCTGGGTGGCTTGTGAGTGCCAAACGTAACCTGTGCCGCAGTCACAGCTGCGTCCTCCATTTTTAGGGTCTTACGCACGGAAACAACCAGTGCGTCCACTAGCGCCTTTCTTTGCGTGGTAGCGGAGGGAGAGGTGTCATCCTATTAGAGGAGACAGGGCGCGAGGTAGTAGACCCAGCAGGGAGACCCACATTTGCGGTGGCTGAATCAGATTCAGAATCTGATACATCAGATGAGGCAGGGGTAGGTGTGGGGCGTTTTTTGGCACCTCACCCCTTACAGGCCACCTCCACCTGGGACACAAAAGATTCCAAGACCGCCGACAGTGCATTTATGGAGAGCTGGGATCCGGAGGGCCCTGTGGCCTCCTTGTGGGGGTCAGGAGGGGAAGAAAGTTCCGCTCTAGAGAGCCCCCAAGAGGTCAGGCAGAACACACTGAAGACCCCCAGCAGAGAGAGAAACCCCCCAGACTCACCACCCGCACCAGAGATGCAACAGGTAGGCCCAGAACGTGTCTGCAGCGATCTCGATCAACAGGGAAAAATCTGAGTGTCAGCACCAGGGTATAGGAAGGGGCTCTACCACCAAAAAAACGCCTCTAGGAACTCCAAGAACATGGCCGCCAGTGTTTTTCAATGGGAATCCATCGCAAAATGGCCGCCGGGTGTACAAACATGGCCGCCGACCCTTCTTAGCACATGAACTACAAGAAAATGGCAGCCCCACGCGGCCTGCGGAGCTTCTGGGGGCCCTCGAGGGGACCCCCAGGCCTCCTGGATGGGATCGACCGGAAGGGAACAGGTGAATCCCCCCCCGCATGTTCGTTTGTCCGGTCCCAGCCCCCAGGGAATAGCTTCAAGCGTCCCATAGCCCCAGTAGTGAGGGGGGGACATGTAAGGGGGGGGTGCGTGACAAGACAGAGGGGAACCTGGGGGTGCGAGGGTCTGACCGTCCTAAGGAGGGGCCTGCGTCCACCCCAAAAACCGCCAGGGGGAGAGGGGGGAACATTTTACTTACCATACCTGGAACAGGCGGGCGCCATCTCATGACAGAACCCCTCTCTGCCGAAGTGGGGGGGCTGTCGGGCAATAGGAATGCTGTGACTCAGGCCTAGACCCAGTCGTATGCGACCTGGCGAGACGTTTATCTCACAGAGCCAGTCTCCGTCCGGCGGGACTATGTGGCAGCCAACCTAGTGTGGAGCTGGGGTCTGCGCGCGCTTGCTGGCCGGCTGGGGGTGACCACTGGATCTATATATCCAGCCTGTCGCCCAGATGCGGCTTAGTTGCTTGTAGATCTCACAGGAAAAAAATCCAGTGAAAAAAAACTATCATCTAGAAAAAAAAACTTTTGCCAGGGCCAGAGATCCCAGCAAAAGAACTAGGTCCTCACTCCTGACTAGACAGATTA
Source organism: Pelophylax lessonae (assembly GCF_965119305.1). Lineage (NCBI taxonomy): Eukaryota > Metazoa > Chordata > Amphibia > Anura > Ranidae > Pelophylax > Pelophylax lessonae. The sequence goes on from NC_138777.1 coordinate 155,416,428, forward strand.
AAACCGACATCCTATAGCAGGGAGAGAGGGTATACCCCCTGGGACTGCCCATAGGCGTAGCCAGAACTTTTTTTCTGCCTAGTGTCCTACTCCTTGGGGGGGCAGTATAATCCAACTGTTCTGAAGAACAGAGACTGCGCGTCCATCAATGAATGATAGAGAAATATGGGTCTGCAAAATACTGGGCTGAGTTTCACCTTTCAGCAGGACAACGACCCAAAACATACAGCCAGAGCTAGAAAGGAATGGTTTAGATTAAAGCATATTCATGTGTTAGAATGGCCAAGACTTGAAAATTACTTTTCACGAACACTCTCCATCCAATCTGACAGAACTTGAGCTATTTTGCAAAGAAGAATGGGCAAACCTTTCACTCTCTAGATGTGCAAAGCTGGCAGAGGCATACCCAAATAGACTTTCAGTTGAAATTGCAGCAAAAGGTGGTTTTACAAAGTATTCACTCAGGGGGGCTGAATACAAATGCACACCACACTTTTCAGATATTTGTAAAACATTTTATAAACCGTTTATTATTTTCCTTCCACTTTACAATTATGTGCCACTTTTGTGTTGGCCTATCACATAAAATCCCAATAAAATACATTTCCGTTTTTGGTTAGAACGTGACAAAATGTGGAAAATTTCAAGGGGTATAAATATTTTTTCAAGGCACTGTAGGTCTCTTCTGTATGGGAATCTAAAGGACTCTGAAGAAGCAAAGAAGATAGGGAAATACAATCAATTAATCACAGGTACTTTTTCCCCCCCATCTATGAAAGTGAAGGAAAGTTTTACCAGCTTATATTTTTGTAGAGAGTCCCAAGAGGGAGCTAAAAGTTTTCAGCAGGTTGGTAACTACTTCAATACAAAGGCACCACTGTTGGATATGGAGTACCTGGAAGATCCCCTAAAAATCTGTAGCAGGGTCCAAGCCAGTGTGGCTGAAGTTTGTTTTCAGTTTCTTGTCTTCCCAGGTGGTGAGTGGTCTTTGTGCAGTGCCATGTACAGTATATCCAGTTAACTTTAAATATGAGTTACGGGTGATTGAATACATCGGCAACCACTAAATACATATATTTTGTAAAAAGCTTTTGTATATATCTCTGCCAGCCCCTTACCTGGTTCTTGACCTCAGTTACAGCACCATGATCTCTCCAGTCCCACTGAGCAGGAGGGGGGTCTTTTGGAATCATAGCCTTCTTCATGACCCGATGTCCTTGGCTTGACAGTAAAGGATTCAGGTACAGAGTTCGGAATTCTTCCTCTGTAACATTCAAAACAAATCATTATAAAAGAAAGGCATGCTTGAATTCAGTGGAATGACTAGGAATTTTCAGCCTGGGGGTACACACTATCAACACAAAAGGCCCACTCGCCTATTTGCAGACGAGAAAAGAATCGCACATCACGACATACAGAATGGGTAGGTTTTAAACAGAGAATATACTGTTCGTTGTACCGAATAAAGGAGGTGTGGAATAGAGAAAGAACAACACAGCATACAAAATTGAGTGGTTTGGAATAAGTAAAGTACAGTGAAGTGTACGGAAGGGGGCAGCCTGGAACAAGGTATGTACAGCACAGTATACAGAACTGGGCGATGTTAAGGAATGAACAGTGCAGTATAAAGAATAAGGTTGTGTTGAATAGGGAATGTACAGTGTAGCATAAAAAATGTGTGGGAGCACAGTGTACAGAATAGGGTGGTGTGAAAAAGGGATGTACAGCACAGCAAACAGAATGGGGTAGAGTGGAAAAGGGGAGTAGGGAATGTACAGCACAGCATACATGAGACAATACTGAATAGGGAATGTGTAGCACAGCATACAGAAAAAGGGAATGTGGAGTAGGTAATGTACGACACAGCATACAGAATGGGATGGTGTAGGTTAGCCAATGTACAGTACTGTGTACAGAATGCCTTTCACTTGTATTGGGCTGTGTTGCTCATGTAGTCTCAACACAAAGGCAAGGCAAACAACCTTGTTTTTAATTGGTCCAGTTCATACCAACACACTGTATTGGTACTGTACTTGCTTGTCGAAAATGGAATATGTTACATTTAAACACAGCACTACATGTTACAATGCGTCACAACATGTTGTGTGTCAGGAAAGAGAAAAAGCCACGTGTAATAAAAAAAACAAAACATCGCAGTGCATGTCAAATGCCTTTGCACTGTAGTGTGAATGAGCTTCTAGAGTATACAGAGACAATTGAGTACTGCCAGTGATACTTTTTTTATTTGCACTAACATACAATTTTTCAGGACAAGCTTTCGGGGTATGTCCCCTTCATCAAGATCCAAGCATACCCCGAAAGCTTGTCCTGAAAAATTGTGCAAATAAAAAAAGTATCACTGACAGTACTCAATTGTCTCTGTCGCAAGTGCACTAATACGGCTACAATTACTTCAAGCATGACAGAGTATACAGAGAAACACATTCGTCCGAATAACAAGCTCAGTGAACCACAATGCACAAATGCAAATGCTCTGTGCATTGTGGGGTTTTCTTAAAATTGGGAGGCAAACAAGCATAAAGAGTAATGCACAATATTATACATTTAGAATGCCAAGTAAAACCAAAACTGCCTGGAAAATCAATCACTAGTCTAATAACTCTTGAGGACATGGAAATTGCCACCTTTTACTTGTGTCTTATGACCAGGTTCACTAGTTAACCACTTCAGCTCATCAAGGTTTTACCCTCTTAATGCCCATGCCATTTTTTGCAATTCGGCACTGCATTACTTTAACAATTGCGCGGTCGTGCGACGCTGTACCCAAATAAAATTGATGTCCTTTTTCCCCACAAATGGAGCTTTCTTTTGGTGGTGTTTGATGACCTCTGCGGTTTTTATATTTTGCACTATAAACAAGAAAGTGCGACAGTTTTGAAAAAAAAAAAAAAAAAACACATTTTTTACTTTCTGCTAAAAAACATTCCCAATAAAAAAAATGTAAAAATCAAATTTTATCAGTTTAGGCCAATTTGCTACACATTTTTGGTAAAAAAATCCCAAAAAATCCCAAAAAAGCGTATTTTGGCTTGCGCAAAAGTTGTAGCATTTACAACTATGGGATAGATTTTGGGACTTTTTTTTTTTTAGTAATGGTGGCAATCAGTGAATTTTAGCGGGATTGCGAAGTTGTGGCGGACAGATCGGACCCGACATTTTTGACACTTTTTGGGGACCAGTGACATTACTACAGTAATCAGTGCTAAATAATATGCACTGTTACTGTAATAATGACATTGGCAGGGAAGGGGTTAACCTAGGGGTGATCAAAGGGTTAAGTGTGAGCCTAAGGGAGTGTTTACTAACTGTATGGGGGATTGACTTGTGAAATGACCATAGAGACCTGTGATCCTATATAGAAGGATCACAGGCGCCCTGTGATCATTTCAGAGAGAAGAACGGTCAGCTGTGTTTAGTGACCGTCCTTCTCTCTCAGCGGGGCGCAATCGGGGGTACCTGGCGGCAATCGCGGCTGCCGGTCCCGTGGATCGACATCCCCCCAGCACCACGCGCGCGACCGACATAGGGCTACATCAGTTTGCGAAGGAGAGCCAGCCTGCCGCAGTAAATGTGCAGAGGGCGGTCGGGAAGGTGTTAGGCTCCATGCACACAGGGCGTCATAAAAACGTGCTCCAAAGCTGTTTACTTGACGCCAGGAAATAGCAGCTGTAAAAATGTGCTTTCAGTAGCTTTTGTCACTAGCGTTATTGCACGTTTGGCCACAGTAGCTGTTAGCAGCGTTTTTTCTGCCTCTATTCAAAATCAATGGCCTGGTATGGTCCAGGGGGGGTGGGGCCGCTTGCTCGTCCCCTCCCCTTTCCTGGCATGCCGGGCTGCATGCTCGGATAAGGGTCCGGTATGGATTTTGGGGGGGACCCCAGGCGGTTTTTTCGGCGTGAGGCTACCCTTAAATTCCATACCAGACCCTAAGGGCCTGGTTTGGAATCTGGGGGGGAACCCCCACGCCCTTTTTTTCCCCATTTTGGCGTGGAGTTCCCCCTCAAGATTCTCACAGCGCAAGTCGTGCCGCAAGTTCCGACTTGCGGTGCGACTTCCATTCAAATCAAGAGGCTCCCATAGGGAACCATTGATTTTGAATGGAAGAAAAAAAAAACGTATAACGTGGCTTAACGCACGTTAAGCAACGTTATTCAGCCTTTAGCAGCGTCAGACGTTTTTACAGCTTGACGCTGCAGCTCCAGAACTCACAGTTCCTGGGTTTTTTTTGGAGCTGTAAAACGCCTATGCCACTTGGAGCTCCTAAAAGCTCTATGTGTGCATGAGGCCATAGAATAACATGGATGGGCGTTCTGCAGCTGCAAAAAAAAAAAGTCTGACGCTGCTAACAGCAGCTCCAAAAATGTCCAGTGTGCATGAGGCCTTAAAGATAATTGAAATAAGAATGGCTGTGCTAGGTACATTCTCAATGGCAATATCAATAACTTCTATAGTGGAATTCCAAATTATACAATGGTTAATAAACAGAAAATCAAGAAATATACATTATTTTTTTTTTTTTTTTTAAAACAATTGAAGTTATTTACCTTGAATCCAGGAAGTACAGTTCAATTCAAACGCTAAAATGTTTTATGCGATAATTAAACTTAAACTGCATTTTATGGCATTTTGGTACATATCCCTGTGTATTATAAAACATATTCGATGCAAATGAAGGCCTCATGCACACAAAAAAAAAAAAAAAGGATGTGGGTATTATTGTCATACAAAGCAGTTAAAAAGTTATTTACTAAGCTGGCACATACCAAGCTTCACAATTTGGTCTGACCTATTCTGAAGGCAGAAGAATTCCAGGGATTCAAGAGCCAAGTATCCAAGCACTCTCTATAGCAGCACTTATGTGCATATTTGTAGTCCACCCTTTCATATCCAGATGCATCTTTCCTAACTAGACCAAATTGGGAAGTTTACATTTTTGTTTGTTTTTTTTTTTTACACATACAAGGCTTTCATTTGGTACTTTGTTTTTAAAACAAATGCACTGACTATGAATTTATAATAAGCAGAGAAATTGACAAAAATGCAATTTTAGTATTTTTATTGACTGTAGTGCTAACAAAAGCAAAGAGTGCTCAAATACTTACCTGTGTTCTCAAACCCCATTAACTCATCAGCTAAGGAAATGTGACCAATACTGGAAGACCAAAAAAATTCAGGAATTTAAAAGTCTAACCCAAAGTATTTCAGAACTTTCTATAACCCTTAATTAGCAGCGGTAAGGAGGTGCTTTTAAAAAAGTAGGTCCACTTTAAAGGCTAGGTTCACCTTTTTTTTTTCTTTTCTTTTCTAAAATCCTACTCCCCTATGTATCAATATACCATTAAAGTGGTTGTACACCCTCTCCTATACCCAGTGAAGTGAATAGCCTTAGATGATACACCGAGATTAAACAAATCATCCAACAGAAGTCTTACTTGTATATCTGCTATCTTCCCCTTTCTACACTCTTGAAAAGTGCAGATTGTGTTAGGAATCTTTCTTCCTCTTTCAGGAGGGGGGGGGGGGGGGTAGTCACCAGTCACACTGTATGAGAGCTGACTTGAGGAAAGGCACACCCCCCCCCCCCTCCACATGGGCAGAGGAACAAAGGAAGGAACATGCAGAGCTGTGTTATGGACAGACATGCTCCTTGCTAATCTCCCTCTAAGCTACCTCCCCGACACACATTTTCAGCTACTGTTATCTCGTATGTCAGAGAACTTGTCAGAAGGGACTCTGCTGATAGCAGAGGAACAGAGCACCAGAGATAAACAACATTCAGAGCTTTGGAGAGAGATAAGTAAACACTGCAGATATATGTGCTTAGGTCAAATTTCATGAATGGGGTTTACAACCACTTTAATGTACCTTGGTTGCAGAAAAATACAAGCTTTCTTTTATTTTGAAAACAAGGCCTTACCTTAGCCCTTGCTATATTTCTAAGAACACTTCAGAGACTCCATGGTATACAGACAGAGACAGACAAACTAGTAAGACACAGAAAGGAGTTTACCAGCTGACCTCAGTAGCACACCTTCACCCATCAACTAAGCTTTCACAGCACCCCCAGCCTTTCTCTTCATCTGCATTTGCCTGGCTTCCCCAGAGTCCCTTCAGATGGGCTCAGGCTGCATGCTAAATTCCATGACATTCCTGACATGATGTTTCAGAACAATTGTTTTTCTTGCTTATAGCCTTTTAACTACCTGTAAGATCACTAAACTTTGTAATGCCATATTCAGCGGTCCCCTGGTCCTTCTCCTGGATATCTTTGGCCTTCTTGAGATTTTCAGAAAATACGCGCAGACGTCTCAAAGCCTCTGAAAGAAACATAATAAAGCAGATTTCATGCTCATAAAATGTTGACCAAAAAAAAAAAAAAATGCAAATGTGCTGCATAACTTTGACTAAGTGTTTTCTGACAAAAAAAGCAATCAATTCTATAAAGGACTCAAGTTCTACCTGGTATAACTCACTCTGAGCTTTAGAACATAGTTTTTGTTTTTTCTGAATAAGGATGGACTATAGAGGTCTATTTATAAAAATGTGCATAGCTATTCACCTACTGAAAGTGCATTTATGCTCATTCTGTGCAAATGGGGGGCACAAAAAAAAAAAAATCAATGCTCCTAGGCTAGTTCCTGTACTGGTCTAATGTTTTACATTGATTTAAAACTGAAAAAGCATTAGGCCACTAAATGGAGCCAAGTATCATAGGAAATTCCTGAATTATAATTGGCAATACTTATTTACTATAATTCTCAGCTCTATCTAGTAGTAATAATGCAGTATTTTCCTGAGTCACTCCATTCTTTATGAATATAATTTTGCTCCATTTGCACAGAACAAATATACAGGACATTCTGCAGCATGAAAAGTTATGCATATTATTTTTATAGATACAATTCTGTTTGATATGTGCGCCCATTTACACAGTTTACCTAAAAATAAAAAAGCTAATTCTTACTTTTTGGATGTTTTCTTTGGAGTGAGCCTCTGGACAGACTGCAAGTTCCTTTGAACAATTTGAAAAGGAGCTTGTCCCCAGCCAAAGTGGGGACAGAATGAGTTTCCTCTCACAAGCATACAATGCAGACGCCAAGTTCCTAGATCCTTAACCCTATGCTAAAACAGGCTGAAGTTAGAAGCGGACTGGTTACTACACCAGATTCTGAGTGCTCCAGTTTTAGTAACTCCCCTCACGGTGTCTCAAATCTAGTTTAATGAGAACTGCCAGCACAGTATAGACATGGTTAATTTTGCAACATTAAAGCAGAACTGAAGTTCTGTTGTATGAAACAGTGAGCAGGCAGGTTTTTATGGCAGTAAATGCCCCTACCTGCCTACTCGCTGCCTTCTCCACCTCTGTAAACTGTGCTTGCGCAGCTCAGCTTACAGTACCCGGATGGTCTCTGAGAGCTGGGATGACTAGCTTCAGGTCATCCCTCACCAGCCAATGAAGAGGCCTGAAGACCAGCAATGAGAAGATGCCAGCTCTGGAAAGGGACCATTGGACAGGTAAGTATTCACCCTTTAATTTCACTTTAATGTCCCAGCACCCTCACTGCCTAGCAGATGAGCACCTATGCTTTGCTATGTGAATGAGAAAATGTAACACATTTGACTGCAAAAGTGATTTACAGGTTATGACTACTGGGCCAGATAGAGGTGGAACCTTATAATCTGTGAACTGGACAAAGTATACTAAGAAAAATCACTATCAAGTACAACTTGAATAGACATAAGCATGGGGGGGGGGGCAACCTAATTTCTGCACATTCCAGAAGATAGATACCAGCTCTGTCTCAAGTTAGCATAGAAGACATACCTAACCAAAACCCCTACCCTCTATTTCGTGCACAGCATGCAATGTTGAGTCTATGGAGAGAAGCTGGAACTTTCCAAGCTCAAAGTCACTTTTGCAACATCCTGACAACTGGTCCTATTATTAACTTCCAAATCTTAGTTAGGGAAGTCAAGCAGGGAGGGAGCCACAAAAATCCTCAATTTAACCCTAACCCACATAAACCTCCAAGGACGATGAAGGAAACTGTAATAAACTAAGGCTCTTTAAGATTAAGCAGGGCCTAAGACTTTACAAGGGCCCAGGCTAGCAGTAACTAGCATCTTCTTATCTTTCAGGGCTGTGGTCTGTGTAAACGTACTAAGAATCAAAACACACAAAATAAGGAACAAGCGTTTAAACATCACAGTCAGTAGGTGAGTATAAGAGACCATGTGCACCAAACTACCTTGGAGCTTTGCCACTGGTACCCTGCTCCAAAGCTCCATAAACATGCACTGTCCTGATTGATGTTATGAATCTCCCCCCCTTTTTTTTTTGACGCATGGGAATGAAAGTTAAAGGCATCTTTAAAAAAATAAAATGACGGGCTATAGGCCACACTATGCACTTCCTACAGTAGCCCACTTTCTCTTGCCTACCTTCTGGTTTTGGACAGCCTTGTTTGCTAGTTTAATTCTGAGTGTGATGCCACCAGCATATCCCCTGGCATGGATCCAGAACGAACATCACTAACCTCCAAAAAACAAGCTACAACTCCCCTGTTCATCCTGCCCAAAGTACAGCAGCAGCAGGGATGGCAACACATGGTACAAATTGGGTACAACTAGTACCATCAAAGCAAAGAGAGGTGGTTGCCTCTCCACCATTGTGAAGACAGGAAACCAAGGGAAAAGACAAAATCCCTAACATTTAGGGAAGGTGAGTGACTCAGTTTTTGTAACAAATGAGTGAGAAAGCATGGTGCCTTTAAACCCCAATCCCACCTGCCAGGTGCACTGCTCCTGCGTATATACTGGCCTGAAAAGTGTGGGGGACCCATGTCACTGCCATAGAAGGCTGCTGAAAAATAATCATGCAAAAGGACTACCTTTTAATGTGTTTGGTGATGTGGGTTACATAATCTGGTTGAAAAATGACACTAGTATATCCAGTTCAACCAAAAAAAAAAACACACACAGACACATAGAAAACCTCCATATACACTATCCTATACCCACAGTTGATCCAGAGGAAGGCAAAAAAAAAAACAATAAAGCATGAACCAATTTGCTCCAGCGAGGGAAAAAAAAGGCAATCGGATATTCCCTGGATCAACGTAGAAATATTAGTATCCAGTTATTTTGTGCAATTAGTAAAGATTCCAGTCCTTTTTTAAAACAATCTACTGAGCTGGCCAGGACCAGCTCTTGAGAGAGTCTATTCCACATTTTACAGCTCTTTCTGTGAAAAAGCCTTTCCTTTTTTGGAGATTAAATAGCTTTTCCTCCAGGTGTAAATAATGCCCCCCTTGTCCTCTGTGATGACATTAAGGTGCATAACTCTACAAGTTCACTATATGGACCACTTATGTATTTATACATGTTGATCATATTTCCCTTAATATGCTCTTCTCAAGAGAGAATACATTCAGTTAAGCTCCTCTTTCCTCATAGCGGAGCTCCTCCATGCCTCTTATCAGTTTGTTCCTGGTGGGTGGAGCCTATCTCATGTGTCATTCTGTAAGACGATTTGGGAGAACCAAAAGTGATGAGCAGGTAGGCTGTACTCTCTGTATGTATCTCAAGGTTTGCTTTCTCATTATTGGCTCAATTCATTATTTCTATGGCATAATAATTACGATAACATTTACAAAACTGCTTGAAAAATACTACTGCAAGTTAAACACAATTAACACAAAGTTGCAAATAGACAGTTGGGTTGAAACTACAAACCTTCATCATTTTGATATGTTTTATTGTAAGTTGTCACAAACTCCTTAAATAATGACAATGTCTCAAGTAGCTCATCCTAAAAAAAAGAGCAAATTAAGTAATGTTTGTTACAATAAGCAACACTAAAATGCATATTATACAAAGGCCAAAACAGTATTCAGGGCTATACAAAGATACAAATTGTTATACCTCTGTATTTGATGAAAGCTTCTCCTGATTTGGAGGTAATGATGTCTCTGCCACATCATTTATAAAATCTAAAGAGATTAAATAAGAGGCAGATTTTAGGTAAAAACAGAACAAAAATAATATGTAATAAAAACAGAGAGCTTTCACATCATACAGACCTTGTTGTGAACACAACTGATGCAAGACTTTAGTCTCATTTTGCCATGGCACCAGCAACACCAAAAAGTTGCACTTTACTCCCTGTACAAAAAAAAAAGTAGCGATTAGTGATTAGGTGAGCAGTTTAGAATGATCAGATTAGGCTACATTCGCACTGGCGTTTTGCCCTGGTGCAAATGTCAGCTGCAGGAATTTGTCAATTCCTGCAGGTTTTTTTGACACCTGTACATGGCTAGCTGTGGCCGAGTGGTCCATATACTTTCAGAACAGTTTGCCAGTGGCTGCAGCTATTCGTGGCTTTCTGCACAGCTAGTGATTACCTGTAGTGATTTCTGCCGGATGAACACAAAGTATATCCAGCAGCGACCACCACAGGTTTGCACTGGCTGTTTGAACAGCCATGAACAGCTGCGGCCGCTGGTAACCTGTCACCACTTGCTGACCGCCTCAAAGAAGATTTACTGCTACAGGGCGGCAGCCCTGTGCAGAATCATGTATATATAGGTGATTATACACTGATCACTGTAATAATGTCACTGGTCCCCAAAAGTGTCAGTTAGGTGTTGGATTTGTCCACCATAATATTGCAGTCCTGCTATAACTCACTGATCTCAGCTACTACTAGTAAAAAAAAATAAAAAAAAAAATAAATAAAAATTATCCCATAGTTTGTAGATAATTTTTGTGTAAACCAATCAATATACACTTGTTGGGATTTTTTTTTAACCAAAAATATGTAGCAGAATACAGATTGGCCTAAATTGATGTAGATATTAGATTTTTTACATTTTTGTATTTTTCACAAATGTGGGGTGTTTTTTGTTTCTAGTGCAAAAAATAAAAAATGCAGAGGTGATCAAATCTTACCAAGATAAATCTCTATTTGTGGGGGAAAAGCCATAATTACATATGTGACAGGTATTGGCACAGAAACTACCAATACTTAAACAGACTCCACAAAAAGACTACTTCTCGACTAATAAAAAGTAAGCTATTACGTTCTAGCAAGCATTTAAAAAAACTCCTTAAATCTGACTAAACACCAAAGGATTCATTTCTTCTGTTTTTTATGAATGAAGTCCAGTGAGTAATGACAAACAACAAAGTTTAAGAACTTTGTCAAAGTGTACCACTCAAAAGCCAATTGAACCAACTAAGCTCAAGTACCTCTTAACAGGTGTACAATTTTTACAGCAGTCCTATAATTTCGTTTAAATGCTTTCCAAACAATGGCTTTAAATATGAAATTGAAATGCTTCACGGAAACTTGTTTTAAAATGTGTATTTAGCAGACAGGGGGTAAGGGGAAATTTCCATCAGCACCAAAGACAGTAATAAAAGCTTCATAAACATAAAGGGAAGTTAGAACTTCTGTCAGATTTGTAATGCGGTCTGTGTCCCTGCTAGAAATATTCCCTCACTTTTTGTCTGGCGAAAATGTTGCCACCATACTAGTGAGGGGAAATCTCTCCAATGACATCCCAGATGTAAAGAACCGTGCTTATCTTTCACACCCAAAAAAGAAAAACCCTTCCAGGTTTATTTTGTTGTTGGTTATATCCCAGGAGGAAGCTTATCCCTTCTCTTCCAATCCTAGAGACACAAGTGAGGGGAAATCTCTTTAAAAAAAAAAATAATAATTTTAGTATGAAGATTACATAAAACCCCTAAAACATTATAGATTTTCTGAAAGCAGACACCTTAGAGAATAAAATAGTGGTAGTTCCAATTTTTTATGTCACACGATATTACCGCAAATGTCTAAGAAACTCAAAATTTCAGGTGATAAAATACACTAAAGTGAATTTTAAGGCACACAGACACAATAAACTACCCAATTTTTTGTTAAAATATAAAAGTCGAGGTTGCACAGAGTAAACAGATACCCATCATGTCAAACCTTCAATTTGTGGGCGCCCGTGAAATGGCAGTAAACTTCTGTACCCTATATTTTCCATAGGCGACACTTTAAAAGGGGGCACTGTTACCGAGGGGTGTGTGGAAGCAACCTGACAAGGCAGGAGTCTGCCTGCCAGATTTACACACAATCTGAATGCATGCAAAACCCCCACTGTCAGGTCCGTACAAGGAGCGGACCTGGCAGCAAAAGTGTTTTTAATCATGCATTATTACAATCTACAGCCTGCTAATATTCACATCTATCGCAGACTTGTATAAAGTACTCAAAATTTCTACTTGAGTAAAAGTACAATTGCTCGATCAAAAAGTGACTTGAGTAGAAGTGGAAGTGCTCGCAGAAAAAGCTACTTAAGTAGAAGTACTAAAGTATTCAACATTTTTTTTACTTAAGTATTGCAAGTAGTTTTTTCAAAAAATTTGCTACTTAAGTACTAAAAGTAAAAAGTACCAGTAGTTTTGAAAAAAAATTTCTACTCAAGTACTGAAAGTAGAAGTACAAGTACTGTGTTATGTAGTTATTAAAGAAAGAAGTCAAAAGTTTGAACATCATATTGGTTTTTATTATTTCAAATGATTTATTCAAATGATTAACCTGTGTTTGTTAGTAGTTTCTTGATGCACTTTAAGCGCTGTAGCACCATTTATTTGTTTGTTTCATATTTTCTTTTTATTGGAAAGATTTGATATAGCAGCTTTTATTATACACAGCCTTTATTTTCGTATGCGCTGATTTACAAATGACATTATACACATTTTTTTGAGCTTTATGCAACCTGCCATCTACTGTTCTGGCAGTGGTAATTTTTTTTAAAAGTAACGAGTAACTATGCAGCACAAAAAAAAAATACTTGAGTAGAAGTATCGAAATCATCGAAAAAATGTAGTGAAGTAAAAGTAGAAGTAGGAGAAAAAAATTCTACTCTAGGAAAGTACAGATACCACATTTTGGTACTTAAGTACAGTACTTAAGTAGTTCTACTTCGTTACTATACATCTCTGCATCTATGCAAAAGTTTGTTACATAATTTTATGTTGCTTTTATCATCTTACATTTCAAAAGAACAGTATGTATTTCCCTAATCTTATGCAGCATCACTATTGCCTAAAACAATGAAAATGGTACCACTCGAGGGTCCCCCAAACCCGTGTCAGATGGATCAGCGTGTGAATAGTGCAAAATGAACAGGATTGACTTGCCAGGCTCTAGTAGACCTTAACAAAAATGGTGAACGTGTGCACAGACAGACACCCTGTTACATAAATGTAAATGAGATGGATAAAAGATTAATTCATCACATGTACAGAACTCCTGAGATGCATTTGGCCCTTTTCGGGGCTTAATCATAGAGGCTAACTGCAAGGACCACTGGTGATTATATAACATCATTCATAAGCCATAAATAAACAGAATCCAGACAGATCAGTTGTAAGTGCATCTGCTCCTTTGAGGACAAACCTGCAGGACTTGGTAGTATACCAAGTCACCAGAATCACAGTGTACTGTATGAACTATCAAAATAGCATGTTAGCACCACCACAAGACCACAAAACCAGTTTAGAATTCAATTAGCAAACAGTTTGATTTGTGGTCTTATGATGGATCAGAAAAAGGTTTCTTACATATGGACTTTAAATTATGTTTCTCCGTACAATAAGTTTGAATAATTGCTTTAATAGCACAGGAACTGTACTATCACTTACCTGTTTTAGAGCATCTTTACAATTGTTTATGTTTCTAAAATTCCACGTTTTCACTGCTTGTTTTTTTTTCTTCCTTTTTCTATTTCTAACATAATTGCGTTTGCAGCACTGGAGTTGTGGTTACAATATTACACTGTAGTCACACCGGAGTGATCCGAGAATTGTTTTGGGGTAAACTGGTCTTCACAGTGTGGATAGACCGATATGGTTTTTTCAGGGCCGATACCAATATTTTGGTCACATTGTATCGGTATCGGCCGATATTCTGTACATTTAAAGTTTTGAAAAATAAAAGGCAATTTTTGACACAAATCTGGTACTGAACATGTTTTTTTTTTTTTTTAAAAAGATTTTTATTGAAGTCCAGCATAAACACACAGTCCACAACAGTACAACACAATGAAACATTATAACCATCACTCAGCATTCTCCAAGGGGCACATGGCAATACAGTCAGGAACAGTAGAAAAACAAAAGATTATCCCCTGGATTTATAAACTTCAATATCCCACGGACCGAGCGAGTAGCCGGACCCCATTTTTATTTGAAACACACTACCTAATAAAAAAACTTGCCCTTGCCCCCCAAACAGAACCAACACCCCAGTCACCTCACTGATCCCCCCGAGGAAGAACCAGCGGGCGACCAAACGAGCAGAACTCCGCCCATCTCCCCCCCCCCTTCAGGTGACCCCCCCAGAGAACCTCTCTACAATAACCTTTCCAACCTAGGCGGGCCCGCATTCGTCTAAGAAACCCATGCCTGAGAAGTGTCCAGAGCCCCCAACCCCCCCCAGTACAGGTCCACTGTCCTCAAAGTCGGTCAGAAGGCGTAGCCACCAAAGTAGCATCGGAGTCCACCCAGCGGTACCAAACTTTCCTAAATTTCTTAGGGGACCCCCTAGCCTCATAAGTCATCCTATATAGCACAATGTCCGCATTCACCACCCTCTTCCACATGTCTAGGGACAACACCTCGGTATAGATCCACCTCCTGGCGATTAACTTCCGCGCACAGAAGAAAAGGATACGGATAAATAACTTAGTGGCCATATCCAGTCCCTCCACCTCTATTACCCCCAGAAGGCACACCAGGGGCGAGCAAATATTCGGGAGTCCAAAGTTCTCCTCCATAAACTTCGTAATTTGAGACCACAAGGGTCTCACCTTAGGACAATCCCACACCATGTGCAAAAGGGACCCCCTACCCCCTGAACATTTATGGCACACAGCAGAATCCCTCTTGCGCATGGAAAAGAGGCGGGCCGGAGTGTAATATGTCTGATGAAGATATCGCAATTGGATCATCTTATCAGTAGACGAGATAACCGTACCAAGGTACGTCTCCAAAACCTCCTCCCAGCGTTCCTCCGTCAATTCCGGTATAAAAGCTAGCCATCTAACTCTGGCCCTATCTACCGCCCCAGGACCCCCAGGACCCAGCGCCCCATAGAATCTAGAGATCCGTTTCAAAGGCTCCGGATCCAGCAGCACAGCCTCAAGAGAGGGGTTAGCCAAGACCACCTCCCCCCCCCCGAACTGCGCCCGCACCGCATGCTGGAGTTGCAGATATCTGAAGCGCCACGTCCCGGGAATCCCAAAGCTGTCTCTCAACTGCATGAATGACACCATCTTACCCTGATAAAACAATTGATGCAAATATTTAAGGCCAAACCTGGCCCACTGTCCCCCATCTTGCAGGCTAGCAAGCTCCCGCAACGATGGGTTGAACCACAACGGAGCATTCGGAGATGACTCCAACGGAGCATCCCCCAGCTTCCGAGCACAAATCCGAAAAATCCTCCCAGGCAACCCCATCACCGACCCCAAATTCCGCCCAGGAGCCCCCCCCCTGTACAAAACATTGATCAGCGATTCAAATGAGGAGGCAAGTGCCGCCTCCACCTCTATCGTCGCGTTAGGCACCTGCGGAGAAAACCGCCAATGCAGAAAGACCAATTGTGCTGCAAAGTAATAGGACCGCAAGTCCGGCACCGCCAATCCCCCCCTCGCTACCGGGCACTTGAGCACCGACAAAGCCACCCTAGAGGGTCTACTACCCCACAGCAGGGTGGTAAGGATTGCGTCGATCCTCCGGAAAACCTTCCTCGGAACATAAACCGGAGAATTCGACAGGATGTATAAGAATTTGGGCAAAAAAATCATCTTAAAAAGATTTACTCTGCCCAGCAGCGAGAGGGGGAGGGACCGCCACCGTTCCACCCTTTCCCGAAAGGCCTTCACAATAGGAGCAAGATTGGTCTCCAAAAACCCAGATATCGGCATCTGAAACACGATTCCCAGATATTTAAAGGAACTGGACAGGGGGATCGGGCACCCAGCCGGAGCCACAACCCCCTCGTCCAGTGGAAAGAGAGATGACTTGGCCCAATTGATACAGAACCCAGAGTACTCCCCAAACTCCCGAATCACACTGATGGCATAGGTCAAGGAAGGTCCCGGATCCTGCAAGTACAACAGCATATCGTCCGCATATAATGAGACCCGTTCCTCCATAGAGCCCACCCTCAACCCTCTGAAAACCACACTCTCCCGCAATCTCATCGCCAGAGGTTCCATAGCCAGGGCGAAGAGCAGGGGTGACAAAGGAAATCCCTGTCTGGTCCCCCTATGCATCCGGAAGGGCTCAGAGATCTGTCCATTAACCCTAACCCTCATCAGAGGCTCTGTATACAGCAATTGAACCCAGGAGCGAAAAACCGGGCCGAAGCCGTACGCCTCCAGCACCCGGAATAGATACGGCCACTCCACCGAGTCGAAGGCCTTCTGAGTGTCCAAAGAGGCCACCACCCGTTCCCCGCACACGTCATGTTGAGCCTGAAGATTGACAAAAAGACGCCGCACATTCATCTGCGCACATTGCCCCGGCATAAAGCCCGTCTGATCCGCCCTAATCAATTTCAGGATAACCGTCTGCAGCCTCATAGCTAGAACTTTGGCCAAAATTTTGGTGTCAACATTAATCAACGAGATTGGTCTGTACGCCCCACAATCTCTCGGGTCCTTCCCCGGTTTCGGGATAAGCACCACCAATGCCTCTCTCATAGAAAGAGGCAGAACCCCCCCTTTCCGCGCAGAATCGTACAAGTGCAGCAAACGGGGCGACAACTCCTCCCTAAAGGTGTGATACCATTCCGACGGCATCCCATCCAGACCAGGGGACTTCCGGGGGGAGAAGGACGCAATGGCCCTTCCCACCTCCCCCACAGTAAGTCCCCTATCCAGGAAACTGACCTCCTCAGCCGACAACTGCGGGAACTCCACACCCTGCAGATAGTCATCGAGCTCCGCCCGGTCCCGGGCCAGACCCGATTCATATAGGTCCTCATAGTAGCGAGTAAATTCTCGAAGTATCCCAGCAGTATCCCTAACTTCCCTACCCTGTTCGCCCAGCACACAGCCAACATGCACCGGCGCATGCTCCGAGCGAGCCAGAAAGGCCAACATCCGCCCATTCTTGTCCCCAAACTCAAACACCCTCCGCCGCTGGGCCAACATAGTTTTGGTCGTCTGGTCAGTCAGGAACATCTGTAGGTCTCTGGTCGCCTGTCTCCAACTAAGCAACCCCTCCGGGTCCGGAGCACCCACATAGTCCATCTCAGTCCTAGAAACCACCAGTTCCTTTTCCGCCCTAGTAGAGGCCAGTTGTCTCCTAAAGCTTTTCAATTCGGTCATGAAAACCCCCCTCAAGGTAGCCTTAAAGGCCTCCCATTGAAGCTGAGGTTCCCCATACTCCCCGTTCTCCACCCAGTAGTTGGCTATGGCCCGTGAACAAGCAATCTTAATATATTCCTCCTGTAACCAACTGGCCTCCATCCTCCACTGACGTACCCCCTCCCTAAACCCCACCCGGAGAGTGAGAGCCAGGGGAGAGTGATCCGAGTGGACTCTCGGCAAATATTCCACCGAGTCCACCAGACCCAATCCCGCCTCCTCGGCGAGGACGGTGTCCACCCGAGACAGTGACTTATATGTCTCCGAGTAGCACGAAAACTCCCGGGCCAACGGGTGAGTGTGTCTCCAAACATCCCGAAAACCAGAAGAGGCCAACCACCTCGCCAAAGGAGCCGGAGAACCGGCCTTACCCCTCAGCCTGTCAAGCTCCGGGTCAGAAACAGCATTAAAATCCCCCATAATGTACACTTGTCCCTCCGCCACCTCCATGGTTGCCTTGAAAATCACATCCATCAGGGCCAAGGAGAATGGAGGAGGCACATAAACATTTACAACTGTCAGTATTTGTAGGCACACCTTGATGACCAGGATCACATACCTCCCAAACACATCAGTTTTAACCATTTGTATCGTTATAGGCATTGTTTTCGTTACCAAAATAGAGACCCCTCTCGCATAAGAGGAGTACGTTGAATGATACATGCTAGCAATATGCGCCCTCTTCAAGGAGAGGATCCTGGAGCCTTGTAGATGAGTTTCCTGCAACAGAATCAGATGCGGCTTATGCGCCTTAAGATAATCAAAAATCAATGAACGTTTAAATTTCGAGTTCAAGCCCCGGACATTCCAGGACACCACTTTCAGACGCTCAGCCATCATGTGCGTTTCCAGACAGCAGAACACTCCTCCCACCACATCCTCCAGGGCCCTCCCACTCAGCCCCAACTCCAGGATCCTCTCCTCCATCAAGCAGCAGACATTCCCATAACACCAGATCACAGTAAATACAGGTCCCCCCACATGGCAGAGTCCCATCCGAGTTCCCCCAGTCACCTGAAATGAAAAAAACAAGAGCCCCAGCCCACTCCCTCCCCACCCCCCTCCCTGCACCCAGCCCCAAACCCACCAAGTGCTTCATTCCCAAAACACAAAACTAGAAAAAACACCAGAGTCTCTACCTCAGAAGTGCAATACCACCCCTCCCCAAGATCACTCGGACCAGCCCCCCCACAACATCAGGTCCACAGTCCTTAGGTTTACCAAAAAAAAAAAAAAAACCAACCCCCCCCCCCCCTACACAGTTCAGCAGCGAGCCAAGTGTTCAAAAAAAAGGGCCTTGAGGCCAGAGAGAAAAAAAAGGAGCAGAAAAAAACAGAAGGAAAAAAAAAAGGGGAAAAAAAAACCAGGAGAAAAAAAGAGTCCCTCCAACCACCTGTAAAAAAAAACTCCATTCACAGTCACACAAACTCCAGTCGAGCAGAATCATGGTACAGCAGTAGGCAGGTCAAGCCACACTCAGGATCTCCC
Source organism: Pelophylax lessonae (assembly GCF_965119305.1). NCBI lineage: Eukaryota > Metazoa > Chordata > Amphibia > Anura > Ranidae > Pelophylax > Pelophylax lessonae. The sequence goes on from NC_138777.1 coordinate 155,435,375, forward strand.
AGGGGACCCACGCCGGGCTCCAGGGCCCCTCGCATCAAGCCACGCAGACGCCTCCGTCGGATTATTGAAGAAGTGGGCCTTGCCCCCATCCACCACCCGCAGCTTGGCCGGGTACAGCATACTGTACCCCAAATTAAGTTCTCGGAGACGCCGTTTCACAGGTTGATAGCTGGCTCTCTGCTTCTGCGTTGTTGCCGAAAAGTCAGGATAAATTGAAACACGATATCCATTAAACTCCAATGCAGGGCCTGTACGGGCCACCCGCAGAATGTTCTCCCTGTCCCTGAAATGCACCAACTTTGCGATCATAGGGCGAGGTATGGCCCCCCTTGGCAGTGCCTTGGAGGGAATCCTATGGGCCCGTTCAATAGCAAACAGCCTAGTGAAGGTGGCAGCATCCATGTTGGCTTTCAGCCAGCCCTCTAGAAAGTCCTCCGGGTGCCCGGCCTCCGAACCCTTGGGAAACCCCACAAACCTGAGGTTATTGCGGCGCATGCGATCCTCCATGTCCGCCAACTTCAGCGTATGTTCAGCCACTATCTGCTTAGACACCTGCACCGTTGTCTCCATAGGGCGGACCACAGCCTCCACATCCTGAATCCTCCTCTCTGCTGCACGCGTCCTGTCCTTCACTTTGGCCAGATCATGCTTCAAAAAAGAGAACTCCATCTTAAGCCCATCGATTTGGTCAGTCAATGAAGAGCGACAGAATTGTATGGCCTCCATAATTTGGGACAGGGACGGTTCCCCAGAGGCTGAGGGATGAGAGCCAGCGCTGTCAGCACAGACCGGCTTCACCAGCCGATCCAACGATCTCCCCCTCTGTCTATGCCCCTTCCCAGGAGGCCTAGGAGCGGGCTCAGGCGCCTCAGGATCATCCCAGATATCCCCCACAACGTCCGCACCAGCCCGCTCCCTCGGCACCTCCTCCGCCAGGCGACCGGCGCCATCTTGGGATCCCCAGGCAAAGCGCGCCAGTCTGTCCCCGGGCGGCACCGGAGCCGCTTTACCGTATTTGACCATCTCCAACACTGTCCTCCCAGGTCCAGGGGTTCCCCCGAGCAGGCAACAGAAGAAAAAAACGGAGTTTGCGGGCAGGATGAGTACAGGATCACAGGCAGTCAGCGGAGCTCTCACTCAGAACGTCCTCACATGCCGGCCGCCGGCTCCGCCCCCGGTCTATCACTGAACATGTTAATTGTTTAATGCTTAATGGCTGGCTTGCAGGCACCCTGTGGTGGGTGGCTGGCTGGCACCCTGTGGTGGGTGGCTGGCTGGCACCCTGTGGTGGGTGGCTGGCACAGGGGCTGTGGGCGGCTGGCTGGCACAGGGCCTGTGGGCGGCTGGCTGGCACAGGGCCTGTGGCTGGCTGGCTGTCTGTCTGGCACAGGGCCTGTGGCTGGCTGGCTGTCTGTCTGGCACCTTGTCTGTGGGTGGCTGGCTGTCTGGCACCCTGCCTGTGGGTGGCTGGCTTTCTGGCACCCTGCCTGTGGGTGGCTGGCTTTTTGGCACCCTGCCTGTGGGTGGCTGGCTTTCTGGCACCCTGCCTGTGGGTGGCTGGCACAGGGTCTGTGGGTGGGTGGCTGGTACAGTGCCTGTGGGTGGGTGGCTGGCTGGTACAGTGCCTGTGGGTGGGTGGCTGGCTGGTACAGTGCCTGTGGGTGGGTGGCTGGCTCGCTGGTACTGTGCCTGGCTGGTACAGGGCCTGTGGATGTGGGTAGCTGGCTGGCACCGGGCTGATGTGGGTGGGTGTATGGCTGTGATACACTCCCGCGAGATTAGTCCCGACTCCAGACAAGGCTGTCCAAGGCAAGGGAGGCGCAGGATGACGTTACAAAAAAAAAAAAAAATCGGCAATACCGGCCAGTTCCGGGGCAGATACCGATATATCGGGGAAAGTGCATATCGGCCTTGCCGATAATCGGTCTATCCCTAATTCACAGCAGTTTTGAGTATTGGTTGGAACATTATGGTACTTCTATATGAAGGGAGTTTTAAATGATTTGTGATTTATAACTAGGAGCAGCACCAGACTCTTAATTAAAAATGAGGCAGGACGTCTAGACATGAAGATATACCAGTGGGTAAAACTTTAAAGTTCTTTTCTAGAGCTTTGCTTGCTATAGAGTTTGAAAGCCTAAAAAGCTTTCTCACAGTCCTAGGTTTAATTTGGGTATCCAGTTCCCGCTTCCAGGTGGCTGTGTAAGCAGAGAAGTTAGGGTTTGCGGAAGCTGACAAGAAAGAATATATTTGGGAAACTGGAGGGGATTCGCAAAAGTACTCAAAAGATGTGGCATGGGACGAGTCCTGTCTATTGCATATAGTCTTATAGAGCCAGTTGTTGTAGGAAGTTTGAAAACAGTCCCTGACAGATTCAGAGTGGGTGGACCTGTGTGAAGTATCCTAACAAGTCTGCCCCAAATGAGGACCTATGCATTGCAGGAGAAAAGGATTGGTTACCCAACTACAGGGTCATGGACCAATAAGTGTGGAAATCTTAACCGGTTGCCGACTGCGCACAGTATATTTACTGCGGCAGTCGGCCCCGGCCAGGCAGAGTGACGTAGGTCTACGTCGCTCGCCTGTCACTCCTTCTAGAGCCAATAGCGGGCGGGCGCGCGCCCGCTGAGGCGCGCGCCCGCCTCGGCTCGTTCACGGAGGAGTGCGGGAGTGTGACTGGCGGACCCGATGTCCGCCGGTCACACTACGATCGCCGGTACAGCGGGAGAAAGACAGAGCGGCTTATGTAAACAAGCCGCCTGTCAGTTCTCCCTGTGTAAAAGTGAAGATCAGACAGTTCTACTATGTAGAACTGTTGATCTTTGTTTTTACACTAGTAGACCTGTCCCTGCACAGTTAGAAGCACGCCCCTAGGACACACTTAACCCCTCCCTGTCCAATACTGTTAACCCCTTCCCTGCCAGTGTCATTTTTGCAGTAACAGTGCATATATATAGCACTGATTACTGCAGTAATGTCACTGGTACCCCCAAAAGTGTCAAAAATGTCAGTCAAGGGTCCGATCTGTCCGCCGCAATGTCGCAGTACCGCAAAAAAAATCGCAGATCGCCGCCATTACTCGTTAAAAAAAAAACACCAAAAATGACAAAAATCTTTCCCTTTGTTAGTAAACGCGATAACTTTTGCGCAAACCAATCAAAATACGCTTTTTGCGATTTTTTTTACCAAACATAGGTAGCGTAAAACAAATTGGCCGAAAATGTTAAAAAATTTTGATTTTTACATTTTTTTTGGGGGGAATTTCATATAAAAAAAAAAGTGAAAAATATTGTTGTTTTTGCAAAAATTACGCTGTTTTTTTGTTTATAGCGCGTGATCAAAAAAATCGCACAGGTGATCAAATACCACCAAAAGAAAGCTCTGTTTGTGGGAAAAAAAGGACGTGAAATTCGTTTAGGTACAGCGTCGCACGACCGCGCAATTGTCCGTTAAAGTCACGCAGTAAAAAATCGCAAAAAAACCCCTGGTCTTTTAGCAGGAAAATCCTCCGGTGGTAAAGTGGTTAAGGTTGAGATGGCCCTATCCCACAGGACAAGGGCTTGTTTTATAAAGTCAGGAAAAGGGCAGACATCCTTGTGCTGTTGAGGTGCTATCTGTGGGAGGGTCTGTAGATCAACCAAGATCATACATTGTTCGGTCAGAAACCAGAGCTTCGACAGGAGATTGTGAAACCAGTTGATAAGTCTGGGTAAATCCGACACTTGGTGATATAAAGTGATATCTCAGGCATTTGTTCCCCCAATATATTTAGATGAAGAATATAATACTGTTATGTCCTAGGACTCAGTGGTGTCCAAACTTTTTTCAAAGAGGGCCAGATTTGATGAATTGAACATGCGTGAGGGCCGACCATTTTGCCTGACATTCTTTCGACCATTAAAATTAAATGCAAATTAACTATTTTATGCAAATTTTATTGCAAACAGCATACTTTTCATTTCGTCACATGGATCACAAATCTAAACAAGTGTTATGCCAGTTATCATGGAGAGAGCGCTGGTCCTGTCATACTAGCGCCAAATTTGTGTTTTTTTGTGCTCCCTTATCAGGCTAAAGCCTCGTACACACGATCAGATTATCGAACGATCTTGCGTCCGATTTTTGTTGCATGCTAGTCTCATATGGAAAGTAAAGAGGTTACTTTCATATGAAAATTCCCGTATGACAGAATTCAACTTCAGTAGTGATGTCATGTGTTGAATTGTTTTGTATGTGTTCTTTCGTTTCTGAGCATGCCTAGTCTTGCTCTTACGATTTTTTTCGGACGATTAATGTACTAATTAAAAGGAAAATCGGACGTTGTGTTGACATATGATAAATGATAAAAATTTTATAGCCTGCACATCCAGATTTTGTCATCCGAAAATTCGTTATCGGCTGTTGAAAGCACCGTACTAACAATCCAAAAATCGGCAGATCGTTCGTTGGATGAAATTTTACTTCCGATTTTCATATTGTGTGTACGGGCCTTAAGTCTGAGGCCATAATGAGCAAGGGATATAAAGCTGGTGGGGATGGGCGGTGGATGTTAACATTTAGTGTATTCACAAATAAAATGGGTGTTGAAAGATCCAGAGATCCCAGTGGTCCTGAGCAGCGCTCTGGGATTCACAGGGGCCACAACAATAGATTTTTCCAAATTATCTGTGGGGCCATATTAAAGCGGCCTGGGGGCCGCAAATGGCCCGCGGGCCGGACTTTGGACATGCCTGTCCTAGGTGTTGTAAAGCCCCTCTGCAGCTTTCTTCAGAATGAAGTAGGGACATCAATAGGGGACCCTTTGAAAGAGCGATAGGAAACAAGGGGTGATGTCCATCTTGAGCATAATTATTCTACCTAGCCAGGAAAATGTTTTCCATATATATATATTCAAATGGAGAGTGTGTTTGTATTATGGAATTATAAACAAAAGGTACCACATCCCTAATCTGTATAAAATCTATACTGGGAAAGATATCCCAAAGGATGAAACCCACAGCTAGAACCTGAGGTGTGCAGGTAAATGCTGGGGTAAAAGGACAAAAGAAAAACCAGTGTGGGTAAGAGAGGAGAATAGAAAAGGGGAAACGGAAAGGGGGAAGGAGGGGAAAAGGGAAGAAGAGGAAAAAGGGGGGAAGGGAAGAAAGAAGAAAGTAAAAAGGGGAAAGAAGAGGGGAACGGAACAGGGGGGGGGGGGGCAGGAACCAAAGAAGGATGGGACAGGGGAACAGGGAGACAAATGAAGATAGGAAGGAAAAATGGGAGGGCTAGTGGGACTTTTAAGGTACCAGATAATTCAAAATGATAAATACATGGTTAAAAAACTAGAAATATTTATTAACATAACATCTTAAAATCAAAAACAAACAATACAACATTGATACATGTATTTTGACATATACAAGAAAGACAATGTGTGAGACATAAGGCAGTAAATCAATGATGAAGATGAGTGGGTCCAATGATGAACATCAGACCAATCCCAAATCCAATCCTTCCCCCCCCCCCCCTTTTTCCTCTTCTTCCCTTTTCCCCTCCTTCCCCCTTTTCTATTCTCCTCTCTTACCCACACTGGTTTTTCTTTTGTCCTTTTACCCCAGCATTTACCTGCACACCTCAGGTTCTAGCTGTGGGTTTCATCCTTTGGGATATCTTTCCCAGTATAGATTTTATATATATATACCCATTCAAAAATACTGTTTAAGTTTTTTTAGAGCAGGGGCGTTTAGTTGAGAGAAAATAATTGAGAGAGATCTGAGAGTATATGTATCCTGAAGATATTTCAAGAATGTAGAGCAAAATGTGAATCCAATTAACTGGGTCACTTCTGACGGGAGCAAGACATTTAACCCTTTCGCTACCAGGCCCTTTGCTCCACTCTTAAACTTAGCTGGCCAGACCATTTTTGCAATTAGTCCATTGCTTTTTTATTTTTCACACAAAGCACATGACCAGCAGAATACAAATAAGGTGTTACTGATTTTTAGGGCACAATGATATTTGCGCAAATGTTTATCAAAACAATATTTTTTCTAAAAATACACTAAAATCATTATTAGCAGATGAAAACAAGGCACATTTTACAAAACTCCTGGTAAATATAAAAACAAACCTGTATTGGGTTAATAAATAACAACTATTTGTAAATTTTAGACTGCGCCTTTTTGCGAAATGGTGAAAATAGAACATGCGCAAAAACGGAAATATACAAATTTCTCAAAAAATGTAGAGGTTATCATTGTGTTGTTTACCAAAATCAATATTTTTGCTAAAATACACTAAAATCATTTATAGCACATACAAACACAGCCATACAGTTTGTATTTGCATTACACAGATATCCCATGTGATTTGCACAGCAATGCAGTGCGAATTACATGCGATGTCTGGTATTGCACCAGTGTGAACCGGCCCTCAAACCAGAGATTTTCCCGAAAGCACATGACCTGTAGAATACAAAAAGTGCTACTGATTTTTTTGGCCCTGCAATAATTGCGCAAATGTTCATCATATCGTTATTTTCACTAAAAACACACTAAAATCATTAATAGTGCACATAAACACAACACAACTTGTAAAATTCCAGCTAAATTACTACTAAAGCATCATTCAAATGTGGCATACTAAAGTGTACACCCATGGAGGGCCATGTTTACCCGCACAGGGATGAACAGGTGTTCAGTTCATCCCTGTACAGGCAGTCCCATTTATGTCAATTGGGATGCAATAGCTGCACAGGCATAGCTGCTGTTCCCAATCTGACACCTGTGTGGGCGTGGGTGCACGACCCCGAACACAGACAATGTGAGCTCAGGCACATGCATGCGGACCTACATGGATGTCAAATTGGGAGCAACGGTGTTGCTACATTCCGAATGACATAAATGGGACTGCCTGCACAGAGATGCATGGAACACCTCTGCATCCCTGTAAAGGTACGCTGTATATGCCCTGTGTGAACAAGGCCTTAGGCCCCTTTCATACAAGAAGACTGATCGGGTATGCCTGTCCATTTTTAAAGCAAGCTCAAATGGACCATCTATTGTTTTCTATGGAGAGGTTGATGTAAATGGACACGTGTCAATTTACATCCACCTGTATCCGATCTGGTCCACTAAAAACAGATAGATGGGGATCCCATTCCCCATTCATCTAGCATATTGGATCGGATGGAAAAAAAATGAACAGGCCTTCTGTTTCCATCCGACCGCCCAATAGAGAAGAGTGAGCTGTGTTCATGTCCGTTCTGCATCAGAGATGCCGGCGCGGGCCTGTCATTCACCTGCTCAGCGGGGACCATCAGAGAGATCCCCCGCTGAACATGCAAATCTGCTCGACAAAGTTTTTTTTTCTTACCTACATAGATACACATACATATATACACTGAACAAAATTATAAACGCAATACTTTTGTTTTTGCCTCCATTTTTCATGAGCTGAGCTCAAAGATCTAAGACTTTTTCTATGTACACAAAAGGCCCATTTCTCTCAAATATTGTTCACAAATCTGTCTAAATCTGTGTAAGGCCCCTTTCACACAGGGAGTCCGTTCAGATCCACCTGTCAGTTATTTTGGCAGATCTGAACGGACGTCCAATGCATCTCTATGGGGCATCGGATGTCAGCGGAGACGCTGACATCTGATTCGTCAAAACCAGACGGATGGAAACCCTATTTTCCATCCGTCTGGCGGATCGGATGAGAACGGACAGACGGTCCGGTCCCATCCGATTCCCCCGTAGAGATGCATGGGGACCTGACAGCTGTGTTTCCACACACAGCGCAGAGACACAGCTGTCATCTGCCTGCTCAGCTGGGGATCGGTGGATCGATCCCCCGCTGAGAAAAACGGAGTCCGCCTGACGGACTCCGTGTGTGAAAGGGGCCTTAGGGAGCACTTCTCCTTTGCCGAGATAATCCATCCACCTCACAGGTGTGGCATATCAAGATGCTGATTAGACAGCATGATTATTGCACAGGTGTCTCTTAAGCGGAGTACACACTAGTAGAAAATCTGCCGAAAATTCCCGTCTGAGGTAAAATCGTACGATTTTCGGCTAGTGTGTACACAACTTTCAGCAGCCGATGCCGACATTTTCAGCGAAAAAAAAAATGGAGGGACAAACACCAAAATTTTTATCGTCCGTCCCCAGACGACCAATTTTTGTTTAATGTGTATGCAGTACGTACGCGAAAAATCGGATACCAAAGACCGCGCATGATCTGAAGTTGCTGACGACCCGGAAGTCTAGGAACAAATGTCCCAAAAAAAAAAAAAAATTGGACGAGAAATGTCGTGAACATTATGCACTGTCATTTCGTCTGAATTTCGTCAAGTGTGTACGAGCCTTTAGGCTGGCCACAATAAAAGGCCATTCTAAAATGTACAGTTTTATCACACAGCACAATGCCTCAGATGTCGAACGTTTTGAGGGAGCGTGCAATTGGCATGCTGACTGCAGGAATGTCCACCAGAGCTGTTGCCTGTGAATTGAATTTTCATTTCTCTACCATAAGCCGCCTGTGAATTGAATTTTAATTTCTCTACCATAAGCCGTCTCCAAAAGGTGTTTCAGAGAATTTGGCAGTACATCCAACTAGAGCTGCACGATTAATTGTTAAAAAATCACTATCTCGATTCACCCACCAAACCCCCCCGCCCCTCTTCACGTTTTAAGGCCCCATGCACACGGGACGTTTTTAACGCCGCTGTAAGCAGCGTCAGGCGTTTTCTTTTTGCAGCCTAAAAACGCCCCTCCATGTTATTCTATGGCCTCATGCACACTCAGACGTTTTTGAGCTGTAAGTGGCTTAGACGTTTTTAGGCTGCAACAAGAACCCACCACCTGCGCGTTCTGAGGACCAGCGTTACAGCGTTAAAAACGCCTGACGCTGCTAAAAGCTGAATAACTTTGCTATAACGTTGCTTAACGTGCGTTAAGCCACGTTATACGTTTTTTTTTCTTCCATTCAAAATCAATGGTTCCCTATGGGATCCTATTGATTTGAATGGAGGTCGCACCGCAACACCGCAAGTCGGATCCGACTTGCAGGGCGACTTGCGCTGTGAGAATCTTGAGGGGGAACTCCACGCCAAAATGGGAAAAAAACGGCGTGGGGGTCCCCCCCAGGGTTCCAAACCAGGCCCTTCGGGTCTGTTATGGAATTTGAGGGTAGCCCCATGCCGAAAAAACGGCATGGGGTCCCCCCCAAATTCCATACCAGACCCTTAACCGAGCATGCAGCCCGGCAGGCCAGGAAAGGGGAGGGGACGAGCGAGCGGCCCCACCCCCCCTGGACCACACCAGGCCACATGCCCTCAACATGGGGGGTGTTGGTGCTTTGGGGCAGGGGGAGCTCTGCACCCCCCACCTCAAAGCACCTTGCCCCCATGTTGATGAGGACAAGGGCCTCATCCCCACAACCCTGGCCGGTGGTTGTGGGGGTCTGCGGGCAGGGGGCTCATCGGAATCTGGAAGCCCCCTTTAACAAGGGGGCACCCCAGATCCCGGACCCCCTCCCTATGTGAATGGGTATGGGGTACACTGTACCCCTACCCATTCACCCCATAAAAGGCAGTGTATGGAAATAACGACAAGAGACGTTTTGGAAAGTTTATTAAAAATCTTCATCCGACTCTTCTTGTCTTCTCCTCTCCGGGGGTCTTCTCCGGGGTCTTCTGCTCTTTTGCTGTCCGCCCTTCTTGTCTTCTCCTCTCCGGGGTCTTCTGCTCTTTTGCTGTCCCCCTCTTCTTGTGTTCTTGTCTCCGGGGTCTTCTGCTGTCCCCTCTTCTGCTGTCCTCTCTTCTTTTCTTCTCCTCTCCGGTCTTCTGCTCTTTTGCTGTCGGCTGTCGGCTGTCTTCTTCCTCCGGTCCTCCTCCGACGACGTCTCCGCTGATTATGCCTATCTCCGGTCTCTTCAGCTTATTATATAGCCATTAGGGGCGTGGCCCCGATGACGTCATCTGGAGACCCCGCCCCCTCATGTCACAGATGACGTCATATGTGACATGAGGGGGCGGGGTCTCCAGATGACGTCATCGGGGCCACGCCCCTAATGGCTATATAATAAGCTGAAGAGACCGGAGATAGGCATAATCAGCGGAGACGTCGTCGGAGGAGGACCGGAGGAAGAAGACAGCCGACAGCCGACAGCCGACAGCAAAAGAGCAGAAGACCGGAGAGGAGAAGAAAAGAAGAGAGGACAGCAGAAGAGGGGACAGCAGAAGACCCCGGAGACAAGAACACAAGAAGAGGGGGACAGCAAAAGAGCAGAAGACCCCGGAGAGGAGAAGACAAGAAGGGCGGACAGCAAAAGAGCAGAAGACCCCGGAGAAGACCCCCGGAGAGGAGAAGACAAGAAGAGTCGGATGAAGATTTTTAATAAACTTTCCAAAACGTCTCTTGTCGTTATTTCCATACACTGCCTTTTATGGGGTGAATGGGTAGGGGTACAGTGTACCCCATACCCATTCACATAGGGAGGGGGTCCGGGATCTGGGGTGCCCCCTTGTTAAAGGGGGCTTCCAGATTCCGATGAGCCCCCTGCCCGCAGACCCCCACAACCACCGGCCAGGGTTGTGGGGATGAGGCCCTTGTCCTCATCAACATGGGGGCAAGGTGCTTTGAGGTGGGGGGTGCAGAGCTCCCCCTGCCCCAAAGCACCAACACCCCCCCATGTTGAGGGCATGTGGCCTGGTGTGGTCCAGGGGGGGTGGGGCCGCTCGCTCGTCCCCTCCCCTTTCCTGGCCTGCCGGGCTGCATGCTCGGATAAGGGTTTGGTATGGATTTTGGGGGGACCCCATGCCGTTTTTTCGGCATGGGGCTACCCTCAAATTCCATAACAGACCCGAAGGGCCTGGTTTGGAACCCTGGGGGGGACCCCCACGCCGTTTTTTTCCCATTTTGGCGTGGAGTTCCCCCTCAAGATTCTCACAGCGCAAGTCGCCCCGCAAGTCGGATCCGACTTGCGGTGTTGCGGTGCGACCTCCATTCAAATCAATAGGCTCCCATAGGGAACCATTGATTTTGAATGGAAGAAAAAAAAACGCTGCTAAAAGCAACGTGGCAAAACGTGCAATAACGCCAATGGAAAAAGCTACTGAAAGCACGTTTTTACAGCTGCTTTTTCCGGCGTCAGAACTAACTTTGACGTACGTTTTTTCTAACGCCCCGTGTGCATGGGGCCTTAAACTGCATGTCCTCAATGCTTACAGAGTTGTTCTCTGCTCACTAACAGCTGTCAAAAAAAAAAAAAAAGAGCCCCGCAAATGTTTATCAACATTGTTAAGGCTGCTAAGATAAAAACACAATGCTTTACAATGTATCTTTTCGTTCTTTTAGATCAAAGGAATGAACTTCCGTCTGTAAGGCTCGGTTCACACTTGTGCGATGCGGGAACGCTGCGAATATGCAGCGTGTTCCCGCATCGCATCCGCACATCTGGCAGTTCACACTGCCATATGCGATATGCAGGGGGTGTCAATTAAAAGTTAACGACACCCCCAGTTTGATTGCATATCGCAGTGCGATCTGCAAGTACGCACAGAATCGGATCGCACAAGTGTGAACCACTGTGCGATCAGATTTTGATGCGGCTCAAAAAATGCCTCCTGTGCGTCTTTGGTGCGGATGCAGTGCGAATTCAGCCATACAAAGTGTATGGCTGAAATTCGCACCGCACATGAGATCGCATGGAATGAAGGAGCAGTGCGCTCCGAATTACATGCGATCTCCGCAGCCGCACAAGTGTGAACCGGCACTAAATGAGGGCAATTTAACCTCTTAAAGACTAAGCCTTTTTCTGACACTTGCTGCTTACAAGTTAAAGCGGAGTTCCGGCCAAAAAAACAATTTTAAGATAAAAAATACCCCCCGAATCATAACATATAGGATTAGAGCGTGGCCATCTCCGGTGTGGGAGTCTGAAGCCGCTGTGTCCCCCGCGCTGTGTCCCTCTTCCTGTTTTTTTGCTACCCAAAATGCCGATCGCAATCTCGCATATGCGCTGTAGATTGCGATCGGCAATCAGAGGAGCGGCCAGTCATGCCCATTGCCTCCTGGGATTGATAACGCACATCTCCCAGGATGCAATGCGAAACCGAAAGTGATGTCTGGGGCCGCGGCCGCAGGAAGAAGTCGGACAAAGATTCACCTAAAATAAGGTAAGTGACCCAAAAAAAATATTGCCCAATTCTTTTTTAACAAGCTTCTCCCTACAGGAATCCGTAAAGAAAATGAAGGTGGAACTCCGCTTTCAAATCAGTATTGTTTTGCGAGGAAATTACTTGGAAGAACCCCCAAACATTATATATATATTTTTAGCAGAGACCCTAAAGAATAAAATGGCGATCGTTGCAATCTTTTATGTCACAGTTTGCGCAGAAGTCTTTCAAACGCAGTTTTTGGGGGGAAAAAATGCACTTTAATAAATTAAAAAAAAAAAAAAAAATTAAACAGTAAAGTTAGCCCAATTTTTTTGTATAACGTAAAAGATGATGTTACGCCGAGAATTGTGAGAGAATTATGATTTTTATTCTAAGCAAAAAAATTGTGATTCTCATTTTAGCCAGAATCGTGCAGCTCTACATCCAACCGGCCTCACAACCGCAGACTACATGTAACCACACCAGCCCAGGACCTACACATTTAGCATCTTCACCTCCAAGATCGTCTGAGACCAGCCACCCGGACAGCTCCTGCAACAATCGGTTTGCATAACCAAAAGAATTTCTGCACAAACTGTCAGAAACCGTCTCAGAGAAGCTCATCTGCATGCTCGTCGTCCTGATCGGGGCCTCGACATGACTGCAGTTTGTCGTCATAACCAACTTGAGTGGGCAAACGCTCACATTCCATGGCATATGGCACTTTGGAGAGGTGTTCGCTTCACAAATGAATCCCAGTTTTCTTAGATCTTTGAGTTCAGATCATGAAAAATAGGGACAAAAACAAGTGTTGCATTTATAATTTTGTTCAGTATATATATATATATATATATATATATATATATATAATCTCATTTTTTTTGGGGGGGGGGCCTTTGGTGAGATATCCGAGGTCTAAACAGACCCCCATATCTCTTTTTTTGAGACTGAGAGAGGGACTTAAAGCGGAGTTCCAGCCACAAAATCGACATAGTCGATTTTGGGCCATCCGCTTGCTATAGCTCACCTGAAAAAGAAACGGGTAGTTACAATTGTTTTGTTTTTTTTTTTTTACTTACCTTGTAATTGCAGAAAAACATACTCACCTTTCTTCCAAAACCCCGTCCAAAACCGATTTGAAGCATTGAGGAATAAACACCAGCCCACTAACAATGGGCAGTATAGAGGGAGAGGACGAGGTGGCCGGGGGAGACCCCCTTGGCATTACAACAATCAATCATGGAACCATGATTTGAATAGCGGGGGTTTCCAAGGAGAGGATATCCCCCCCCCCCAAGGAGAGGAAGAGGCAGCCCCCATTACAGAGGGAAAGAAGGGGATCGAACCTATACAACTATGAGAGAGGAGGAATGGACACCGTGGCAGTACACACCCTCAGAACCCACCCAGGGAAGGAAGAGACGCAGAACCAGAGGATGCATAGGAGGCCAGAAACAAAAGCAAAAGAGACATAGGCCAGGGAATTTTTAATCTTAGTAATGCCACATTCAGTACTGATGAAATGAAAGTTCTTGAGTTTGGTCTCAAATTTGCACCAAATAGGAATTTTAATAAATTTGAAGCTTTCATTGATTTGCACAAGTTTTTGAGAAAAGTAAATATTAAGAAACATTACCATACTAATAACTCTACCAACCAGACAGACATCAACCAATATACACATACACATACACAGCTGAGAAATAAATCAGTCTTCAACCCTAAAACAAACAACAACCAATTTGCAGCGGTATTTAAAACGCTAGTAGGGCAAGATATAGAGAATCTGAAAATTATACCAGGAAGACGACAAAAAGACATAGACAATGAGATAAAAATGCTGGAAAAAAAGAAAGACATCGTCATACAGCCAGCCGACAAGGGGGGTGGGCAGATTATCCTAAATAAGAGCGATTATTTGGAAGAACTTAACAGGTTGGTTGAAGATCAAGATACATACGAGAAGCTTAACAGGGACCCTTCTAACAAAAATAAAGCCAAGTTGAAAAGACTGGTCAATAAAGCACAGAAGGAATTCTTCAACAAGAAAGAAGCAAGATATTTGGTTCCCGCCACTCGGAGAATGCCAGTTATATATCATATACCCAGGATACCAGAGGTGGGGGACTTGAGTCACATGACTTGACTTGACTCAGACTTAAGTCACCAGTTTGAGGACTTGAGACTTGCTTGACTAAAATTAATAAATGACTCGACTTGACTTTGACTTGGTATTCATGACTTGAGACTTGACTTTGACTTGAGACATATCACTCGAAATGACTTTACTTTAAGTCAGGGCTTGACAAATTTGTTTGGGATCTAGGAGCCAGCTAAAAAAGTTAGGAGCCAGTTTATTTTTTAAAAACAAAGCTTTATTTTCAATGACGAAAATAACCAATCTTAAATTTAAACAGTGCAGCAAGGTTGGGGCGATAGGAGATCCAGTGACCTAGAGTAACATATGCCACCTTAGGCCCCTTTCACACGGGCACCTACGCTAAGAAGAATCCGCATGCTCAGCGGGGATCTCTCTGCTGATCCCCGCTGAGCAGGTGGATGACAGGTTCTGTCCGCTATGCTATGCAGACACAGCCAATTCTCCTCTATGGGGCAATCAGATGGAAACGGACCGTCTGTTTCCATCCGATGCCATCCAATCCGATTTACTGGACGGATGGTAAATAGAACCACCATCCGTCTGTTTTTGGCGGACAGGATCGGATGGCGGCGGCTTGCAACTCCATAGAGACTGAAGGGTCCGATCAGGTCCGCCTGAAAAACTGACAGGCGGACATGATCAGAAAGCCAGTGTGAAAGGGGCCATCGGCTGTGTGGCATGGCAGGGCAGGGAGATGATGAAAAATATATATTTTTTTTTTTCCATAAAAAGATTCTTATTGTGAATAAGGGATTATAATGCAAAACAAAAGATCAACACATTGCAAGGAGATTACAAAATGCAATTTTTAAAGCAACACTCTTTTGCAGAAGTGCATAAATATGTAGAACACATTATCCTTGAACTTCCAGGAGAGAGCAGTGTAAAATGGGATTTAAAAATAAAAATAAAATCAAATAATAACCACACTCCCTGCACACTTACCTTTAAGCAAAGGGCGCCAGATAAAGACTGCAAAAACTTCCGTCTCTCCACCTCCTTGGGAAGGAGAAGGGCGAGCATTGAAAACAAGCAGTGGAAATTCCTTGCATTCCCAATTACTGCTTGTTGTAATACTCCCGGCCACCACAAGAGGCCGTCAGTATCCAATTGGCAGCATCTCAGTGAAGAAGGCCCAAAAGTCGGGGCCTCAATTTTCAGATGATGCGGTAGTTCGAGCGCTCGGGGGGGGGGGGGGAGCGCAAAGCGACAGGGCATCTCCTGCAGTGCACCCCAGGCGCCAGGTCGCTAATTCTAGTCGCAAATGCGACCTGGCGCCCGGGGATTGTCGGACCCTGCTTTAAGTAATTAAATATTTGCATTTTCTCAAGATGTGTTAAAGCAAAATCAATGTGCCTGTTATGTTTCTGACACGTCAGTCACTTAAAACACCTCAGTGTGTTCTGATTTTTAGGACACTGGCTGTTTAACAATGGAAATACTTAACATGTTTTTAGTGACTGTGGTGTTGAAACATGACCGGACGAAGGATTTTGAGCTGTTTGGGCATTGAAAGTGTTTCGTTAATATGCAAAGAAAAAAGCACTAAGCAGTTTAGTTAATGTTGAAAATAAAACAAAACATTTCCTGGCCACTGATTTAAAGGTGAAAATTGGGGTAGATCAGTATTTTGACTTGATTTGTGACTTGACCAAAATAAATGACTTGACTTGCTTGACTTCTAGCAGGGACTCGACTTGACTTGCTTGCTTTTCGCCACAGTAACTTGGGACTTGCTTGAGACTTGAAGGTTAAGACTTGAGACTTGCCTATGACTTCCACATGTGTGACTTACTCCTATGTCTGCAGGATAAACAAAAACATGAGAAAACCCCCTGGCAGACCCATTGCCAGTGGGATCGATTCTCTGTTTAGCAGATTAGGTGAATACCTAGATTGTTTTTTTACAACCCTTGGCCTAACAGTTTCCATCCTATTTACGGGATAGTAAAGGATTAATATTTTACAAGACATAGAAGTAGAAGATCATTATATCCTGGCCAGTGTGGACGTAAACTCTTTGTATACCAACATGCAGCAGAATCATGCAACTGAAGCGGTAGCATGGGCCTTGCGGGAAACCAACCTGATGGAAGAACAAAATACATTTTTGTTGCAGGCATTGGAATTGGCAATGAGTGAAATTTTTTTCTGTTATAAAGGCAAAAAAGGGGGATTGTGATTGGATTGAAAAAAACTTTAGGCAAAAAAGGGGGGTTGGCGATGGAAGCCAAGTATGCCCCATCAGTGGTTCATATTTTTATGAGCCACTGGGAACATGAAGCTATTTACAACAGATATAGACCAGAGCTCAAATTATATAGGAGATATATTGATGATATTTTGATTATCTGTGCAGGATCAAAAGACTCTTGATAGTTTTCTGTCCGAAATGAGCAATAATAGATTTAACATAAGTTTCACAGAAACCTATAGCACACAGAATGTAAGGGAGTCCCAAAAAGCCAGATCGTACGAATAAGGAGAAACTGACATAATGAAGAAGACTATGAGAGTCAAGCTTGTACTATTTTACAGAGATTTGAGGAGAAAGGTTACAAAACCAAACCAAAGAGTTGCATAAGATTAAGGATGATGTAAAGAAACAAGAACGAAGGGTCATGCTGGAAACTAAAACAAAGAGTAATAATAAAGATTTGGGGTTGGCCTTCCTAACTGGCTTTTCAAGACAATACAAATAGCTGGAAGAAATTAGAAAACACTGGCATTTACTCAAAAAAGATCATGTATTGGATAAGATTTTACCCAGTAAACCTCAATTTATTTACACAAAACCCCCCACCCTTAGTAACAAACAGGCCAAAAATGTGGTTGATCCCCCCAAAAAGAGATCAACATTTTTGGACCAGGTCGGTTTTTTTTACCTGTGGAAGATGTATGGCCTGTAGGACGGTCCGTAAGAGGCCAAGAAAAAAAACACACATTTTGAGTCCAATCACAAGGGAAAAACGTTTAAAATAGACAAATTCATATCATGTGAGACAACCCACGTTACATACCTTTTGGAGTGTCTGTGCAAGCTCCAGTATGTGGGGAGGACAACGAGAAAACTGGGAGTTAGATTACGAGAACATATTAAAAAGGGGTATAGAAATCATAATGTATCTCACCATTTTAGATTAGTCCATAACAAAAGATCCCACGTTACTCAGGTTCTGTGGGATCGATAGAATATTGAATAATTGGAGAGGAGGAAATATGAAGAAACCAATATCACCAAATTAAGGGAAATGGATATATCTACTAAATACGATGCATCCAAGGGGCCTTAACAAATAATTAGATTTGAATGGTTTTATATCCAATTGGTAATGTTTTATGTGCAATTTTAATTTTTATCTACAATTTTAATTAAAAAAAAAGGTTTCCAATATCCTTTTCATTTTGAATTTAATTTGTCATTTTGTTTATTTTTTATTTATATTTTTCATTTTTTTATTTTGATTATATTTTTTGATTTGATTTTTTTTAATTATTTGTTTAATCTTTATCATTTAATATTTATTTTAATATTTTTATTTTTTTGTTCGTTTTTCTTATATTTATTTTTCTTATTTTTTCATGTTTTTATTTTTATTCATCAATTTTCATACATTTTACACTATTTATCCTCCACACGTTCCTATTTTTAGGTATTTATTTAATACATATATTTATTATTGTATTGATTTACACTGACTTGGCCTTTGCGCAATATTATCATTATTCTCTCATTATATCCTCTGCTCAATTTTAGTATTTTATGAAAATGATGTGCATCTATATGTATTTTGTATTATGCATGGAGCGATAACCTGATAAGATTGTCAAACAGGAAATTAAGGTGTATAGTAAGTTAGTGGACACCTATCAGGAAACCATTCCTGGGGTCATGTGACCGCCAGAGTTGGTATATATTACTTGCTGAAGAGTCGGTCTATTAGGTCTTTGAAAACGCCCACTGGGAGGGGCGAAACGCGTCAACGTAATTGCGGTCCTGTTAGCAACGTAATACGTCACTTCCCGGAGGTGGAGCACAAGCAGAAGCGCGGTGGATGCACGCCGCTAGTCACAGCACGGACTCCGAGAGTGGTATGCTCTGACCACTGCACCTGTGTCCTGGAGGTTAGCGATGCTATATTTGATAAGCCCATGATCACTGATGACATTGTGAGTGTACATCTGTATGTTTTTTATTCAAAAAATTGTGTTTGAAAGTATTACACTATTTTGGGTTTTCCTGTCTGTCTTCCCATATCGAGAAGAGAGTACTTAAAGGGGGTCACTATCTACATTGCCAGTCCCTATCAACATTACCAGTACCAAGCTCCTTTGGCCCCTATGCTGTACAGCCTAGGGGCCACGTTTTCTGGTAAGTGGATTCACAGTTGGGGGAGGAGTGACACACGGGATTCACGATCCACGAGAAGTCACCTGGATGTTCCCATCACTTTTAGCACCAGCCACGAATAATCACTGGATGATCACTGGACTAGTTTATTCAGTATTGGACACTTATTTTTTAAAATTCACCATTACCCATGTACCACATTTTTTGGCACTGAGATCTAAATATAGTGAAGTATATATTTATTTTGACTTATTTTTGGCACGGGGATTGTATTATTTACTAGAAGTCACATTGCCCACACCAGGATTTATATTGCACTTATTCACGAGAAATAAGGAACATTGTTTGGAGTTCACAGGATCCAGTTTTTTTGGTATAGGATGTAAGATCATGCACTGTCTTTAGCCCTGTGTTTTTCTGATATAATAATTTTTCACGGAGTGATGAGCAGCAGCGGCAGTATTTTATTTTCGTTTTGATTATTAGGTATATCATATAAATGCCCACTGTTGGATACTCCTCACCTGAGTTGGAGGAATATCTAAATAGAATATAGTTTCCTACACCTACCTCGAAAGCGCTGGGAGAGCTAGACTCACCACTTACTATAGAGGAATTGCAGGTGGCAGCTACCGCGTTTCCCAATTTTAAAGCTCCAGGGGAAGACGGCCTTCCAGTTGAAATTTACAAACAATATGCAGAGATACCATTACCAAAACTGCTTCAGGTATTTAACGCTGCTAGGGAAGGTTGCCCCTTCTATGTCTAAAGCCAACATTGTCCTAATATTGAGACCTGGAAAGGATCCACTGGACCCAAGCACATATAGGCCTACATTACCTTGCAAAAGTATTCACCCCTTGACTTTTTACCTATTTTGTTACATTACAGCCTTAAGTTCAATGTTTTGTTAATCTGAATTTTGTGTGATGGATCAGAACACAATAGTCTAAGTTGGTGAAGTGAAATGAGAAAAATATATACATAAAACTATTTTTTAGAAATAGAAAACAGAAAATTGGCATGTGTGTATGTATGTTATGAAGCCCATAAAAAGCTCTGGTGCAACCAATTACCTTCAGAAGTCACATAATTAGTGAAATTATGTCCACCTGTGAACAATCTAATGCCCTGTACACACTATCAGATTATCTGAAGACTTTTGTCTTCAGATTTACCTTTTCTATGTAGTGCAAGGGCCTGCCGGATTGCATACAAATTGAAAGTGTTTAGGTTTGACCTCATATTATATGGTTTTGGTAAGTCTGCAGACAAAAGTCTTCAGATAATCTGATAGTGTGTACAGGGCATAAGTGTCACATGATCTGTCATTATATATACACACCTTTTCTGA
The DNA here is from genome assembly GCF_965119305.1 of Pelophylax lessonae. Classification (NCBI taxonomy): domain Eukaryota; kingdom Metazoa; phylum Chordata; class Amphibia; order Anura; family Ranidae; genus Pelophylax; species Pelophylax lessonae. Next base: position 155,455,386 of record NC_138777.1, read on the forward strand.
AAGGTCCCAGAGGCTGCAACACCTAAGCAAGAGGCACCACTAACCAAACACTGCCATGAAGATCAAGGAACTCTCCAAACAAGTAGGGACAATGTTGTTGAGAAGTACAAGTCAGGGTTAGTTTATAAAAAAAAAATATCCAAATCTTTGATGATGCCCAGGAGCACCATCACATCTATCATAACCAAATGGAAAGAACATGGCACAACAGCAAATCTACCAAGAGACGGCCGCCCACCAAAACTCACGGACCGGGCAAGGAGGGCATTATTAAGAGAGGCAGCACAGAGACCTAAGGCAACCCTGGAGGAGCTGCAGAGTTCCACAGCAGTAATTGGAGTATCTGTACATAGGAGGACAATAAGCCGTAAGCTCTAGAGTTGGGCTTTATGGCAGAGTGGCCAGAGGAAAGCCATTACTTTCAGAAAAAAACAAAATGGCACGTTTTGAGTTTGCGAAAAGGCATGAGGGAGACTCCCAAAATGTATGGAGGAAGGTGCTCTGGTCTGAGGAGACTAAAATTTAACTTTTCAGCCATCAAAGAAAACGCAATGTCTGTCGCAAACCCAACACATCACATCACCCCACAGTGAAACATGGTGGTGGCAGCATCATGCTGTGGGGATGCTTTTCAGCATCCGGGAAACTGGTCAGAGTTGAGTAAAAGATGAATGGTGCTAAATACAGGGATATTCTTGAGCAAAACCTGTACCAGTGCGTGATTTGAGGCTAGGACAGAGGTTCACCTTCCAGCAGGACTATGACCCCAAACACACTGCTAAAGCAACACGAGTGGTATAAGGGGAAACATGTAAATGTGTTGAAATGGCCTAGTCTAAGCCCAGACCTCAATCCAATAGAAAATCTGTGGTCAGACTTAAAATACTGCTGTTCACAAGTGCAAACCATTCAACTTGAAGGAGCTGTAGCAGTTTTGCAAGGAGGAATGGGCAAAAATCCCAGTGGAAAGATGTGGCAAGCTCATAGAGACTTATCCAAAGCGACTTGGAGCTGTGATTGCCGCAAAAGGTGGCTCTATTGGGGGATGAATAGTTATGCACATTGACTTTTTCTGTTATTTTGTCCTATTTGTTGTTTGCTTCACAATAATAAAAAAAAAAAAAAAAATCTTCAAAGTTGTGGGCATGTTCTGTAAATTAAATGATGCAAATCCTCAAACAATCCACGTTAATTCCAGGTTGTGAGACAACAAAACCCGAAAAAATGCCAAGGGGGTGAATACTTTTGCAAGGCACTGTATATTGCTGTGCAAATGTGGGTAAATTTCTGCGCTAAAGAAAAAATATATATAAAAATACTTATTTTGTGATAGACAAATGTATAAACATGAAAATAAGCAAGTATATCAATGAAATGTTTTTCAGTGAAGAGATAACAGGGAAGCTGCACACATGGATCTATAGAACATCCAGCAGAAATGCAGTGCCAAATACCAGCGCAAAAAGGTATACAATAATCAATATTGCAAATAGAATAAATATCACTCATAAAATAAATATTAAAAAGTGCAACGTGCATGACATGTGCAATTGAATTTAGAAATATCCCCCTCCGGGGTTGAAATATAGAAAATGAACACGTGTCAGTCCAATATAAATATATATAAATATTGAAAGTTCCACAGAAGTCCCAAAAAGTGCTTATGTGCCAAAATCACAGTGCAAAAGCATGCCTTCAATCCGGTGTTCCGTGAGAATTACCTACCCGTGAGAATTACCTACCCCTCGTCACTTCCGGTACTCGGCACTGTATGTAATGCAGCGGGTACATTAAAACAGCTGGGCTGCAATACAAATCATCTCCGCTCCTGTCCCGGTCACTTCCCTGATCTCGGATAGTAAATATAAAAGCGGCAGCGGCTGTATGAAAAGATAAATCACGGAGCCGAAAGCCGCTTTTATATTTACTTGCCGAGAGCAGGGAAGTGACCGGGACAGGAGCGGAGATGATTCGTATTGCCGCACAGCTGTTTTATGTAAGCGCCGCGTCGGTAGGTTTTTCTCACGGTACACCGTGATCGTTTCATACTAGTGCGCATGCGCACTAGTAAGCTCCTCTGTTCTTCCATCACGTATCCGGGGCTCTGAGCATGCGCACTGCTGCGCTGCTCAGCTCTTTCTGGCCGGAAGTGACGAGGGGTAGGTAATTCTCACGGGGTAGGTAATTCTCACGGAACACCGGTGCAGTGAAAGAAGTGACAATCCTCCCCCTCTGGATGTTCCACTTACCGGACTAAAATGACCCCTAAGCCATATAGCCTAAAAGGTCAATAAGGCTTGTGTCCCAGTAAGGAACTTAATGTAGATCTCCTTGGGGGTATGGTATCTGTGGCTCTCTGTAATTCTCAGTATTCCGATGTACATAGATGGAGAAAAGAGACCCCACAATAGTGTAACTCGGATATAACTTTTAATGTAGTAAAAGAAAAAGGTTACACTCACATTTGTTGGTTCAAGTAAAGGCAGATAAAATAATGAGGCGAGTCTGAAGATCTTCCTGGTCGCGGCGTGCGTTCCACCGTACCGGAAGGGACGTGTCGATGTCCGTAAACCGGAAATTGCGTCAACGCGTTTCGCCCTCCCCTTCGGGCGTTATCAAAAACCTATTTCCGGTCTGCGGCGATGGGCGCTCTATATATACTACCCCATCTCATTACCAAGAATCAGCTTCCTGTTCCTGTTGGGTGTACCTGGCCTCATTTACACCCAACAGGAAGCTACAGAGCCGCCATATTAACATATATAACTTAAACATAAATAGATAAAAACAATCGATTTTGGACAAAAATGTTCAAGGTAATTAGATTAGGGTACTTAATCCTTAAAGGGATAGGACAGGTATCATATCCCGTACAGTGTCTTGACGCTACTGGTCATGTATCATTATCAAGCCAAATGGCTGTTCATTGGGAACACCAAAAAATAATATATATATATATATATATATATATATATATATATATATATATATATATATAGAGAGAGAACCTCAATGAAATGTTCAGCAGCAGAAATGTTCAGCAGAAATGGTAATAATATATGTGTTGCGCTAAACCCCAAACAAATTATATATATATTATATATATATATATATATATATATATATATATATATATATATATATATATATATACACACACACACACACACAGAAATATTAAATACGTGCGTATTAGACAAAAAATTGTCACAAAAAATTCTCAACAAAAAAAAAAAAGTCTATAAAACCAAAAAAGTTCCAACACAGCGCGTGTGAAAAAATTAATAAGAAGTCTCAATAATAGCATCCAATATGAATAGCAATCCAAATTGGTGAACGCTGTTCCGCAAACCTTGTAGGTGAAAAAGAATGCAAGGGGAGGCTGCTTACCAGAAATAGATGGTTACCCAAATTAATGGATAAACTCATATGCGTTTTTGGAAAATAAATGGTGGCAGGATCCTCTCAGTGCTGTTCTTAATAGTGCCAGAAAGCAAGCAATCAGAATGGACGATGATTCTGGGATCATATAATAAAGGAATGGGGGAAAAACATAGCGTGATAACGTGCAGGGCAAATGGAGGAGAAGATAAAGGTGGGAGATTACACTCACACTTAGAACTCCTTATATCCCATGTATCTGATTAGGGTCACAGATGGAAAGAAGCACCACAAGTCCCAGCAATGACTTACACCTGTGAAATAATACCAAACAGTGAGCATCCAATTATACTGCTTACCAGATAAAGTGGGTCGCCCAATCAAGGGGTAGACCACAACAGGCTTGTATAAACACTCATGGGGATGTATACAGATGGTGACTTGTATCAGATATGCTGAGATGAACTGTGAGGCTCATATCCCAAAAAAAAGAAAAAAATGGGAACGAACATAGTGTAAAACCATAAAACCAAGAACATTTATTAAGGCAATTGAACTCACATGATATACATCGTAACGAGCATGAATTCCAAGGACTGCATACAGAGAAAAAAAACGGCAGCGTCCTAGCAGATCGTAGCGAGCCGTCTCTGGGGGCGTGATAACGTCACGTCTGACTCCACCCAACGCGTTTCGTCAAAGGCTTGATGTCATCAAAAGGATCCTGCCACCATTTATTTTCCAAAAACACATTTGGGTTTATCCATTAATTTGGGTAACCATCTATTTCTGGTAAGCAGCCTCCCCTTGCATTCTTCTTTTTCATCTACAAGGTTTGCGGAACAGTGTTCACCAGTTTGGATTGCTATTCATATTGGATGCTATTATTCTGACTTCTTAATAATTTTTTCACATGCACTGTGTTGGAAATGTTTTGGTTTTATAGACTTTTTTTTTTTTTTAGAAGTTTTTGTGACAATTTTTTGCCTCATACGCACGTATTTAATATTTCTGTATATTATATATATATATATATATATATATATATATATATATACACACACACACACACACACACACACACACACATACATATATACATACATACATACATACATACATATTTGTTTGGAGTTTAGCGCAACACACTGTATACTGTTGCTCCAGAGCGATATCAAATTATTAACAAAGGTATTGGTGATTAGACTAAATGGAGTAATCACTTTCATGATACATGCAGATCAAGCCGGCTTTGTGCCTAATAAATCTACTGCAGTCAACTTTAGGCAGTTGTACCTAAGCAGTAAGCATGCAATCTCGGGCGGATAATGTGGGCCAAAAGGCTTTGCTATCACTCAACGCCATGAAAGCCTTCAACAGTGTAGAGTGGCCTTTCTTATGGTAGGTTCTTAAGAGATTTGGCTTTGGTGAGATATACATTTCTTGGGTAAAGTTGTTGTATAGCCACCCGCAAGCAGCCATTAGGGAGCCGGGTAGATTGTCCCGTACCTTTTCCTTGGGAAAAGGCACAAGACAGGGGTGTCCATTCTCACCCATGCTTTTTGCCCTAGCTATCAAGATTCGAGATAACATGGACATCACCGGTTTCTGCTACGGTGATGGACAGGAAAAAGGTATTGCTCTACGCTGATGACACGATCTTGTTGTGTCTCTCTGAGAGAGACTATGGCCACGGTTACGGAGTATGGGAATTACTCGGAACTTAAAATAAACTGATCCAAGTCAGCCTTGATGTGGGATTGATAACACTGCTTCAGGTGTTAGGATGACTTAGCTGGTCCTATCCAAACTACCTTCTCCTTTAAATATTTAGGGGTACAAATAACACCCAATATTATGGACTATAGTCGGCTTAATATATCCCCGTTACTACAACGATTTAGAGACCGTACATCATCATCAAACTCCCTTCGTCTGTCTGTTGCGGGGAAAGAAAATTTGATCAATATGATACTTATGCCTCAATTACTCTACTTCCTTCATAATTCCCCACAGGTGATCCCTTTAAAACATTTAGAATTGTGAACTCAAGATTTCGTACTCTAATATGGAACCATCGGACCCCTGGAATAAAGCTTGAGCATTTAAAGCGCTCTAGGGATGATGTGGGCTGGCCTTCCCTAATCCCTGCTTTTATTAAATCTCTGCCCAATTGCAGCACCTTATTGGAACACTGCAAGGGGCAGACGACCAGGCTCTTTGTTCACGTGGCTGGGATCTCTCCTCTTGGCTCTGGAAGCTCAAGCTCTGGGTAAACCGCATAAATTGTACCCAACATACAATCTTATTCAGAAGATATGGAACAAGGCTAAATATCTTCAGGGAGTTACAGGATACATGGAGTATAGCCCTATATGATCAAAAGAGAACTACCTGGAGCTAGCTAAGCTGCAGCATGGAGCTAAATGGAGGGGTTATGGCGTGCTTTATCTTAGCTTTATCTTTATCTTAGCCAAATTTTTGACAATGGATTACTACTTCCATTTAGAGTCTTGCTCAATCATTGATACAACAGCCTTTTCATGCCATGGCTTCTTGTGAGTCGCTACATTTGTTTTAACACACTTCAATAAAATCTGCCTGCACTTAGAGCGCTGTTCTGTGCTCTTTGTATTTGTTCCAGTTCTCCTCACTTCTGAGAAGAGCTGCTTGGTGCAGTTGGATATCTTATTCAATTGACTTTTTTAATGGACATTCCATACTTATTTACCAATTTATTTTAGATTGTTTTTTCCTCCCCTTTCCCTTTTCCCTCCTTCTTCTAGCATTCAGTCATTATTTATGTTGGATGGACTTTAGCGCTTATATGCATGTGTTTTTTCATGTCTCCTTCCGAAAATTATTGGCCGTCGCAGTCGGTGTCCTCCAACTTACATTATATTAATATTAATCTAATGTAAATATTAATCTAATATTAATAAAATGATAGAAAAACTATTTTAAAATCATTTGGGGGAAACAAAGTCATTTTCGGTTTTCGGCCAAGGGCATCCTGAATTTTCGGTTTCTGTTTCGGCCCAGAATATTCATTTCGGTGCATCCCTAACCATAGCTATAGTATACATTTTATATGCGGCACATGAAATTTTCGCTACACTCAATGTGGCCCAGAGAAGCCAAAAGGTTGGACACCCATGGCGTAAACCAATCAATATACACCTATTGGGATTTTTTTTTTTTTACCAAAAACATGTGGCAGAATACATATTGGCCTAAACTTATGAAGAAATCTGATTTTTTTTAAAAAATTTTATTGGATAGGTTTTATGGCAGAAAGTAAAAAAATATAATTTTTTTTAACAGTTGTCAGTCTTTTTTATATTGTTTATAATTGCAAAAAAAAAAAAAAAAAACAGTAATGATCAAATACAACCAAAAGAAAGCTCTATTTGTGGGGGAAAAAAAAATGAAAAATGTATTTGAGTAGTGTCGCATGCCCGCGCAATTGTCAGTTAAAGGAACGCAGTGCGTTTTTGCAAAAAATGGCCTGATCATGAATGGGTGTAAATCTTCTGGAGGTGAAGTGGCTAATAAAGGTGGGCCGTAAAAATAAAGTTGCACAGGCACAACTCATTGGAAAAGGTTTCTTCCACATGAGCATAATCACCCCCACACCAATGTAGGGAATCTACTTCTTATTTTGGGATCCTGTTTTCACTGAGGGTAACTCCTGCTTATGTATTTTTTTATGCCATGTTTGATTGGCAGGTTTGAGATAGGCACACTCTAATATGCCCTCTTTAGAAATTAGGTAAGATTTCCCAAATCACCGCCTGATGACGCATAGACACGCGAAATGCATTGTGGTTACTGCTGATACCCGGAAACAGGAAGGAAGGGCTTTTTGACACACAGGCTGAAATACAAGCCGATTGCCGCATGTAAACAGGGAATAGGAGACGCAAAGGGGATACTGCAGATCCTTGGAGGACTCTTTTTCCTGATATCCGCAAGCAATCCATACAAATTGCCCAGTGCCAGGAGGGCACAACAAAATGTAAGAAGCCATCTATTTGTTTTTTGTGTATGTTGATTAAAAAACCAACAGTATTACACTATTGTCCGGCTATCTTATATATCTTTATACATGCACATACGGATCGTATACTCTATGTATGAGTGACGCATGAATAGGAGCAGGATACTCTGGAGACAGGAGTCGATTAATGGTCTGATCCACCTAGTGAAAGGGATCACAAGCGTTGGGGGTCCTTGCGACCTGCCCCTATCTGGTAAGAGGCAACGAGTGACACTCTCCTACACTTGAAGCACTACAGATCCAAGCGATTATATTACTAAAATTTTTTTTGCATGAATTGACTTGGACTAAACTATAAATATTTATTGAGCACAGTTTTCACCTTAATCACTTTAAAATTTTGTGATCACATTAATTTATTAATAGATGCACTAAGTTTATAACAATTATTTGTGGATACACAATTAATATTGTTTAAAAGGTTTATGTAAATTTTTGCACAGCAGCTTGTAAGCACTTGCACTTTATTATTCAAGATAATTGTGTTTTATTGTTTTTTATTGAAGTGTTTACATTTGGTGAAAAAGTTTTTTAATTTAAATTATTTAAGCATCCATACACAGCACTTTAGAGATTACCAGCGCCTTTTACCATATATTTATTAAGATTTCCCAAATGTATTCTCTACGCTGATTCTTTATGCCATAAAACTATGCACACACAATAAGCACCCTTATATCATATCATATGGCAACAAAGCCCCATAGAGATATTACAATATGTTTTTGCAAACTCAAATGACTAGTCATCATATGATTTTCCATAACAACATTCAGTTTGCCGAAACAAAATATTCCATAAAATCTCATGTGATGACTACAAAGTTAAAAGCAGAACACATTCAAATTATAAATAAGCTGTGTTTTTAACTCGTTTTTTTTTTTTGGTCAGTCAACTGCACATACATTTTGTCTCCAACAGTGTAAATTCTAGTTGCACAATTCTGAATATTCTGATAACATACTGTATGTCGTAAAGTACATTATCAAATATACATTTCAAAGAGAAGGACACATTTAGTGTAATACATTATAGCTATGCCTTGCATTTTCATGAACAATTTAGGGCCCGTTTTCAAACATAAGCAATGTTAGAACACTGTCACCAACGGGGCAAAAAAAGTGGCATTTCATGTATATCTAATGGCCATAGCACAGTGCAATGTAGTGTACCGCACGTCACCATGCTTTACTGTAACAAAAAAAAAAAAAATGCGCATCATACTGCACAGCCATTCACTGGAAAGCTCAGTGTGCTGTTGCTTCTGCCCCCCCCCCCCCAGCTCTTAAGCAGCTGAGAACAGCGAGAATGTGATCATTTATAAACAAGTAAATAAATAGCTATAGAAAAATATTTTGCCTTTCATTTCCAATTTAAACTGAATGGGTTGTTTTCGTCCCCGTTCACACTGGGGCGACCTGTGAGGCGACCTGATCGCCTCACAGGTCGCCTTCCATAGGGAAGCTGCGGACCCGTTCTTATAGGAGCGACACAAGTCGCTCCGACTTAGAAAAAGGGTCCGGAGCTTCTTTGGGGCGACCCGGAGCGACCGTCATAGACTTCAATGTTATGATGTCCGTGCCAGCCGATCCGAGGTCGCGGCGCGCTGCTCACACAGCGACCTCGGAGGTCGCCCCGGGAAGTCGGATCGCGGCAATGTGAACGGGGCCTTACAAGGTGATAATCATGTTAATTATCATTTACAATCGCGTTAATAGCCAAATCATACTGGTGCGTTGCAATAATATGATCTGCAGCATTTTTTATTTGCAATGCAGGGCACAACGCATGGTAGTGCTTTACCGAGCATTGTGGTGCCATAAATTACGCACTGCAACATTGTGAAAGGATCTCTAAGCAGTTTTTATTTTACCTAGCAGAAGCACAACCACCCTGGTATTTATGTTCTAAATTAGTTTTAAATTGTTCTGTTATCCTCATATGCTTGTGAAAGCTTGCTGAGGGGAAATTGAACAATCTTAGCAGGAGGAGGAAGAAGAAGAAAAAAGAAGAAGAAATTGTGGTAACTAGCTCAAGTGTAGCACTTCAAGGAATCAGTGCACTCAGCAAAATCTTCGTTTAAAGGCTTTCTTGCCTATTATTTGAAAAAAAAAAAAAAAGTTAACAAACACAAAAGATTTTACCAAAATTGAAGTGTGCAAAATCCGGTGCAGCTATGCAAAACCAATCGGCTTCCAGTTTTTTTTTTTTTGTCAAAGCCTAGTTTAACAAGCTGAAGTTAGAAACCAATTGGCTACCATGCACAGCTGTACCAGATTTTGCACTCTCCAGCTTTAGTAAATCAACCCCAAAGAGTTACCCATTCAGGGGTTGTTCAGCAACTCCCTGGCAAAATTCAATCCTCTCTTCAGCTTTCTGGCTTTCTCATGCAGTCCTGCTATTCTTGTCCTCAGACTCAATCTGTTTTTTTCCTCAAAACAGATCTCTCCAACTCTCTGCACGCACAAGGTCTATCTGCTCTCAGCTGCCCTGGCTCGCCATGTGTCCTGGGCAAGGTCCTCTCATCTCCTGGGAGTAACCCTGAGTTACAATCAACTCTCATAACAAAAACCCTTGTGCACACAATCAGTTTGTGTTGGTTACCGCCAAAATGTGAAGCTAGGGTTAGAGCTACAAGCAACATCCAAATGCCCTCCAACTTGATCCTGGGGAGGAGACTTTATTAGAATTGTAGAATAAAATGTTTCCACCACTTTATTAGAATTTTAGTTTAAAAATATTCAAATTAATGTGTTCACAAACAGCCCACATCACTGGCATTAACTTGTTCTCACCCCTTATGGTTACTAGTCTTATATTGTCCAAAAATTGCTCATTGTTCACCACACAGTTGTTATGTATTCAATATTTTGTGCATATCGATCATTAACACAACCAGTCTTCTTCTCATAAATGAGCAGGTAGGTTTCACAGCTCCCAGCAGGGATTAATGGTGACATGTATCCTCCTTCAATAGAGTTTAGAATACATTAAAGCAGGGCTTGACAAATTTTCCTGAAATCTAGGAGCCAGCTAAAAAAGTTAGGAGCCAGTTTTTTTTTTTTTTTTTTTTTAACAAACAACCAAGCTTTATTTCCAAAAAAATAACATACTAATACACATAAAGACGACTAGAACCCCACTCTCCTCTATAGCGCAATCGGATGGAAACAGACTGTCTGTCTGTTTCCATTTGATGCCATCTGATCCGATCCACGGGATGGATAGAAAATAGAACCACCATCCGTCTGTTTTTGGCAGACAGGATCAGATGGCGGCAGATTACCACTCCATAGAGGAGACTGAAGGGTCCGATCAGGTCTGCCTGAGAAACAGACCTGATCAGACAGCCCGCGTGAAAGGGGCCTTCGGCTGTGGCATGGCGATGAGGAAATTTTTTTTTATAATTGAAAAACGAAAAATACATTTTTTATATAATAATAAAAAAAAAAGAGAAAAATATTTTTTTTTTAATAATTAAAAAAAATAAAATTAATAATAATTAATAATAATAACCACACTCCCTGTCCACTTACCTTTTAAGCAAAGGTTAGTGGACAGCCTGCAAAAACTTCCCTCTCATCTCCCTCTCATCTCCTCTTGGGGAAGGAGATGGACAGGCATTGAGGACAGGCAGGGGAAACAGCCGTTACTGCTTGTCAAACTCCCGGCCCCCACAAGAGGGCACCAGTTCCCCGTTCTCTCACTGAAGAAGGCCGAAAAGCTGCGGCCTCAATTTTCGGACAGCACGGTAGTCCGTGCACTCGGTGAGTGGTTGGGGGGCGCAAAAGGAACAGGACACCTCTTGCAGTGCACCCCAGGTGCCAGGTCGCTAATTCTAGTCGCCAATGCGACCTGGTGCCCGGGGTTTGTCGAGCCCTGCATTAAAGGGTAATTTTCGTGCGGAAAAAAATCAGCAAATAGAGAAAAAACAATATAGCGTATATGTAGCAAGGTTTCCAGGCCTATGGCCTGATGTGGGTCTGCCATTAGTACCGGAATCCTCTCCAGCCCATGTAAGCTGAGTCCCCAGGTGTGACAACAGAAGCAGCGACAACTCCTGCATCTTTGTTTGTGGTTTTTATTGGAATTAGGGGATGGGAGAAGGGAATGAGTGGGATACTCCTTGAGGCTTAACTAATTAGAATTGGGACTTTACTTCTGAAATGCCCGTTGGCGCTTCCTGGACGCCAGCCGGCGCCAGCCAACGCTCACTGACACTGAGAACACTCTGTAGAACAAAAGAAGTGCTGAATCCTCGACTTATAGTCCAGAAGATCCAAGCCTGAGAGCTGTAGAACTCTTGACGTTGTGCTGTGAAAGTCACTGAATACTTTCCCCTGCCTGGCACAGCTTGAGGTAGTATGTAGTGAAACTCTGTATAGCTCTCACTTTAACTGGCACGCTCTATACCATTCAGGGCCCAAACTGCAGATGCCCCTTTTGTCCTTGAACTCTTCAGGGTCCACTGACTATGTACCCCCTCTGTGGCTTCATGGTCCTCAACCTAGGTACCCCCTTTACAGCTAGCTGACACTGGATCCCAGAACCTCTTCTGGAATGGTCCCCTCTAACTTCAGGCAGACCCCCCAGGGGCAATCCTCAGTACTCACGACCTGTGTTGGCTTTCCTGGGACTGGACCCCTCTCTCTCTCTCTCCCCACAGGCTCTCGGCACACCGGATCCCCTCAGCTCAACTCAGCATGCTCGGGACACTCAGGCGACACCCTGAGACATCCACCTTCCTCAGACAGTAGGAGAGACAGCCGCACTCTCCTTCCTGGGACTCTGCTCCCGCCAAAGACACCATGCCACGCACTTCCCCCCCAAACTTATACCCTCTCCCAGAATCCTTTGCAGCATAATCTGCCTTCGGGGGTAGTTACAAGCTGGGATGTGTCCTCTGATTGGGCTTCCCCACACTGCCCTATGAGAAGCCTCTCACCTCTCACAGGAGCCAGTGGGGACACTTCTCCCCTCAGCAGGCACATCTGGAAGCCCTGACACCCGAGCTAAATAAATCACAGCCCTGCTGTTAGGCAGACAAGGCCTGCTATACATTTACCTAGCACCTACCTGTAGGGTGCTGCATATACAATTGCGACACAAATCATATTGTAGTGAATGTTATTAAAAATGTCCTTTCCTTTTCAATCTGCAGCTGTTGTAATGTTCTGAAAATGCAATGCAATATGGCTACCTGGAGCGGTTCTGTACACGGAATATGTACTGACCATACCACAGAATTTCCTGCTTGTGCGATTGGCTTACCAATTTTCCCAGAAGTCTGCCTAAGATACAAGTCAGATTTCTGGCATCCCCTGCAACAAAAATGTCCTTTTTGGTGAGAATAGGAACATGTCTAAAAGGATGCAGGCCAATTTCCTCATTAGAGCTCTGCAGCTGCTACAGCTAATAGATAATTATGAAACCAATCCCATTTGACCCACTCAGCACAGAGGCAGAGGACCAAACAATGATTTCTTCAGAATACCAAAAGGTAGGAATCTGCAACAAAGTTTGTTAAAATTCCTGCAATGTACAGAGATCACCCAGAGGGGAATGTTTTTTTTCTCAGCAAAAGTGGTGTTATGCTTTAACTTTCAAACTGGGTCTTTTTCACAGCTGCTAGCTAAAGCGCATGATATAGGGAGCAACTTAAACAGATTCTGCACTGAATCATTTTTATTTTACATAGTCCCTTCTATTTTTGTATGTGGATGATGGTACTGTAATTATTTTGATAAAAAAAAAAAATCGAAGGATCTTTTTCCTAATCGATATACAGCTGTCACATGATCCAGATCTTTACCAGCCTGTCTGCAGGTAAACATGAGCAGGAGGGGCTTCAAGTCCTCTGCTGCTGGTCACATAAATAAAAAAGAAACAGCCTTTGTAAGGCCCCGTTCACATAGGGGCGACGCTACTTCGCACCGCAACCTCCGAGGTCGCGGTGCGAGCAGCGCGCCGCGACCTCGGAGCGGCCGCCACGGACTTCATAACATTGAAGTCTATGGCGGTCGCCTCCTGGTCGCCCCAAAGAAGCTCCGGACCCTTTTTCTAGGTCGGAGCGACTTGTGTCGCTCCTATTAGAACGGGTCCGCAGCTTCCCTATGGGAGGCGACCTGCGGCGACCTGTGAGGCGAACAGGTCGCCTCACAGGTCGCCCTAGTGTGAACCGGGACTAAAACGTAAAAATAAATAAATATTATCAATAAACTGTTTTAAATTACATACAAATATATATTTGAAATTAAATCATTATAATTTTGTGGAAATAACATAGGCTGTGTTATACCCCTCCAGCCTGTGTCTTAGAATAACAGGGAGGTGAAGCCACCTTTAATCTGCATCTAGCAGAATTGCGGACATATACAGAAGATGGAGATAGAGAGCAGCAGGTTCAAACATTTTTTTTCTCATAGTGACGGAGTATGAACAGCATGTAATACAGCATTTATTGATATTTTTTTTATAATGTGGGTTTAGTGACACTTTAAGTTATAACTCACATCCCCACAAAGACCAAAAACATCATGGGGAGCAGAAATATAAAGCAATCTCAATGCAAAAAAAACTTGTTTAAAAATACTTTTGAAATGAATTTATATTACTCAGATCATTGGATAATTTTTACACTTGAATCATTCACTCACTGAAGAGTTTTGACACAGGTAATCTGTTGTATTATTAGCATAGGAGTGCATGCTATTTGTATTACGTAAACTAAACTTGTTGACATGTACAATATGCTTGTAACAGGTCTGGGCAGCATTTCCTTCCTGTGCAACTGCCTCTATCATAGGTGACCTCATTTTCTCTAGTGATGTACCAGAACAGAGTTTAACAACTTTAGGAGCAGAAGGATTTACCCCCTTAATGACCAGGCCATTTTTTGCAATACGGCACTGCGTTACTTTAACTGATAATTGCGCAGCCGTGCGACGCTGTACCCAAATAAAATTGATGTCCTTTTTTTCCCCACAAATAATGTTTTCTTTTGGTGGTATTTGATCACCTCTGATCCACCTCAGTTTTTATTTTTTGCGCTATAAACAAAAAAAAGAGCGACAATTCTATAAAACATTCCCAATAAAATAAATAAATAAAAAAAATCTAATTTTTTTCAGCAATTTAGGCCAATATGTATTCTGCCATATATTTTGGTAAAAAAAAAAAACCCAATAAGTGTATATTAATTGGTTTGGTTTGCGCAAAAGTCATTGCGTCTACAAACTAGGGGATAGATTTTGTAATTTTTATTTATTTAATTTTTTTTTACTGGTAATGGCGGCCATCAGTGATTTTTAGCGGGACTGCGACATTGCGGCGGATAGATCAGACACTTAACTGACACTTTTGGGGGGACCAGTGACATTACTAATCAGTGCTAAAAATATGCACTGTTACTGTACTAATGACACTGGCAGGGAAGGGGTTAACACCAGGGGTGAGCAAAGTGGTAAATGTGTGCCTAGGGGATGCTTTCTAACTGTGTAATCACTGGATGAACACAGAGAGCTGTGTTCCTAAAAAGGAGGAACACAGGATCCCTGTGTTCATCACTGACAGAACAGCAGTCTGCCATGTTTACATAGGCAGACCGCTGTTTACATAGGCAGACCGCTATACAGAATAAAGGCTACAGACCGCTGTCTCCATTTGAAGTGATCACGGGTGCACCCCCACTATCTACTACACGAAGCGATGTACAGGTAAATTGTTTCGTGTAACAGAGCCAACCAGCTGCAGTATAACTATGACAGCTGGTCGGCAAATGGTTAAAAGACTAAGGGTTAGATCATTTGGGAGTTTACCATGCATAGTACATGCCTGTAACTTATTTATCAGCGCTTTTCTGGACCCATTTGCTGTATACAGCCAAATTAATGGTTGTACTTGGTCATGCTCTAGTAAACAATGATACTTCTTTGTTTGTATCAGCATTTACCAACACATGTGCGTCCAACATATATTCTGCATGTGAAAGTTACAAACAAGCATTAGCATTTACAATGTGCCATGTACAGCCATTCATTTTTATGGTGGGCTGACACAAGGAGCATCTAAGCTCCTACTTTAATTAATTAACTAAGAAATACAATTGTTTTAGTCAACTGGTATTGTTGTGGTTCGCAAAGGAGTTCCTGGCTTGCTATGATAAATGGTATAGATTTTTCATAGTAGAGCTGAAGTTAAGATTTTAAATAAACATCTGTAGGCTTAGTCACAAACATTTTTAACCAGGCTGAAAAATTCCAGCATCAGAGTAAATAATCTGCAAAGAAAAGGAAAAATGGGATTTTTGACTTCCAGTAAAATCCATGTTCATTGACGGACACAGCTCCTGAGAATTTTGACCAGTGGGTAAAAAATTCCCCCTACAGAAGTGGGACACTAGGCAAAAAAAAAAAAAAAAAAGGCTTGACTACACCTATGGGCAGTCCCAGGAGGTATACTCCCCCTCTCTGCTATAGGTACTCAGATTCGTCACAAGCAGTGTGAGAAGTATTACAACTCCATAGAGGGGTGGGTGCTGTATCCGTCAATGAACATCAGAGAAATGATTTTACAGAAAGTCAAAAATCCCATTTTCCCTTTCGTTCATTGACGGACAGCTCCTGAGAATCTTGACCAGTGGGACATCCCAAAGCAGTGTCAAAACATGAGGGAACAGCTAAAATTCCCCAAGGCTAAACCATTGCCAACCAGGTAACAAGCTCAACCAAAAACAACTGGAGCCCACCTGAAAATAAACTCCACCAAGGAGGGAATAAACACTCTAAACAGCAGCCTGAAAAACCTTGTGGCCAAAAGAGGCATCCGCAGATGCCCACACATCCACTTTATAAAACTTTGTGAAAGTGTGCACTGACGATAAAGGTAGCTGCCTTGCACACCTGCGTCACTGACGTCTGGAAGAAGGCCCAAGAAGCACCGAGCGCCCATGTAGAATGTGCCTTTACAGGGAAAGGTGGAACCTGACCCTTAATCGATCCGATCCATCTAGAAATGGTCGCAGACGAAGCGGAGAGTCCTTTTCGAGGCCCATCCGTGAGTAGAAAATAGTGAGTCTGACCTCCTAAAAGACTCTGTAGCTGCCAGGTATACCCGAATTGCCCGAACCAAATCTAGGGCAAAGCAATTTCATTTGAATGTTTTGGCCTGGGACACAGGGAAGGCAATGTCCTCATTCAAATGGAAATCAGAGACAACTTTTGGAAGGAATGACGGACAGGGGTGAAGAACCACCTTATCTTTGTGAATCACCAAGTAAGGGGTGCGGCAATACAACGCCGCCAATTCCGACACCCTGCACGCAGAGGTGATAGCCACCTTCTGGGACAGCGCAAGCAGGGGAATCGCCCAAATATTCTCAAAGGGAGGATTCTGGAGGGCTGAAAGCACCAAGTTAAGATCCCAAGGCAGTAGGGGTGACTGCACTGGTGGAGCAAAATGTCGAACCCCCTGAATAAAAAGGTACGCGCCAAGGCGAAACCTGGCACTTGATGGTACTCAAAGCCAATTTCTGCTCAACCCAACGTTGAAGAAAGATCAAGACCCGAGCCACCGAGAAAGAGCAAGGGTGAAAACGAAGTGACTCACACCACGAAATGCATGCTTTCCACGTACGATGGTAGATCTTACTAGAGGTAGACTTCCTGGCTTTCAACAGCGTTGGAATCACCGACGCAGACAGAACCCCCTATCCTTCAGCACCTGGCTTTCAACAGCCGAGCCGTCAAAGCCAGTGACTGTAAAGCAGGATGGAAGATTGGCCCTTGGGACAACAGATCCTACCCGAGAGGCAGACTCCAAGTGACTTTGGCGAACAGCCGCACCAGGTCGGCGTACCAAGACCGGTGAGACCAGACCAGGGCCAATGGAATGACCGTATTCTCTTCTGCCTGGATCCAGCGCAAGAGTCTTGGCAGAAGCTTGAGAGGAGGGAAGGAGTAAATCAGATGATACTGGCCCCCAGGGGCCACCAACGCATCTGTGGTGTCCGCTAGCGGATCCCATGTCCTTGCCACAAACCTTTGCACCCTCCTGTTGAGCAGAGATGCCAACAGATCCACCTCAGTGGCGCCCCACCGGAGAAATAGCTAATGAAACACATCCGGGTGAAGGGACCTTGGTCCAACACCTGCCGATTAGGAATCTGCCTGCCAATTTTCCACCCCTGGAATGTGTAAGGCAGAGAGGGCCGGATCGAAGCGCTCTGCCCACCGGAGAATGGGAGCTACCTCCAGAGCTGCCTGCACACACATGTTGTTCCACCCACGGCTGTGGAGTTTTCCGGTTGAATTTGCACTGGACACTCCTGAAGGCAATCCGTCCAGTGACTAAGGCACAGTAAGATCACTCGAAGTTCCAGGACTTTGATCGGGAGTCTGGACTCTTCCAGTGTCCAAACTCCCCTAAGCAGAGCACTGGCCCAGGACACATCCCCTTTCGGACAGACTGGCATCAGTGGTAACCACTGTCCAACACTGGGGAGAAAGGATTTGCCCTGAAGAAGAGCTGGAGAGCGAAGCCACCAGAGGAGAGACCTTTTTGTTTCCCGACTAAGCCAGATTTGATTGTTCAGAGACTTCAAAAACTTGTCCTATATGGCCAAGATCTCCCTTTGCATGGACCTCGTATAGAACTGTGTAAACAGGACCGCCTCAAAAAGGTAGAAACCATCAGGCCCAGCACCAGCATGCAAGTCCAGAGAAGACGACCACCTGCTAGACAGCAGGAGATGAATTGCAGCATACAATTTCTGGAGTTTGTCCAGAGGAAGGAGCACTTTGGCTAAAGCCGAGTCTAGAGTCAGACCCAGATAGTCCAGCTT
Organism: Pelophylax lessonae; assembly: GCF_965119305.1. Lineage (NCBI taxonomy): Eukaryota > Metazoa > Chordata > Amphibia > Anura > Ranidae > Pelophylax > Pelophylax lessonae. Next base: position 155,473,667 of record NC_138777.1, read on the forward strand.
CGTGAAAGGAACCAGAGCAGATGTCTGATAATTCATAGGCCAGCCAAATTCTCTCACAGAATCCATATAGTGATTTCCACGTTGTCCACCAGAGCAGTAGGTGACTCTGCTTGCAGGAGAAGTTCGTCCAGGTGCCCAGCACTGCGATCCCTCGCTGACGTAACAATGCCAGCACCAGGGCCAACACTTTTGTGAAGACGAAGGGTCAAAGGGTAACTCCACAAGCTGCTAATGCTCCTCTCCCACAGCAAAGCGGAGGAAGTGCTGGTGACAGACACATTGGAAAGTGCAACTAAGCGTCCTTGATGTTAGTAGAGGCAAGGAAATCCCCCTGATGCAGGGATGCCACCACCGTGTGCATGGACTCCATTCTGAACTTCTGTACCCACACAAAGCAGTTCAGGGCCTTGAGATCCAGAATTGAATGCACCTTGCCCTCTTTCTTTGGGACCGTGAACAGGTTCTAATAAAACCCCTAGAAACGTTCTTAGGTTGGAACCGGGACAATCAGCCCCTAAAGTAACAGGTCTTGCACCGCCCCAAAGAGAGTTTGCAATCAGTCTGGAGACAGACGCACATTGGAAGGTAAGAACAAAACTCGATCTTGTAGCCGGACCATATTACTTAGTTGACTCACTTGTCCTTATGCTTACCAGCCCGCGAAAGAAAAGTATTCTTCCCCCTGTGAGAGTCTTAATGGTGTCATCCAGGGTAGCTTCAAACAGGTGATCGCCCTAAAAGGGAAGACCAATTAATTATTTTTTAGAGGTCTGGTCCGCAGAACAACACTTGAGCCAGAAAATATGCCGAAGGACCACTGCTGAAACAGAAAGCCTAGACATCGGGCAGCTGCATCCAAAGAGGCATCACAGAAAAACTACAGCAGCTGGACCAACTGGTCTGCCAGCCCAGCAAAGACAGGGGGAAGCTGCTCACCCTCCAGGTCACGGCATAAAAGCTTAGCCCACTTGGTTAGATACCAGGGCAATGGTAAAGACCAGTCTAAGTCCCGAGCCAGTCACAGTGGACATATTGCGGGCCACAGCCTCCGCTTTCCTGTCAGCTGCATCCTTAAATGCCGGCGATTCTTCTACCGGAATCATGGTTGCCTTATTCAACCTGGAAACCGGGGGGATCTACCACCGGTGGAACAGCTCATTGCAAATCACTTCGGGACCACAAAGGGAACCAGTGCATCTGCCACAGCTTCAGCTGCGTCCTCCATTTTTAAAGTTTCATGCACAGACACAATCAGTGCGTCCACAAGAGCCTTTTCGTGCTTGGCTACAGGAGTGGAGGAATCATCCTCACTATCTGAGAAATCGGGGCCCGTGGCCACAGACTCCTCAGGGTGGGCCCCGTCCATGGCAGTCAAATCAGATTTAGGATCTGAGGGGACAGGTGAGGCAGTGGAAGGCCGCCCAAAATCTACCTCCTCCGGGACACAAAGGACTCCATGATCGCCGTCAGTGCATCAATGGATGGTGGGGACCCAGAGGGGGCCCCACCGGCTCTGAGAGGAGGTCAGGTGGGGAAATTTGATTTAAGGACTCGATGAGGGATAAGTGGACTCCACAAAACACTCCCACCGTACTGGTAACACCACCTGATTGCCAGCCACAGAGCACCCCCCCCCCCCCCGATCCTGCAGCAGAGAGAGGGAGAGGACCCCCCCCAGACTCACCAGCCCACCAGACAGTCACCGGCAGCACCAGAATAAAAGCACTGCACGTGCGGCGTCCAGGAATGAAAGACACAGGAGTCAGCACCAGGGGATAAGGAGGAGCTCCCACAGCTGAAATCGCCGCCAAGAAGGCTCCTCTGTAATGGCTGCTGTTTATTTCAATGCCGGACCAATGCAACATGGCTGCTGGCCTATACAGAATAAAGGCTACAACAAAATGGCAGCCCCGCACAGCTCTACGAGGCTCCCAGGGACCCAGGAGGGATCCCTGGGGCCCAGGCAAGGCGCAAAAAGGAAAGGGGGGAACCGGGCAGAAGCTCCCACCAGGTACAGTTCTCCCCACCCCCAGGGGATTGCCCAGTCAATGGCAGCGCACCCCCCCCCCTTATCGCCAGTACAGCACCCAGCCCCAGAAGCAGCCCAGACCGCCATGCTACCCCATGCTAAGAGGGAAGAGGGGGATAGATGGAGGACTAGATGACCCACAGGGACACCATGGCACAGGATGGAGGCCTAATGGGAAGGGGGGAGGGGGGGCGGGGGTCTGACCATCCCTGGGAGGGACCCGTGTCCACCATACCAGGAACCAGGCGGGCACCGCTCCAGACAGAACCCCTCGCTATCAAAATGGGGGGCTGTCGGCAAGGAGGTAACTCTGCGACATTTAACTCTCAGGCAAGCCCTCATCCAGTGGGGCTATGTCGCGGCCTACCTAGCACGGAGATGTGGTCTGCGTGCGCTCGCTGGCCAGACAGGGGCAGTTGATTGTAGATCTCAGAGGAAAAAAATCTAACTAAAAAGAAAAAGATTGCCAGCACCAGAGATCCCAGCAAGGAACCAGGTCCTTGCTCCTGACTAGGCAGAAAACAAAAAATGGAGAACCTATAGCAGAGGGGGGGGGGGGGGTAGTATATCTCCAGGGACTGCCCATAGGCATAGTCAAGCCTTTTTTCTACCTAGTGCCCTACTCCTGTAGGGGCAAGTATAACCCACTTGTCAAGATTCTCAGGAGCTGTATCTGTCAATGAACGAAGGAGAAAAGAAGAGTATTGACTAACCTGTATATTCCATAGCTTCGGGTACAGTACAGGACCAGGCTGAGTATTCCCTGAGTTATAGCCTTGTATCTTCAGGCAATTGGACACTAGCAAGCTTTTGAGGATATGCCCCATGGGCGTCCCTCCTATAACCCTACCCCAAGCCTTGAGTCCTCTGTTACTTGCTAGTGACCTAAGGCGATGGACCTCTTCTCCATCAAGGAGAAATCACTCCTAACTAAACTAGTTTATCAATTTCTTTTGGATTAACCTGGATACCCAACTCCTTAAGTGCTCAGTTGTCCAGCAACAAATGCACAAGAATAGAAGGAAGGGTGGCCCATGCCCTGTATTGTACTCCAAGATGTCAAATTTACAAGTCAAAATTTCTCTTATCCTATTCGTACAGTACAGGACACAGGCTGAGTATTCATAGACTTCTCAGTAAGCCAACATTTCTTTATTAAAAATTTTTTTTTTTTTTTTTATTGGTCTTGTGTAATATTCTAATTTTCTGAGATACTGAATTTTGGGTTTTCACTAGCTGTTAGCCATGTTCATCAAAATAAATATAAAAAATGCTTGAAATAGATCACAATAAATCTATATAATATAGGAGTTTCACTTTTTTAATTTAATTGCTAAAATAAAATAACTTTTTGATGATATTCTTATTTTTGAGATTCACCTGTATATGCACATCTTTGAAAGAGATGTAAATCTCCCTGTAAAATTTCAATGGTAATCAAATCAGGGCTTTGACTAGGGGAGTCCATAACTCTCAATTACTTATTTTTTTGAGCTACTGCTTGGTAGATTTGAGATTGTGCTTTGGACACTTATGTTGAAAGACTTATTTCTGGTTGAGTTTCAACTTTTGGATAGATGGCCTCATTCTCATCAAGCACACTTTTTTGATATGATGCAGAATGTATAGTTGACTTGATGATCGTGAACTGCCCAAGACTTGAAGCAGCACAGCAATCACAAACCATAACATTTCCACCACCGTGTTTTACAGTTATGAGGCCCCCTCCTGAAGTGCTGTTTTTGATTTGCAGCAAACAGGTCTACGGTTGCTGTGACTAAACAACTCTATCGTTGACTGCTCATTCTTCAGCACAATGTTCCAGGAAGCCTGGTCTGTGCCTATATGATTAATGGCAAGTTGTAATCTTGCTCCAATGTTTTTGGACAGCAAAGGTCAAGTCTCTTTCTGATTGTTATTTGCATGCACTTTGACCTCAAGGCCTCGTGCATACGAGCAGACCGATTGTGTCCGTTTGTCAGTTTTTCAGGCAGACCCTGTATTCTCCTCTGTGGAGCGGCCGGTATAAACGAACGTGTCTGTTTACACCTGTCGACAACCAATCCGATCTGCTAAAAATAGACAGATGGGGATCAGTTTCCCTTTCATCTAGTAGATCAGATCAGATGGCAGTTGGGTGTGCAGTTGAGACAGCAGGGTTTTTTAGGCCCTGGATGTCTCATTAAAGAGAACCGTTCACCCAAAAAAAAAAAATCACTTTTTGTCCCCTATGTGATGAGGAAAAAAAAGTAAAAGAACATTTTTAAAAAAACTGTAAACTAAATTTAAAACCAAGCACATAAAATCCCTTCCAAAAATGTTCTTAAGACCCCCCCCACATTTATGAACGCAAACGTGCGCATTGGGGGAGCCTGCAATTAATGTTATATATCGCTGTGTATGTGACCTGTAGGGGGCTTTTAAAATATCGCCTATGTGTTGCAGGTTTTTCAGGCATTGGGCCTGATGTGGGTCTGCCATTGTTACCGGTTACCTCTCCAGCCCATGTGAGCTGCGACCCTGGGTGTGAGAACTGAGACATAAACAACTCAAGCATCTTTGTTTTGTTGTTTTATTGTAATTAAAGGGATGGGAGAAGGGAATGAGTGGGATACTCCTTTAGGCTCAACTAAATACAACTTGGGACTTTAGCCCCGTACACACGTACTGATCGTCGGCCGAACGATCGGCCGTCTTTTGTCCAGGGCTGTCGTGTCTGTTGAAAACTGCAAAAGACTGCACACGAATTTTGTCGGCCAACAACAGCCGACTGCAGAAGTGATGTCATGTGATGGTTAACTTTCCTTGTCTTTTTTTCTTTTCTGAGCATGCCCAGTCTTGCAAATCTGCTGTCTGTCGGCCGAAATCTGTACTGACTGGCGAACAATCGGCCGTTCTGGTGTTGGCCAACAAAAATTTTAATGCCTGCACGACAGATTCTGTTCGGCCGAAAATGCACTGTCAGCTGTCTGAAGCATCATACTAACAAGCCTACAATCAGCCGATCGGTCGTCGGCCGAATATTTACGGCCGACAATCGGTACGTGTGTACGGGGCTTTTCTCAGGAAAATGTCTGTTAACGGGGTCTTGACGCCAGCCGATGCCAGCCAACACTCACTGACGCTCAGAACACACTGTAACTTGAAAGAAGTGCTAGATCCTCGACTTTGAGTCCAGAAGATCCAGGACTGTAGAACAATGAGCTACGAACACTGCTGTACTGCAAAGTCACTAACTTCTTCCTCCAGCCTTGCACTGGCTTGAGGTAAACTGTTGTGAAATCCTGTATGGCTGCAACTCTCAACTAAGACATTGCACACTGTCTTTTCAGGGCCCAAACTGCAGGTGCCCCCTTTAACTCTTCAGGGTCCCCTGACTAGGTACCCCCTCTGTCACTTCAGGGTCCTCAACCTAGGTACCCCCTTTACAGCTAGCTGACATCTGGATCCTAGAACCTTCTCCAAGTGGTCCCCTCTAACACATTAGGCAGACCCTAAGGGGCAATCCTCAGTACTCATGAACTGTGTAGGCTTTCCTGGGACTGGACCCCTCTTGCTCTCCGCTGGTTCTCGGCACACCGGATCCCCCTCAGCTCAACTCAGCACTCTCTGGATTCCCAGGCAGCATCCGAGACATCCTCTTCCTCAAACAGGAGGAGAGACAGCCGTTCTCTCCCTCCTGGGACTCTGCTCCGGCCAAAGACACCCAGTCACGCACTTCCCACAAACTTTTACCCACTCCCAGAATCCCTTGCGGCATAATCTGCCTTCTGGGGTAGTTACAAGCCTGAATGTGTCCCCTGATTGGGTTTTCTCCACCGCCCTATGAGAAGCCTCTCACAGGGACCAGTGGGGAGACTCCCCTCTCAGCAGGCACACCTGGAAGCCATGACACCCTGGCAAAAAGAAATCATGGCCCTGCTGTTAGGCAGACAAGGCCCACTATACATTTGTCTAGCACCTACCTGTAGGGTGCTACATATGGAAAATATAGGGTTTGTCATTCTGGTTGGCAATTAGACTCTAGACATTTTAGGTGTAACCCTTTCACTGCCACTGAAGGGGTGGGGGGGGGGGGGGTTACACATACCCATCTACCAGGAGCACCTGCCTACAAAAACATATTTTGCATTACATGTTGCATATTGGTGTGCACGTCAGAGTGAAAGCAAGAATTCCAGTGCCAATACTGTGTACTAAAATAACTTTTGTGGATTTTTTACTGAAAATTTGTTCTTCATAAACCACTGTGCAAATACTGTATTGTGCGACAAAAAAAAAAAAAAAAAATTGAAGCTACCTCTTTTATTCTTTATTGTTTCTGCTTTCAGAAAATGTATAATGGCACAGAGTCACTGTCGGTCACTGCTGTGGAGGAGGAGAGTATTGGCTTTCGCTCTGTGTCTTCCCCGCCCTGGCTTTGTGTACTCTGATCAGCTTCACATAGAGTTGTAGTACAGAGTAGAAGCAAGCAGGGAGACAAGTGGCGGTTCAGGTGACAACATCGTTGGATTGTGGGACAGGTGAGTGTGTGTTTAATAAAAGTCAGCAGCTACACTTTTTGTACCGGCTGACTTTTAATAAACACAAAAATGACTGGAACTCTGCTTTAATCTCACAGTCTCTTGTGAAAAAAAAATAAAAGTCAGCAGCTACAAAAACTGTAGCTGCTGAATTTTAAAAAATAGCCACTCACCTGTACCACAGTCCAGCGGTGTGCTCACTCCAGTTGGTTTGACCCGCTGTCTTCTTTCCTCGGCCCCAACATCTTCACTATGGGCACGTGGCTGTGGCAACTTCCTGCTTCACAGCCAGATACCCACTGCGCATGTGCGAGCAGTGCTGCGTATCGTGAATGGTGGATGCAGTCTTCTGGGACCTGTCACGTGTCCCAGAAGAGTGTGGGGGGGGGGGTCCTTAAAGTAAAACTTCCCCTTTTGGGTGGAGCTCTGCTTTAAGTGCTGTACAAAACCAAGTATTTTGTGAGTATATCGTTTTATTGTTATAATTAGTCTGTTTAGCAGCAATCAGAGTACCTATATCCTGTAACAAAAATCTGAACTTCTGACTATTTAGGCCTCATGCACAAAGGGCATTATTGCAAACTCTCAGAAAAGCCTTTCCTCCTGGCAGCAGCAATTTTGCAGAAAAAACGCCTGATGCTTGTAAAGGTGTGTAACGTCTTAAGGCGCATTTGTAGGAGTCAAACACTTGGCTTAATTCATTTCATTGGCCAGAATAATAATGTACGGTATTCTGGCCATTGAAATGAACTATTGCTCAAGTGCTAAACAAGCCTAGCGTTTACATGCGTTAACAGCGCGTTTTTAAGCTTCAAGCATTTTTTCTGCCAAAACGCTGCTGCCCTGAACGCATTAGTTGGGTAGTTTTTTCTGTCTCTAATTGGCAAGGTCAAAGTTCTGCTTATGACATTGTTATTGGACTTAAGTGCCCGTTCACATTCTTGCGGCTGCGGCGATCGCATGTAATATCGGAGCGCACTGCTCTTTCATTACATGCGATCGGCTGTGCGGTGCGAATTCAGCCATACACTTTGTATGGCTAAATTCGCACTGCACCCGCAGCAAAGTCGCACAGGACCCTTTTTTTCAGCCGCATCAGGATCGGATCGCACAGTGGTTCACACTTGTGCGATCCGATCCTGTGCGAACTGTCAGATCGCACTGCGATATGCGATCAAACTGGGGGTGTCGTTAACATTTCATTGACACCCCCAGCGTATCGCATATGGCAGTGTGAACTGCCAGGGGGTGCGTTTGCGATGCAGGAACAGGCTGCGAATTCGCAGCCTTCCCGCATCGCATAAGTGTGACCCGGACCCTATCAATAACTAAGACGTAAAACACCATTGTCACCAAGCCTGTATGTCAAGTCTGTGTTTACAAAGCAATCCAGCTTCAGCTTCATATTTGTTTTATATAAACACACTACTGAGATCCAAAAATTCACATCTTAAAGCTTACCTTTTCTAGAGCTGCAACATGAAGCGGACAATTATTAGGAGTCTCTTCCCCATCCTTCTTACACATTGTTCTTCCCAGTAAGATATTGAAGTCATATTTAACCCCGGACACCAACTACAGAAGAAACAAAGGTTACCAGAAACATGACAAAAACAGCAACCTGATAAATATGCATTGCAGTCACTACAAATCTGCCACAAAGCAGCATACACACGGACACACTGAGGCTGATTTACTAAAGTATTGGAGAACGTTTTACGCAATAAAATTGGAGGAAATTCAATAAAACAATTCCCATACATCCCTCTTGGTGTAGCCTGTGAGCTTGGTATGGCCCCTTTCAAATGGCCTGTGCCTAATTCAGAGAAGTGACAGTTGTGTTGGGAGATCTGACACGTGCATCAAATTCAAGTGGTTCTTATACCACCTGTCACTACGACTGTGAAAAAGTGAAAGAAATACCGGCAGTTTGAGGATAATCACACTAGCTGGTGCAGTGTTCAGAGTGGCACATGCATGAACTAGGAAGCTGTCAGTTTTCCGCACAGGGCTTTTGGTTGCTAGGACACAGGCAGTCGCTGACCCTGTTGACACTTCTTCTGCCCCATTCATCTGCCAGTGTTGGTAAGGTCATTACCCAAATATGGCAATGACAAGAAACTCATGGAAAGCAGCTGAATAGAGTGTGGGGTGAGTGATTGCTTGTTGTGACGATGTTGTTGGCTACAAGGTCAGCAACATCTTAACAAGCAACCAGTACTGCTGTACTACTGGTAGAGGGGGTGAATGGGTTGCTGAGCCTGCAATCCAAACAGAGGATCTCAGTGCCCCCCACCATGTCTCTATGCAACAAATGCATGTATTGGTTTCTGACAGGTACATCAATTTGTCAAAAGTGCCAACATTTGTCGTGTAAAGGAGAGACTAAATTCTAAAGATTGTCATTATGACTTGCACAGACTGTGTGAAAACTTACTATAATTGTCTAATCATGTGCAGATAAAATAGGGAAGGGTAAATGCACAGTCATTTAGATGGCTGCAAAGTCCTATAGTGCTAAATCCCCAATGCTTTCCCATGCTCAGGGAGCCAAGGCTGCTCTGAAGAGCCAAGCCAATGGCTCCTGGCTCCTGCATTGGCATTTGCCCATGCATGTGCATGTAACCTTTTCCCCCCCCCAAAGCGGCACAATTTGGGTAATTGCACAGATGCCATCAGTGTTTACACAAGTACAGTCATTTACTGCTTTGGTTGGCTGTATAAAACATCTGCAGCTCCCTAGGTACAGGAAAGTGCCAGCTATTTTAAAGTATAAGTTTACATATGTAAAAAAATAATATTGTATAAAAAAATAGGTGTGCATTTTCTGCAGGTTGTGCATTTATCATTATTTTTTTCTGAAGAGCCTGCAGAGCACTGCACCTGCGATCAGTAGATCACGACTCTAAGTAAAGCCGTCTTCCTGTACCTCCCATATGGACAGTTACTGAAGAGCAGGAAGAATCAATGAAATATGAGAGCGCTCACCACAACTCTGTTAACGAATGATGTTGCTGTGTGGGTGGAGCTCCAAAACAGGGGTGCCGTTTTTACATTTTCACAGCAGGTGCAGATAGAGGATCCCCACATGTCACAATGGTGGATGGGGTTGTCAGGGCTGCTTTTTTTTTTTTTTTTTTAAAGCCCGTGGTGTGTGAACACACTCAAAAGACTTACACCCGGTGCATAAAAAGTGCACACACGCAAACGTGAAGAACACAAAAACTGCGCAGGGTGTGCGACATGGTCTGGCCTCCGAAGAGGTTGGACCCTGACCTTGATCCCCGGGGCGCAAGACTCCTGACAGGGACTGAGGTACTTCCAATGGTCTGCCTGGCCGAAACCAGGCAAACCCAGTTCTCTAGGGGGACTGCCAAAACAGCCCTCCCCAAGTACTAGGTGGGGCTCCCCCAAAGGGAGACCCCATGAGAGAGTGCAAACTTAGCCAGAAGGCCATGTCCACCCCCCCCCCCCCCCCCAAGACGTTCAAGGCTGGCCCGAAGACCCAAACCGTAGTCATCGTGCAGGAAGAAAAAGGTGAAAGTGAAGTGACACACAACAAAGACAATCACACACAAACAAAAAGGTGGGGGAAGGGAAGTGGAGAAGTGCTTGGGTGCCAATGTGAAATACAAAGGCAGGCCTTTCGGCCGGAAAAAGAAATTCCTCTGGTCTAAGCCAAAAGGCCTGGCCCAAGAGGCAGGTGCGAAAAGGTGTGTATGGTGCAGTGACCAAGGTGTTGAAAAACTCAAGGCGAGCTGCCCCTCACCAGTGAGAATTAAGGCACCCCTGGGCTGCCCCCCCTGGGCCATGTACACCACAGGCTTTTTCGGTCATCATTTCTGTTTCTTCATAAGGAGGAACAGGTAAGGATTAACCTCACTGACAATTGGGGTTGTCAGGACTGCTGCTTTGGTAACATGTAGACCCTGAATACACGTTACTAAAGATAAATGTAGCCTTTAACCTAGAGGACTCTGCAACCACATCCATGAGACCTAAAGAGAAATCTGTTTTTTTACTAGTGAGGCGCATGGGCATTCCCCAAACTCATCTCTAGCCCGGCCTCCAGCTATATTTGTACTCCAGTGAGATGGGGGGATGGGTCATTCCCCGCCCTGCTGCTCACATGACTCTACCAAACCCTGAGATCAATGGAGTACAAAAAACAGGAGAAGGATATTGGAGTTCATGTGACTGGATAATTAAAGCAGTATTAAACCAAGCAAATTGGATTCTTGAATATGGTGGCAGCATTCATTTTCTTTTTTAGGCTTCCTTTCTTTTATTTTCACCTGGTGATCGGCCCAGTAGGCCTGTTGTTTTTCAACAGAACAAGCTGTCCTGCAGATGTATTAGAGGGCCGAGACAAACCATTTACCACTGATAGGGGTGCTTACAACAATCAGGGTTTGTCTATTTAAAACTTTTATCCCAAAAAGAAGAAACCTGTTGCTGTAATTCCTTATAAAGTGTATCTGTGTGCACCACTGAGTCTGTTCAACAGAAGGCAATCTATTGAACGGCTACAGTGATGATCTGTGTATACTGAGGGGTAAGGGGTCAGAGATCCCAGAATGTGCATCCAATGTGTGGATGCAGGTATCTATAACTTTTTCCTCATTCAACCCACTGGTTGAATTTAGAACTCCCTGTGCAAACTCAATTTAACACCCCCCCCCCCCCAAATCTGACAATGCTGCTGTCCAAAGGTGTCTCTATTGCTCCTTCATTCAGAGTGGGCGTACCCTAATAAAGGAGGTGTGTTACTGGCCAGATCACCAGATGAAAACAGAGTGGAAAAGTCTAAAAGAAGAAAACTAATTCAGCCACCTCATCTAATGATTGCCAAGCAGTTATATATTACATTTTGGTTATGGCTGCTGTACTTGCAGGAAAAGGAGGCCTAAACATAGACATAGACATAGGCCTGCACCCTTTCTAAAATGCATCTGCATGGAAACCACATCAGAATTTTGCACCATGTGCTTTCATGCACCAAAAAATGTGCTGCATTTTCCAGTGTATGGGAGTGCCATTATGAATTTGTGATCTGCGTCTAGGGTGTCATTAGGACTGCACCATAGTGGATCTCAAGGACAGTGCGATTTGAATGCGGTGAAAGAAATGTGCATGGATTGCGGTGTTCCCCACACCGCATTAGTGTAAACCTAGCCTTACACACTGTCCCGCACCCACAACAGTGTGAAGCCAGCTCTAAAGAGAAGCTCCAGTCTGCTCAAAAAAACATTTAAAATCAGCAGCTACAAATACCTTATCTTAGAGCTGCACGATTAAACGTTAAAAAAATTGTGATCTAGATTCGACCCCCTCATGATCCTAATTCAGCATTTCCACTATTCATGTAACAAGTGCAGAGCAGTTCTCTGCTCACAGCTGACAAAAAAAAAAAAAGCAGCTTGAAAAGTTTATGATAACAGTGCTCAATACTGAGAGATAAAAAGGAACATTGTATCATCTTTTAGAGATCAAAAGGATGAACTTCAGTCTGTAAATGAAGTCTGTTTAACCATGTAAAGACTAAAGCCCCGTACACACGTACCGATCGTCGGCCGAACGATCAGCCGTCTTTTGTCCAGGGCTGTCGTGTCTGTTGAAAACTGCAAAAGACTGCACACAAATTTTGTCGGCCAACAACAGCCGACTGCAGAAGTGATGTCATGTGATGGTTAACTTTCCTTGTCTTTTTTCTTTTCTGAGCATGCCCAGTCTTGCTCATCTGCTGTCTGTCGGCTGAAATCTGTACTGACTGGCGAACAATCGGCCGTTCTAGTGTTGGCCAACAAAAATTTTAATGCTTGCACGACTCTGTTCGGCCGAAAATGCGCTGTCGGCAGAATCATACTAACACGCCTACAATCGGCCGATCGGTCGAATATTTACGGCCGACAATCGGTACGTGTGTACGGGGCTTAAGCCTTGTTGCTTACAAGTCAAAAATTTGTATTTTTTGCTAGAAAATTACCTAGACCCCCCAAACATTATATATTTATATATGTGTATATTTATAGATATATTTATTTTTTATTTTTTTAGCAGAGACTCTAGAGAAAAAAATGGCGGTCGATGCAATATTTTATCTCACACTGTATTTATTTGTACAGCTTTCTTTCAAACGCAATTATTTTGGAAAAAATACACCTCTATAAATTAAAAAGAAAACTAAACAGTAAAGTTACCCTAATTTTTTTTTTTTTTTTTGTAGAATGTTAAAGATGATGTTACAGAGAGAATCGTGAGAGAATAGTTATCTTTATTCTAAGCAAAAAAATAGTAATTCTCATTTTATCCAGAATCATGGAGCTCTACCATTGGGTGGGGGGGGGGGGGGGGGCAGAGTGTAGAAGGGGCTGGACATACTCAGAGATCGAACCCGGAAGTAGGAGCGAGTACCTGTCAAAACCAGGTACCTGCTCCCCTCCCCAAAAAAAGTGCCAGATGTGGCAGCGAAGGGGGGCGGGGGAGGCTGCGAACAAGTGGAGCTTTCCATTTTGGGTGGAGCTCTGTTAAAGCCCAGGTCAGTGGCGGATCCAGGGGGGGGCATCGAGTCAATTGCCCCCCCCCCCCTGAGAAAATAGTACCAGGTTTAAGTTTATAGAGGCAGGTACTTTATTTCTGCTTTCCCAGCTCCCAGGAGACCTAAAATATAATCCCTAAGCCCCATCAGTTCAGAGGGGCCCAGGATGCTGTTTCATAGAGAGAGTTTTTTTTTTTTTATTTCCCTGCTCAGGTGGATTAATACCACCAGGAGCCGCATTTTGCGACAATAAAATGAAAGTTCCGGCCAGGCGGAGTGATATCAGTCAGCAGCCTCATCACTGCCTGACTCCTGCAGCCAATGGGTGCAGAGAGGAGAGGGAGGAGCCTGAGACACAGCAGCGTGCGTCTGTGTGTGTGAACACACTGAGAGGGACAGATCTTCACAGCAGACAGGGGCAGTGAGGAAAACGTCTAGACTGCAATTAATTCATTTGTCTCCAAAAAGGTACAGTGACACACCCATCCCCCTTCACCTATGCCATGTCCTTGCTGCTGCCCAGCCACCATGAGGAATTATACAGCAACTAAATGCTATCATCATCATTATCATCATGATAATCACACAGTACAGATGCATTGAGCCATAGCACCTGTATTGTGTGATAGTCATGATGATAATGATGATATAGACTGACAGTGAAAATAATCTTCATGCCTCCTTTACACAGTGTGTGCTGCAGACATGAGTCTAACATGCAGGGCTGTCATTTAATGGCTTTAGGATGCATAAAGTGTTGCATACAGTATATCCCTGTGCTGGCATCCCATTTTATTTCCACTGAGAGACACAGCCACTGTGTCCCAATATGTCATGCTTCCTGGTGTGCATGCAGGGTGCTTTCATGGACCTGCACCAGCGTGTCATATCAGGACACTGCAGCCATGTGTCAGAATACAAATAAATGGCATGCAGGCATGGGGATACATGGAACACTTTAAAACAATGTCACTGTTTTAACCACCTGCCGACCAGCCACCACAGTTATATGGCGGCAGGTTCTCGCAAATCGTCGTACCTGTACGGTGGTGTGCAGGAGTGATCTTGGGGGTGCGCGCGCCCACTTGCCAGCGGGGAAGCTGAGGCACAGGGCCAGCAGCCGCGATTGGCGCCGGGCACCTGCAATCGCTCCTTGTGAAGAGAGAACGACGGTCTGCAGTTGGAAATGCAGCAGACCGTTGTTGTCTCAGGAATCACTGCAGAGCTCCTGTGTTCCTCCTATTTAGGAACACAGGTCTCTGTGTTGGTATTACAAGCCCACCCCCACAGTTAGAAAGCACCCCCCAGGCTCACACTTAACCCTTTGATCGCCCCTGGGTAAACGCCTTCCCTGCCAGTGTCATTATTACAGTGACAGTGCATATTTTTAGCACTGATTACTGTTGTAATGTCACTGGTCCTCCCAAAAATGTCAGTTAGGGGTCCGATCTGTCTGCTGCAATGTCGCAGTCCCGCTAAAAATCGCAGATTGCCGCCATTACTAGTAAAAAAAATAAAAATGACAGTGCCCCTCCCGAGATTAGACTCTGGATCCGCCCCTGGCCCAGGTTCACACTGAGGGTGGGTTAGCTGAAGTTGCACGATTTCAAACCGGTGTAACGTTAGAATTCCATACCCCGTGGAGAAACCATACCTTCGTCACTTCCTGTGGGAAACAGCTGAGCAGCGCAGCATACCTAATTGACAATCAAAGAATTTGAGAAGTGCGCATGCTCAGAGGTTAGGAAAAACTCACGGCACTCTGTGAAATTTAATGCTTGCGGCGGGTACATTAAAACACTTCGGGTGCAACATAAATCATCTCCTCTCCTATCGCTGTAACATCCCTCATCTCCGGTAATAAATATAAAAGCGGCGGCGGGTGTAAGAGACGTAAATGTGACGGCGATCGCGGCTCCGTGATCCGCTTTTATATTTATTACCGGAGATGAGGGATGTTACAGCGATAGCAGAGGAGATGATTTATGTTGCACCCGAAGTGTTTTAATATACCCGCCGCAAGTTTAACTACCGTGAGAAATCCATACCCTCCGTAGCGGAACCGGAAGTGACGAGGGTATGCTTTTTTCACGGAACACCGGCACTATTTGATATCTCTGCGGGTTCCTGCACAGATGTCTAAGGAAATCGCCAGAAGTAGTGCAGAAACTACTTTTGGGAATTGGCGCGGCACTGCAAAGTTGGCATCGCACTGATTCGGATGGTGCCGTCGCCGCATGCGATGTGAAATGACAGATCCGCTGAATGTGAATTTTTCATACACTTTAGTAAATCAGCCTCTTATTGTACACTCAGCACAATACAAATCTATTCTATTCCCTGCAACACATGCTCTAGCTATTCTACATGGCAATATTCTCTCTTCTATGAAGTGTTCTGATTTCTCCATATAATAAATAGCCTGAGCTGGGTTGTCACCTGCTTCCTGACATCGGTAATACGCAGCTTTAGGTAAGCGACATCCTGGTCACTCCGCCGGTTATACTCCCGCACTGCGATCTCCGCCAATGTCTGTATGACTGGCTCCTCAGACGGTACCTCCTGCCAGTGACCCGGGGGGAATCCGCTCACCAGCCCCACAACTGTTATCAAAACGAAGCACCGACCCGCCATCTCCATTCTTCTTTATTACTGACTCTTCCACCGATGCACGGAACACCGGCTGCTGGCAAAGCTGAAGATAAACAAGGGTCATGTGACCACTGACCCTGAGGCATGTGAAGCTTGTCAGATAACGTAGAAACCTCCCAGTCATGCGGGAGGCGGCCATTTTTATTAATGGCAGCGTTCCAGGCTCACCTTTTTTTCACTCCTTCATGATTAGGGAAAATGTTGACTTTTTGCAGTGAGGAGAATATTCAGTTAATAATTACTTTGTTCCAGCTTTGTTTATTACACAAAATTGAAAGGGGGGCTCTCTCTAACAGAGGGGGTTCGATAACTCCTCAATTTCGAGGGATTGTCCCTCATTTGGAACAAAGGCCCTCTCTGTCCACTTTTCCTCCTCATTTGCCCCTCATTTTGGTCTCATCTAAATAGTTGTTTATAAAATGCACTAATTATCTATTAACCACTTTACCTCCAGAGGATTTTGCTGTCTTACGTCCAGGCCACTTTTTGCGATTCGGCACTGTGCGAATTTAACTGACAATTGCGCGGTCGTGCGACGCCGTACACAAACAAAATTTACATCCTTTTTTTCCCACAAATAGAGCTTTCTTTTGGTGGTATTTGATCACCTGTGCGATTTTTACTTTTTGCGCTATAAACAAAAAAAGAGCGTAAATTTTGAAAAACTAACAATATTTTTCACATTTTTTTATATGAAATTACCACCAAAAAAAATGTAAAAATCTAATTTTTTTAAAATTTTTGGCCAATTTGTTTTCTGCTACCTATGTTTGGTAAAGAAAATCACAATAAGCGTATTTTGATTGGTTTGCACAAAAGTTATTGCGTTTACTAACTAAGGGAAAGATTTCTGTCATTTTTGGTGTTTTTTTTTTAACGAGTTATGGCGGCGATCTGTGATTTTTTTTGCGGGACTGCGACATTGCGGCAGACAGATCGGACCCTTGACTGACATTTTTGACACTTTTAGGGGTACCAGTGACATTTCTACAATAAATATGCACTGTTACTGTAAAAATGACACTGGCAGGGAAGGGGTTCATTTTATTGGAGAGGGAGGGGTTAATGTATGCCTGGTGCTTACTGACATGTGGGGGGGAGGTGACTGAGTGACACAGGGACAGATCGCATGTTCAGCTATGCTGAACTCTGCAATCTATCACTGTTTGTCACTTAGGAAATCCGCCCGCTTGTGTAAACAGATCTCCAGACTTGATTCCCGGACGATCGGGGAAGAGCGGAGGCGATCGCCAGCTGTGATTGAAAACAGCGGGAGCGAGCCTCCGGCAGTGCGCGAGCGCCGCCCACAAGGGGAGGAGTCCAGCGACGTAGGTCTACGTCGCTGGACGAAATGGAGCCACTTTGCCACAGTACAGTCCCAGTGACTGGTCGGCAAGTGGTTAAAAATGTTTTACAGTGCTAAACCTATCGTCCAAATTGCTGCATTTGTAAATTCCAAAAGCCAATATAAAGGAGAAGTAGTGATAAAAAAAAAAAAAAAAAAGCACTTGTGGGTTTACATAATCTTTTTTTTTTTGTACAATTCTCCTTTAAGGGGGGTGTGACGGAGTGTTTCCTATGCCTACATTCTTTTGCTAATAGGTGTCTCTCATTCCCATTTCAGTTAGGAGGTATGGGGGTTACAGAGGTGAGGAGGGGGGGGGGATTACAGAGGTGAGGTGAGTTGGGTATAGTCCATTTGTAGTGCAGTCCGGACTCCCCACTGTAAATGGTGCTTAACTGAAGTTACAATGCAGGAGGGGAAGGAAGCCATGGGGAACTTGGTTCCACTATGACTTCCTGCATTCAACAGGGAAATAGCTGTCCGTTTGGATGCTGGTGCCCCTGTGACCTTAGCGGCCATCTTAGGTCAGGCCAAAGTCTATTTAAAACACTGGCCCCTAGGCTTGGCGAGCATTTTGTGAGCGGTCAGAATAGAGACAGACTCCCAATTTGTCAGGGAAAGTGTGCAGAGGTAGGGGAAGGTTCCGGAGGGACTATGTCTACCTCCGCTTTAGGAAGCCTCCCCTTCAGGTGTGGACCAGCAAGGCCACATTCCCGTTCCTCTTTGTAGATTCTGTTTGCATCATCCAAGACTGCAGACCACGGTTAATGTTTGTAGGTTGCTCTGGATGGCTGTGCCTACCCATTAGGCCTAGATGTATCTTGTTGGAACTTTTTACAATACACACTACACACACTACAGTTATTTCAAAATGATGGGCAGGTGCATCTAATGCATTTACAGGGCTCAGAGTTTGTGGTATATGTAGAAATGCTACTTGGGTAGAAATGGAAGAATATTAAAATTGTACTGCTAAAATTCACAGTTTGTAATTTGCCACAATGGTACTCTAAACTAAAAGGAGGCAAAATAAAACGTCCACGTCAGTGAGCACCTCTGTGACAATGACCCCGATAGTCTGCTGGCTCAATACTTTGTCACTCTTCATGGAGGAAAAATGTATGGGTTGAAGGTGAAGGGCATTTCCGTCCTGAACCTTACACAAAGAAGAGGCGATTTTAACACCATTCTCCTGAGAAAAAGGAAACAATGGATTTATAAACTCAATACCCTCATTCCGAAAGGTTTAAATATGGAATTAAACTTCCAAGTATTATTGGAGGCTTATAAATATGGATTTGATTATGTACTGTTTGGTGCTCCTTAGAAAGAAAAAATGCCATTCGTTCAATTTTTAAAATGGTTCATAGGCTGATTCTTGATTTTTGAAGTTTGATGTGTGTATAGATCAGGGGGTGGGTAACCTGTCACTTGTGATCTACTAATAATTGTGGGCAGGTGACGGGTAGATCACATCCCTTGGTTGCCAACCTAGAAACCTGGAGATGAGATCAGTGTTTTTATTTTTCCTCACCTCTCCTCACAGGTCATCCTTGCCAACTAAAAACTCCCCTCCCAAGCATATTCCATTCACAGCTGAGCATAGCAGAAACACACTTTTCCGCTGATTTGTGTGTGCGTTTAACATGTAAAAGCGCATCGCACATACACTTGAATGGTTTGCCCTACATGCAACAAACGCCCCAAAGTAGCTCAAGAACCTTTCCGGTTGTGAAGCATTGCACTTTTTTAGAAAGCGTTTTGGCGTGCGGCAAACGTGCAGCAAAACACACATCTGCTAACTGTGATTGAGGTGTCAATAACAATTAGGCTGCATTTACATCTGTGTAATTCTGCGGGGCAACTCACAAGGAAAATTGCATTTTGCTGCACATTTCAGAAACAAGCTGCAAACATGCATCGCGCTTGCACTTCTATGCATTCACATCTGCGCATTTCCACCGTCCCAAAAAAAAAAAACACTTTGCTGCGCATTTTGGAAATGTGCTGCAAATAGCACATCGCTCTTGCTTTGCCATTGCATGCGGAAATTGTTAATGACAGCCCAATTGTTAATGACATGGTTAGCATCCAATTATGGCGATGCAAGCATAATGCATCTTTGCAGCTTGTTCCCAAATCGTGCTGAAAAGCAAAAATGTCTGTTTTCAAAGTAAATTAGTAAAGTTAGACAGGGTCAATTTGATTGTTTTGTAGGCTGGCTACTAAGTGTGCTGGAATATCTTTGTTTGTGATGTGTGTTGCTCTTCCATGTACACCTTCCTGTAAAGGCTAGTTATAGGTTGGGGTGGTTGCCATTTTTTTTGCACAGTGCTGTAAAGTCACATTAAAGGTTTATCAATTTGCATTACATAGTCACACTGGAAATCACAGAAAAATTGCATTTCATTAGTGTAAACTTAGCCTTTAAGTTAGAAGGTTTTGTCCTTTACTTGAAGGATAGTAACAATAGCGGGCCTCTTTACAGTAAAGAGCTTACAGGAAGAGTGGGAGATCCACGCAACTTAAAAGGAGATCCTCTCAGAGGCCATCACGTTCTGACGAAGCCCAAGTACACGCCTGTGTGGCTCTGTCGCCCTGGCAGAGTTATCCAGTGGGGCTAAAGCTTAAGCATACTGTAAGACCATGAAGGCATGTAGCATGATTACCTTATTTACCAGCTTGAATCCTTGTGCGTGCTATGTGATGACTACTTGGTAATTATTATGCTCTGTGGCTGTTCCATGCTAAGTTTTAGTGCTGCCTGTCTGCATGGGTCTGTGTTACTCTTGTTGATTGCTTCACTGCAATGATGAGCCTCAGTTCTTTAACTGACTTTTGCATGGACATAAAGTGAGGATCCCCTAATGGAATTATGATATTAATTTTTCCGCTGAATCTTAATCTCCTGGGTACTGTGTTTGACTTTGAAGCAACCGATTTTGTAATTACTGGCAATTTTAGTATGCTTGGGTATTTCTTAGCATTGGGTGGTGACGTCCGGACAATTTTTGGGACAAAGACAACGTTGTCTTTTTAATTAGGTTATGGAGAAGGCTGTTATTGGCTTTGATTGTCATTGCCCTTTTCACTGGCTTTGATTGACAGCAGCGGGAGCCAATGGTGACCAGGAAGTGAGGGGAGAGAAGAGGTGCAGACGTGCACAGCGCTGGATCGAACAAGGCCTTAGGGAAGTAAACGGAGGGGGGAGGTGGGAATACTGATGCCTATACAATGTTTACTCTTTATAATCACTTAAATTTGTGAAATTTTATACCTTGTAATTTTTGAATGTTAATAAACAGTATTTTACAAATTTTTATTTCATTTGGTAATATGGTACAAGCCGCCAGAGCCCCATTAGGGTGGTTACTATTGGAGTCTTGTCGTCCATGCATCAACCCAGTCTTTTGTTGTTATAGGTTCATATGACCATGGGGGCTACACACTTATATTTCAAGTGAGCTGACATACAGTATTGTATTGAATTAACTTATACTTCTGTTTTTTATTTAGCTCTAAAATTCACAAGCAAGCACTTCAGCATTTCTAAAAAGTGTACTATTTACCACTTAAGCTCTGGAAAGGTTTCACCCCCTTCCTGAGCACTTTTTGCAATTTGGCACTGCGCTGCTTTAACTGGTAATTTAGCGGTCATGCAACGCTGTACCCAAACAAATTTTGCATCCTTTTTTTTACCACAAATAGAGCTTTCTTTTGGTCACCACTGGGATTTTTATTTTTTACAATATAAAAGAAAAAAAAAAAAAAACATTTTTTAAAAATTATATTTTCTATTTTCTGTTATTAAAAAAATCCAATAAACTTAATTTTTGTCATACATTTAGGGCAAAATGTATTTAGCCAAATGTCTTGGGTAAAAAATTTCAATAAGGGTATGTTTTTTGGTTTGTGCAAAAGTTATAGCGTCTACAAACTATGGTACATTTACTGGAATTTACTCAGTTTTTAGTTTATGACTCATTTCTTGAGGTGCTTAAATGGCAGGGCAGTACAAAACCACCCCAAATTACCCCTTTTTGCAAAGTAGACACCACAAGGAATTTGCTGAGAGGCATGTTGAGCCCATTGAATATTTCATTTTTTTGTCACAAGTGATTGTGTAAAAACCTTTTTTTTTTTTTAAATTTATCAAAGTTATCACTGAAATGTTATATTGCTCACACATGCCATGAGTATATGTGGAATTACACCCCAAAATATATTCTGCTGCTTCTCCTGAGTGCAGGGATGCCACATGTGTGAGACTTTTTTGGCAGCCTAGCTGCGTCCAGGACCCCGAAAACCAATCGCTGCCTTCAGGCTTTCTAAAGGGCGTAAATTGTTCATTTCCCTCTGCACTACCTATCACAGTTTAGGAGACCATGAAATGCCAAGATAGCACAACCCCCCAAATGACCCCCTTTCGCAAAGTAGACACTCCAAGCTATTTCTTGAGAGGAATGTTGAGTCCATGGAAAATTTTTATATTTTGCCACAAGTTTCGGGAAAATTAAATTTTTTTTTTTTTTTTACACAAAGTTGTCACTTAAATGATATATTGCTCATACATGCCATGGGTATATGTAAAATTATATCAAAAAATACATCTGCTGCTGCTTCTCCTGAGTACAGGGATAAAACATGTGTGAGACTTTTTGGCAGTCTAGCCATGTAAAGAACCCCGAAAACCAATCACTGCCTTCAGGCTTTCTAAGGGCGTAAATTGTGGACTTTAATCCACACTGCCTATCATAGTTTCAGAGGTCAAAAAATGCCAAGATAGCACAACCCCCCCCCCCCCCCCCTGTTTGCTGAGGCATGTTGAATATTTTACAGATATCACTTTTTGTCACAAAGTTTTGAAGTTTTAAAAAAATACACATTTATCTTTTCTTTCTTCATTTTCCAAAACAAATGAGAGCTGCAAAATACTCAAATACTTTCCAAAAAGGGGTGATTTGGGCGGGGGGTAGTTTATGCCAAATATTAGAAGTTTGTGCCACACATCACCCACTCTTCTAACCACTTGAAGACCATGTCCTTTTTGACATTTTTTGTTTACATGAAAAATTTAATTTTTTATGCTAGAAAATACTTTGAACCCCTAAACATTATATAGTTGTTTTAAAGCAAAGGTGCTACAGATTAAATGGTGGGTGTTGCAATTTTTTTTTTTCAAAGTATTTGCGCAGAGATTTTCCAAACACAATTTAAAAAAAAACAAAAACACTTTTTTGAACTTTAATGTCGAAATGTTTGGTAAAATATAAAAGATGATCTTATGCCGAGTGCAGCTGCGACAAACTACATACATTTTTAAAGCCTTTAAAAGCCTTTACAGGTTTCCACTTTAGATTTACAGAGGAGGTCTACAGCTAGAATTACTGCCCTCAATCTGACGTTCGTGGTGATACCGCACATGCATGGTGCAATTGCTGTTTACATATTACACAAGACCGATGCTTGCGTTCGCCTTTGCGTGCAAGCACAGGGGGACAGGAGTGCTTTATTTATTTTTTTAATCATTTATTTTGCCTTTTTATTTTATTTTTACACTGTCCCTTTCATTTTTTTTTTTTATTATTATTTTTATTATCACAGGGAATGTAAACATTCCCTATGGTAGCAATAGGTAGTGACAGGTACCCTTTTTTGGAAATGTTGGGGTCTATTAGACTCTAGATCTCTCCTCTGCCCTTAAAGCACCTGATCACACCAAGATCAGTGTGATAAGATGCTTTCCCAATGGCGCTGTTTACAGCCATCAAAATCGATGTCAAGAAATGCTCGTAGCTTCCGGTTTCTTAGGCCATAGAGATGATTGGAGCCATTCTGGTCTCCGATCAGCTCTATGGTCAGCTGGCAGAACCACCGGCTGAATTCTCGGGTTCCCCGGTAGGACAGCAGAGCCTGAGAAAACCATGGAAGGCGGAGGGGAGGGGGGACATCCCCTCCTGCTGCTTGTAAAAGCAGTCTAGCGGCAAATTAGCCACTAGGATTGCTTTTACATGAAAGCTGACCGCTGGCTGAAAAAAACGATACCAAGATGATGTCTAAACCTGCAGTCATCATTCCGGTATAACCACTCAAAGTCTAGTATCATATCAGAACGTTGCTGTTGCTTGTTGGGCATATATTGTTGGGTTCTTTTTTTCATGCAGCCTGAACAAAAAAAGAGAACCTAACAGATTCCTCCATTCACATCGATTGATTGGTGGTATGCCCACCATTAGAATAACGCATCCACCCACTTCTAATGATGGGCATACATGCACTGTTCTTTTTTTTTTTTTCGTTCGATTGATGTGGATGAAGAAATCTCTGCCAAGAAAAGTGGATAAAAATATATACCAAAGCATAGGGGAGATCCGCCCTCTGTGTCAACCCCATCAGACAAAATTAACTGGCGCAACAAGGACTCAGAGGTGAACCCCAATAAGCCTAATATGGGAACATGTGGGAAAGTGACGGACCTGAATGATGTCTGAAAAGTCCATGAAGTCCATAAATACACTGGTCTGTGCGGCACTTGAAGGCAGCTTGATCACAAGTGGAGAAGAAGAACTTGCAGAATGCTGGAAGAGAAGACAAGCGCCACTCTAAGTGCAGTATGAGACTCAGTGTTTATTGAAAATTAACCATACTGGCTAGAGGCCTGAGGAAGGAGCGCATGCTCCGACAATGCGTCGCCTACGTCATCACGCCCTACGCTTTACGCTTCACGCCCAACCCGGAAGTCCGCCGGCAGAAGCGCTGCAGGTGTCCCCCGGGTCCGGATATCGCCGATTCCCACGGCCAGACACGGATCCTCGGAGCATATCAGTCCCTTCTTGTCCAGGCATTGGACCAACCGATCCCTCGAGAACACATTCACCATGTTTTTATTTCTTGTACATTGTGAGTACCCAGTATGGTTAATTTTCAATAAACACTGAGTCATACTGCACTTAGAGTGGCGCCTGTGTCAACCCCATCCCCTATGCTTTGGCATACGGTATATTCTTTTTTTTTTTTTTTTTAACTGCAGTGGTGAAATCACCTCCTACAGCGCTGGAGTCACAGATTGAGAGCAAACCCTGTTGCTGTCAAAATAAACAAATCAGCGCTGCAGCTGAATGGCGTACCTGCAAAGCAATCAACAGTTAAAGATAAAACATTAACTCAATAAAACAACTTTATTTTTATTGCAATCTGTGCCAAAAAAAAAAAAAGAATAAAAAATATATGGTGAAGCATAGGGGCAATTCGCCCCTATGTCCACCCCAGACCCTATGCTTTGCCATATATGCTCTTTTTTGTTTTACCTTTTTTATTGACTTTTTCTACAGACATACAAGTGACCACGCAGGGGCAGAGCCACAAGAAGGCCAATTGTATAAAACCACAAAAGCATAAAATAAAGAAGAAAACAAAACCTTAAATAACAAAAGAAATCAGAAATGCCAACAGAGGAAAATGTGGCCAGTTCAGGTATATCAAGGCTCAAACAGCGTAGATTAATATCAAAGATAACAACATATTGTTACTCTCATACTAAGTACTGTGTCGGGACTAACACTCTAATTTGAATCATCAGACGTCATTGTGGCTATAGAAGTGTCTTCCAGCCAACAAGACCAGATCTTTTTTAAATTTACGGAGGCACCCTCTGTTAGCATAAGTGGCTTTGTATAGTGGTAGATTAGTATTAATTAGTCGCATCCAAAAGGCCACAATGGGAGGGGAGGTTTGCTTCCAACAAAGATTAATTGCTTTGCGAGCATTGAATAACAAGAGGCTGATAAGGGTTCTCTTGACTACTGCCACTATCGGCTGTTCTATTAACCAAAGCAGGAAATATCTCGGTTACTGTGGTACAGATATCTGTGTCATGTGGTTAATCACTTCTAGAATATCATGCCAATATCTTCCGATAACCAGACAGGTCAAGATGTGAAAGAAGTACCCTGGTTGGTGCGTACAACGCCAGCACATTGGAGAATATGAGGTGGACATCTTATGGAGCCTGCGTGGGGTATAATACGCTCTATGGAAAATCTTAAATTGTATCATCTTGTCCCTGGCTGAGACTAGAGAAGAAAAAGGAAAATCCCAAATCTCTGTCCAGTCGTCATCATCCAGTCCGGAAATATCCCCGGACCATTTTGGTGAAGAGAGAATAGCTCAGGACTGGCTGCCACAGACAGGTAGCCGTACAACTGAGTTGTAGGTTTCTCCAAGTCCTGGTTTACCCAGAAATTGGCATCTGGAAGGCATGTGAGACCTGGAGGTACTGAAAATGATCAAGGGCAGGTATATTAAATTTAGACTAGAGAATATGGAAAGGGACAAATACTAAACAAAGGGATTGGCCAGTGCATTCCAAATGGAAATAAATTTAAAAGAGCAAAACGAAACCCTGGGTGACTAAACTCCAACATAAAAATGCATATTAATGCTAAAGAAAAGGCCTTAAAAAAATACAAGACTAAGGGGTCATTGGCAGCATTCAAGCATTACAAAGAGTGTAATAAAAAATGTAAAGCCGAAATCAAAGCGGCTATAATAGAACACGAGAGACATATAGCGGAAGAGAGTAAAAAGAACCCCAAAAAATTCTTTTAAGTATGTAAACAGTAAGAAAGGGAGGCCAGAACACATTCGCCCCACCCGCCGGGCATTGGTTAGAGTTAATTAGTTGATTCAGATGATTAGGTTAATAGCTTGTTTAGAGAACCTTTTCATGGTATGCTAATTTTTTGAGATAGGAATTTTGGGTTTTCATGAGCTGTATGCCAAAATCATCAATATTAAAACAATAAAAGGCTTGCACTACTTCAGTTGTGTGTAATGAATCTAAAATATATGAAAGTCTAATGTTTATCAGTACATATCTTGTATTTTTTGAAGGCCTTTCCTTTAGCTTTAATATGCATTTTTATGTTGGAGTTTAGCCACCCAGGGTTTAGTTTTGCTCTTTTAAATTTATTTCCCTTTGGAATGCACTGGTCAATCCCTTTGTTAAGTATGCTTTTGAAGCACTCCCATTTTTCCTCCGTGTTCTTTGTCCCCAGGGTTCTATCCCATTTGATATTTTCTAGCAGAGAGCGCAGTTTTGGGAAATTGGCTCTTTTGAAATTCAGTGTCCTTATATTGCCCTTGTGTTTACTATTACTATAATTAATACTGAAACTAATTGACCTAGGGTCACTGTTTCCTAAGTTGTCTCGTATTTCTATATCCGTAAGCAGGCCTGTATTGTTGGTAATCAGTAGGTCAAGTACCACATTGTTTCTTGTTGGTGCATTCACCATCTGACCCATGAAATTGTCCTGCAAAACATTTAGGAACTGCCGAGCCTTGGCTGAATGCGCGGTTCCTTCTGCCCAGTCTATATCTGGATAATTAAAGTCCCCCATTATAATGACATTTCCTATCCTTGCTGCCAATCCTATCTGTAAAAGGAGGTCCGCCTCCCCCTCCTCCCTCTGGTTGGAGGGCCTATAGCATCCGCCCAATATTACCTTCCCCACAGTGCCTTCCCTTTGAAGTTCTACCCATGGGGATTCTGCCTCGTCCATAGCTCCATTAATAATATCATTCCTCATATTTACCTGTATACTGTTCTTAATATACAGACATACCCCTCCCCCTTTTTTCACCTTCTCTATCTCTGCGATAAAGGGAATACCCCTGAATGGTCGCCATCCAGTCATGAGAGGTGTCAAACCAAGTCTCAGTAATCCCCACAAAATCTAAGTCCTCCTCAAACATCAGCAGCTTCAGCTCTCCCATCTTGTTAGCCAGGCTTCTGGCATTGGTATACAAGCCTCGTAATTTTGACCGGTTACATATATCCTCATTTGATGTTTTTAGGCTGCTTTCTTGATTTTTCCCCATACCCCCCCTGGGTTTAGGAGCTCCGAACACCCTACAGCTAATGTCCCCATTTCTGCCCTCTGAATCTTGCTTTCCACTGGCTAATTCTACATCTGTACCCTCCCCCCCATCACCTAGTTTAAAATCCCCTCTAACTTTTCGGCCATCTTCTAGGGGTTTTGGAGTAATTTTCTAGCAAAAGAATGATGGTTTTTACATGTAGGAGAGAAATCCCAGAATTGGCCCGGTAGAGAATTAGTTAACCACTTCTGGACCGGAAGATTTTCCCCCTAATATCCAGGTAATTTTTTGTGATTTGGCACTGTATTACTTTGACAATTGTGCTGGCGTGCTAAGCTAAATTGATGTCCTTTTTTCCCACAAATAGAGCTTTCTTTTGGTGGTATTTGATCACCTGTGCTATTTTTTTTGTTGCGCTATAAACAAAAAAACTTTCTGCTATATAACATTCCCAATAAAAAAAAGGTAAAAATCTAATTTTTTAAATCATTTTAGGCCAATTTGTATTCTGCTATATATTTTTGGTAAAAAAAAAATCCCTAGGGGATTTTCTAATCTAGGGGAAAGATTTATGTCATTTTTATTTATTACTAGTAATGGCGGTGATCAGCGATTTTTAGCGGGACTGCGACATTGCGGCGGACAGATCAGACCCCTGACATTTTTGGGGGGACCAGTGACATTACTACAGTAACCAGTGCTAAAAATAAGCACTGTTACTGTAATAATGACACTGGCAAGGAAGGGGTTAACCCAGGGGAGATCAAAGGGTTAAATGTATGCACAGGGAGTGTTTTCTAGCTGTGAGGTGGATGAGCTTGTGGAATTAACACAGAGACCTATGATCCTAAACAGGAGGAACACAGGTGCTCTGTATTGATTCCAGAGAGAACAACTGTCGGCTGTGTTTACAACAGCAGACCGCCGTTCTCTCTCCACGGGGAGTGATCGCGGCCGCCAGGCCCTGTGAATCAGCTTCCCTGCTGGCGAATAGGGGACCCGCACGCACTCAGGATTGCTGTACAGGTACGCGCAGCCGAGCCAGCCTGCTGCAGTATATATGCGGCGGGCGGTCGGCAAGCGGTTAATCTGGTTGAAAAAAGACAAAGTCCAAGAAAAAAAACACAAAACACACACAAATCAAAGATCTCCATATACTTTATCATTTACCCACAGTTGATCCAGAGGAAGGCAAAAAAAAAAACCCTCGAAGCATGATCAAATTTGCTCCAGCGGGGGGGGAAAAGAAAATCCTTAGTGATCCCCCAAGAGGCAATTCCCTGTTCCCAACCACAAATCTCTGGATCAACGTTACCTATAAATATTAGTATCCAGTTATATTTTGTAGTGGTGCACCGAAAATTCTGGCCTGAAACTGCAGAATGCACTTGGCCAAAAGCTGAAGCAGACAATTTAAACTTATTTTTTTTTTTTTTCACTTTAATAATGTGGCTGTTGTTGCATTGAAGTCAATGGGACGTGATTTTGCATTGAAGTCAAAACTGAAATGGACAGCTTAAATTTTTTTTTTTTTTTTACATTTAATTAATGTGGCTGGCTATTTTGCATTAAAGTCAGTAGCACGCAATTTTGCATTGAAGTCATTATGGGGCATTTTTGCATTGAAGTCAATAAGAATGCAATTTTGCGTTGAAGTCAATAGGGGACGTTTTTGCATTGAAGTCATTATGGACGCAGCATGCCATTATTGGCACCTTTGGTGCGCTGATAACCCTATTTTCAGCTGGTCTGGCTCCCTGATTAGACACAGCGGTAGCGCACCGCCGAGACCGCATGCACATAATCATGTAGATCTACGCGATAATGTGCAGCCGAGCCGCCCTGCCGCAGTAAATCTGCATGGGGCGGTCGGCAAGTGGTTAAACAATCTACTGAGTTGGCCAGAACCAGCTCCTAAAGAAACTCTCTTCCACGTTTTCACAGCTCTTACTGTGCAGAAACCCTTCTGTATTTGGAGGTACAATCTTTTTTCCTCCAGACGTAGAGAGTGCCCTCTTATCCTTTGTGATGACCTAAAAGCGTTACTAAAGTCAGATTTTTTTTTTTTTTAATTAACAACGTGTTATACTCACCTGCTCTGTGCAGTGGTTTTGCATAGAACGGCCCCTGACTGAGATCTTTACTCCTCCTCTTCATTTGTGTGTTCCCATAGTATGCCCTTTACTATGGGGACAAAGGGTGCGTGCTCACTCCAGATCTGTGTCTCCATGGGGCCGTGCTCCACAGACTTACATAGTGGGACTTAGGCCCGCCCCTACTTCCTCTTCACTGCAATTGGTTGACAGCAGCCAGAGCCAATGGCTCCTGCTTGAATGCTGTGTTAAGAGGAAGAAATGGGAGAATAGATGCAGCCGTGCACAGCCCTAATCTCTTCTTTCCTCTATTCCTTTTCACACAGGAAAGTGGGGGCACAGATGACCTGAAAACGTTTTTGTAACTTCATGCAAGCAATGTATGAAAGTAAAAACTGGATTTTTGTAAGAAGTTACCGTAAAATCATTTTCTCTGGAGTCCATTGACAGACGCAGCTCGTATGCTTCTTATACCATTGGGTTATGCTGCTCCCTACAGGAGTAGTACTAGGTAGGAAAAAAAAACAGTTTAACACACCTACGGGGGCTCTCCCTATAGGCATAACCCCACACACCCTGCTCCAGCATCAGCCTACCAGTTTTGTTGCAAGCAGTGAGAAAAAGACACACACCATCCCCATATCAATGGACTTCAGAGAAAAGGATTTTACGGTAACTTTTTACAAAAATCCAGTTTTCTCTATCGTCCATTGACAGACGCAGCTCTTATGCTTCTTATACCATTGGGACGTCCCAAAGCAGTGTAGGCATGAGGGGTGGGAAGAACACAAACCAAATAGTTAACGTAAACTCCAAAAGCTAAACTTAGCCAACTGGGTAACATGAAGCTCAACCAGGAACAACCGGAGCTAACCCATGAAAGAGAAAATGGGATTTTTTACTTACCATAAAATCAATTTTTCTGAGTCCACCGACGGACGAAGCTGCTGCTTTAAATCATAGACGGATGGTAATAAGCCCCTCCCACTAGGAGTGACCAGGTAGAGCCAAAGGCTTTGACACGCCCAG
This sequence comes from Pelophylax lessonae, assembly GCF_965119305.1. Lineage (NCBI taxonomy): Eukaryota > Metazoa > Chordata > Amphibia > Anura > Ranidae > Pelophylax > Pelophylax lessonae. The sequence goes on from NC_138777.1 coordinate 155,503,758, forward strand.
GGGGGCGGGGTCCCTGGGTTATTACCCCTGGCCTCACCGTTGCATCTTCAGTTTAGTTGTAAGCAGTGAATAATAACCAAAACCCAACTCTTTAGAGAAAAGAGGGGTGGGAGGTACATCCGTCAGTGGACTCAGAGAAATGGATTTTACGGTAAAAAAAAAACATTTTCCCTTTCATCCACCGACGGACGTAGCTGCTGCTTTAAGTCATAGATGGATGGGACGTCCAAAAGCAGTAACCACTGAGAGGTGGGGAAAGGACAAACTTAAAAGAATGCAATTCCCCGGCTAACATAGACAACAATATAACATGGAGCCCAACAAGCAACAACTGGGGCTCAATTGTAGCAAAACCATAAAGGAGAAGGAAAAGTAGACTGCTCCTTAAATGGCGGCCTGCAAAACCTTGCAGCCAAAGGACACATCCGAGGATGCTAACACATCCACTCTGTAAAACTTGGTGAACGTATGTACAGATGACCAAGTGGCCGCCTTGCAAACCTGCATCACTGATGCCTGATGGCGGAAAGCCCAAGAGGCACTCAACGCCCGCGTAGTGAGCCGTGACAGGGAAAGGAGGAACCTTGCCTTTAAGCGAATACGCCTTCACCACCGTCTGTCTGATCCATCGAGAGATGGTCGCCCCAGACGCAGCCTGACCCTTGCGGGGTCCATCCATATTCACAAACAGAGAGTCCGACTTACAAAAGGACTCGGTAGTCTTCAGATACACCCGTATCGCCCAAACCACATCCAAGCAATGTAAGGCAATTTCCTTAGGATGTGAAGATTTCGGACAGAGTGACGGAAGCACTATGTTTTCGTTCAGATGGAAGTCTTAAACCATCTGAGGAAGAAACGACGGATTAGGCTGTAACACTACCTTATCCCTGTGTATTACCAGATAAGGAGAGCAGCAAGATAACGCCGCTAGTTCAGAAACCCTGCACGCAGAGGTGATAGCCACCAAAAAGGCAACTTTCTGCGACAAGGCGAGCAAGGAAATGTGTCTTATGTTCTCGAAAGGAGATTTCTGAAGAACCGATAGAACCAAATTAGGGTCCCAAGGAGGTAACGGAGACCTCCTGGCGAGAGCCAAATGGCAAACCCCTTGAAGAAACGTACGAATCAAAGAGTGCGTAGCCAAACGGCGTTGGAAGTACACAGCCAAGGCCTGAGATCTGACACTTTTTTTTTAAAATCAGAAAACATCTTTATTGAGAGAAAATCACAGCACCACATGAAAACTGCAATACACTGTACAGGCATAGCAACATGAAATCACCATCACCTCAGAAAGAATAGTGTGCATAACAAGTACATCACAACCCCCCCTGAAGCAGACAACCCCCAACAACAGCGCCTGAAACAGTATCATCGAGATCTGACACTTAAGAGTGCCCAACGCCAAACGTTGGTCAACCTCTTTCTGTAGAAAGGTCAGGATCCTGCTGATAGCAAAGGATCTAGGATGCAGCTTCAGCGATTTGCACCAAGCACGCTTTCCACGTACGATGTTAAATCTTCAGAGAAGTGGACTTCCTAGCCTTGAGTAAGGTAGGGATCACAGAATTGGACAGACCCCTGTCCTGTAACACCTTGCTCTCAACAGCCAAGCCGTTAAAGTCAGCGACTGTAAAACAGGATGGAAGATCGGACCCTGAGATAGAAGATCTTCCCGCAAAGGAAGCGTCCACAGACCTGCGACCTTCAGCCGAATCACGTCGGCGTACCAGGATCTCTGGGGCCAATCGGGAGCCACCAGAATTACCGGAATCCCCTCCAACTCGACCCTGCGTATCAGGCGAGATAAAAGTTTCAGCGGAGGAAACTTATAAATTAGCCCGTACTGGCTCCAGGGAGCCACCAGGGCGTCTACTGCGTCGGCCAGAGGATCTCTGGACCGAGCCACAAACTTTGAAACTTTCCTGTTTTGTCTGGAGGCGAACAGGACCACATCCAGGGACCCCCACCGGAGACACAGCTGGTGGAACACCTGTGGATGCAGGGACCACTCTCCCTGATCCAGTGTACGACGGCTCAGGTAGTCCGCCTGCCAATTGTCTAGGCCGGGAATGTACATGGCAGATAGGGCTGGGGCGTAGTCCTCTGCCCAGCGCAGGATTTTGGCTACCTCCAGAGCCGCCACGGCATTCCTGGTGCCCCCTTGATGATTAACAGATGCCAGGGCCGTGACATTGTCGGACTGGATTCGGACAGAACACCCCTTGAGATTGTCTGTCCAGTGGAACAGGCTCAAGTTGATTGCTCTCAGTTCCAGAACGTTGATCGGGAGCTTGGAGTCTTCCAACGTCTAGGTCCCTTGAACATCCAGGGTGCCCAGCACTCCCCCCCAACCGGTCAGACAGGCATCTGTCGTCACCACCATCCAGAATAGTGGAAGGAAGGATTTCCCGTGGAGAGCTGAGAGACCAATTCAGGGAGTCCTTGGATCTCCGACTCAAACGAATCAGACTGTCCAGGGATAGAGGATACTTGTCCCATTTGACAACGATCTCCTGTTGCAAAAGTCTTGTGTGGGCCTGAGCATATGGTACGGCCTCGAAGAGGGACACCATCAGACCCAGGACCTGCATAGATGACCTGAGAGACACCAGGTCGCAAGCCAGCAGCGACAGAATCACTTCCCTTAACTTCTGTAACTTCACAGGAGGTAGAAATACCTTTGCCAAAGCTGAATCTAGGATCATCCCTAGATACTCCAGTCTGGTTGTTGGAACCAGAGCAGATTTCTGAAGGTTGAGATTCCAACCGAACGGCTTCAGAGTGTGAATGTTCACCTCCAAATCCCGTTCCAATGTCACAGACGAGTCCGCTCGGAGAAGAAGATCGTCCAGTTACCCCAGAATCGCTATTCTTCTCTGTCGTAGCAGAGCCAGGATAGGGGCGCTAACACCTTGGTGAAGATCCTGGGAGCACAGGCGAGACCATACGGTAACACCACAAATTGAAAATGGTCCTTGCCCACTGCAAAGCGGAGGAATCGTTGAGGACTCTGGCAAATAGGTACATGGAGATAGGCACCCTTAATATCGATCAAGGCCAGCAGGTCCCCCTGATGCAAGAACGCCACCACTGAACGCAGGGACTCCATGCAAAATTTCTGGACGTGCACAAAGCGGTTCAAAGTTTTGAGGTCCAAGATTGGACGCAATTTTCCCTCCTTCTGTGGAACGGTAAACAGGTTCGAATAGAACCCTCAAAAGCGTTCCTGCTGAGTAACTATTACAATCACGCCTTGTGACAGCGTCTCCCGAATCACTTCCTGTAGCCCCACAAGGCGGTCTGGGGACAGCTGAAGATTGGAGGGAAAAACATCTGGCGGACGGGAACCCGCACTGAATTACCTTTGTGGACCCACCTGTCGTGCAACAGTGAGGTCCAAGGGTCCTGGAAGAAACGGAGACGTCCCCCCACCCCTGAAGTGGGTGGGGGCGCCCCTTCAGGCAGAAGGGGTCTGCTTGGAGGTGCTGGGGGCAGAGGATTTTGGCTTACCAGCCCACCGTTTCCCGGATCCTTTTCCGCCCGAAGTCTGTTTGGTTTTCTGCGACACGGTCACACAAAAAAAGACGCTTCTGGGCTGTAAAGGAAGGATCTTGCTTACGCGAGGGAGACTTACCAATAGTCCAGTGAGGAAGGAGTGTGCTCTTTCCCCTAATGACCGTCTTGATCAAGTCATCCAAGGAGGAACCAAAAAGGCCATCACCCTGAAAGGGAAGATCCGCCAAATGCTTCTTAGAAGCCTAGTCGACTGACCAGGACTTTAGCCAGACCGCACGTCTGATGAGCACACTTACCACTGACGCTCTGGCCACGAGCGGAAGAACGTCCAGGTTAGCATCGCATACAAATTGTAGAGTCTGCGATAATTGGTCAGTAAATTCCAGGGCAGATGACGGTAACAGGGTTACCGTCAATGCCTCTCTCAGAGCCTTTACCCATCCAAACATAGTCCGAGAGACTAGAATGGTAGTCAGGGCAGGCCTGAGAATAGATCCCACTTCCGTATCAATGTCGGGATAAGACCTCAATATGTCTGTCAACCGAATCAGGGAGAGATGAGGATTCTGCCACTGGTAAAACCGTGGCCTTGTGAATATTGCATATCTGGGGGTCCACCTGAGGGGGGACCGTCCATTTGCGTAAGATCTCATCCTCAAATGGGTAGCGTCTAGCCAAACGTTTTGGAATTGCAAGCGTCTGGGGTTGCAGACAAACTTGGGGAATCCATGTTAGAAATATGGCCAAACAATAGGATTGCACAATAAGAATGTAAAGAGACAGGGAAACGGGGAAACACCAGAACCTGCACCGCAAGGGGTTAAACAGAAGCTTCTCCTGAAAACAGGAGCAATGGCCTAAGAGGGAGCAATCCGCGTCCAATCGCCAAATATTAACGCCCCTGAGGCTAAGTGAGGTTACAAAGGCACCACAAGTCCGCCGCCACCGGCGTGCACTGTGCCTTTAAGAGGCGATCACGATGCATGCAGCGCTACTCTGGGGGATAATCCTAAGCCCCCTAAAGGCCTGAAACCCCTCTAAGATGAAAAGGTGAAGGCCAGGGTAATTAAACTCCTCTAGAGTAGTTACCAAATGGAGAACACAGCAAGGTCCATCAGCAGCATGGAGAAGAGAAGGTAGAAGGAAACGCCCCCTCCCACAAGAGCCAGAAGCTCCTGTGCTGTTTTGTCTACGGCTCCAGCAAAATGGCCACCGGCATTACAGTGATAGGGATACCCAGGCAGGCTGCTGAGGCCTATTAAGGCTGCAGGTCATGGCAAAATGGCGGCTTCGTGCCGATGAGCACGTGACCTCGGGCCTACCCTAGTAACAGGCCTGGGGGCCCTGGCGGAGGTCATCCAGGCGAATGAAACCCCCCCAAGGTAGCGATATGAGGCACAACCATAGGCCACCCCTGAGGCCTCCCCCCCACCGTCCACTACCCGGTATAGCACCTGAGGCGACTTACATAGGGGACCCCCCACTAAAAGTTTCCCGGGGGTCTGGAGCCCAGGGTAGGAAGAGGTCAGGGTAGGAGGGGAAGGTCCCAATTGACCCCTCATAGTGGAGGAGGGTGGTAGGAGGTATGGGACCCGAGGGTCATACTCACCTATGGAGGAGCCCACGTTAGCCCCAGGCCCGCTAACCAGACGGGGGAACTGTACTTACCGGACCACGCTGCTGAGGGTGGGCGTCCATCCTGACAGACTGCCTCTGCACCGCAGTGAGGGTGCTGTCGGCCAAGGAGCACGCTGCGACGCTGGCATGCCAGGTGTGTTTCACCTGCAGGCCAGTCCCCGTCCATGAGACTATAGTTGCTATGGAGACCCAGCTCGGAGCTATGGTCTGCAAGCGCTCGCTGGCACAAACTGAATGACCATAAGGCTCCCATATATCCAGTCCGAAACCCAGCCGGCATTCCACAGGAACTGGAGTCAGCAGCAACAAAAAAATTAAATAAAATAAAAGGTTCCCTTTAACCACTTAAGCCCGGGAAGATTTTACCCCCTTCCTGACCAGGCCCTATTTTGCAATTAGGCACTGCGTGACTTTAACGGACAATTGCGCAGTCGTGCGATGCTGTACCCAAATGAAATTGACGTCCTTTTTTTCCCACAAACAGCTTTCTTTTGGTGGTATTTGATCACCTGTGCGATTTTTACTTTTTGCGCTATAAACAAAAAAAGAGCGACAATTCTGAAAAAATAACAATATTTTTCACATTTTTTTATATGAAATTCCCCCCCCCCCAAAAAAAAAGGTAAAAATCTAATTTTTTTAACATTTTTGGCCAATTTGTTTTCTGCTACATCTGTTTGGTAAAAAAAAAATCGCAATAAGCTTATTTTGATTGGTTTGCGCAAAAGTTATTGCGTTTACTAAGGGAAAGATTTCTGTCATTTTTGGTGTTTTTTTTTAATGGCGGCAATCTGCGATTTTTTTTGCGGGACTGCGACATTGCGGCGGACAGATCGGACCCTTGACTGACATTTTTTACACTTTTGGGGTTACCAGTGACATTACTGAAGTAATCAGTGCTATACATATGCACTGTTACTGTAAAAATGACACTGGCAGGGAAGGGAAGGGGTTAACTTTATTGGTGATGCAGGGGTTAAGTGTGTCCCTAGGGGCGTGCTTCTAACTGTAAAGGGGTGTGGCTAGTGATGTAAGCACAGAGACATACGATTCTACAGGATCGTATGATCTCTGTTCTTACATCAGGGAGAATGACAGGCGGCTTTGTTTACATCAGCTGCCTGCCTTTCTCCCTCTCCACGGGAAGATCGCGAGTGGCCGGCGGACATCGGGTCCGCTGGTCACACGTGCGGACTTGTTAGGGAACAAGCGGGGGTGGGAGCTCGCCCCCTAGAGGCTCACAGGCTAGCGACGTAGTACTATGTCTCTTTGCCTGTACAGGGCTGACCGCCGCAGTACATAGTCGTGCCACAGTCGGCAAGTGGTTAAGACGTTTAAAACTGAGGTAGGACAAAAAGGTCCCAGCAGGGAGCTGTTTAGCCACTCCTAAGACCAGGCATCTAAAACTGAAGATGCAACGGTGAGGCCAGGGATAACCCAGGGACCCCGTCCCCCTGGGCGTGTCAAAGCCTTTGGCTCTACCTGGTCACTCCTAGTGGGAGGGGCTTATTACCAGCCGTCTATGATTTAAAGCAGCAGCTACGTCCGTCGATGGACAAAAAGAAAACCCCCTAAAGAGAAACAAAGGAGTCTCTTTTAAACAGCAGCCTGCAAAACCTTGCGGTCAAAGGATGCATCCAAAGATGCCAACGAATTTACTTTGTAGAATTTATTAAATGTGTGCACAGACGACTAGGTCGCCGCCTTACAAACTTGCACTAATGAGGCCTGATGGCAAAAAGCCCAAGTAGAATATGCCTTCACAGGGAAAGGAGGAACCCTTCAATGTATAAGCCTGAACAACCATATGCCTAATCCATCAGGATATAGTCATAGCAGACGCAGACGCAGACGCAGCCAAACCTTTACGAGATCCCTCAGTAAGGACAAAAAGAGCATCTGACTACCTAAAAGACTCAGTGACCGTCAGGAAAACCTGATCGCCCAAACCACATCCAGAGAGTGCAAAACAATTTCCTTGGGATGCTTAGGCTTAGGACAGAGTGAAGGCAACACAATGTCTTGATTTAGATGGAAATCAGACACCACCTTAGGGAGAAAAGATGGATTAGGTCGGAGTACCACTTTATCTCTGTGGACCACCAAAAAAGGCGAACGTCAGGACAGCGCCGCCAACTCAGACACACTGCGGGCAGAAGTAATTGCCACCAGAAAAGCAACCTTCTGGGATAAACAAAGCAGAGAATTCTCCCTAATGTTCTCAAAATGAGACTTTTGAAGAACAGGCAAAACCAGATTGAGATCCCACGGAGGCAACAGGGATCTCCTCGGGGGGGAGCCAGATGACGCACCCCCTGAATAAAAGTGCAAATCAAGGCATTAGCAGCCAACGGATGTTGGAAGTAAATAGCCAAGGCCGACACTTGGCCCCTGATAGTGCCCAAGGCTAAGCGCTGCTCAAGCGGTTTTGTAAAAAAGTAAAAACCCTAGCTATAGAAAACAAGCGAGGGTGCAGCTTCAGCGATTCACACCATGAAATGTACGATTGCCACGTACGATGATAAATCTTCCTAGAAGTCGCCTTCCTAGCCTCACAGATACAAAGAGACCCCTATGTCTCAACATCTGCCCTTCAACAGCTATGCCGGTAAAGCCAGCAACCGTAAAGCAGGATGGAAGATCGGTCCCTGGGACAGCAGATTCTCCCTCAGAGGAAGTTTCCACGGAGGATCGGCGACCAATTTTACTAGGTCTGTGTACTAAGACCGACAAGGCCAGTCTGGGGTCACCTGAACGACCAGAATACCTTCCACCGCCACCCTGCAGAGAAGCCTTGGCAAGAGTTTTATCGGAGGGAAGGCATAGATCAGCCGATACTGGCTCCAAGGAGCCACCAAGGCGTCTGTGGCTTAGGATCCCAAGACCTGGCCACAAACCTCTGGACTTTTTTGTTGAGGCGAGATGCAAACAGGTCTACCTCTGGAGTTCCCCACTGGACACATAGGAGATGAAAAACCTCTGGATGAAGGGACCATTCCCCTTGATCCAGCACCTGACGACTCAGGTAATCAGCTAGCCAATTCTCCACACACGGAATGTGGACTGCAGGAAAAGGATCCGAATCTGAGAACCGCGTAGCCAATTCGTCCATTAGATCAAGCAAAGCTTGATTTCCAGAATATTGATCGGTAAGGAAGACTCCTCTGTTGACCAGGTCCCCTAGGCATAGAGCTTTCCTAGCGCTCCACCCCAGCCTGGCTTCCGTGGTGACCACCATCCAAAACAGTGGTAGGAAAGACTTGCCCTGATAAAATACTGGCGACTGGATCCACCAGGACAATGCAGACCTCGTGAGTCGGCTCAAGCGTATCATTTTGCCTAAAGACTTTGGATCCCTGTTCCATTTGGCAAGAATCTCTTTTTGCAGAGGTCTTGAGTGAGACTGAGCAAACGGAACCGCCACAAAAAGTTGATACCATCAGACCCAGTGCTCTCATGCAAGTCTGTAGTGAGGACAGATCGGTTTCCAACAGCAACCGGCTCGCTCCCTGCAACTTCTTAAGTTTTTCCAGGGGAAGAAAGACCCTTGCCAAGGCAGAATCTAGAGTCAGACCCAGATAATCCAACCTCACTGAAGGCGTCAGCGCAGATTTTATTAAATTGATCCACCCCAATTTCTGAAGGGTCTGAACTGTAATTGACAGGTCGCCCAACAGAAGAGGGAGAGTCCGCTTATCGTCCAGATATCCCAGGATCGCAATCCTTTTTGGCGCAACAAGGCCAATACCGGGGCCAGTACCTTGGTAAAGACTCTGGGAGCAAAGGCGAGACCAAAGGGTAACGCCATAAATTAAAAATGCTCCTCTGCCTACGTAAAGCGGAGAAATCGCTGGTGTCCCCTATAGATGGGGATGTGTAGATACGCATCTTTGATATCGATGGAGGCCAGAAAATCCCCCCGATTTAAAGATGCTACCACGGACCGAATGGATTCCATTAGGAACTGCTGCACCCGCACAAAATGGTTCAGAGCCTTGAGGTCCAGGATTAGATGCACCTTGCCCTCTTTCCTGAAAAAGTTTGAATAGAAACCTCGAAAGCGTTCCCGGCCGGGACCGAATTTCGATCTTGTACCCGGAACAAATCAGTTTGTGAACCCATTTGTCTTGAAGTCCAGGGTTCCTGAAAGAAGCGCAGACGTCCCCCCACCCCAGAAACCGGTGAGGGCGCCCCTTCATGCTGAAGAGGACTTGTCGGCAGAACCGGACTGGCTTATCTTGGTCTTGCCTGACCATGGCTTTTTAGCCCCTCCACAAGCAGTGTCAGAAGAATTACAACTCTATAGAGGGGTGGGTGCGGTGTCCGTCAATGAACATCAGAGAAATGGATTGTACAGTAAGTCAAAAATCCCATTTTCTCTTTCGTTCATTGACAAACACAGCTTTAGATCGTCATAACCTTTGGGATGTCCCAAAGCATTGTTAAACATGAGGGATGGGAACAACAAAAAAATTCCTAAGGCTAAACAGTAGCCAACCAGGCAACAGCAGCTCAACAAAAACAACTAGAGCCCACCTGAAAAAACAATACACCCTCGAACAGGATCAGGTCCTCTCAACAGCAGCCTGCAAAACCTTGTGGCCAAATCTGTGAATGTGTGCATTGATGACCAAGTGGCTGCCTTGCAAACCTGCGTCGCTACATAGTACATAGTTATATACATAGTTAGTGAGGTTGAAAAAAGACATCAGTCCATCCAGTTCAACCTATGATGCGTGTGTGTGTTTGCTTTAACCGTACATTGTATACCCCTGTATGTTGTGGTCTTTAAGGTGTCCATCTAATAGTTTTTTGAAACTATCAATGCTCCCTGCTGATACGACTGCTTGTGGAAGAGAATTACACATCCTTACCGTTCTTACAGTGAAGAACCCCTTACGCACTTTAAGGTTAAACCGCCTTTCCTCAAGTTTTAGTGAGTGGCCACGTGTCTTATTGTATCTCCTTTCTCTGAATAGTTTGTTCCTTATGCTCGGGTCACCAGTACAGTATTTGTACATTGATATCATATCCCCCTCAATCGTCTTTTCTCCAGAGAGAAAAGGTTCAGTGCTTGTAGTCTTTCCTCATAGCTGATGTCCTCCATTCCCCTAATTATTTTTGTTGCCCTTCTCTGGACTTTCTCCAATTCCAGCACATCCTTCCTGAGGACCGGTGCCCAGAACTGGACAGCATACTCCAGATGTGGCCGGACCAGAGTCTTGTAGAGTGGGAGAATAATCTCTTTATTTCTGGAGTGAATCCCCTTTTTTATACATCCCAGTATTCTGTTGGCTTTGCTTGCAGCGGCTTGGCTGACGCCTGATGGAAAGCCCAGGAGGCACTAAGCGCCCGAGTAGAGTGCACTTTAACAGGGAAAGGAGGAACCTGACCCTTGATGGAATAGGCCTGAATTCATGTCTGATCCATCTGGAAATGGTCGCAGAGAAAGCGGACAACCCTTTACGAGGCCCATCCGTGAGCACAAAGAGAGTCTGACTTCCTGAAATACTCTGTAGCTGCCAGGTACACCTTTATTGCCCGAACCACAGCCAAGTCATGCAAGGCTGGATGTTTAGGCCTGGGACACAGGGAAGGCAACACAATGTCTTCATTCGAATGAAAATCAGAGACAACCTTTGGAAGGAACGACGGACAGGGGTGACGAACCATCTCATCTCTGTGAATCCCCAAGTAAGGTGAACGACAGGTAACGCTGCCAGTTCCGACACCCTGCGCACAGAGGTGATAGCCACCAAAAAGGCCACCTTCTGGGACAGCATAAGCAGGTTAATCTCCTGAAGATTCTCAAAGGGAGGCTTCTGGAGGACCGAAAACCAACAAATTGAGGTCCCAAGGCAGCAACGGAGCCCGCACTAGAGGAACCAAATGACGGACACTCTGAAGAAAGGTACGCACCAGGGAGTGTGTGGCCAAAGGTCATTGGAAGAAGACCACCAAAGCCAGCACCTTGCCCTTGATGGTACTCAAGGCCAATTTCTGTTCAACCCCCCACTGAAGGAAGATCAAGATCCGAGCCACCGAGAAGGAGCGAGGATGAACCCGAAGAGACTCACACCGTGCAATGTGCGTCTTCCACGTACAATGGTAGATACTCCTAGAAGTAGATTTCCCAGCTTTTAACAGTGAAGGGATCACCGACTTAGATAAACCTCTATCCTTCAGCACCTGGCGTTCAACAGCCAAGCTGTCAAACCAGCGACTGTAAAGCAGGATGGAAGATCGGTTCTTCGGGAACGCAGCTCCTCCCTGAGAGGAAACTTTCAAGGAACGTCGGTGACCAGCCGCACCAGATCGGTTTACCAAGCTCGGCGAGGCCAGTCCGGAGCCACTATGATGACCGAGGTCCCTTCTGCCTCGATTTTGCATAGAAGTCTTGGCAGAAGCTTGAGAGAAGGGAAGGCGTAAATTAGACGATACTGACCCCACGGGGCCACCAGCACTTCTGTGGCATCTGCCAGAGGAGCCCCTGACTGAGCCACAAACCTCTGACACCTTTCTGTTGAGCCAGAATGCCAACAGATCCACCTCAGGGGTGCCCCAGGAGACACTACTGATGAAACGCCTCCGAATGAAGGGACCACTTCCCTTGGTCCAACGCCTGCTGACTAAGGTAATCCCCCTGCCAGTTTTCCACTCCCAGGAATGTGTACGGAAGAGAGGGCTGGAACAAACCGCTCTGCCCACCCTAGAATGCATGCTACCTCCAAAGCAGCGAGCATTGTCCGATTGAATGCGCACTGCACAAACCTGAAGACGATTCGTCCAATGGTCCAGACACAGTCTGATTGCTCGGAGTTTCAAGACATTGATCGGTGGTCTGGACTCTTCCAGCATCCAGATCCCCTGAGCAGGATGCTGACCGAGGACACCTCCCCAGCCAGACAGGCTGGCATACATTGTGACCACTGTCCAATACAAGGGCAGGAAGGATTTGCCCAGCCGAAGCGCTGGAAAATGAAACCACCATATTAGGGACTCCTTAATTTCCAGACAAAGCCGTATCTGATTGTCCAGAGACTGCAGAGTCTTGTCCCATTTGGTCAGAATCTCCCTTTGCAGGGACCTCGTATGGAACTGTTCAAACAGAACCGCCTCGAAGGTAGACACCATCAGGCCCAGCACCCGCATGCAAGTCTGGAGGGATTACCATCTGTTGGACAGCAGGAGACTAATTGCAGCCTGCAATTTTTATAGTTTGTAAAGAGAAAGGAGCACTCTGGCTAAGGTCGAGTCCAGAGCCAGGCCCAGATAGTCCAGCTTTGTGGACGGAACCAGGACAGACTTCTGAAAATTCAGAATCCAGCTGAACTCCCGCAGAGTTCCTATTGTGATCTACAGGTTTTCTACCAGGGCAGGAAATTCCGCTTGCAGAAGGAGATTGTCCAAGTAGCCCAGTACCGCGATCCCCCTTTGGCATAGCAAAGCTAGCCCGGGGCAAACACTTTTTTGAAGACCCGAGGAGCAGAAGCGAGACCAAAGGGTAACACCCCAAACTGATAATGCTCCAACCACATGGATAAGCGGAGGAAGCGCTGGTGACTGGCACATACTGGAATGTGAAGGTAAGCATCCTTGATGTCGATACAGGCGAGGAAATCTCCCTGATGCAGGGATGCCACCATTATGAACTTCTGCACCCGCACAATGCAGTTTAGCACCTTGAGGGAACTGTGACCAGGTTTTTGAGTAAAAACCCTAAAAACATTCCGAAGTCGGAACCGGGACAATCACCCCTTGATATGACAGGTCTTGTAGCGCCCAAAACAGACCCTGTAAGTTGTCCTGGACAGGTGCAAGTCGGAAGGAAAAAACCTTGCCGGGGGACAAGAGCGAAACTCGATCTTGTAGGCGAACTGAATGACTTTGTGGGCCCACTTGTCTTGCACCAGGGAAGTCCACGGGTCTGGAAATCAGCGAAGATGTCCCCCCACCCCCGATACAGGTGAGGGCGCACCTTCAAGCTGAAGGATGCCTTGTCGTGGGTCTAGAGAACCCTACTCTCAGATTGCCAGACCAGGTTCATTTGAAGGAGGCCCTGAAAGGCTTTGAGCCCTTGTCAGTTGACCCTGAGGAACGAAAAAACGTATGAGCCGAAAAGGAAGGCCAATGTCTACAACGAGGTTCCTTGACCTAAGCCTGTGGAAGAAAGGTACTCTTCCCACCTGTGAGAACTTTTATAATGTCATCCAGGGTAGCTCCAAACAGGCGTTCTCCTTGAAAGGGAAGATCATTTAAGGCCTTTTTAGAAGTCTGGTCCCCAGACCAGCATTTGAACCAAAAGACACCCCCGAGGGACCACTGCCAAAACCGAGAGCCGAGCCACTAGGGGAGCCGCATTCAAAGAGGCATCACAGATAAACTGCAGCCCCTGGACCAGCTGGTCCGCAGGCTAAGCAAAGGCAGGGGGGAAATGTTCTCCCTTCAGGTCACGGCGTAAAAGCTTAGCCTACTCGGTCAGAGTTTGCAACACCAGGGCAATGGTGAATACCAGCCTCAGTGCCGAACCAGCCAGAGTGTACATATTGCAGGCCACAGCCTTCGCCTTCCTGTTAGCCCGATCCTTAAAGGCCAGGGACTCCTCAACCGGAATCACGGTTGCCTCGTTCAAACTGTAAACCAGAGGCTCCACCACCAGTGGAATAGTCCACTTATTAAGAAGGGACTGCTAATAGGGGTAACGCCTAGTAAAGCACTTAAGGACCCCACAGGCACGCTTTAGTCGCCCCCACTTTTAAGCAACAATTCTGTCAAAATAGGCGGGGAAAGAAACACCCAGAGGGCCCCGCAGTCTCAAAAAGGGGATCAGGTGGGGAGATGTGCTCCAAAAGACTCCATGATTTACCAGGGGGACCCCACAAAAAAGGCTAAAACACTGCAAGGGACAACCCCCTGCGCTGGCATCACCACTTGGTCGCCAGGCACAAGCACCAAGCGATCCTCAGAAGAGAGGGAGAGGACCCCACCAGACTCACCATCCAGCAGAAACAGTCACCTGCAGCCACAAGTATAATCTGCACTCCACGCGCTGCGATCAGGAAGTGAAAGGATCCAGGATTCATCACCAGGGGATGAGGAAGGGCTCCCATCGCCACCCACAGGGCTCCACTGTCATGGCTGCTGCTATTTTCAATAGCAAACTACCGCAAAATGGCCGCTGGACTACACAAACTACAACAAAATTGAGGCCCTATGAAGCTTACAAGGTCCCAGGAGGGAGACCCAGGCTGAAAGGGGGGGGGGGCCCTGGCAGGAGACCCCACCAAGTACAACCCCTCAGCACAGTCGATCGTTCGGTCACCGGCAGCGCACTTCCCCCCGGCCCCCATAGTCAGCATAGTGCCCTGCCCCTAGACCAGGAGGTGGACCAGACCAACAGAACCCCTATCCATCGAAATTGGGGGGCTGTCAGCCAGGAGGAACGATGCAACTCGGGCCAAAACTCGGCCGTATGTGACCTCGTGAGGCGTTTAATTTGCAGGCCAGCCCCCAACCAGAGGAGCTATGTCACCGCTGACCTAGCGCGGAGCTGAGGCCTTCACGCACTCGCTGGCCAGACTGGGGTGACCACTGGATCTAGATTATCCAGCCCGTCGCCCAGTCCGGCAGTTGATTGTAGATCTCACAGGAAAAGTCCAGGAGAAATTTTTTTTTATCTAAATGAAAAAATTTCCAAGACCAAAGATCCCAGCAAGGAACTACATCCTTACTCCTGACTAGGCAGAAAGAAACTGAGTGCCTATAGCAGAGAGGGGGAGTATACCCACTGGGACTGCCCATGGGCATAGCCAGACTTTTTCTGTTTAGTGTCCTACTTCTGTAGGGGGCAGTATAACCCAACGGTTATGAAGATCTGAAGCGGTGTCTGTCAATGAACGAAAGAGAAAACTGGATTTTTGTCTTACCGTAAAATCCTTTCCTTTGATGTTCATTGACGGACACAGCTTCATATCTTCATTTAACAGACACTAGGCGGAAAAGGGTTAAAAAAGAGCATACTCCCACTTCCCGCTCTAGGATCTCAGTTTTGTAACAAGCAGTGTCTGAAGAATACATAACCCAACTCCACAGAGGGATGGGTGCTGTGTCCCATCAACGAACATTAGAGAAAAGGATTTAACAAAAATCCAGTTTTCTCTTTCGTTCATTGACAGACACAGCTTCATATCTTCATTTGACAGATGGGATGACCCAAAGCAGTATAAGCATAAGGGGTGGGGAAAAAACAGCAATAAACCAAATTCCAAAAAACAGGGCTAAACTTAGCCAACCAGGAACAACTGGAGCTCATCTTATCAGAAAAAAACACCCTCAAGAGACAGAAGTCTCTGCCACAGCGACCTGCAAAATGTTGCAGTCAAAGGCAGCATCTGCAGATACAAAAATATCCACCTTGAAGAACTTGGTGAAAGTGTGAACAGATGCCCAGGTGGCCACTTTGCAAACCTGGAACACTGACGCCTGATGACGGAAGGCCCAGGAGGCCCTCGTGGAATGCGCCTTAAATGGAAAAGGAGGAACCTGACCCTTAATTGAATTAGGCCTGCACCACGTTTGCCTGATCCATCTGGAAACGGTCGCAGCAGATGTAGTCTGTCCCTTACGAGGACCATCCATAAGAATAAACAAGGAATCAGATTTTCGAAATAGGCTCAGTCGCCATCAAATACACTCTGATGGCCCGAACCACATCCCAAGAATGCAAAGCAACTTCTTTTGGATGCTATTGGCCACTCACTAAAACTTGAGGAAAGGCGGTTTAACCTTAAAGTGCGTAAGGGGTTCTTCACTGTAAGAGCGGTAAGGATGTGGAATTCTCTTCCACAAGCAGTCGTATCAGCGGGGAGCATTGATAGTTTCAAAAAACTATTGGATGGACACCTTAAAGACCACAACATACAGGGGTATACAATGTACGGTTAAAAGCAAACACACACACACACATCATAGGTTGAACTGGATGGACTGATGTATTTTTTCAACCTCACTAACTATGTAACTATGTGACATAACAAATGTAACACAATGTTTTAATTTAAGTGGAACACCGAAACGACTTTAGGAAGGAACGACTGAAAAGGGACAAAGCACCAGTTTGCCCCTGTCAACCACCACGTAAGGTGACCGACAGGACAATGCAGCCAGCTCTGAGACCCTGCATGCAGAAGTGATAGCCACGAGAAAGCCACTTTCTGTGACAAGGTAAGTAGAGGAATTTCACGAATAGTCTTAAAAGGCGGTCTTTGGAGAACCGACAGTACCAGCTTAAGATCCCAAGAAGGCACTAAGGACCGCACCAGAGGGGCCAAATGGCAAACTTCCTGCACAAGAGTGTGAACCAAGGAATTCGTTGCCAACGGTCTCTGGAAGAAAATTGCCAAAGCAGAAATCTGGCCCTTAAGTCAAACGCTGATCTACACTTTTTTGTAGAAACTCAAGCCGACGTGATACCGAAAAGGAGCAGGGGGGAAAAAACCAGAGACTCAAATCAAGTAACATACGATTTCCAAACTCGATGATAAATCTTCAGAGAAGTAGATTTTCTAGCTTTTAGGAATCACAGATTCTGACGAACCCCTATCATTCAGTACCTTGCTTTCAATAGCCAGGCCGTTAAAGCCAGCGACCGCAAAGGAGGATGGAAGATCGGTCCTTGAGATAGAAGATCTTCTCTGAGAGAAAGCCGCCAAGAAATATCGACTACCAGTATTACCAGGCGCATGTACCAGGACCAGCAAGGCCAGTCTGGGGCCACCAGAATCACTACTGCCTCGATTCTGCGCATAAGTTTCAGCAGAAGTTGTATCGGAGGGAAGGCAAAAATCAGATGATACCAGCCCCAAGGGGCCACCAGAGCATCTGCCGTATCTGCCAGAGGATCCAGAGACCTCGCAACAAATCTTGGAACCTTCCGGTTGAGACAAGAGGCCAACAGATCTACATCTGGGGTCCCCCACAGAAGAGACAGTTGCTGAAAAACATCTGTGTGAAGGGTCAATTCGCCCAGGCACAATGGCTGACTACTGAGAAACTCCGCCTGACAATTTTCTACCCCTGGAATGTGCACAGCAGAGAGCGCTGGAACAAGGCATTCTGCCCACATTAGAATACCAGCCACTTCTTTGGCCGCTAGGGCACTTTTGGTGCTCCCTTGGTGATTGATATATGCCACAGCCGTGGTGTTGTATGATTGAATCCTTACCAGTCTCCCCTGCAGACGATCCGTCCACTGGGACAGGCAAAGCCCGATTTCCCAAATTTGGAGCATGTTGATCGTCAGAAAGGACTCCTCCTGAGACCAACACCCTTGGGCTTATTCCGTGCCCAGGACCCCTCCCCACCCGGACAGGCTTGCATCCGCGGTAACCACTGTCCAGAACAGGGGGAGGAAGGATTGTCGAAGCGCTGGGGAAACCGAGCAATCCAAAGCAGAAACCTTGTCGCACCCTGACTCAAACAGGACCAAATTGTCCAGAGACTGGATTCTTTTCCCATTTGGCTAGTATCTACCTTTGCAGAAGTCTGATATGGAACTGAGCGAATGGGATGGCACAAAGGTGGAGACCATCAGGCCCAGCACCTGCATACAAGTCCTGAGAGACGACCGGCGATTGGATAACAGGAGTCGAATTGCATGCTGCAACTTAAAGAGTTTTGTTTCCGGAAGAAACACTCGCGCTGAGGCTGAATCCAGAGTCAGCCCCAAGAAGTCAACTTGGTGGACGGGATCAAGGCTAACTTTTGAAAATTCAGAATCCAGCCGAACTCTCACTGTGATGTCCAGATCCAGGTCCTCCTTCAGGACAGATGAGAACTCTGCCCTCAGAAGAAGATCGTCCAGGTACCCCAGTACCGAAATCCCCCGCTGTCTGAGCAAGGCTAACACCGGGGCCAACACTTTTGAGAACACCAGAGGAGCTGAGGTGAGACCAAAGGGTAATGCCACAAATTGATAGTGCTCCTCACCTATGGCAAAGCGAAGAAAGCACTGATGCCCGATGTAGATCGGGATATGAAGGTAAGCGTCCTTGATGTTGATGGATGCTATAAAGTCCCCTTGATGAAGAGAAGCCACAACTGTGCAAATAGATTCCATTCAGAATTTTTGAACCCTCACAAAGTGGTTCAGGGCCTTGAGATCCAGGACTGGACGAACCTTCCCCTCCTTTCTGGGTACCGTGAAAAGGTTTGAATAAAACCCCTGAAAACATTCCGACTCTGGAACTGGGACTATTACCCCCTGTGACAAAAAATCCTGTACCACTCCTAGAAGGCATTGAAGCCGATCCAGACGCAAATTGGAAGAGAAGAACCTTGCCGGGGGGCAAGGATTGAAACTCGATCTTGTAACAGGACTGAATCAACTTGAGTACCCATTTGTCTTGGATGAACGAGATCCATGGGTCTAAGAAAGAAATAAAGACGTCCCCCAACCCCTCGTACGGGTAAGGGGCTTCCCTTCAGGTGGAGGAGGGCTGATCAGCGAGGCCAGAGGAGTCCGTCTTGGACTTACCAACCCAGGGTCTCTTGGAACCCCCTGTGAAGGGGCGGGAGGATTTAGAACCCTTGTCCTGCGACCCCATGGGATGAAAGGGCCGATTGTCAGCCGAAAAAAAACAGACCACTTTTGCGGCGAGGCTCTCTATTCTTAGTAACCTGAGGAAGCAAAGTACTCTTGCCTCTCGTGAAACCCTTTATGATCTCTTCCATGGAGGCTCCTGGCAGGCGGTCCCCTACAAGGGGAAAACCCGTCAGAACTTTTTGGATACCTGGTCCGCAGACCAACATTTCGACCAGATCATGCAGTGTAAAGTCACCGCTGTCACCGATGCCCTGCAGGCTAAAGGGGCTGCAACCAAGGAGGCATTACAAATATATTGCAACCCCTGTATTAATTGGTCCCCCAGCTCCATTTCGTGAGGGTGCTGGCCCTCTTTCAAATCCTGGCGTAAATGTTTCACCCACTCTGTCAAGGTCTGAGAGACCAAGGTTATAGCAAACCCGGCACGGTAAAAAGATGGCGGACCAAGGAGTTAGCTTTCCAATCTGCTGGATCCGGAGCGTCCTCCACTGGTAGTAACGTGACTTTATTCAGCTTAGAAACTTGAGAGTCCACCACTGGTGGCACTGCCAGTTTCTTTAAAAAAGAATCTTCAAAAGGTATCTCCTAGCGAAACGCTTAGGTATCCGGGGACCCCCACTGACTAAAGACAATCTCGTCAAAATAGGCAGGCAAGGGAAAAACTTTAATCACTCTGGATGGCCTGCAGGTGCCAAATTGCACCAGAGCAGCCGACGCAGCATCCACGGAGTCCTCCGTTTTTCACGCACTGAATCAGTGCCTCTACAAGCGCTTTTTCTTGTGCAGAAGTGGTGGAAGCGGAATCATCCTCACTATCCGAGTACTCGAAGTGCGTGGACGCAGACCCCATGGGGTGACTTGCATCCACGGTGGCCAAATCAGGCTCAGAGTCAGAGGTGGCAGAGGAGACAGGTGAAGGTGGAGGGCGCTTTTTTGCCATGTTATTTCTGTAGGAAGGATCCGCACTGTAGGAAGGATCCCTCTGAGAGTGGGTCCGGTGGTGGGACATGTTCTGCAGCCTCCATAATACCCTGGTGCCCCAGTGATAGGAAAGAAACACAGTAAGAAGTATACAAAAGGCTGTGAAAAAATAAACAACCCCAGCAGCACTGATACCCATGGGACTACAAGTCCCAGTACCACTGCAATGAAAGAACAGGCCAGAAGATATCGCCAAGGACTCACCATCAACGTGTCTCAGCAGAGCAGGGAGAATGAGCACCAAGCCTGCAGCACGCCGATCCGAAGTAACTGGAAACGGCCGTGCTGTCACTAGAGACCGCCCCCCCCATCCGCAGCTCTCATGGAAGAACCACCAAAAACATGGCCGCCGATCCTGGGAAAATGCAGCCGAACGGCAGCACACCCGGCCACAAGAAAATGGCGGCGGCGGCGTGGACACCATGAGGCAAGTGCACAATCAGGAGGGCTGTGTAGGGACCCCCCCCCCCCACAGTACCCCAAGGTAGACACCCGGCCACACAGCAGCCCAGAGTGTCCGGGAAAGCCTATATATTTCCACCCCACCTAACAGGCCCAGGTCACCTCACCCCACTGAGGTGACAGAACAAACACTGTTAAAGTCAAGCCCCAGAGACGGACGTAGGGGAGGGAAGCCTATACAGGGGAACCCCACTAGTGAGGGGGAAGAAGAAATGAGGGTGGGAAGGACCCTGGTTGACCTACCGACCCTGGGAGGGCCCCGTCTTCACCTCAAATTTAGCTACTCACCATACTGCTAGAACCAGGTGGGGGGTCACTCCGGACAGATCACCTCCATCTCAGAACAGGGGGGCTGTGCTGCGGCCCAGAGGAACGCAGCAACTCCGGCCGCGACCGGGTCATGTAAGTCCTTGTGAGGTGTTCCACTCGTAGGCCAGTCCCTCCCATGGGAACATGTCACGGCTGACATAGCGCGAAGCGGAGGCCTGCACGCGCTCGCTGGCCAAACTGAGACGACCGTAAGGATCTATGATATCCAGTGCGTCACCCAGTTCGGCAGTTGATTGTACTTCGCACAGTGACAGCTTGATTGAAGGAAAAAGACAACAAAAGGAAAAAAGTTCAGTTTAAAAAGAAAAAAGCTTGGACCACAGATCCCAGCAAGGAGCTAGGTCCTTACTCCTGAGTAAGCAGAAAAAAATAGAGATCCTAGAGCAGAAAGTGGGAGTATACCACCTGGGACTGCCCCCCAGTGGTAGTTAAGCTTTGTTAACTCTTGTTAACCCTTTTCTACCTAGTGTCCTACTCCTAGAAAGAGCAGCCTAACCCATCTGTCAAATTAAGATATGAAGCTGTGTCCGTCAATGAACAAAAGAGAAAAAATGGATTTTTGTAAAATCTTACCGTAAAATCCTTTTCTCTTAAGCTCATTGACAGACGTAGTCCTCCTTGATTAATATCAACTCGGGTTATACTGCCCTCTACAGGAGTAGGACTAGACAGGAAAGAAAACGTTCTGGCCACACCTTAGGGGCAGTCCCAGAGGGTATATCCTCTCGCTCTCTGCTACAGCAAATCAGTTATGTCACAAAGCAGTGTTTAGAGAATTGAACCCAACCCAACTCAAAAACAGAGGGGCGGGTACTACGTCTGTCAATGAGCTTAAGAGAAAAGGATTTTACGGTAAGATTTTACAAAAATCAATTTTTCTCTGTCGCTCATTGACAGACGTAGTCCTCCTTGATTAATATCAACTCGGGACGTCCCAAAGCAGTACCACAAATGAGGGGTGGGAAAATGGAAATCCAATCTAGAAGGCCCAACCGGTGCCAACTAGAAGTTTTAAAGGCTCATCAATCAAAGGATGAGACTCAACTGAAATTCCAACGGAAAAAAACCCTCGAGGTAGACCACCGGTCTCCTCAAATTGCGGCCTGCAAAACCTTGCGGCCAAATGAGGCATCCGCCGATGCCATCACATCAACTTTATAAAATTTTGTAAAGGTATGCACCAACGACCAGGTAGCCGCCTTGCACACCTGGACCACTGACGCCTGATTTTTAAAGAATATTGCTAGAGATATAGAACAATAGGAGAACCACATCCCTATGATAAATGGTAACTACAATAAGGGGGGCAAGTGGGACTTTATAGGTGCAAATGATGGAGAAAAATCTGAATTCTCAAAAATTGAACATTTTATTACAGAAAGAAAATAAGGACAAGACAATACATTTGATTAAAATGTTAAAAGCAAAAAAATGCACTCGATAATATCAATAGCTTCTTCAGGAGTTTTGCCAGATATTTCTCGAAAGTGAACATTTCTAAATTGCAAGAAAGAAAACAAACGATAGGACAAAATATAAATTTCTACGGCATATACCAATAGTCCTAAATTGAATGCCCTAATGAACTTCGTAATTCTAGTACTAATATCTAAAAGGTACCTTATGGAGACCTGGACCCTATCTTTTGCCGGAAGTGAAGATAATGTAGGCGCCGGAGCCGAGGTGAATAGAGAGGAAGAAGGAACTGAGACATCCAGCCCCTTATAGTTGACCCATAGAGAGGATGATAGCCAAGCCAAAGAATACACGTATTGAAAATAGGAGACTGCAATATGGGAATACATTGAAAAATATGAGTTACATGACCTCAGAATAGGGGTCATATATCTGATTGCTAAACTCAAATATATTTACCTGTTTCAATAAAAAATGCAATATACTTCAGGGAGTACCCCAATATCAAAAAACCGGGCGGGAGAAAGGAAATTATCCCATAAATATCCCAAAGAGGAGGTATCCCTTTAAGCAAAATGAGAAATTTAGATATAGTATGAGTAAGTCATGAATTTTAAAGAAAAAGAAACAAATACATTCATGGTCTGTCTAATGGGGATATTTACCCTCATGATGCAAATGTTAAGCACATGAGTTTCCATCCACACTTGTATGTGAGCGGACCGTCAAATCGGAAAAATTCTTCCAATGGTGCGCTCTAATAAGAAGCTGCGCAAAAGAAAGAAAGGAGCACAGAGCAGAAGGTAATTCAGTCAATATATCAATGCCCAATGGTATTTTTCAGATGTGGCTTGTCTACTTTTGAATGAACAAGGAATTTTTCTTTTTGGTTAGGTTGTTTTTGATGATTCCTGACCTCTGCCGTCAAAGTGAGCATAACTGTGGGTGTGGAGCTGTTTAGGTGACTTATTTCCATCTGATTGAGAGTTAATTTGAACTGGGCTTCTTTCTTGCCTCTGTTCTTGTTGCCCATATGGGCACCCACGGTGCCCTACCTTATTTTTCCAGGCAATTTGGTCCGGCCTGGTTTGTAGCAGCACCGCTTTTGATTCCCAGTTGATCCTCTATTGGAGCCTTATGTCATATTTCTTTTCTCTTTTTTTTAAAATTTTCTTCCTATTAGGTGAATGTATACTTTTAATCCGAAATACAGAGAGAAATAATCGGGTCGATTTTTGTATGTGACTGTGTCCTATAAAATCTTCCTATAATTCAGATTCCTTAAACAATATTTTTGTTTGAGCTTTGGGATCTCTGTTGATTTCATCCAAAACCTATGTCGGACTGGGTGTCTCGATCTATTCACCTCCTCTGCTTACATGGCGACCGGACCGGATGTTGTTGTCCTCGACTTCCGGTTTCCGGATCGTGGCATGTGATGCGGTCGCGTCTGCATGACGCACTTCCTGCTTGGCTTCAATTGGACCACTGGGCGCGCCTCGCTCTCACTCCCTCGGTGACGTCAGACGCCGAGGGAGTGGAGAGGATGTATAAATGCCGGCGCAACATGGTCAGTATTACACTAGACCACCGGGGAACGATACATGCGTTTGGAGACTTATGCGGTAATGGAACATTTGTGCCTCATTTTTCTTCTCTTGATTCCGTGGGCATTGATATATTGACTGAATTACCTTCTGCTCTGTGCTCCTTTCTTTCTTTTGCGCAGCTTCTTATTAGAGCGCACCATTGGAAGAATTTTTCCGATTTGACGGTCCGCTCACATACAAGTGTGGATGGAAACTCATGTGCTTAACATTTGCATCATGAGGGTAAATATCCCCATTAGACAGACCATGAATGTATTTGTTTCTTTTTCTTTAAAATTCATGACTCATACTATATCTAAATTTCTCATTTTCCTTAAAGGGATACCTCCTCTTTGGGATATTTATGGGATAATTTCCTTTCTCCCGCTCGGTATTTTGATATTGGGGTACTCCCTGAAGTATATTGCATTTTTTATTGAAACAGGTAAATATATTTGAGTTTAGCAATCAGATATATGACCCCTATTCTGAGGTCATGTAACTCATATTTTTCAATGTATTCCCATATTGCAGTCTCCTATTTTCAATACGTGTATTCTTTGGCTTGGCTATCATCCTCTCTATGGGTCAACTATAAGGGGCTGGATGTCTCAGTTCCTTCTTCCTCTCTATTCACCTCGGCTCCGGCGCCTACATTATCTTCACTTCCGGCAAAAGAAAGGGTCCAGGTCTCCATAAGGTACCTTTTAGATATTAGTACTAGAATTACGAAGTTCATTAGGGCATTCAATTTAGGACTATTGGTATATGCCCTAGAAATGTATATTTTGTCCTATCGTTTATGTTTTCTTTCTTGCAATTTAGAAATGTTCACTTTCGAGAAATATCTGGCAAAACTCCTGAAGAAGCTATTATGAAGATGGCGAAACATGTAGAGTTGATATTATCGACTGCATTTTTTTGCTTTTAACATTTTAATCAAATGTATTGTCTTGTCATTTTCTTTCTGTAATAAAATGTTCAATTTTTGAGAATTCAGATTTTTCTCCATCATTTGCACCTATAAAGTCCCACTTGCCCCTTTTATTGTAGTCACCACTGACGCCTGATGGCGGTAGGCCCAGGAAGTACTGAGCGCTCGAGCCCCATAATCGAATAAGCCTGTACCACCGTCTGTCTGATCCATTTGGAGATAGTCGCGGCAGATGCAGGCAACCCCTTTCTGGGGCCATCCGTGATCACAAAAAGTGAATCCGTCTGACGGAATGATTCCGTAGCCTTCAGGTATACCCTGATTGCCCGAACCACATCCAAGGAATGCAACGCATATTCCCGAGGATGATTGGGCTGAGGACACAAGGAAGGTAGCACAATATCTTCATTCAGATGAAAGTCTGAAACCACCTTAGGAAGAAAGGATGGCTTCGGATGAAGAACTACCTTATCCCTATGAACCACAAGATATGGGGAATGGCATGATAATGCAGCCAGTTCTGACACCCTGCATGCAGAAGTGATAGCCACCAAGAAGGCCACCTTCTGGGATAATGGAAGCAAGGGAATCTCCCTGATATTTTCAAAGGGAGGTTTCTGCAGAACCGTCAAAACCAAATTAAGATCCCAGGGCGGTAAGGGCGCGCAGACTGGCGGAGCCAAGTGCCGCACCCCCTGGATGAAATTCCGCACCAAGGAATGAGTAGCCAAAGGCTTCTGAAAGAAGATTGCTAATGCTGTAACCTGACCCTTCATAGTTCTCAAGGATAGTTTCTGCTCAACCCCCTTTTGCAGAAAAGCCAAGATTCGGGTCACCGAATAGGTACGTGGGGGAAATCCCAAAGATTCACACCACGCAATATAAGTCTTCCATGTGCGATAATAGACTTTGCTGGAAGTCGCTTTCCTTGCTTTAATTAGAGTAGGAATAACTGAAGCTGACAACCCTCTGTCCTTCAGTACCTGGGTCTCAATGGCCAGGCCATTAAAACCAGCGACTGTAAAGCACAATGGAAGATCGGTCCTTGAGACCGCAGATCCTCCCTGAAAGAAAGTCTCCAAGGAGCGTCCGCGACTAGCCTGTCCAAGTCGGCATGACCGGCTTGACGAGGCTAGCCTAGAATTTCCAGGATAACTGGAGTTCCCTCCATCTCTATCCTGCGGAGAAATCTCAGCAGCAATCTGAGAGGAGGGAAGACATATAGTAGCTGACACTGCCTTTACAGGCCGTTCAGCGCGTCTGCTGCGTCCGCTAGAGGATCGCGGGCGCGCGTTACCAACCTCCGCGCCTTCCTGTTGAGCCGATATGCCAACAGATCCACCTCCGGGATGCTCTGATGAAGACACAGATGGTGAAATCCTTGGTGATCGACCTAAGTCATCACCATGATATTGTCTGACTGGATCAGAACCGGGCTGCCCTAGAGCTGCTCGGTCCAGGCAATCCGACAAAGTCTGATCGCTCTCTGTTCCCACACATTTATCAGAAACTTGATTCCTATCAGGAGTGATGATTTCTCCTGGTTGAGCATTAGAGACCGAAGTCACCAGACTAGAGGCTCCTTGGTCCGCTTGCTCAACCGGATCCGATTCCTGGAGGGAACTGAGAATGATCTTTGGAAAAGGTAAAGAAAATGATCTGCTCAGGGAACGGGAACTACCGCTCCCTGTAGCACCTAAATGTTGGAAGGGAAGAATCGCACCGGTAGCAGTGATCGACACTCGATCTTGTATCCTGATCGTATGATCTCCTGAACCCCTTAGTCTGGGATTCAGGAAAGCCCTGGATCTGAACACCGGTGAAGACGTCCCCCCACCCCTAAGCCGGGTGGGGGCGCACCTTCAGGCTGTATTAGCCTTATCTTCAGGTTTGGCTGAGTCGGCCTTTTGTTTGCCCGACCAGCGCCTCTTGAACCCTCCTAGAGGGGCTTTGCCTTTCCCGCTCGCCCCAGTGGAGCGAACAAACCCTTTATGAGCGGCAAAGAAAAGTCCACGCTTGTTACGAGGTCCTTTAGCTTTAGCAGCCTACGGCAAAAAAGTGCTCTTGCCCCCAGTGACATCCTTAATGATCTCATCTAGGGTGGACCCAAATAGGCGATTCCCCTGAAAGGGGAGATTCGCCAAAGCTTTTTTGGAACCTAGATCCGTCGACCAGCATTTTAACCACAGCACACGTCTGAGGACTACCGCTGACATCGATGCATGCCCTAACAAGGGAGTGGCATCCAGGGCTGCGTCACAGACGAACTGCAGTCCTTGTATAATTTGTTCCATCAAATCAGATGCTGCCTGGGGGATACCTCTCCCCTTTAGGTCATGGCGTAACAATTTTTCCCATTCCGTTAATGTTTGTGAAACTAAACCAATGACAATCACTGGTCTAAAGGCTGACCCTATCAGGGAAAAAATAGTGCGGGACTCCGCTTCCATTTTCCGATCCACCGGATCCTTAAAGGACGGAGTGTCCTCCAACGGGATAACAGTGGCTTTATTCAGTCTGGAAATAGGTGGATCCACCACTGGTGGTACCGTCCATTTCTTAATGAGGGATTCCTCAAACGGATAGCGTCTAGCAATGCGTTTGGAAACAGTAAGGGTTAGTTTTGGATGATCCCATTCCTGTTTAATTTTATTACCAAAACATTTGGGTAAGGGAAAAACCTTCGCCGTCTTGGTAGGTTTACTAGTTCCAAAAGGGAATTTCCATCTCGGTTACCTCTGCCGGTAAAACCTCAAGTCTTAAGGTTTCCCGGACCGACACAACTAGTGCGTCCACCAATGCTTCTTCTTGTGCTATGGCGGAGGTAGAACCGTCCCCCTCACTATCTGAGGGAACTTTACCTGAGACAACAGCCCCTGCAGAGGGGCCTGCAGCTGCAATGACCATCTCAGAATCTGAAGTATCAGATGAAATAGGGGTAGGCGGGGGTCGCTTTCTTGACCCCCGTCCCTGACAGGCCATCTCCACCCGGGATACCAAAGACTCCAAAACTGCTGTAAATGCATCAATATTCTGTGAACTGGAGGGTCCTGCGGCCACCTAGAGGGGATCAGGTGGGGGTACCTGTGTGGCAGGGTCCATGATTATTCCAGACACTTGCCGGAAAAAAATAATTTGCAAAAAAAAAAAAAAATAAAACTTTTTTTTTTTTCTTTAGACCCCCAGCGCCCCTCAGTGTTACCTGCCTACAGAGAGAGAGAGAGAGAGACCCCAAGGCTCACCACTTGATGCTCAGAAGTTTCAATACAACCTGTTCCAGCACTGTCTATTACAGACAGGAAGTCTTTGGCTTGCTTTCCCGGGTAAAAGGAGGCGGCTCTGCCCCTTTACACGCCTTCCGGCGCCTCCCCATAGCTCCTCGAGGTGTTTGGTCACCTCAAACATGTGGCCGCCCCCATGCTGGAGACACGAGGCTACGCCAATATGGTGGCCTCTTGCGATCTGTAGGAAAATGGCGGCGGCCTGTATAGGATAGCGGCGGCTAGCAGCGGCCTGCGGGATGTATGTATTCGGCCTGGCGGCCTGCGGGAGTGCCTCGGCCTGCGGGAGGCTGTGCAGCCCGTGGAAGTGACCGGTTACTGGAGGAATGGCGATCTGGACTGCAGTAACTCAGGCATAGGCATCGGCCTGTGTACACACTTTGACAGGTAGGATACCTTTTACTTCAATAGTAATGCCTCTTAGTACTGCCACTGACTTCAGTCACCCTTACAGTCATACAATGACTTTAGATAGTCAGCTCCCAAACCAAGCCTCTTGGTTTCTATTCACAAAAAATCACACTCAAATTGGGGGATCTGTGACCTGTTAAAGGATAGAGGGGAGACCCAGAACTGAGTGTCCTACCATCCCAGAGAGGGGCCCGCGTCCACCACAAACCCGACAGGGGGAGAGGGGGAACATTCTACTCACCATACCGGAACCAGGCGGGCGCCAACTCCTGACAGAACACCTCTCCACCGGGGTGGGGGGGCTGTCGACCAATACGGACGCCGTGACTCTGTTGGTCATTGGCGTCCAGGCGAGACGTTTAACTCGCAGGGTCAGTCCCCGTCCAGTGGGACTATGTCGCGGCCGACCCAGCGCGGAGCTATGGCCTGCACGCGCTCGTAGGCTGAACTGGGGTGACCACTGGATCTCAACATCCAGCCCGTCGCCCAGTTCCAGCGTGCTTGCTTGAAGATCTCACAGGAACACTGGAGAAAAAAAGCTGTCTAAAAAAAGTCTTTCTAAAAAAAGATCCTGCCAGGACCGAAGATCCTAGCAAGGCATCTAGGTCCTTACTCCTAACTAGACATAAAAAAACTGATTTGCTGTAGCAGAGAGAGAGAGAGGATATACCCTCTGGGACTGCCCCTAAGGTGTGGCCAGAACGTTTTCTTTCCTGTCTAGTCCTACTCCTGTAGAGGGCAGTATAACCCGAGTTGATATTAATCAAGGAGGACTACGTCTGTCAATGAGCGACAGAGAAAAACGTTTTTAGGTTTAGCATTACTTTGCACAATAAAATCAAAGAAGGGGTGACGGAGCAAAAAAGTATGCACTACCATTGTTGATGTGCATAGTCGCCCTATATGATAGATTGGAGCTATTTAGAAACCAACTTGCAGCTTCATTTTATTTTGCTATGTTATATGTTATCTTATATGGATAGCAGTTTGACTATCCTAGAAGGTAGATTGAGATATGTGTAATAAAATTTGGGGAAGGCTTAAACATGGCTGTCCATTGTCTTTTTTATAGATCTGATGTTTCATTGACCAGCATCTTTCTGAGGGGGGTATAACTGCATTCCCCTGCACTCTCCAAGTGAAATTGATACCTCCTGCCTGAATGTCATAGGCACGGTGCGGTGCACATCAATCCCACCCCTGCCGGCTAAATGGCTGTCGGGTGGATATATGGCCATTTAAGGTGACATTTCTTACATGCTGTCCATGCTCAATCGATGATAGGTTCTTTATGGAATGTAATGTTGAGCACATTGTTTATAAAATTGGCCTTATATGATATAATAATTGTGTATTATATGGTTTCCTATTGTATTTTTCTCTCACGTTTGTAGAAACCAATTAGCCAATATTTAATTGTCCCTGAGGAAGCACTATATGAACAAAATGTTCCACGAAACATGTTGGACTGTCTAATGGGTTTCGGACAGTCTAATAGGTTTCAATATCAACATACAACCCTGGAATGCATTGGAGTTTATGTAACCTGTACAATGTTTGAATCTATATCTCTCTATGAGTAGTTTTTAACTCTGTATATTAAATAAATATGTTTTTATACCATTAATTTAACAAATATTGTAGTGCTCATCTATTGTGACGGCCTCACATCCTTAAGGCTCCGTTCACATTATAGCATATGGATCATGGGCAGAACCGCCGCAGTTCCGCCCGCGATCCGGAGATTATTGCAAATCGCGGGACGCCTGTGCGTTGCCCGTTGATTTGCAATAGACCCCCAAACGCTGAGCGATGTTGCCGCGATTTCCGCGTGCCGAATCGCGGTAACATCGCGCAAAAAAAAATTGCGGGACGCATTACGACCAAAAAAGTACAAGAGCTTCTTTGGATCGTATTGCGTCCCGCGATTTTTTTTGCGCGATGTTACTGCGATTCAGCAGGCGGAAATCGCGGCAACATCGCTCAGCGTTTGGGGGTCTATTGCAAATCAACGGGCAACGCACAGGCGTCCCGGGATTTGCAATAATCTCCGGATCGCGGGCGGAACCGCGGTGGTTCTGCCCGTGATCCATACGCTATAATGTGAACGGAGCCTTAAAGTCCTACCGCATTGCAAGGGATATGAAAATTTCTTTTGCTCCCTCATCCCTTCTTTGATTTTATTGTTCAACTTTAGTTCATGGATGTGGATAGCCATTACTAGAACTGATATATTTATTTCTATGTGTTTAGCATTACTTTAAAGTGAATAACTCAACGCCGAGTTCACTATATGCATCGCTTTTGTATTTATACATGTTGATCATATCCTGCATTAACATTTGTACAACCTCAAAGTTGTGCTGACTTTGGAGTGCAACTTTGGATAGCTACAACCAGTGATAACGGACAACTGTTGCATTGTATACAATGCAGGTATGACTTTCATGAAACTTTTGAGGGTTAAAGGTCTACAGCCCTCAAGTTGCATAAAAGTCAGGCCAAAGTAGTGCATGAACTACTTTGAAGTCACTGCAATGTTAAATCGCACATATATGAATGGTTATCATTGGAAAACATGGGAACGACTTGTCATGCGACTTTGATGTCCAAAGTTGCATGACAAGCTGACAAGTGGCACAAGTGTGACTGGAGCCGTAATCACCTCTTCACGAGAGAGAATACATTTCCTTCAGCAAATCTTTCCTCATAGCTGAGCTCCTCCATGCCTCTTTACAGTTTGGTTGCCCTTCTCTGGACTTTCTCCAGTTCATCAATATCCTTTTTGTGAATTAGGGCCCAAAACGGAACTGCATACTCCAGATGAGGTGTCACTAATAATTTGTACAGGAGTAAAATGATGTCTCTCTCTCTGCAGTCCAAACCTCTTAAAGTGGAGTTCCACCCAAAAGCGGAACATCCACTTTAAGGACTCCTGACCCACTGACATGCCACATTTGGTATGTCATTTTTTCTTTGGGGGGGGGGGGAGCGGGTACCTATATTTGACATGTAAAACACTCCCACTTTTGCTCGGGCCGCTTAGGTGGCTCGAGCGGAAGCTTCCCCCTCCCCCTCCCTCCCTGCAATCTTCTGGGACACGTCACAGGTCCCAGAAGATTGTCCGGCCATTCACAACACGCAGCGTGACTCGTGCATGCACAGTGCGCACCCGCCTGTAAAGCTGCAAGCTGTCACAGCCGCGTGCCCACACTAGTGATGCCGGCGCCGGGGAGAGGAGAGAGAGAACTGAGACTTTGGGTTGCCGAATTGCTAGATCGTGGGACAGGTGAGTGTGTTTAATAACCACTTTACCCCCGGAGGATTTTGCTGTCTTACGTCTGGGCCACTTTCTGCGATTCGGCACTGTGCTACTTTAACTGACAATTGCGCATTCATGCAACGCCGTACCCAAAATAAATTTACGTCCTTTTTATCCCACAAACATAGCTTTCTTTTGGTGGTATTTGATCATCTCTGCGATTTTTATTTTTTGCGATATTAATAAAAAAATGCGACAAATTTTGAAAAAACAACAATATTTTTCAACTTTGACAGTTAAAAAATATCCAATATATTCAATTTTTGTCATATATTTAGGCCAAAATGTATTTAGCTACATTTTCTCAATGAGCGTATTTTAACCACTTTAAGACCAGAAGATTTTACCCCATTCCTGACCAGGCCATATTTTGCGATTCCGCACTGCGTTACTTTAACGGACAATTGCGTGGTCGTGCGACGCTGTACCCAAATTAAATTGATGTCCTTTTTTCCCTCACAAATAGAGCTTTCTTTTGGTGGTATTTGATCACCTGTGCGATTTTTACTTTTTGCGCTATAAACAAAAAAAGAGCGACCATTTTGAAAAAACAATATTTTTCACATTTTTTTATATGAAATTCCCCCCCCAAAAAATGTAAAAATCAAAATTTTTTTAACATTTTAGGCCAATTTGTTTTCTGCTACATATGTTTGGTAAAGAAAATCTCAATAAGCGTATTTTGAGTGGTTTGCGCAAAAATTATCACAGCTACTAACTACGGGAAATTTATGTCATTTTTATTGTTTTTTTTTTTTTTTTTAACTAGTAATGGCGGCGATCTGCATTTTTTTGCGGGACTGCGGCGGACAGATCGGACCCTTGACTGACATTTTTGACACTTTTGGGGGTACCAGTGACATTACTGCAGTAATCAGTGCTATAAATATGCACTGTTACTGTAAAAATGACACTGGCAGGGAAGGGGTTAACTTTTATTGGTGATCAAGGGGTTAATGTATGCCTGGCGCTTACTAACATGTGTGAGGGGAGGGGACTGTGTGACACAGGCACAGATCGCAGGTTCAGCTATGCTGAATCCTGCAATCTGACCCTGCCTGTCACTTAGGAGATCCGCCCGCTTTGTTGACACAAGCGGGCGGATCTCCACACTCGATCCCCGACGATCGGGGAAGAGTGGCGGTGATAACCGCCGCTCCTCCCCTGGCCCGACTCCCGCTGCGCCGCCGAGAGGGGGGAATGTCTGGTGAAGTAGGTCTATGTCGCCAGACGATAACGAGCCACTATGCCGCAGTAGCAGCACAGTGAGCAGCGTTAAAGTGGTTAAATTCAGCAGCTACACTTTTTGTAGCTGCTGACTTTCAATAAACACAAAAAAAGCTCAAACTCCACTTTGGGTCAATATTCTTCCTACTGCAATGTCTGCTGCTGCAATGCAACCAATTTGCATTCAGCAAGTTTTTCTAATATGACATCAGGTTATGTTTTTATGACAAGATTAGTGAGATAAACTGAAATCTATATAGTCGAGAAGTTTATATGATACACATTTGCAATGACTGCAGGGAGGTTTAGGAGCTGCAGTGTAAGGCTTCCCCTCATACTTTACATAAATGCAATAACAGCAGGTAAATGTGTTTTTCAAGGAACCGATAGATGAGGAATACAATTTAACTGGACCAGAGTTCACCTATATGTTTAAAGTGAAATGCTTTAATCAGAAAAAATATAACACAGCTGTGATAACATAACACACTGGAAATATTAATAAAACAATATTTACTCTACCAAAACATTTTATTGTAGGCCTGTGGTAAATGAGTTTTTTTTAAGCTTTTAGCAAATGTTTTGGTATATAAATAAAGAACATGTTCACGCTAGTATTAACAACTACAAACACCCTCACATGTATGTTACCAATTGCGCTGAAATAAAAACAAGAACAGTTAACACTGCAGATTTTCTTAGTCCCTTAAAACAATTCTGCTTTATTGCTTGGATAATTGAAAAGGAAAATGACTAACAAATAATTCAGTCTTAAAATTCCACCATTTAGGATATACAAAATAAGATATTCCAGGAAAACAGTGACATATTTATTGATGTGCTGGTATTATAAAAAGTTATAATTTCCTTTATTGATATTTAGCAACATAGGCACATGGTATAGTCTTTATTAGGAATGCATGCTTAAAGAGCACTTCTTTTATAGTGAAGTTGTCTTTTACAGAACCCCTTTACATAGTGGACTTCCTGTGGGAAAATGGATATCTACAACTCTGTCCCTGACCTTGTCCTCTGCGCAGCATTCTCTCCACAACAGCCCACACTGGGACCTGCACATGCCCCAGTTTATTCCTATGGATGGCCTTGAATTTTATTTGCAGTGCAAATAAAGACTGCAGGTATTTATCTGTGGAACCCACTATTGGGGGGGGGGGGGGGGGTATAAAGGGACAAATTCACTAAAAGTTAAAGTATACTTTAAGCAGATTGATCACCTAAAAAGGCTTACATGTGGATAACATGCAAACATCGAATTTAAATGTACTCCAAACTCACAAAAGAACACATCTCCATTGTTAAAGTGGAAATGCACACTGGTAATTTGAAGTTATTTAAAGTGGTTCTAAAGCCTTACAGTTTTTTCCCTTACTGTATTTTGTGTATTAGGGTAAAAACCCTTCTCTGATTAGAATCCCCTCAGCCCCTGAAATACTTACCCGAGCCCGATTTCAGCAGGGGCTTTCACCGCTCTCCCCCTCCTCACAGGGCAGATTGATAGCAGTGGGAGCTATTATTCAAATTCTGTGACGAGGGAGTAAGGGGCAGGCTGAGCTATCTGTGTCCATAGACAGAGCACCTCAAGATCTAGCCCACATGGGTGCTTAATAGAAATCTGCTATCTATGGGTGCACTCTACAAAAAAGAGCCAGTGGGAGACGCCAGAGGAAGAGGATCAGGGTTGCTTTGTGCAAAGTCATTGCACAGAGCAGGCCAATATAACATGTTTATTATTTTAATAATTAAAAAAAAAGTAAAGCTTTACAATCACTTTAAAGTTAACAGTCTTGCTGGGATATATCAGAGGGGTCACACAATTTCCCTCAATGAGGATTAGTATTCTTGAGAAGTAGCATATTCATTGGTACTGACTGTTAGTTCCCCACAAATATTAAGCAGAAACCATACACCTAATGCCATGACATGGGTCATGAGAACAGACATATGAGGGAGCACATTTTCCTTAGCAAAATAAAATAATTTTGCTTTTTTCTTCCCAGGCTGAACATAGTATTGAAGTATAAGTTTACTTTCAGAAGGCTTTCAGTAGTTACATATTTTCAGGCCTTGCAAGAAAAGGGGCTTTCCCACTATTTCCTTGAAGTTTCTGGAAATTGCTCTGACCAATGCAATGCTGTCGCCTCTGACAAAGGGCTGGTGCCTGTGATGCTGGGAGTATGCGACTAGAAAAAAGTGGCAGGTTGCCTAAGGTCTGTATATAGAAAATCATAGATACTTGCTTAATGTCAGCGAAGCAAAGAGCAGAAATAAACTGGCACTGCTCTGGCCACTCATGTTGGGCTGTAGCAGAACAGTTGCCACAGACTTTATGTGCAAGTCCAGACCTATGTAACTATTTAAAGTCACCCAAAAGTGAACTTACACTTTAACATTTCAATATAGGTACTCTTAAGAACCGGACAGTTTACATAAACGTAATATAAATCTCAAATTTTTCAGTCTGTTAAGTGACATAAGTCTGAACAAAATTTGCATCTAGCTCATATTTGGGGTGGCCAAGCCTTGTAACATAATCATTAGTCGCCGAGCAGGTTTATGTAAAGGATTGTGAGGCTCCACTTGTAAGAACTGAAACAATTTCTGCCGCACTTGAGTCATTACGCTGCCCATGTGATCTCGAGTTACAGGGTCACTGTGATCCAGATGCATCACTGCTTCTTCTAAATAACTACAAAAGAAAACATCAATTTAAAAACTACCCTTTTAAACATATTTTTATATAAATACAATGCTTTATTTTTGACTGTGAAAAAGAAAGGGGTAATGTGCACAAAAACAATCAACATACATCAGCATAAAAACAGCATACAAATCTTAAAGTAAACCTCTATCCACTTCTGTGATGCCGCATTTAAGTGTTATGTCAGCATCAAGGGGTTAAAAACAGACTGAAACCTGACTTGAGTGTCTATGAGAATTAATTCTTTTACCGTAAATAAAGCTCAATAATAATGACGTAAAAATGAATAATAATGAAATAAATGATAGGTAAGTGTGGGCTTTTTTAAAGCTCTAATACCGTTCTTAAGAATATCTAAACACATGTATGCCTTTAACCAAGGAAAAGATGCACTTAAACCACTTGCCCTCCGGAAGATTTGTTTTGCTGAAACAGACATAGGGTTAGTACTGAAAGGGCCCAAAACTATAGACAATCCTATAGAGAATCCTCAATTGTGATCCTGCTTTGTTGGTAGAAACATGTATAAAACCAGTTTTATAGTTTATGAGTGGTCAGAGAAATTTGTGTATAATTTAACATGTCAGAGGGCATGGCTTGTGGAGTGGTGTAAGGCTGAGGCAATCTCACACACGTTAACAAGACAGACTG
Source organism: Pelophylax lessonae (assembly GCF_965119305.1). Taxonomy (NCBI): domain Eukaryota; kingdom Metazoa; phylum Chordata; class Amphibia; order Anura; family Ranidae; genus Pelophylax; species Pelophylax lessonae. The sequence goes on from NC_138777.1 coordinate 155,539,844, forward strand.
GACTGGGAGAGCAATGATATTTGTAGGTATGCTCAGTGGCGGCTGGTGAAGTTTTAAGATGGTGGGGCGCAAGACCCCGCCCTTCCATTTTGACCCCTCCCATTTCTCAGAAGCCCCACCCCTTATAGACACCACCCATTTTGTCCCCTGTATTTTGCTTGCGTGAACACATTCTCCCAATATATAACACATTAAGGGGTGCATCAGTACTAGTATATCCCATAATAGGGAGCAGGGGCCCTATTATGGGATATACTGTGAGAGACATCCTATTATGGGATACACTGACAGAGTGGCACAAACCCCACAGTACAGACCCCCCCCCCCCCAGCACAAACCCCTCAAGCACAAACCCCACTGTACAGGCCCCCTAGAACAAACCCCACAGTACAGGCCCCCTAGCACAAACCCCTCAAGCACAAGCCCCCTAGCACAAACCCCACAGTACAGGCCCCCTAGCACTAATCCCACAGTACAGACCCCCTAGCACTAATCCCACAGTACAGACCCCCTAGCACTAATCCCACAGTACAGACCCCCTAGCACTAATCCCTCAGTACAGACCCCCTAGCACTAATCCCACAGTACAGACCCCCTAGCACTAATCCCACAGTACAGACCCCCTAGCACTAATCCCACAGTACAGACCCCCTAGCACTAATCCCACAGTACAGACCCCCTAGCACTAATCCCACAGTACAGACCCCCCAGCACTAATCCCACAGTACAGACCCCCCAGCACTAATCCCTCAGTACAGACCCCCTAGCACTAATCCCACAGTACAGACCCCTTAGCACTAATCCCACAGTACAGACCCCCTAGCACTAATCCCACAGTACAGACCCCCTAGCACTAATCCCACCGTACAGACCCCCTAGCACTAATCCCACCGTACAGACCCCCTAGCACTAATCCCTCAGTGCAGACCCCCCTAGCACAAATCCCACTTAGCATAGCACTTTACCTGTGTACAATGTAATTGGCCTGGCCTGCACTGTCTTATATTGTGTACACTGCTAAGCAGGCTGCTGGCCTGGCTGACACTATATATTTATTAATAGTAAATGGCACACAGCGGCCTGGTATAAGATGGTTCCCAAGTTCCCATGTCACAGGTCATGGTACAGGCATGTCACAGGTCATGGTACAGGCATGTCACAGGTCATGGTAAGGGCATGGCACAGGTCATGGTAAGGGCATGGCACAGGTCATGGTAAGGGCATGGCACAGGCCATGGTAAGGGCATGGCACAGGTCATTGCACAGATGATGGTACAGGCATGTCACAGGTCATGGTAAGGGCATGGTACAGATGATGGTATAGGCATGGCACAGGTCATGGTATAGGCATGGCACAGGTCATGGTACAGGCATGGCACAGGTCATGGTACAGGAGATGGTATAGGCATGTCACAGGTCATGGTACAGGCATGTCACAGGTCATGGTACAGGAGATGGTATAGGCATGGCACAGGAGATGGTATAGGCATGGCACAGGAGATGGTACAGGAGATGGTACAGGTCATGGTACAGGAGATGGTATAGGCATGTCACAGGTCATGGTACAGGCATGTCACAGGCCATGGTAAGGGCATGGCACAAGCCATGGCACAGGTGATGGTACAGGCATGGCACAGGTCATGGTACAGGAGATGGTATAGGCATGGCACAGGTCATGGTAAGGGCATGGCACAGGTGATGGTACAGGCATGGCACAGGTCATGGTACAGGAGATGGTAAGGGCATGGCACAGGTCATGGTACAGGCATGGCACAGGTCATGGTACAGGCATGGCACAGGTCATGATACAGGAGATGGTATAGGCATGGTACAGGTCGTCATGGTACAGGCATGTCACAGGCCATGGTACAGGAGATGGTATAGGCATGGCACAGGTCATGGTACAGGCATGTCACAGGTCATGGTACAGGTGATGGTATAGGCATGGCACAGGTCATGGTAAGGGCATGGCACAGGTGATGGTATAGGCATGTCATGGTACAGGCATGTCACAGGTCATGGTACAGGCATGTCACAGGTCATGGTACAGAAGGTGGCCTCCAGTTCCCTACAACAGGACCACAGACCCAAAGTCCCTCCCCCCCCCACAGGAACACAGAACCATAGTTCTCCACAATAAGACCACAGACCAATAGTTTTCCCACAATAAGACCACAGAGCCATAGTTCCCCACAATAGGACCATAGACCCACAGTTCATCACAGGACCAAAGATCCATAGTTCCTCAGAATAAGACCACAGACCCATAGTTCCCCACAATAGGACAACAAACCCACAGTTCTCCATCACAGGATGAAAGATCAATAGTTCCCCAGAAAAATAACACAGAGACATAGTTCCCCATCACAGGACCAAAGACCGACAGTTCCCTACATACAACAGGACCACAGACCTATAGTTTGCCATCACAGATTCATAGTTCCCCATCACAGGACTGAAGATCCATAGTTCCTTACAACAAGAGGACCAAATACACATAGCTCCATATCACAGGACAACAGGCCCATAGTAACCCATCACAGGACCACAGACCCTTAGTTCTGCATTATAGGACCACAGACCTGTAGATTTTACTTCAGATCATGCAATATTTTCATGCAAATAATTTAATAAAAAAGCTATTGAAAAATGATAATTACAATAACTTCTACCAGCATGCAGAAGAACTTACTCTCAATCTATAGCCTCATAAAACTGAATCATCTCAAGGGGTACATTTACCAAACCAGGGCAAGTCCCTGGAAGACAAGCCTCTGCCATGCCCTATGCACACTGCTGCCACCATCCTGCAGAGTGAAGTTTAATTCCCCCCACCAAGGTGACAGCACACCAGCCTACTTGTGCTATGTATTAATAATGACAGAGAACATAAATCCCCAGCACAAGTATTCAGCCCTGTCCCTCTGCAGCACCAAGATAGAAAAAAACAACACTGAGCAGCAGCTGTGTGACGGATCCCTGCACTGGCAGCTCATCCACCTTACCTGAGTGCAAGCTCTGTTTCCCAGATGTCTAATAATAATCCACAGAAGGGAGCGTGGCACTGCCCTGGTGCCACCTACCACCTAGCCAGCAGCACCATGCAGTCAGCAGCCCAAGTCTGCGCTGGATTGTTCCTTTGTGGCCAGCTGTAGGTCCTCGTTATCTCAGTGTGGGGTCATCATGTCTCATGTCTCTTCATACTGCAGGCAGTCATTGGGGGTCCCCAGCAGCAGTCACTTAAAGGGATATGTCACCCCTCTGGGAATTCCTCACTATTGCCCCATGACCCCTCTCTGTGCTGTGATCTACTGAGGTCTCACTTGTCTCATGCCGCCCTCAGCATCCCTCCTGCTTTGCCCGATCTCCTCCAGCAGCTGACGAACTCTTCTTCCGATCCGATCGCGCGGCTCTCCTCTCTGCTCTGACTGGAAGGTGCGGGCGGGAAGGTGATCATGTGACTGGCAAACGCACCGGCCCCACGCGTCAAGTGACGTCACCCGGGATGTCCTCCTGTGTGATTGGTCCAGGCTGGAGTCTGGACCAATCACAGCCAGGACATTGGGGAGTGTCGGGGCCCATTGCTCTGCGCCCTGATGACCCCCAGAAGGCCGCCAATCGGCGCCTCTGCCCGCCGCACGTGGGGTGGAAAACCCCATCCCCCCATAGCCACCACTAAGTCTGGCGCCCCTAGTTGGCTAAAAACTGATTTTTTTAATCTTTTTTTCTTTTTTTTTGGGGGGGGGGGGGGGGGGCGGCACATCATTTTTTTTGCTAGAGCAAAGCACTACACTACAAGTACAAGGGCACTACAAGTATAAGCAGGTCATAATGTATAATGATGAGTATAATGAGATTCAATTGGTATTGTACTTTAGGCATGCCCTGTACACCCACTGTGATAGACTCAACAGGGACAGAGGCTTTTAGAGATGACTGCAGGCTAGCCTCTTGCCTACTGACTATGGGCTCTAGCTTTTAGGAGAACACAACTCTTTGTGAGGTGTATGCTGGGGGAGGGGGGGGGGGTGTGTGGTAATGTTACTTTGGATTCAAGTCCATGTCTCCCCAAGACACACAGACTCTGGGAGTCCAGGCCCGAGATCCACGTTAACCTCCCTGGCAGTCTGATTATGTCCAGATTTCTGTGCTAAAAGCGGTACATTCTTTTGCATGGAAATCTGTTTTATATTTAAAAACTCACCTTCCCCTGCGATCCCCCGCTGTCGTCCCTGCCGATGCCGACACCTGTCTTCCGCTCCGCTTCCCTTCCCCGCGAGTGTTGCAACGCTGGGGGGGGTGAAACCAGCAGCACTTTCAAAAATGTAAATACACTAAATTACATGATACAAAGCTGTGATCCTAACGGATTACACTGTATCATGCCATTTCACCACAGGATTTCACCTGGTGACTTTCCCAGTGCGCTGCCTGTGCTTTTCCAGTTCTTTGTGCTTGGAAAATTGAGAATGACCATGGCGTCCAAAAAGCATTCTTTTTGCGCAAAAGCGCTTTTAGATGAACTGGAAAACAGCGACAGCTAAACGGAGTTACTTGAAGAACTGAGCGATAGCGATTCATGGGGAAATTCGTCATCAGGTACGCAAAGTGACGGCAGCGATGATTCTGATGTCTCTTTCTGGCACATAGCTCTGTTGGAAATTCTGAAGAATAATTTGATATACTTACCAAATTCCACAAGCTATGTGCCAGAAAGAGACATTAGAATCGTGAGATACTGTGCGTATAAACATACACAAGCAAAAACACACATACATAATTTTTATTGAATTTATTGCCCTTGCTTACAGAGGATTAATACACACTTGATTGTGCATTGCTACCCCTACTGCCTCTTAGATGCCTGTCTGAGTTTTTGTGTGCGCATCTATATAGGTACACACATGTATATTTATGCATATATCTTACCCTATTTACTTATGGTCCCTATTTATAGAAATTTATTACATCCTTTGGGACTATGAGGGAGGAGTTTCTGTGGTAAATTGAGCCCTTCTGTGTCTGTAATTTCATTTGATGGGACCTGCTTGGGGGGTGGCATTTGGAGTATCTTGATCTGCTGGTGAGACACTTTTAGGATGACCATTTTAATATGTTGCCCTGATGATATATACAGTATCTCACAAAACTGAGTACACCCCTCACATTTTTGTAAATATTTTATTATATCTTTTCATGTAACACCACTAAAGAAATTACATTTGCTACAATGTAAAGTAGTGAATGTATAGCTTGTATAACAGTGTAAATTTGCTGTTCCCTTAAAATAAATTAACACAGCCATTAATGTCTACACCACTGGCAACAAAAGTGAGTACACCCCTAAGTGAACATGTTCAAATTGGGCCCAAATAGCCATTTTCCCTCCCCGGTGTCATGTGACTCGTTAGTGTTACAAGGTCTCAGGCAGGGGCGTAACTACAGGGGTTGCAATCGCAACCGGGCCCCATGCTCAAGGGGGCCCATGTGGCCCCCCTGTACACCTGAATAGGAGGGGCGGCGGGGGCAGCATGTAGAGAAATCACTGTCCTCCTTTTTCCTTCTGTAGCTGGAGGAGGAAAATGGAGGAGATTGGTTCCTCTGTATGCTGCCCCCACCACTCCTCCTATCCAGTTCACTTGTGTTCTGCTGTCTCTGGGCCCTGTGTGCTCCCCTGCCCCCCCCCCACTGTGCTCCCCTCCCTCTCCTGCCGGCTGCTACAGGGGATATATCACAATAGAGAACCAGGAAGGGGTCGGTAAATATGTAATTTACCAGCTCCTTCCTTTTCTGAATGGACAGAGTCACAGTCAGTGACATTGTAAAAAAAATTAAATCAAATTATAAAAAATAATACAATTAAAATACCAAAAAATAAAAACTACCGACACCAGTGGGTGAACTTCCAGGATCGCAAAGGTCACACTTGCGACAGGGCCCTGGCATTCCACCACCGTGGGGAGGCCCCAAGATGGCAGGAAGGGGACCCACTGCAGAACTTGTGAAAGGGTCCCGCTGCAGGACTGTAATAAAGGGCCCCGCAACGAGAGTAAAGGGCCCCAGGGCACCATGGGTCCAGGGGGCCCTTCATGGTTTCTTGCACCGGGGCCCTGAAGGTTCTAGTTACGCCTCTGGTCTCAGGTGTGAATGGGGAGCAGGTGTGTTAAATTTGATGTTATCGCGCTCACTCTCTCATACTGGTCACTGCAAGTTCAACATGGCACGTCATGGCTCTACATTAAGATGGCCTAGACTGTAAGAAGAGTGCCAAGACCCTGAAATTGAGCTGCAGCACAATGGCCAAGACCATACAGCAGTTTAACAGGACAGGTTCCACTCAGAACAGGCCTCGTTATGGTCGACCAAAGAAGTAGAGTTCACATGCTCAACGTCATATCCAGAGGTTGTCCTTGGGAAATAGACGTATGAGTGCTGCCAGCATTGCTGCAGAGGTTGAAGGGGTGGGGGATCAGCCCATACGCCGCACACTGCATCAAATTGGTCTGCATGGCTGTCATACCGGAAGGAAGCCTCTTCTAAAGATGATGCACAAGAAAGCCTGCAAACAGTTTGCTGAAGACAAGCAGACTAAGGATATGGATTACTAGAACCATATCCTGTGGTCAAATGTGACCAAGATAAACGTATTTGGTTCAGATGGGCTCAAGCGTATGTGGTGGCAACCAGGTAAGGAGTACAAAGACAAGTGTGTCTTGCCTACAGTCAAGCATGGTGGTGGGGGTATCTGGGGCTGCCAGCACTGGGGAGCTACAGTTCATTGAGGGAACCATGAATGCCAACATGTACTGTGACATACTGAGGCAGAGCAAATCCCCTCCCTTCAGAGACTGGGCCACAGGCAGTATTCCAACATGATAATGACCCTAAACACACATCCAAGACAACCATTGCTTTGCTAAAGAAGCTGAGGGTAAATGTGATGGACTGGCCAAGCATGTCTCTAGACCTAAACCCTATTGAGCATCTGTGGGGCATCCTCAAATGGAAGGTGGAGGAGCACAAGGTCTCTAACATCCACCAGCTTCATGATGTCGCCATGGAGGAGTGGAAGAGGACTCCAGTGGCAATCTATGAAGCTCTGGTGAACTCCATGCCCAAGAGGGTTAAGGCAGTGCTGTAAAATAATGGTGGCCAAACAAAATATTGACACTTTGGTCCCAATTTGGACATTTTTAATAAGGGGTGTACTCAATTTTGTTGCCAGCGGTTTAGACAATAATGACTGTGTGTTAAGTTATTTTAGGGGACAGCAAATTTACACTGTTATACAAGCTGTACACTCACTACTTTACATTGTAGCAAAGTGTCATTTCTTCAGTGTTGTCACATGAAAACATATAATAAAATATTTAAAAAAATGGGAGGGGAGTACTCACTGTTGTGAGATACTGTACATACAGATACACACATGTATATGCATATATGTTCCCCTATTTATTTTCCTATTTGCAGAGATTTGCTACAACTTTTGAACTACTATCTTCTTATCCCTTGGCTGTCCCCTTCTGAATTTGAGAATTTCCATTCCAGCAAACTCTGCGTATGAATGGTGCGGCCCTGTGTGCAGAGCCCGGCAAAGCTGCGCGGTTGTCAAAAAGTAACAGCTAGTACAGGGAACTTCTCCCCGTACTGATGCCACAGGAAGAACGAATAGTGGGCGGTGGCTGCAACAGGAGGAACATGTTCTACCCTAAAAACGGGTGGGTGGAAATTGTAACATGTTCTCATAGGAGAACTTATCCTTTAGGTATTCACTATGGGTTATATGCTGCCACCTTCAGGTGAGGACGCTGGTAAACAAAGTCATTAAGGCAGCCTACAGATCCCCTCACAATCCCAGCAATCCTCAGTTTTTAGACAAGCAATCAGAGAAAAACACCAGGGCAGAGGGGGGTTGGGGGCCTGTGTCCTGCACTGTACTCCCAAAAAAAAAAAAAAAAAAAAAAAAAAAAAAAGGATTTTACAGTTAAAGTGTCACTAAACAGGGTTTTTGTCTTACCGTATAATCCTTTTCTCTGATGTTCATTAACAGGCACAGCTTCATATCTTCCTTGACCAATGGGAAGTCCCAAAGCAGTGTCAGCATGAAGGGTGGGAAAAAACACAGCAAAAACCCGAATTTCCTACAGGGCTTAATGAAGCCAACCAAGTAATCAAAGAGCTCAACTAGGAACAACTGGAGCTCACCTACCAAGAAAATTACACCCTCAAGAAGCAGAAGCCTCTGCAACAGCGGCCTGGAAAACTTTGCGGCCAAATGCAGATGCGAAAACATCCACCTTGTAAAACTTGGTGAATGTGTTTACAGACGACCAGGTGGCCACTTTGCAAACCTGGACCACCGATGCTAGACAATGGAAGGCCCAGGAGGCTCCTAAGCGCCCTGGTAGAATGCGCTTTAAACAGGGAAAGAAGGAACCTGACTCTTGATGGAATAAGCCTGCACCACCCTCTGCCTGATCCATCTGAAAATGGTCGCAGCAGATGCGGCCTGCCCCTTAAGAGAAAAATCCGTAAGGACAAATTAGGAATCCGATTTGCAAATGGACTCAGTCGCCGCCAGGTACACCCTAATGGCCCAAACCACGACCAGGGAAAGCAAGGCAATTTCTTTTGGAGGTTTTGGCTTGGGACACAATGACGGCCACACAATGTCTTCATTTAAGTGGAACCCGAAACGACCTTAAGAAGGAACGATTGACAGGGACATAGCACCACTTTGTCCCTGTGAACCACCAGGTAAAGAGACTGACAGGACAACGCAGCCAGCTCAGGGTCCCTACGTGCCGAAGTAATAGCTACCAAGAAAGCCACTTTCTGTGACAAGGAAAGTATTATCAGATTAGGATCCCACAAGGACACCAGAGACCGTATTGGAGGAGCCAGGAGGTGAACCCCCTGCACGAAACTGTGAACCAAAGAATTGGTGGCCAAAGGGCTTTGGAAGAAAATTGCCAAGGCTGAAATCTGGCCCTTGATGGTGCCCAGGGCCAAACGTTGATCTACACCTCTTTGTAGAAACTCCAGACGTGATACCGAAAAGGAACGGGGGGGAAACCCCCCCGAGACTCACACCAAGCAATGTACACCTTAACAAACTCGATGGTAAATCTTCAGAGAAGTAGATTTCCTAGCTTTTAAAATAGTAGGAATCACTGAATCCGACAACCCCCTGTCCTTCAGTACCTGGCTTTCAATAGCCAGGCCGTTAAAGCCAGCGACTGTAAAGCAGGGTGGAAGATTGGTCCTTAAGACAATAGAGATACTGGACCCCTGCCAGAAGGTCTTGGGACTTTGCCACAAACCTCAGAACCTTCCGGATGATGCGCAAGGCTAACCAGTCCACATTTGGGGTCCCTCCCTGGAGACACAGTTGTTGAAACACCTCCAGGTGAAGGTACCATTCGCCTGGACTCAGAACCTGCCGAGGTAATCCACCTGCCAATTTTCCACCTCTAGAATATGCACAGCAGAGAGGGCTGTAAGAAATTGTTCTGCCCACCCTAGAATGCTGGCCACTTCTTTGGCCTCTAGGGCACTTTTTGTGCCTCTTTGATGATTGACGTATGCCACAGCCATGGCGTTGTCCAATTGAATCCTTACCGGACACCCCTGCAGACGATCCATTTACTGGGACAGGCATAGCCTGATCGCCCGAATTTCCAGGATGTTGATCTGAAGACTGGACTCCTCCTGAGACCGGACTCCCTGGGCTGATTCCGTGCCCAGGACACCTCCCTATCTGGACAGGCTGGCGTTCATGGAGACCACCGTCCAGTACAGGGGAAGAAAGGACCACCCAATTAGGGATCTCCTCGTACCCTGGCTCAAAAGGATCAGATTGTCCAGGGACCGTGGATTCTTGTCCCATTTGGCTAGAATCTCTTTTTGCACAGGTCTGTTATGGAATGGAGCAAATGAAACTGCCTCAAAAGGTGGAGATCATCGGGTCAAGCATTTGCATGCAAGTCCTGAGAGAAGACCGGCGGTTGGATAACACAAGCCGAATCGTATGCTGCAATTTCAGCAGTTTTGTTTCTGTTAGAAACACCTGGGCTAATGCTGAATCCAGAGTCAGACCCAGATAGTCCAGCTTGTTGGATGGAGTCAGAGCTGATTTCTAAAAATTCAGAGTCCAGCTGAACTCTCCCCCATGGAGCTGAGGCGAGACCAAAGGGTAACACCATGAATTGATAGTGCTCCTCGCCTACGGCAAAGTGAAGGAAATGCTGATGCCCAACATATATTGGGATATGGAGATAAGCGTCCTTGATACCGATAGAGGCCACAAAATCCCCTTGATGAAGGGAAGCCACTACAATTGCAAATAGACTCCATTCTGAATTTCTGAACCTGCACAAAGCGGCTCAGGGCCTTGAGATCCAAGATTGGACGGACCTTGCCTTCCTTCCTGGGAACAGTAAATAGGTTTGAATAAAACCCCATGAAAACGTTCAGAATCTGGGACTGGTACAATGACTCCTTGTGAGAGCAGATCCTGAACCCCCCCCCCCCAGAAATCCCTGAAACCGAGTCGGGGACAGGCCCAAGATGGAAGGAAAGAACCTTTGCTGGGGGGGGGGGGGGGCAAGGACCGAAACTCGACCTTTTACCCAGACTGGATCAACTCGCGGATCCATCTGTCTTGAATGAAAAAGGTCCACTGGTCTGGAAAGAAGCAAAGATGCCCCCACCCCGTAACGAGTGAGGGGCGCCCCTTCAGGGAGATCCTTGTTTTGTGACCCTGTGGGACAAAAGGGATACTTGTGGGCAGAGAAGACAGGACCAGGTTTGCGGTGAGGCTCTCTGCCTTTTGTAACCTGTGGAAGCAGGGTGCTCTTGCCTCCCGTGAAACCTTTTATGATCTCTTTCACGGAAGCTCCGAACAAGCAGTCCCCCACGAAGGTGATATCTGTCAGCACCCTTTTAGAGGCCTGGTCTGCAGACCAGCATTTCAACCAGATCATGCAGCGCAGAGTCACCGCTGTCAACGACACCCTGCAAACTAAAGGGGCCGTGTCCAGGGAGGCATCACAGATATACTTTAACCCCTGTAACAACTGGTCCACCAGCTCAGGGAGATGCTGACCCCCTTCCAAATTGTGACGCAAAAGTTTCGCCCATTCCGTTAAGGTCTGAGAGACCAAGCTTATGGCAAACACCATCCTCAAAATTGAACCTACCATGGTGAAAAAGAATCGGACCAGAGATTTAGCCTTCCTGTCTACAGGGTCTTTAAAAGACGGAGCATCCTCCACCGGTAGCAACGTGACTTTATTCAACCTTGAAACCTGAGTATTGACCACCGATGGAACTGTCAATTTTATTAGGAGGGACTCCTCAAAAGGATACCACCTAGCGAAACGCTTAGGTTTCCCAACCGTGCGTTTTGGGGAACCCAAAAACAGTATCTCTCCTGCGCTCAAGTAGTGTGCAAGAAGGTGAGTGATCTAAATAGTCTTATTGGCACAAAAATAGCCGGTCTTGCTGCCCCTCAGGACCAGGTGTATCCAAAAACACAGAAAGACAACAACACGAGAATGGCGCACCGACCTTGTGCATTACCACTATAAAAGTTTATTAAAATCCAAATAGCATTATGCTCACAAAAATAAGATGCATACATACATGTAGGAAATAAGAACCAATCGCCTCCAGGACACTTCTATACTGCTGGATAGTGTGATGGCGTCCACAATGACCTGGCTTACGCGTTTTGAGGGAGACCCATCTTACTCAGAGCCAAAATCACCACTGACTCCCCATAAATTTCCAGAATGTTATATAGCTGGTCTGCACCACACACATCACCCCGCCCCACTATGCGCAAAGGTCAGATATGTGTGTGTAAACAAATTGGGGTATGTGCAAGTTCTATGCGATAGACTGTCCATCAGTTCGGCTATCATCACTTCAAATGTCTACGGCTACAAACAACTGCGAGTAATGATAGTGGCAGTGATGCAATAATAATACAAGAGAAAGAAATGTATAGATAATGATAATAGTAAAAATAAATAAAATTAAAAAGAACAATATTCATAATGGATCAATAAATGATAAAAATTGATGATAAAACGAATAGTACAAAGTGGTACAAGAGGCTTATAAAAATAGAGGCAGGTGTTAAAAATTAATTCATTAAAACTCATTAGTAATACCAATAGACATAATGTCACAGACTCATTTCCAACATTCAATAAGATAATAACGATGATGTACATACCCTGAGATGTGCAATATCAATACTCCGTGCCATCATCACACAGTATACACTATGTGTAGGCACACCAAGGGAGTGTATAATGGAATTGCCATACACTCCCACCTTGACTCTCATTGGGGCTGTGTGGGATTGATAGGTGAACCCCTCACACCACCAGACGAAGCGGGACGCCCAGGATTGATGGATGCAGTCTGTGCACCCCAAGCTGCATATCGCAGGCGCGAAACACACGCTAAGCCTGTACACCCGGAAGTGCGGGCGATCTTGCCTTCTGGCCCGATGAAGGCTCCTGAAATCACAGCATGCTCCTGGCCGATGAGATCACAAGGGAGCGAAACCATCTAGTGACATTACCTGGTGACTCCTCCCCTTAGCTATTTAACTGTCAAGACGGCAGAGAAAGCAGTCACTGGGAGACATTGTCTGCGTTTTTCTTTTTCCCCTGGGTCCAGCGGGCAGCGTGATTGACGATAGATCTACTTAAGAGGACATTTTTTAGTAAAGGAATTGTCAAAAATGGTGTCATTTTTGACACTTTTTTTGGTAATGACTAAGGGTACAATGTACTCCATACGCATTCACATGGGGGGCAGAATCTGGGGGTTTCCAGATTCTGATAAGCACCCCACCCAAAAACCCCAACAATCGTCCAGCATTGTGTGGAAGAACCCCCAGTCCACCCCCCAAAGCACCTACCTTGATGAGGGCATGTGGCTTGGTATGGTTCAGGATGGGGCACTTGCTCGTCCCCTCCCTTTCTTAACCTGCCAGGCTGCATGCTCGGATAAGGGTTTGGTATGGATCTTGGGAGGGACCAAACTCCATTTTTTCTTTTTAATTTTGCAGTTGAGATCAGGGACAGCCAAGACCTGAAGGGGAATCTGCGGACAGCTGATGAATCATCTTGTTAGGGAAGCTTCCTGAACCACTCCTTAGCAACCAGCACAATGTGATAAATTACCGTATGAAAATATGCAGTATTTTGTTTTCATAATTTTTAACTGCCGCATTGTTTTCTTTACATTCAGCTGTCAGCGGGGAACCCACTTGACAGCTGACGAGTCATCTGTTAAGGATGCAGTGGCCGGCTTCCCAGTCGGCTCCTTAGCAACCAGCTATAGGGGGGGGGGGGGCCCTCCACACAGTTTCTGACAAATACTGCATGTGATACAGCCAAAAAAACCCTGGTGATAAATATTGCATGTTTTTTTTACGCTCTGTTCCACTTGTGAATTGGACTTAAGAGCTTACCGCATGGTTTTTTGACGATATTTACTGAAACATTTTTAATTTTACGGTAAATAATTGCATAGTTTTTTTTTTTTTACTTTTTTTTTCCTACTACATACAATAATTTATGCAAACGTGTTGTCGCATGTGGTAAACATAAGTGAATTGACCTCATTGAATGAACAAGCCAACAGGGAATGGAGAGGTTTTATCCTTCAAGGCATAAACCTTAGTAATAATCAGCCTAATCCACCTAGAGGATGGTGGAACGAGATGTAGGACAGCCGTTGCAAAGGCTCAGACACAACAAGCCGAGAATCCGAAGTTCGGATAGTGGCAGAAAGGTAAACTTGCACTGTGTATACCACATCTTAACAATGTAGCGATCACTCTTTGGGGGTGCTTAGAAGCAGGGCACAGAGAGAGTGAAAGGATGTCCTGATTAAGGCGAAAGGAGGAAGAAAGCTTGGGGCCTCAAAAAACAAACAACCTTGCTGATGTGATAAGACATGAGAAAAAAACACCTTATGAGTAATGTCAGCCAAGGGAATATCTCAATGGGCTCATAGGGAAGCTTCTGTAAAGCCGAACGGAATAAACATAGATCCCAAGGCAAAACAAGTTAACAAAGAGGGGGAGCGATGTGAGCCACCCCTTGAACAAAGGCCCTTACCAGGGAACGAGTGGCCATCAGTCTCCGAAAGAGAACAGCCAAAGTCAAGATTTGAACCTTCAGGGTGCTGTTTCAGCCCAGATTAGGGAAAGGATACATTCCACAAAGATGAAACTCCTTTGCTTCACACAATACAAAGTAAACCTTCCACCTGCAGTGATAGATCTTGTAAGAGGACCATTTTTTTGGCCCTAAGCAGCATAGGAATATGCTGCTATACAGACCAATCTTTTCAGCTAGAAGGGTAAAGCCAGTGACTATGAAGCAGGATGGTAGACCAGTCGTTGAGACACAGGTCTGGTCAGTCTGGAATTGCCCATGGAGTGGCTCCCAGAAGTCGAAGGATGTCCTGGTACCAAGTCCTTTTGGCCAATTGTGAGCCACCAAGAGCACCAGAATTATCTCTAACTTAATCCTCTAAAGCAGGCGAGGGAGAATCCATAGCACAGGAAAGATGTACAGTATTTTAGCTGGAACCAGTGTATCCACTGTTCAATCATTTGGATCCCTGCTCCTGACCACAAACCTGCCCATCTAGTTGTTGAATCGGGATGACAACAGAGCTACATCCAGTTACCCACAGCTGCAAACTTTGTCCCAGAACACTGATTGAAGTGCAATGTAACAAAAAACTGGATTTTATCGTAAAATCCTTTTCTCTGAAGTTTATTGACAGACGCAGCTCCATATCTTCTTAGACCATTGGGTTATGCTGCCCCCTACAGGAGTAGGACACTAAGCAGGAAAAAGCTTTACCACGCCTGTGGGGCTGTTTCTGCAGGCATAACCCCACACGCTCTGCTGCAGCCCTCAGTTTTGTTGCAAGCAGTGTTTAGAAGACGAAAAAAAAAACAAACATTTCATTCATAAGTAGAGGGGCGGGTGTTGCGTCTGTCAATCAACTTCAGAGAAAAGGATTTTACGGTAAGTACAAAAATCCGTTTTCTCTATCGTTCATTGACAGACGCAGCTCCATATCATCTTAGACCATTGGGACGTCCCAAAGCAGTATATGTATGAGGGGTGGGAAAGACAACGCAAAAAATAATGTAATTCCCCAAAGGCTAAACTTAGCCAACCAGGTAACATGGAGCTTAACCAGGAACAACTGGAGCTCACCTAGAAAAAAACACACCCTCAAAGAGAAACAAAAAAAGGTTCTCTTTAAACAGCAGCCTGCAAAACCTTGCAGCCAAAAGAGGCATCTGAAGATGCCAACACATCTACTTTGTAGAATTTTTTAAATGTATGCACAGACGACCAAGTTGCCGCCTTGCAAACTTGCATCACTGACGCCTGATGGCGAAAAGCCCAAGAGGCACTCAGCACCCTAGTAGAATGCGCCTTCTCAGGGAAAGGAGGAACTTGTGCAGCAGATGCAGCCAATCCTTTACGAGGTCCCTCGGTAAGGACAAAAAGAGCATCTGATTTTCTATAGACTAGTGGCCCCAGGTAAACCCTGATTGCCCGAACCACCTCCAAAGAATGCAGGGCAATTTCCATGGGATGCTAAGGCTTGGGACACAGTGAAGGCAGCACAATGTCTTCATTCAAATGAAAATCAGAAACCACCTTAGGAAGAAAAGACTGATTAGGTCGGAGTACCACCTTATCTCTGTGGACCACCAAATAAGGTCAGAGGCAGTACAACGCTGCCAATTTAGACACACTGCGGGCAGAAGTGATTGCCACTAAAAAGGCAACCTTCTGGGACAATAAAAGCACAGAAATCTCCCTAATGTTCTCAAAAGGAGGCTTTGGAAGAACAGACAATACCAAATTCAGATCCCACAGAGAGAGCGGGGATCGTCTCGTAGGAGTCAAATGGTGCACCCCTTGAATGAAAGTGCGAATATAGACATGTGTAGTTAACATGCGTTGGAAATATATAGCCAAAGCTGACACTTGGCCTTTGATAGTGCCCAAAGCCAATCGCTGTTCAACCCCTTTTTGCAGAAAGGCCAAATCCTTAGTTACTGAAAACAAGCGAGGGTGCACCTTCAGTGATTAACACCATGAAATATACGATTTCCACGTACGGTGATAAATCGACTTTCTGGCCTTCAATAGTGTAGGAATCACTGAGTCAGAAAGACCTCTATCTCTTAACACCTGGCTTTCAACAGCCATGCCGTTAAAGCCAGCGACTGTAAAGCAGGATGAAACATCGGCCCTTGAGACATCAGATCCTCCCTGAGAGGAAGTCTCCAAGGAACATCGGAAATCAACCTTACTATGTCTGCGTACCAAGACCGACGAGGCCAGTCTGAGGCCACCAGAATAATCGCAATCCCTTCCACCTCTACCCTGCGTATAAGCCTCGGCAGAAGCTTCAGCAGAGCAAAGGCATAAATCAGCCGATACTGACCCCAAAAAGCCACCTGTGCGTCGGTGGCATCGGCTAGAGGATCCTGAGACCTGGCAAACAAGCAGCGCTTCCTCTTTTGGGTGAAGTTCTGCTTTAAGATATTGACCCCGTGGATAGAATAGGCTCATCCTTGACTATCTAGTTATAGCAAGCTTTGGGGCTCTAGGCTTGGGTGTCCATGATGTCCCACCTTCTCCCATCCTCTACTAACTTTTTCCTACTCTATTTTAATTATTTTCACTTCCTTTTCAAAGTCTTCATCGTTTTGCTTGTCTGTGTGTTAATACAAATCATGCTATCCACCCAGATCTAGGGTTCTTCTGCACAATAATTATTTTTCTGTTGTGGAATTTCCCAGTTAGTCAATGATCATTTTTAAACCGACTCCGTTTTTTTTTTTACTTCCAAACTAGCAACCATGTTTTCAAATAGCCATGTATACTTTTTGCTAGATAGCATACGGTCAGTTGTCACTTCTTGCTGTGACTTGTACTTTGTAATATTTCAGTAAAAATTGATTGAAAGTGTAAAAATGTGAGCACACCATAAAGATAACCTTACCTTGAGAGAAGTTTATTCCTAACTAAACAAATCTCATATCACAAATAAGCTTCAATATAGTACTGATTCTAAATATTTTGGGAAAATGCAACACAGATTTTTCAAATTTCCTTACATGCAAAAAAAAAAAAATAATACTTAGCTTTACATACTTTAGTTTCAGCTCAGTACGAGTACCAAGATCAAAAGACAACTGCTGGATGAGAGATAGCAGGACAGGCTGGGTAAGCGGACATGGGTTCTGTCCAAACACTTGTTGGGAATCCACTGTTTCACAAACATACAGGATCAGATTCAAATCTGAAGCAGTTAGAGCCTGTCAAAAAATAAATTGTTATAATAACTACCAAATATTAATGTTTTCTTACAGTTCTGATATTTCTGTATAGATCTAGTGAAAATATATACACAATATTGTCAAAAGTATTTGAAAGCCTGCCTTTACATGCACATGAACATCCCAATGGCATCCCAGTCTTACTTCGTAGGGTTTATTATTGAATTGGCCCACCCTTTGCAGCTACATAGCTTCAAAACTTCTGGGAAGGCTGTCCACAAGGTTTAGGAGTGCCTCTATAAGAATGTTTGACCATTCTTCCAGAAGCGCATTTGTGAGGTCAGGCACTGATGTGGGACGAGAAAGCTTGGACTTGCAGTCTCCTCATTTCAAAGGTGTTCTAACTGGTCAGGACTGTGCAGGCCAGCCAAGTTCTCCACTCCCCCAAACTCACTCATCCATGTCTTTATGTACCTTGCTTTGTGCACTGGTCCAAATCATTTGGTAGAGGGGGGATTATGGCGTGGGGCTGTTTTCCCTTGATTGCAGTGAAGGGAACTCTTAAGGCATCACATACCAAGATACAGTGCCTTGTGAAAGTATTCGGCCCCCTTGAACTTTTTGACCTTTTGCCACATTTCAGGCTTCAAACATAAAGATATAAAATTGTAATTTTTTTTGAAGAATCAACAACAAGTGGGACACAATCTTGAAGTGGAACGAAGTTTATTGGATATTTCAAACTTTTTTAACAAATAAACTGAAAAATTGGGCGTGCAAAATTATTCAGCCCCATTTACTTTCAGTGCAGCAAACTCTCCAGAAGTTCAGTGAGGATCTCTGAATGATCCAATGTTGACCTAAATGACTAATGATGATAAATAGAATCCACCTGTGTGTAATCCAGTCTCCGTATAAATGCACATGCACTGTGATAGTCTCAGAGGTCCGTTTAAAGAACAGAGAGCCTCATGAAGAACAAGGAACACACCAGGCAGGTCCGAAATACTGTTGGAGAAGTTTAAAGCCGGATTTGGATACAAAAAGATTTCCCAAGCTTTAAACATCCCAAGGAGCACTGTGCAAGCGATATTGAAATGGGAGTATCAGACCACTGCAAATCTATGAAGACCCGGCCGTCCCTCTAAACTTTCAGCTCATACAAGGAGAAGACTGATCAGAGATGCAGCCAAGAGGCCCATGATCACTCTGGATGAACTGAAGAGATCTACAGCTGAGGTGGGAGACTCTGTCCATAGGACAACAATCAGTCGTATACTGCACAAATCTGGCCTTTATGGAAGAGTGGCAAGAAGAAAGCCATTTCTTAAAGATATCCATAAAAAGTGTCCTTTAAAGCTTGCCACAAGCCACCTGGGAGACACACCAAACATGTGGAAGAAGGTGCTCTGGTCCGATGAAACCAAAATTGAACTTTTTGGCAACAATGCAAAACGTTATGTTTGGCGTAAAAGCAACACAGCTCATCACCCTGAACACACCATCCCCACTGTCAAACATGGTGGTGGCAGCATCATGGTTTGGGCCTGCTTTTCTTCAGCAGGGACAGGGAAGATGGTTAAAATTGATGGGAAGATGGATGGAGCCAAATACAGGACCATTCTGGAAGAAAACCTGATGGAGTCTGCAAAAGACCTGAGACTGGGACGGAGATTTGTCTTCCAACAAGACAATGATCCAAAACATAAAGCAAAATCTACAATGGAATGTTTCACAAATAAACATATCCAGGTGTTAGAATGGCCAAGTCAAAGTCCAGACCTGAATCCAATCGAGAATCTGTGGAAAGAACTGAAAACTGCTGTTCACAAACGCTCTCTATCCAACCTCACTGAGCTCGAGCTGTTTTGCAAGGAGGAATGGGCAAAAATTTCAGTCTCTGGATGTGCAAAACTGAAAGAGACATACCCCAAGCGACTTACAGCTGTAATCGCAGCAAAAGGTGGCGGTACAAAGTATTAACTTAAGGGGACTGAATAATTTTGCACGCCCAATTTTTCAGTTTTTTATTTGTTAAAAAAGTTTGAAATATCCAATAAATTTCATTCCATTTCATGATTGTGTCCCACTTGTTGATTCTTCAAAAAAAATTACAGTTTTATATCTATGTTTGAAGCCTGAAATGTGGCAAAAGGTCTAAAAGTTCAAGGGGGCCGAAAACTTTCGCAAGGCACTGTATATTGGACAATTTCATGCTTCCAAATTTGTGGGATTAGTTTGGGGATGGCCCATTCCTGTTCCAACATGACTGCGCACCAGTGCACAAAGCAAGGTCCAAATAGACCTGGATGAGCGAGTTTGAGGGGAGGAACTTGATTGGCCTGACAGAGTCCTGACCTCAACCCCTGCTGGTTTGCTTTGACTTTCTAGTGGCCATAGAACGCTCCACACAGCTCCCCCTTCTCCAGCGGTTCCCTGGCACAATGTGGTGTCTGCAAGACAGACATGAGCAGCTTCCCTACATATGTGATGAGCGTATTTACTTCACTATGTTGTGAATGCTTTTAACTGTTGTGAATAAAAATGTTTTTAAATTGCTACACTTAAAGTGGTGCTTCCTGTTCTCTTTCCTTGTTCTTATCCCACAGAGCTGGCTATACTCTGAGGATAGCTGCTGCCATTTACCAATTTAATGGACTTCTCTATGGACTTAGTAATTCCCCATAAGGGTCTGTGTCTCTCATGATCACACCGTCTTTGCGCCAGCTACTGTTTTTTATTAACTGAAAAGTATTTAATACTTCGTACAAAATCTGTGGTACAGTGGGGATTGAAAGTTTGGGCACCCCAGGTAAAAATTTGTATTAATGTGCATAAAGAAGCCAAGGACAGATTGAAAAATCTCCAAAAGGCATCAAATTACAGATTAGACATTCTAATAATATGTCAACAAAAGTTCGATTTTATTTCCATCATTGACACTTTCAAAATTACAAAAAACAAAAAAATAGCAAAAGTTTGGGCACCCTGCAGAATTTATAGCATTCACTGCCCCCTTTGCAAGGATGAGACCTGCCAGTGTCATGGATTGTTCTCAATCATCGTCTGGGAAGACCAGGTGATGTCAATCTCAAAGGTTTTAAATGCCCAGACTCATCTGACCTTGCCCCAACCATCAGCACCATGGGATCTTCTAAGCAGTTGTCTAGAAAACTGAAACTGAAAATAGTTGACGCTCACAATGCTGGAGAAGGCTATAAGAAGATAGCAAAGTGTTTTCAGATGTCAATATCCTCTGTTCGGAATGTAATTAAGAAATGGCAGTCATCAGGAACAGTGGAAGTTAAAGCAAGATCTGGAAGACCAAGAAAAATATCAGACAGAACAGCTCGCAAGATTGTGAGAAAAACAATTCAAAACCCACGTTTGACTGCACGATCCCTCCAGAAAGATCTGGCAGACACAGGAGTTGTGGTACACAATTCCACTATAAAGAGATACTTCTACAAATATGGTCTTCATGGAAGAGTCATCAGAAGAAAACCTCTTCTACGTCCTCACCACAAAAATCAGCGTTTGAACTTTGCAAATGAACATATAGACAAGCCTGATGCATTTTGGAAACAAGTTCTGTGGACCGATGAGGTTAAAACTGAACTTTTTGGCCGGAATGAGCAAAGGTACGTTTGGAGAAGAAGGGGCACAGAATTTAATGAAAAGAACCTCTGTCCAACTGTTAAGCACAGGGGTGGATCAATCATGCTTTGGGGCTGTATTGCAGCCAGTGGCACAGGGAACATCTCACGAGTAGAAGGAAAAATGGATTCAATAAAATTTCAGCGAATTTTGGATGGTAACTTGATGCCATCTGTGAAAAAGCTGAAGTTAAAGAGAGGATGGCTTCTACAAATGGATAATGATCCTAAAACACACCTCAAAATCCATGGGGGATTACATCAAGAGGCATAAACTGAAGGTTTTGCCATGGCCTTCACAATCTCCTGATTTCAACATAATTGAAAATCTATGGATAGACCTTAAAAGAGCAGTGCATGACAGACAGCCCAGAAATCTCAAAGAACTGAAAGACTTTTGTAAGGAAGAATGGGCAAAGATACCTCGAACAAGAATTGAAAGACTCTTGGCTGACTACAAAAAGCATTTACAAGCTGTGATACTTGCCAAAGGGGGAAGTACAAGATATTAACTCTGCAGGGTGCCCAAACTTTTGCAGACACCATTTTTTTTTTGTTTTCTGTTATTTTGAAAGTGTAAAGGATGGAAATAAAATCTAACTTTTGTTGACATATTATAAGAATGTCTAATCTGTAATTTGATGCCTTTTGGATATTTTTCCATCTTTCCTTGGCTTCTTTATGCACATTAATACAAATTTTTACCTGGGGTGCCAAAACTTTCGATCCCCACTGTAGGTAATGACAGCTTCACACACCTCCTGTATGGAGAAACTAGTCACATGCATTGTTCAGGTGTGATTCTGGCCCTTCTTCAACACAGTCTTCAAATCCTGAAGGTTCTGTGGGCCTCTTCTATGAACTCTGAGCTTTAGTTCTTTCCATAGATTTTCTATTGGATACAAGTTAGGCGATTGGCTGTGCCATTCTAGCAGCTTTATTTTCTTTCTTTAAAAACCAATTGAGAGTTTATTTGGCTTTGTGTTTGGGATTATTGTCTTGCTGAAATGTCCACCTTCGTTTCATTTTCATCATTCTGGTAGATTGCAGCAGATTTTATCAAGAATGCCTTGGTACATTTTTCCATTCATCCTTCCTTCAATTATATGAAGTTTACCAGTACCATATGCCACCTCCAAACTTCAAGGTTGGTATGGTGTTTTTGGGGGGATTTGCAATGCCATTTGACCTCCAAACATGGTGTGTATTATGGCATACAAAGAGTTTTAGGTCTCATCTAACCAGACTATATTCTTCTAGTATTTCAAAGGCTTGTCTAAATATTGTGCAGAAAACTTTAAACAAGCTTCAACGTGCTTTTTTTCCAGCAATGGCATTTGCATGAGCAGGGTGCATACAGGGCATGGGGGTTGAGTACATTTTTTTTTTCTTTGAATCAGTTGTACCTGCTAATTCCAGGTCTTTCTGAAGCTCTCCAGAAGTGGTCCTTGGCTCTTTGACAATTTTTCGGATTATTTTTCTCACTCTTGAAATTATTTGCACTGCTCTGTAAGAAATCTTGCACGGAGCACCTGATCGTGGCTGGTTTATGGTGTAAATGATGTTCTTTCCACTTTCAAATTCTGGTTCTAACAGTGCTTACAGGAATATTCAGAAGTTTAAAAATCCTTCAGTAACCAATGCCATCAGTATGCTTTGCAACAATAAGGTTGCAAAGGTCTTGAGAGAGCCCTTTGCTTTTACCCATCATGAGATGTTTCTTGTTTGGCACCTTGGTAATGAGACATCTTTTTATAGGCCATGAGTTGAGACTGAACCAGCTGATATTAATTTGCACTGACAAGGGGCAGGATTGCTTTAAAATTATAGATAAGATTTCAGCTGGTGTCTTGGCTTTCCATGCCTTTTTGCACCTTCCTTTCTTCATGTGTTGAATACATTTTCCCTGTGTCAATCCATTTTATTACACATAACTTAATTTCTGAGCATATTTGTTTTGGTTAGTTTAGACGTATGGATTGCATGGGTTGTTAGTGACATGTGAAAATTTCATGTCAATAGCACCTTTAGAAATATTGTGCTCGATACTTATTTTACCTGCTGTGTATATGCACACAATGTGTGTGTATATATATATATATATATATATATCTTCCTATAGCATCTTTAATATATCCTTGTTATCTGTACATTATGAAAAAGAGCATGAGAAAAATAGTCTATGTAGCTGCTGCAGGAAAATCTTTATCATTATAAGGACAACATTGTACATATTGTTGTTTAAATACTGCCCTATACACCATAAACATATGCTACAATTAAGTTTTTTCAGTAATTATTTAAGTATTACATAAAATAAAGCTCAGACTGATTTAGGAATGCAATACAAGTCTCTTTCCGTCTCACTGTCAGAAGGCAGTAATGGAAACAGGAGTCACACCCTATCCATGTTCTTGCCCGCTCTGGAGCAAAGAAAAAAAAAAAAGAAGCGTAGAATAGGAACTTATTTTAAAGTATTTAAAGTATTATTTTAAACTTTTTTCTTCATTTTGGAAAGAAGGGGAAGACTGGCACAGTGGTGTAGTGGTTAGCACTTTCACCTAGCAGCAAGAGGGTCGCTGGTTCGAATCCCAACCACGACACTACCTGCCTGGAGTTTGCATGTTCTCCCTGTGCCTGCGTGGGTTTCCTCCGGGTACTCCGGTTTCGTCCCACACTCCAAAGACATGCTGGTAGGTTAATTGGATCCTGTATAAAAATTGGCCCTACTATGTATGTATGAATGTGAGTTAGGGACCTTAGATTGTAAGCTCCTTGAGGGCAGGGACTGATGTGAATGTGCAATGTATATGTAAAGCGCTACGTAAATTGACAGCGCTATATAAGAACCTGAAATAAATAAAATAAATAAATAACTCATATTATTATTTCTTGCCATCTTTGTCCCATTAGGGAGATTTCTTTTCACGTCTTCTCCCATAGCCAAAAGTGAAAAGTAAAACCCTCCAAAGTGAGGGAACTCCTGGTTAAACCAGAGTTCCTATTTGGAATTCTCTCTCACTTTCACTCTTTTGGTGATTAGGTAAAAAGGAAAAGTAGAAGAGGGTTATTCTCCCCAATGGTGGTGCAGGCAGCAAAAATCTAAAGGGTGCTCCAATCACACTCTACCCTTTCTAGAATTGAACAAAACAGGAATTTTGACTTGCCTGTTAAATTGTATATCTTGGAGTACAGTAAAGGACACAGGCTGATAATTCATAGACCCTGGGATATAGGCCTGTACCTGGGTGCATGAACTATAACGTTAACCCACTCAGTGAGTGCTCAGTTTTGTAGCAAACAAGGCAGAGTAACCAAGGAATAGAAGTCGATATTCTTGTTATCTTAGCCATGGACTACAGGACACTGGCTGAGTATTCAAAGACTCTGGGGTGACCCCAAGCAATGAATGAGAAGGGTTGGCAATGATTAGGCAAGCAAGATTTTGCCAACTGGCCCAATAACAAAGACCAACAGAAAATGAAAAAGGGTAAGTTTCCACGCTGATGGATATGGATAAGGCTGCAGCCTACCCCAAAATATAGTCCAGATGGCTATATCAAACAATATAAGGGTGAAGTGAGGTAATTTGGCGCTGCCTATTAAAAAGTGGGAACTGATGTAAAAGGTATATAAAATATTGAAAAAGAAGGGATAGAAATATATGGAAGGGATGGTAAAAATGTTTGAATAAAGTGATGGTGCTTGTCAAAACAATAAATCAAAACCATATAAAATCGTGATGAAAAATAATCTGCACGTTGACATATAACTTAATAGATGGTAAATATATGTGCAATTAAATAAAGGTGACAATGCTAAAGTGCTGCTGTGTAAAAGTCCAGTAAATCACCAAGGTTATAAAACAAATTAAAAATCAAATAAGTCCAAACATAGTCCATAAAGTGCTTATGAAGAAACAAATCTGTGCTTCATTACAGCCAATGGTGAGATAATTTTCAAACAGTGATCCGGTGATAAGTGTGTGGTGGGAAAAAACCATGCACCCCTCCAATGTATCCCGCACTCACCAGAGGAGGTATGCACCCCTGCAGGGGTAATAAGCCTTGGGTATTTAGCCTTTTTCCTAGGGATCTCGGTAACGGGCTCCTGGAGTGGAGATATCCCTGGATACGGTCAAATATCCTCAATGGGCAGGGTCACCATGATAATCCGTGTTCCAGAATGGGGGGAGATAATCCCAGGTACCATATGGAAAGGAAGACCTCGTATAGTGAAGTACCATTTCAATCATTTTTTAAAGTAATAAGAAAGACTGTACTCACATTTAAAACAAGGTATTAAAAGCGAACGAGGCAGTAGGGGCCGCGAGTCCCTTGTTGGCGGCTACTTCCGGGATGCTACTGTAACCAGCGACCGGATCTGCGTTCCAGTGGGGCAGAAATGACGTAACCACGCACGACGCGTTTCGTCACAGCTGACGTCATCAGGTGCGCACCTGATGATGTCAACTGTGACGAAACGCGTTGTGCGTGGTTACGTCATTTCCGTCCCACTGGAACGCAGATCCGGTCGCTGGTTACAGTAGCGTCCCGGAAGTAGCCGCCAACAAGGGACTCGCGGCCCCTACTGCCTCGTTCGCTTTTAATACCTTGTTTTAAATGTGAGTACAGTCTTTCTTATTACTTTAAAAAATGATTGAAATGGTACTTCACTATACGAGGTCTTCATAAGCACTTTATGGACTATGTTTGGACTTATTTGATTTTTAATTTGTTTTATAACCTTGGTAATTTACTGGACTTTTACACAGCAGCACTTTAGCATTGTCACCTTTATTTAATTGCACATATCACTTTATATTTACCATCTATTAAGTTATATGTCAACGTGCAGATTATTTTTCATCACGATTTTATATGGTTTTGATTAATTGTTTTGACAAGCACCATCACTTTATTCAAACATTTTTTACCATCCCTTCCATATATATCTCTATCCCTTCTTTTTCAATATTCAATATTTTATATACCTTTTACATCAGTTCCCACTTTTTAATAGGTAGCGCCAAATTACCTCGCTCCACCCTTATAACAAAGACCAACAGACCTAACTACAGAGTGCCACTGCAAGATCCTTGCAGCCAAAGCATCATCTGGAGAAGATTGGACATCTGCCTGGAAGAACTTTGAAAATGTATGCACTAAGAACCAGCCTTACAAAAATGGACCACAGAGAACTGGTGCCAAATGCCCCAGAAACTCTCACTGATTTGGCTGAGTGGACATGTAAAAATGCAGGAGGAGATTTGTCTGAGAATTTAAGCTTTGCCGATCAGTTGTCTTCTCTATTTAGCATTGGTAGACTTGGAAGCAGGATGTCCCTTCCGAGGTCCTATGAATAGGACAAATTGTGAGTCTGTCATTCTAAAAGAAGCTGTGGCTTTGAGGTAGACTCTTACAACTCTGACTAAGCCCAGGCAAGGAAAAGCAATTTCCTTTGTGTGCTTTGGAGCAGGGCAAAAGGATGGTATGACTATATCTTAATTGAGATGAGAAACAAACCACTTTAGGAAGAAAAAAAAGGTCTTGGGCGGAGGACTATCTTGTCATTGTCTCCATACAAGAGATCGCTGACAAGTCAGAGACTTGTCTGACAGACATAATAGCAAGTAAAAAGGCCACTTTGCAGGAAAGGTCATCTAAGGGGATATCCCTAATGGGTTCAAAGGTGGTTGCTGCAGAGCTGAGAGAATCAAGCAGTGATCTCAAGGAAGCACAGCATGCTACAAGGGGGGATTTGATGTGAGCTACATCTAGAAGAAGGATTTTTACAAGAGACAGTTAAAGCCAGAGGTCTTTGAAAAAGAATGGAAAAGGCTGAGACCTGTACTTATAGAAGGATTAAGGTCAAGTTGTGGTCAAGTCCTGATTGCAGGAAGACCAGAATGTGAGGCTCGAGGTAATCTCTGGGATTGGAGTACCTGTGTCCATACCAGCAATGAAAGAATTCTAGGTACTATAATAGGTCTTTCTAGAAGTGGCTTTTCTTCCTTTCTGCAAGGCAGACGTGACAAACAGACTGCTCTGTCTTTTATAGTGGAAGTAAACTTCCATATTTTGCTTTTACCTATAGGTAAGTGTATAATAAGTAGTGATGGGCCGTTCGCACCAGACCACCTCGAACAGGGGAAAAGTTCTAGCAAACATAAAAACCCTATTAAAGTCTATGGGACGCGAACATGAAAAATCCTAATTTTAAAGGCTTATAAGCAAGTTATTCCCATAAAAAAGGTATGGGGACCCGGGTACTGCCCTGGAAGACATGCATAAATGCAAAAAAAAAAGTTTTTTAAACAATTTTTACAGGAGCAGTGGTTTTATTGATGCTTAAAGTGAAACAATAAAAATGAAAAATTCCTTTAACCACTTAAGCCCCGGAGGATTTGGCTGCTAAACGACCAGGGGTTATTTTGCGATTCGGCACTGCGTGACTTTAACGGACAATTGCGCGGTCGTGCGACGCTGTACCTAAACGAATTTGGCGTCCTTTTTTTCCCACAAACAGAGCTTTCTTTTGGCGGTATTTGATCACCTGTGCGATTTTTTGATCACGCGCTATAAACAAAAAAAGAGCGTCAATTTTGCAAAAATAGCAATATTTTTCCATTTTTTTTATATGAAATTCCCCCCCAAAAAAATGTAAAAATCAAAATTTTTTAACATTTTCGGCCAATTTGTTTTATGCTACCTATGTTTGGTAAAAAAAAAAAAATCGCAAAAAGCGTATTTTGATTGGTTTGCGCAAAAGTTATTGCGTTTACTGACTAAGGGAAAGATTTTTGTCATTTTTGTTGTTTTTTTTTAACGCGTAATGGCGGCGATCTGCGATTTTTTTGCGGTACTGCGACATTGCGGCGGACAGATCGGACCCTTGACTGACATTTTTGACACTTTTGGGGTTACCAGTGACATTTCTACAGTAATCAGTGCTATATAAATGCACTGTTACTGTAAAAATACACTGGTAGTGAAGGGGTTAACTTTATTTGAGAGGGAGGGGCTGTGTGTGTCCCTAGGGGCGTGATTCTAACTGTGATTGGCTGTGGCTTCAGCTGTATGCAGAGTGATCAACGGATCTACATAGTAGATCCATATGATCAGCTCTCATACAGAGGGGAGAATGACAGGCAGCTTGTTTACACAAGCTGCCTGACTTTCTCCCTCTCCCCCGCCGATCGCAGAGTGGCCGGCGGACATCGGGTCCGCCGGTCACACGCGCGGGGGGGTCCGTGACCACGCGGGAGCGCGCCTCCAGCGGCGCGCGCTCGCTCCCTAGACCCTCACAAGCTAGTGACGTAGCCCTACGTCACTTTGCCTGTGAGGGGCTGACCGCCGACGTAGATCGGCGTGCGGCGGTCGGCAAGTGGTTAAATATCGTACCTGGGGGGTCCCCTTAATGTGCCTGTAAAGTGGCGCATTTGTACGATGTATGGAGGCAGCTGCAGCAATACTGACATTTCTAAAGGAAGAAATTGTATTTAAACGTGTTCGCGGCTGTAATGTATTGCTGGCTCGCAGGAATACAGATATAAAAGAAAATGAAGAAAAAAAAAAATGGCACAGCCCCCCCCCCCCCCCTCCAGTCCATACCAGGCCTTTCAAAATTTACACTTCCATACTAGACCCTTATCTGAGTACGCAGCCTAATAGGTCAGGAAAGCGGGGGGGGGGGGGGGGGAGGCAGCCCCACCCCTCCTGAACCATACCAGGCCACATGCCCCATAACATGGGGGGTGTCCAGGTTGACCCCAAAGCACTTTGTCCCCATGTCGATGGGCACAAGGGCCTCTTCCCAACAACACTGGGCTGTGGAGGTCTGCGGGTGGGGGGCTTATGAGAATCTGGAAGCCCCCTTTAACAAGGGGGCCCCCAGATCCCGGGCCCTCCTCCTATGTAAGTGGGTATCGAGAAAGAACAAAAAAAAATCCGCTCTTCGTGCATGCTTTTGGCAGACTGTCTATTCGTGGTTTGACAGTTTATTTTTAAAAAGAAGGCTTTGTCAAAAAATGTCTTGAGTGTTTATTTTTCTGTACACTTTTTTGGTGTATGATGTACCCGATATCCATTTACATTTTTGGGAGAAGAGTGGAATCTAGGGCCCCCCTTGTTAAACCAGGGCTGGAACCTCCCAGGGATGTCTGGAAGAGGCGCTTGTCCCCATCAACATGGGGACAAGGTGCTTTGGGGGGCACCCCAGAGCATCCTCCCCATGTTGAGGGCAAGCAGCCTGGTATGGTTAAGGTGGGGGCGCTGGCTCGTCCTACCCCTTTCCTGCTGCATGGTTGGATAAGGGTCTGGAATGGATTATGGGGGGGACCCCATGCCATTTTTTTTTTAATTTTGGCGTGGAGTTCCCCTTCAAATCTATACCAGACCCTAAGGGTAGTGCCTGAATACTGTAACACCTCACAGTTATTCTTGTTGGGCGCAGGAACGGACCCTGCTATTAAAAATTTGAAACAAAAATTTAAGTTACATGCACCTGTGATACAGGTGCAGAAAAATTGGGCCTTGGGTGCTGGTGGTGCCGTAAACCAAAAACATTGTTGGAAGCTAGCATAATCAAGATAGGATAGGCAGCATAGTCTTCAAGGGATCCCAGATCCCTAGCAAATTCAATCAGTTACATCAGCATCAGGGGCTTGATAGCTGCTGTTGATCCAGGACTGATTCATTTTGGTAATTGACAGCCGGTCAACGGAGTCTGTGGACAGACGCACTCTTTTATCCATCACAAAACCTCCAGGCAGCACTGAATGTCTGTTCGGAAAGCACGTTGGAAGCAGGACAGGCTAGAAGCTCCATTTCATATTGAGCAAGTTCTGGCCAGAGGTCCATTCCTCAAGACCAAGTAATCCAGTGGATGTTCATTTGGAAAGGTCTCCAAGTCTGCTCTTGCCCCTAGATCATGGGTGTCCAACCTTTTGGCTTCTCTGGGCAACATTGATTGTAGAGAAATTATCTCGGGCCGCATATAAAATATACAGTGGGTACGTAAAGTATTCAGACCCCCTTAAATTTTTCACTCTTTGTTATATTGCAGCCATTTGCTAAAATCATTTAAGTTCATTCTTCTTCCTCATGAATGTACACATAGCACCCCATACTGACAGAAAAACACAGAATTGTTGACATTGTTGCAGATTTATTAAAAAAGAAAAACTGAAATATCACATGGTCCTAAGTATTCAGACCCTTTGCTCAGTATTTAGTAGAAGCCCCCTTTTGATCTAATACAGCCAGGAGTCTTTTTGGGAAAGATGCAACAAGTCTTTCACACCTGGATTTGGGGATCCTCTGCCATTCCTCCTTGCAGATCCTCTCCAGTTCTGTCAGGTTGGATGGTAAACGTTGGTGGACAGCCATTTTTAGGTCTCTCCAGAGATGCTCAATTGGGTTTAAGTCAGGGCTCTGGCTGGGCCATTCAAGAACAGTCACGGAGTTGTTGTGAAGCCACTCCTTCGTTATTTTAGCTGTGTGCTTAGGGTCATTGTCTTGTTGGAAGCTAAACCTTCGGCCCAACCTGAGGTCCAGAGCACTCTGGAGAAGGTTTTTGTCCAGGATATCCCTGTACTTGGCCGCATTCATCTTTCCCTCGATTGCAACCAATCGTCCTGTCCCTGCAGCTGAAAAACACCCCCACAGCATGATGCTGCCACCACCATGCTTCACTGTTGGGACTGTATTGGACAGGTGATGAGCAGTGCCTGGTTTTCTCCACACATACCGCTTAGAATTAAGGCCAAAAAGTTCTATTTTGGTCTCATCAGACCAGAGAATCTTATTTCTCACCATCTTGGAGTCCTTCAGGTGTTTTTTTTAGCAAACTCCATGCGGGCTTTCATGTGTCTTACACTGAGGAGAGGCTTCCGTCGGGCCACTCTGCCATAAAGCCCCGACTGGTGGAGGGCTGCAGTGATGGTTGACTTTCTACAACTTTCTCCCATCTCCTGACTGCATCTCTGGAGCTCAGCCACAGTGATCTTTGGGTTCTTCTTTACCTCTCTCACCAAGGCTCTTCTCCCCCGATAGCTCAGTTTGGCCAGATGCCCAGCTCTAGGAAGGGTTCTGGTCGTCCCAAACGTCTTCCATTTGAGGATTATGGAGGCCACTGTGCTCTTAGGAACCTTAAGTGCAGCAGAAATCTTTTTGTAACCTTGGCCAGATCTGTGCCTTGCCACAATTCTGTCTCTGAGCTCTTCAGGCAGTTCCTTTGACCTCATGATTCTCATTTGCTCTGACATGCATTGTGATCTGGAAGGTCTTATATAGACAGGTGTGTGGCTTTCCTAATCAAGTCCAATCAGTATAATCAAACACAGCTGGACTCAAATGAAGGTGTAGAACCCATTTCAAGGATGATCAGAAGAAATGGAAAGCACCTGAGTTAAATATATGAGTGTCACAGCAAAGGGTCTGAATACTTAGGACCATGTGATATTTCAGTTTTTCTTTTTTAATAAATCTGCAACAATGTCAACAATTCTGTGTTTTTCTGTCAGTATGGGGTGCTATGTGTACATTCATGAGGAAGAAGAATGAACTTAAATGATTTTAGCAAATGGCTGCAATATAACAAAGAGTGAAAAATTTAAGGGGGTCTGAATACTGTCCGTACCCACTGTATACTATAGTTAAGGTATATAAGTAATAAAACGCCGCCACGCCGCCCCCTCGCACTAATTTAACACAACTAGAGGATAATCAAATGAAATTAGTATACAGAGGTTTACTTCTTCTGAGAAATATTAAAGAAACACTCTAACCACCATGACCAATTCAGTGCTGTCGGGTAATGCTGGCGGGTTACTGCTGGTGGGTAATGCCGGCACTGCTGGTGGGTAAAACTAGTCATGCCGGTACTGCTGGTCATGACGTCAGGTACTGCTGGAGGAAGCAGCGGCTGCAGTAGAGAGCCGGTGCCCATCAATGCAGCCTCACAAGTGCCCATCAATGCAGCCTCA
This sequence comes from Pelophylax lessonae, assembly GCF_965119305.1. Taxonomy (NCBI): domain Eukaryota; kingdom Metazoa; phylum Chordata; class Amphibia; order Anura; family Ranidae; genus Pelophylax; species Pelophylax lessonae. Next base: position 155,571,843 of record NC_138777.1, read on the forward strand.
CCAGTGCCCATCAAAGCAGCCGCACCAGTGCCCATCACTGTGGGTCCTGCTGGCCAGTAGGTTCTGCTGGGAGGTGGCCATGGCTTGTGGGTCCTGCTGGCCACTGGCCTGTAGGTTCTGCTGGGAGTTGGCCATAACCTCTGGGCCACAGGCCATGACCAGCTCCTAGCAGGACCCGCAGGCCGTGGCCAGCAGGACCCCACAGGCAGTGGCCAGCAGGACCCCACAGGCCGTGGCCAGCAGGACCCCACAGGCCGTGGCCAGCAGGACCCACAGTGTTGAGGGCTATTTTGAGGTTGCTGGGTGGGCTGTGGGCTATTTTGAGGTTGCTGGGTGGGCACTGGGGCAGGATAAACAGGGGTTATATAGATGGGATATGGGGGTAATATGGGGGTGTCAGGGTCTCACCTCAGAAATGGCAGCTGCCAGCTCAGCAAGTCCCTGCCTGGCCTCCTCCAGTCCTGGGGGGGGGGGGGTGTATGCTCCTGTCCTGGGGTTAAGTAAAATTGCCAGTGCTCAGCCCCACAGCCTCAATGAAGTCACATCTGTCCTCCCTAGCGCGCCCTGCCTCTGCCTGCCTCAAAGATCTCGGAGTTGTAGTTTCCTGTCTGGCTGCGCTGCTCTCAAGTCTCCACCCACCGGGAGATTGAGCACGGCCGTGGACTACAACTCCCACAATGCATCAGCGCCGTCATCTAGTTAGCGGCTGGCCGCTGCAGAAACCACATGAAGCAAAAAAAATCGTGAAGGCAGGAGACTGTCCGCGGCCAGTGGGCCGCATTGCCTGCGACTCCGGGCCGCAGGTTGGACATGCCTGCCCTAGATAATACTGCACCTGCACAGCCCTGGGCGCTGAGGACTAAAGAATTGTGTAACGGCATCGGTCCGCTGGCCACCTTCTTCATCGCTCCTCCTTTGACCAAACAAAGCCTCATAAACACGTTGTCCAGGAAATGGTAACTCCAAGTGTCTGCAAAGGTGTTACACAAGGCGTCCTCAAGATGTTTCATCCTCTGCTCCCTCTAGAAAGGCAGGATGAGCTCTGCAACTTCATTCTTGTAACGTGGATCAAGAAGGGATACCAGGAATCCTCTGGTCCTTTTGCAGGCTTTACAGCATCAGGGAGCCTATGAAGCGTAAGTTTGAGGAGGCATGAGATTCTGAGTTCTCTAGGTCACTAAGGAGGACATTGTCAGGAGCAACCTCTCCCCAGCCACGTACAACTCCTGGGGTTTCTGGGGGAATGAAAACCACCCCTTGAAGACTCCTGTATGTTATCCTCTACATCCATGCTGCCACACTCCTCCTCTTCCTCCTGTGTGTTTTGTGGTCCCACAGGAATGGTATCTGCAAAAAGGGGGCCTTGTGAGGAAAGGAAGTCCTCCTCTACCTCCAATGCCCTGTCCATGATTCCACGAAATGTGTGTTCCAGCAGGAAGACTAGAGGGATAGTGTCACTAAAGCATGCATCGTCACGTTTCACCATCCTTGTGGCCTCCTCAAATGGTGACAGGACAGTGCATGCATTCTTTATCAGCAGCCACTGGCGTGGCGAAAAGAAGCCAAGCTCTCCTGAGCCTGTCCTTGTGCCATTCTCACACAGGTACTCATTGATGACCCTCTGCTCTTTGTGCAGCCGCTGCAGCATTGCCAATGTTGAATACCACCTGGTGGGCATGTCACAAATGAGGTGGTTGGTGGGCAGGTTAAATAATCATTGAATGTCAGCCAGCTGAGCACTGGCATTGTATGACCACCGAAAAATGGCCACAGACTTCTCTGGCCTACCTCAGAAGATCTTGTAAGCCCGGGTACCTGTTCAAGAAACGCTGCACCACCAAATTCAGGACATGTGCTAAGCTTGGAACATGTGTCAAGCATCCCTGTCGGAGGGGGGAGAGAAGGTTGATGCATACAACCATTCCTGGCTTAAGCTGCCGTGGTGTCAACCCTTTGACCCTGCCCCTGCAGAGCCGACAGAATCTCTGCCCCGATGTGGCTCCTGTCCCTTAGACAGACCAACTGAAGCACTGCATGACATCTTTTAGCCTGACTCCTTGCGTAGCCCCTTGAATGCTTAGGGAACACTGCTGGTTCCGAGGACAATTCAGCAGAGGAGGCCATAAAGAAGAGGAAGGGGTGGAGCAGGCAGGTGTGGCAGAATCACCACCAGCTTTTTGGAAGCATGGTGGCGGAACAAACTCCAGCACTGAACCCTGTCCTACATCCTTCCCAGCTGCAAGCAGAGTTACCCAGTGCACTACAAAGGAAATGCAACGTCCCTGACCATGCCTGCTGGACCAGTAACGTGAACCTTCCTGCTGACCGATCTGTCCAACAAGGTCAAAACATTGCCTTCCACATGATGGTACAGAGCTGGACTGGCCCTACATGAAAAAAGGCTTTTTGGAACTTGCCATTGGGGTACAACACCTTCTGCAAATTCACGAAAGGGGCCAGAGTCTACCAGATGAAAAGGCAGCAGTTGTAGTGCTAGCAATTTGGCCAAGCTAGTATTTAGATGCTGATCATGTGGATGGCTGGGACAGTATTTTTTTTACAGCTCAGCAACCGGGGTAGCGGAATTTGCCTGCTGGTCAAATCAACAGGTGGTGTACTGCTAGCAGATTGGGTGCATGTACCTGTGGCACCCATTGCTATACCATCATCCCTCCCAGTGCAGGTTTTTGAGAAGACTTGAGGTATAGTAGGGGTAGAGATCCTAGATGAGGAGCAAGGAGAAGTCTGCATTTTATTATGAGATGGGTCTTTCAGGTGCTTTTGCCAACAGACCTAATGGCAGGTCATCCTATGTCTTGTCAAGCATGTGGTGCCCAAGTTGCCACGTTTGACCCTCTTCAGATAGAGATTGCAAACAGCAACGCTGCGGTCTGCTGCACATGTTAAAAAAAAGCCTACACCAATGAACTTTTGGAAGTCAGAGGGGAGTTAGCAGTGCCTTTTGCACCTGTGGAGCTCTGTGGTGTGATGCCATAGGTTGGCTGCCCTTAAGCCAGCCCCTGGGGGACATCCTGCCTTGTTGGATTTGTTCCGCTGCCTCCTCTTCTATTTATTCAGGCACCTAAGTACAGTCAGTGACCTAATCATCCCCTCCCTCCTCATCACTGGAGCTTGAGGGAGAAGCCGTACGGACGTCACTTCCGGTCTACGGCCGAGACCGGAAGTATCAGAGTTTACCGCATCAGAGGCTCTGTGTTAGCTCTACGCATCGTTCTATATTTAACTGTAAGTGACCTGCATTTTTGATTAAAGTTTTACCCTGAATTGCTGCACTATGAGAGTTTCCCTCTTATATCTTAAACGGAATGAGTGAATGACATACCGTGGTGACAAAGAGGATATCGCCCAAAAAGGAAAGGAGTATACAGTATACTATTGCTGAGACCCATATATATATATATATCTTGAAGTACTACATATGGTTTGGAGATTGTCGATATATACAAGTATTATACCCATTGGAGAAGATCAAGAGGTGAAAGATTGTACCTGAACGCTCATTTGAGTGTGAATGGAGGTGAGCGGCCATTACACTTAATGCTGGATTGTTAGCTCACCTACCACTGCACCTGGCTGTCACTGGAATTTTTACTTCATCTTTTAAGCCACTTGATCTTTTAAATGGACAATTGAGCACTTTATTCACTCACCGCAATCAACTTTTTTAGCCATTTAATTTTTTCTATGGACTTTCTAGCACTTAATTTATTCACGGTTTTTATCAGCACTTGTATATATTAGGTTAATGAATATATCTGCATATATTTATTGAGATTTTCTGGATTTATATTACTAATCTTCTCAACATTTTTTTCACTATATTCTTCACTTTCGGATTTTGTAATTATTTTAAGAAGCTGAATCACTGCCACATTCTCCAGCTATTGGTGTCTAATATTATATCACCACTTTTGCACCCACCACTATATTTATTTATTGATTTACACATTATTTTCATGTATTTTTTCTACTTATTCATGATTATTTGATTGATTATTGTATTTTCTTCTATCAAACGTTGGAGATTTACTGCAATTTGATTATACTAGCATTATTATATTTTATTTTATTACACCTGTTTTTACTATTTTTTACTACACTAAGGATATTTATTGATCTGATTACATCACTCCATCATCAATTATTTTATAACCTTTGATACTTCGAGTTTTATACATTCAGTCTTTTTATCATCGGGTGGTCCACCATTTTTAAGGATTAGAGCGCTGATTCTCTCTATTTTACAAATGTTTGTGGTATGTGGTGACACTACTGAATTAGCTGCCCTATCCTTGGTGTTCCACTACATCTTTATTTATTTTCTTAATTCTTTACGTCTTATAACTACTGGTAGCACATAGGTTTACCCCTTCTATGCCATAGGTTGGCTGCCCTTAAGCCAGCCCCTGGGGGACATCCTGCCTTGTTGGAGTTGTTCTGCTGCCTCCTCTTCTATTTATTCAGGCACCTAAGTACAGTCAGTGACATCATCCCCTCCCTCCTCGTCACTGGAGCAAACTTGGCAGTATGCTGCAGATTGGGGAACATGACTGCTAGTTTCTTGTCCCTCAATGTCACCCCCTCTCTCTAGGCTCACTTTATTCCCTTCCTCAACCTGGGAACCATCAGAGCATTTAAATTGCTGCGCAGCATCGTGTAACTGACACTATGATCGAATAATTCAGGTGACTCCTGCGTGCATGATGGTGGGGCTACGGAAGGAGTAGCTGTGGACAAGGAGCCTGTGGAATAGGTCACTTTGGCAGCAGCGGTGGAAGGCAAACTAGTATGAGCCTGGGTGACAGAGAATGAGGAGGGTGGGAATGGCTTAATTATCCACTCCACCAACTCTTCTGGATGTTGTGACTCAATAACACGGCCAGCACCAGAAAAAAAGGACAAGCATGTCCCACCTGCAGAGAATGTACCGTGCCCGCAACCACCACTTTTCACTGTAGACACAGAGACTGCTTGCCCTCTTTTAGTGACCTGTGAGCGTCTGCCTCGCGGACATGATGGGGATTTTTTGAAGGGGGGGGGGGGGTTATAACTTTTTTTTTTTTATATACCATGTGGGATGAAAGTATGCTTGGGTAAAACGGAATTTTTGTAAAATCTTACCGTAAAATTCCTTTCTCTAAGTCCTCCGACAGTCGCCGCCACTTCATAATCTTCACTAATGGGGTAATTGACCTTTGCTCCGCAGGAGTAGCTAGGCAACAAGATTTATTAATATCAAAGCTTTTAGCATATCACACCCCTAGGGGGTGGTCCTCTCAGTCAATACCTCCCTGCTTCCAGCATTCTCAACTCAGTTTCAGTAGCATAGCAGTAGAGTACATAAACAAACCCCAAAAGAGGGGCGGGGGCGGCGACTGTCGGAGGACTCAGAGAAAGGAATTTTACGGTAAGATTTTACAAAAATTCAGTTTTCTCTTACGTCCTCCGACAGTCACTGCCACTTCATAATCTTCACTAATGGGGACGTCCCAAAACAGTGTAGACATGAGGGGTGGGAAAAAACGCAGCCGCGCATAAAGCAACGCAGTACCCACATCAGAGAAAGGAACCTTACCAAAGTAAGAGAACCAACCTGGCAACAGGAAAAACATGCTCAACAGGAGCAACAACCCAGGAAGAACAAGTAACCCAGGGGTAAAAAACACCCCAACAGCCAAGGGCCCAAACAAGGGACCCTAAGGCACTGCCGCACTAAGAACTTTACGGCCAAAGGAAGCATCTGCCGATGCCTGAACATCCACTTTGTAAAATTTTGAGAAGGTGTGAACGGACGACCAAGTCGCCGCCTTACACACCTGGGCCACAGAAGCCTGATGACGATAGGCCCAAGACGTACTCAGAGATCTGGTAGAGTGCGCCTTCACAGGGAAAGGAGGAACCTTCCCCCTCAAAGCATAGGCTTGCACAATCGTCTGTCTGATCCATTTGGCGATGGTAGCAGCCGACGCCGCCATGCCCTTCCGAGGTCCCTCTGGAAGGACGAATAGGGAGTCCGACTTGCGAAAGGACTTAGTCGATGACAGGTAAACCCTGATCGCCCGAACAACATCCAAAGCATGCAAAGCCACCTCCTTCGGATGCTTAGGCTTCGCGCAAAGCGAAGGCAAGACAATGTCCTCATTCAGGTGAAACTCCGAGATCCGTTTCGGAAGAAAAGATGGGTTAGGTCGCAAGACCACCTTATCCAAGTGAATCACCAAGTAGGGAGAGCTGCAGGACAAAGCCGCCAGCTCCGACATCCTGCGAGCCGAAGTGATCGCCACCAAAAAAGCAACCTTCTTGGACAACAGAGACAACGAGATCTCCCTGATCTTTTCAAAGGGAGCCTGTTGTAACACGGACAGAACCAAGTTCAAGTCCCATGGAGGAAAAGGTTTCCTCCTAGGAGGGGCCAAATGTCACACCCCCTGAACAAAGGTGCTAATCAATGAATTAGACGCCACTGGGCGCTGAAAAAGAACGGCCAGCGCAGAAATCTGACCCTTAATTGTGGCCAGCGCCAAACGCTGGTCCACTCCAGTTTGGAGGAAAGCCAACACTCTCGACACAGAGTAGGAGCGAGGAGAATACCCCCTGGACTCACACCAGGCAAAGTACGCTTTCCAAGTACGGTAGTAAATTTTACCCGAAGAGGCTTTTCTAGCCTTGATCAAAGTGGGAATGACCTCAGGGGAGAGACCCCTATCCTTCAGGACCTGGCTTTCAACAGCCAGGCCGTTAAAGCCAGCGACTGTAAAGCAGGATGGAATATCGGCCCTTGAGACAGAAGGTCGTCCCGAAGCGGCAGACGCCACGGAGCGTCGACTGCCAGATTCACGAGGTCTGCGTACCAAGACCGGCGAGGCCAGTCCGGTGCCACCAGAATCACCACGTGCGGTTCCGAGGCCAGCCTGCGAAGCAGCCTGGACAGCAGCTGAATCGGTGGAAAGGCATACATCAGACGATACTGATGCCAGGGCACCACCAACGCGTCTGAGGCGTCTGCCCGAGGATCGCGCGTCCTTGCCACGAACCTTTCCACCTTGTTGTTAAGACGAGACGCGAACAGGTCCACATCTGGAAGACCCCACTTCGCGCACAACATCTGGAAGACATCCGGGTGAAGGGACCATTCCCCCCGGTCCAGGGTCTGGCGACTCAGATAGTCCGCCTGCCAGTTCTCCACCCCCGGAATGTGTACAGCCGTTATCGCCGGGACATGCGTCTCGGCCCAAGAGAGAATGCTTTTTACTTCCCGAGCAGCACGGGCACTCCTGGTGCCCCCTTGATGGTTGATGTAGGCCACTGCTGTGGCATTGTCCGTCTGAACCCGAACCGGACGGCCCTGAAGCCGTTCCGACCAATGCAGAAGGCAAAGTTTTATCGCTCGCAATTCCAGAATGTTGATCGGAAGGGAGGACTCCTCCTCCGACCAAGTTCCCTGGGCGGACAGAACGCCCAGAACACCACCCCAGCCCGACAGGCTGGCGTCCGTGGTGATTACCGTCCACGACAAGAGACGAAAGGACTTGCCCCCCGACACCGCCGGGGACTGGAGCCACCACAAAAGACCCCTTCGGGTGTGGCGGCTCAACGAAAGCTGCCGATCCAGAGATTGTGGACGCCCGTCCCACTTGGCCAAGATCTCCGCTTGAAGACCCCGCGTGTGAAACTGGGCGAAGGGAATCGCCTCGAAAGCCGAGACCATTAGACCCAGACATCTCATACATGTCCGGAGGGACGAGCACTGAGTGTCCCTGAGGGACCTGACCTCGTCCTGAAGTGTCCGGAGCTTGTCTTCCGGCAGGAAGACCTTCGCCTGAGCAGAGTCCAGGATCATCCCCAGGTAGGGAAGACGAACCGACGGACACAGCGTTGATTTTGGAAAATTTATCGTCCAACCAAACTCCTGCAGAGTCTGCAACGTGGTGGACAGGTCGTTCACCAGGCCTTGACTGGTCGCAGACCGAAGCAAGATATCGTCCAGATATCCCAAGACAGACGCCCTGGGCTCTCAAAGCCAGGACCGGCGCAAGCACCTTGGTGAAAACCCGCGGAGCCGAAGTGAGACCGAAGGGTAACGCCACGAATTGGTAATGATCCTCCGCAATGGCGAATCGAAGGTACCTCTGGTGACCCTCAAAAATGGGGATGTGGAGGTACGCATCCTTCAGATCGATGGAGGCCATGAATTCCCCCGGAACCAGGGCAGCCACCACTGAGCGCAGGGATTCCATGCGGAACTTGCGAACCCGCACAAAGCGGTTCAGAGCTTTCAAGTCCAGAATCGGACGCACTTTGCCCTCCTTTCTGGGCACAGTGAACAGATTGGAGTAGAACCCCCGAAATCTGTCCCGATGAGGCCCCGGAACCACCACTCCCTGGGCCCGCACCGCCAGGTGCAGATCCTGCAAACGCTCCGGAGACAGCTGAAGATTTGAGGGAAAAAATCTGCTGGCCGGCAGAGAGAGAAACTCGATCTTGTATCCAGATCGAACGATTTCCTGAACCCACCTGTCCCGAATGCGGGCCAGCCAGGGTTGAAGAAAACCGAGCAAACGTCCCCCCACCCCAGAACCGGGTGAGGGCGCCCCTTCAGGCCGAATTGGTATGGGCAGCGGGCCTGGACTGGCCGGACTTCTGCTTACCTGCCCACGGTTTCTTCTGAGAGCCTTGGCCCTTGAAGGGCTTGCCCTTGTATTGTGACCGAAAGGCACGAAAGGACCCCTGAGAGGGCCTGAACGAGGTATTCTTCTTACCGCGAACAAACTTATTCTTGTGAGTTTGGGGTAAGAGAGTGCTCTTACCCCCGGAAATTCCCTTTATAAGAGTATCCAAAGACTCGCCAAAAAGGCGAGATCCCGCGTAGGGTAAATTAGCTAAAGTCTTGCGAGAAGATTGGTCAACCGACCAACATTTCAGCCATATCAGGCGACGGTTCAACACCGCGACACTAGAGAGGCGTGCAGCCAAAGGGACTAAATCCAAGTCCGCATCGCACAAATACATGACACCCTGATGAACTTGATCCACCATAGCCAACGTTGTCGGCGGAGCAGAGTCAGCCACCAGGGTGCGCCTGAGCACCTGCGTCCAATCCGCAATAGCTTGGGCTGCCATAATGGAAGAAAAAATAGGCTTTAGCATAGAACCACCAACCGTATAAGAATGACGGGCCAGAGACTCCAATCTCCTGTCCGTAGGGTCCCGGAACACCGGGGTATCCTCAGCAGGAATCGCAGTAGATTTATTCAAAACTGCCACCGCGTGATCTACCTGAGGCGGCACACACCAACGCTCATCAGTGGTGGGTGTAAATGGATAACGCAGCTTGAACTTACTTGGCACAGTAAAAGGCTTCTTTAAATTGCGCCATTGCTCATCAACAGCGCGCTGAAATTCCGCAGGGCAGGGAAAAGCCTGCGCTGCTTTGCGTTTCCTTTGCGTCCCATAAGAGGACATCAAAGCAGGAGGACACGGTTCATCTTGCAGATGCAGTGTTTCCTTGATAGAAGTAATCAACTCATCCATGAGTGCAAGCTCTTCAGGCGAGCCAGGGGGAGAAGTATCAACCCCTTCTACCTCAGCCTCCCCCTCAGACCCCATAAGGTCCAGAGATGAACGAGACCCTGAGAAGGGCACTCCAGCCATAGCAGCCCCATCACCCTCTGAATCAGAGGAAATGGATAACCTGGGCCGTTTTGCGGATCGATCAGCCATCAGCATCTGCACCTGAGAAGCCAAGTTCGCCACCACAGCAGCCAGATCAGCCCCTTGGCCCCCCACCAAGGTGGGAGGAAACTTGCAATCCTGAGAATCCATGCCCCAGTATCAACTGAAATAAAGTACTGCCCCTTTAAGACCGCGGCGAGCGCAGCCCACCGCACACTACCGTATGCACCGACCCCCGCAGGGATAAGGAGCACTGAGCAAGGAAATACAGGATAAGGAAGGTAAAAACCTGGAGAGACCACACAGGCTGCTGCCACCGATCGCTGTTCCAGAGCAAAAGGAAGTGATGCAATGACTGACCGCCCTATATAGCCTATGAAGGCTTCACAAACATGGCCGCTAGGCTGAGGGAATCAAGGCAACAAGAAAATGGCCCCGACATGTGCTCGCAGGAGCGATCGCCGCCAAAATGGCGGCGTTTGGCGCCAAAACACACAGGGCCGTTCATCACAGTTTGCCAAGAAAAAATGGCGGGCCGCATCAGCGGTCGCCGCATAGCACGTCTGATCCCAGTCTGCCCAATACATCACACACAGCAGAGCGGGAGAGCCCCCCCCCCCCCCCCCCGCAGCCCACAGAAAGGCAGCTATTCCACACAGGAATCTGACAGGGAGCTCAGCACTTACACAGACATGCAGGGTCACACAGTCACAGACTGACACCCAAACAGACAGGTCCCCACATAGAAATTTACTTACCAGTCCGGATGGCGTGGGGAGCCTTCTCTAGCGACCAAACCGCTGTACTGAGGACAGGGAGTGTCGCAGCCAGGACGCAGTGGACTGCGGTGCGAAACCGCAAATGGCGTCCGGTGAGGTAGCCACCTCACAGGCAGCATCCCTGCAGCGAGCAGGGATGGGTCGTTCAATATGCCAGGAAAACCTGAGCTGAACGCTCGATGGCAGGCTGGGGAAACCCCTGGCTCTCAGCCCTGGGATCCAGGGTGGCCAGACCGAGACCCAGATCCGCACGATCATCTTCATCCGAAGAAAACTAAACTAATGCTGAGAAAAAAACAGCTAAGTAAAAGAAAGCGAAAAATACTTGAAATAAAATCAAAAAGAGAATAGAAGGCTGATGAAAGCCCCAGCACAGTAACAGCCAGCCACTCCTAAGCTAGGCAATTGAAAACAGTTGAGAATGCTGGAAGCAGGGAGGTATTGACTGAGGGGACCACCCCCTAGGGGTGTGATATGCTAAAAGCTTTGATATTAACAAATCTTGTTGCCTAGCTACTCCTGCGGAGCAAAGGTCAATTACCCCATTAGTGAAGATTATGAAGTGGCGGCGACTGTCGGAGGACGTAAGAGAAAATACTTTTGTGCTTGGTGCACTATAAACCATTTTATTATTATTTTTTAGGGGGGATTTTTAAAACTTATTATAGAGCGTGGGAAGGTAATATGACCTTAGATTGTAAGCTCCTTGAGGGCAGGGACTGATGTGAATGTGCAATGAATATGTAAAGCGCTGCGTAAATTGACAGCGCTATATAAGAACCTTAAATAAATAAAATAAATATGGTGCTTGGGTGTAATACTTTTGTACTTGGTGCAATAAAAAACACTTATTATAGTTTTTTTTTCTAGAAAAACTTTATAAAGCCCAAAAAAAGTAAACTCCTGCTGATGCAGAAGGAATAGCACCTACGACGCAAAAGGGAGGACAGTAATTATGCCCTAATTAAAATTAGTGCTATTGCGGCACACAAAAAAACCCTGCTGATGCAGAAGGAATAGCACCTGCGATGCAGAAGGGGGACAGCAATTATGCCCTAAATATTAATAGTCTTGCTGTTGCACGAAAAAATTAAAATAAAACCCACTGCTGATGCAGAAGGAATAGCACCTGTGTTGCAGAAGGGGGGGGGGGGCAGCAATTATGACCTAAATATTATTAGTGCTGCTGTGCCACAAAAAAAACCTACTGCTGACGCAGAAGGAATAGCACCTACGACACAAAAGGGGGACAGCAATTATGCCCTAAATAAAATGAGTGCTTCTGCGCCACAAAAAAAAAAAAAAATCACTTCTGACGCAGAAGTATTAGCACCTGCGACACAGAAGGGGGCAGTATCAATATTGCAGCAACGGAACCTGATGCTGCAAAATTAAAAAAAAAATATATATATCAATGAAAACAAAATGGGATCAGTGGGGTGACACAGACATGTTGTATACACCAACACTTCAGTGACCCCACTACACTGTGTTAAACAATAATCACAGCACAGCAGTACACCGACTGCACTACACTGTGTTACACAAGAATCAGCACTGTACTACAATAAACTGACTGCAGTGTACTGTTACACAAGAATCAGCCCTACACTACACTGCACTGACTGCATTAAACATGAAAGCACAATCCACTAACTACCTGCCTAATCTCCACTCCTAAAACACTACACACGGCTGCCGTGTAAGCAGCCTTATATAGTGTGGGGCGTGGACTTAGACCCTGAGCCATGACTGGCTAAAGGCACCCTGCCTTTGGTCAATCATGGCTCTGACAGGACATTGTGCTGTGATTGGCTGAAGCATACAGGTCAGGTGCATGCTTTGGCCAATTACAAGCACTTAATGCACTGCAATCACGCAGTGCATTATGGGGCGCTCATCGGCGAGCGAACTTCCTGCCGAGCGCCCCATTTGTTTGTATGTTCAGCGAACACACGAACACCTGATGTTCGAGTCAAACCTATGTTTGACTTGAACATCAAGCCCATCACTAATAATAAGGTTTACGTTTATATAAAAATTAGAACCACAAAAAAAAATAAAAAATTAGAACCACAGCGCAAACCTAAATAAAATGATCAAGCCTTATCATATTTTTTTACAAATACACCAAATGTGCCAAAAGCTAAAGTGCTATAGTGCGTGAACAAATATGATAAATCCACCTTACATAAATTACATAAATAGAAAATTCTTAGACATCCAATGGGCAAATAATATTCTAAACGTAATAAAATAAGCAATTAACCAGTGGGAAATCCTCAAATTGAATGAGGAACAAAAGTGCTTGCGTGCCTATAGGTTAATAAAGTGACAAGCATGTAGCCAGTGAAGATTCCTTGATCTTCCTCAAATTCCAAGTGCTTCCGTGCCAAGGTGCTGAAATTGTTGAATATTTCATGCAGTGTTCAATGCTCCACTCCCCAGCAGCAAGCACACTTACCAAATATTGAGTATTTCCCACTGGTTAATTGCTTGTTTTATTAAGTTTGGACTATTATTTGCACATTGGATGTTTAAGATTTTCCTATTATGTAATTTATGTAAGGTGGATTTATCATAGTTGTTCACGCACTATAGCACCTTAGTTTTTAGCACATTTGGTGTATTTGTAACTATTATAAATTTGGATTTGTGCTATGGTTCTAAATTTAATATATTTTTTCAGGTTGTGATGAACAGCGGCAGCCATTTATTAGTTTAAACACAGATTTTTTAACGCAGGTTTTTTTTCTCTTTTTTCAAATGCTTACCTTTAGGGTTGTGTAAATATCTCCTAAACATGCACCGTTTAATATTTACATTACTTGCAGCCAGTGACATCACTGACGCATGCACTCTGAAGAAACAGCCTCTCGTGTCGTTCCTTCAGAGCCCTTTGCCATGAACGGTGGCTCCCGGAGCCAGAGTCCGCAAACCCGGAAGCAACATACTGTTAAAAACAGATACTAAGAAGCAGGAGGGAACAGAGGCAAGGCATAGATTAACCTTAACAGAGAACAGGTAAACAGCAAGGCATCCAAAGCCAGCGCAACAGGGTCCTTGGTCCTGGTCATAAACAGAGGTAGTTTGTGAATCTGGAGGCCAGAATCTCTAAATTTGGGGATCCCCCATCCCTGACATTCCAGGTTGAATATGTCAGAGTGAAGGGCCTATTCCCTTTGATTTTGGCGGGGAGCATTCCCTATGATTTTGATGGGGAGCATGGCCTTTGCCAATGGCCATGTGTCTTAGACCATTAGGAACTGGAACATTCATCCACAGCATGTAGACTGGCATCTGCGGTTATCACTTTCCCGCAATAATGAAAGGAAGACTCCTTATTAAGGGTGGGCTGACGATCCACCAAGCTAGGGAGTTCCCTGCTTGGCTGTACAGGAACCTTGGTAGGTAGAGAGAAGTTTGCTTGTTTCAAGTTTGACTAGATGTTGGGTGGGAGAGGTCTTGAATAGAGCTGGGCAAATGGCACAGACTCAAAACATCTACTATGAGGCCTGGAGAATCTTCATTGTCGGACCTACACTCCAGAGAGTGAGCTCAGAGAGAGCATTTCTTTTCTGGAAGGAAAACCTTTGCCTGTGATGTGTCCACCACCAGCCTCAAGTATTCCAGGCAAAGAGAAGGCTGGGGAGCAAATTTTTGGAAAATGATCAACCAGTGGAAAGCCTGGAACATGTTAATTATGCTAGAATATAATCCACGCTATGGTTTGGATTTAGGGGGGGGTTAATCCCAATGGAAACAAAATAAATGCGTTGCTGCCACAGTATATATATATATGCTCAATTATACCAACCTGTCCTGTGTTTATACCAATAATAAACTTGGTTCTAGCTTTTAAAGTGTTCTGTAACCATGTGCTAATGCACTGATATATTGATATATATATATATATATATATATATATATATATATATATATATATATCAATCACTTACATACAGTGGGTACGGAAAGTATTCAGACCCCCTTAAATTTTTCACTCTTTGTTATATTGCAGCCATTTGCTAAAATCATTTAGGTTCATTCTTCTTCCTCATGAATGTACACATAGCACCCCATACTGACAGAAAAACACAGAATTGTTGACATTGTTGCAGATTTATTAAAAAAGAAAAACTGAAATATCACATGGTCCTAAGTATTCAGACCCTTTGCTCAGTATTTAGTAGAAGCCCCATTTTGATCTAATACAGCCAGGAGTCTTTTTGGGAAAGATGCAACAAGTCTTTCACACCTGGATTTGGGGATCCTCTGCCATTCCTCCTTGCAGATCCTCTCCAGTTCTGTCAGGTTGGATGGTAAACGTTGGTGGACAGCCATTTTTAGGTCTCTCCAGAGATGCTCAATTGGGTTTAAGTCAGGGTTCTGGCTGGGCCATTCAAGAACAGTCACAGAGTTGTTGTGAAGCCACTCCTTCGTTATTTTAGCTGTGTGCTTAGGGTCATTGTCTTGTTGGAAGCTAAACCTTCGGCCCAGTCTGAGGTCCAGAGCACTCTGGAGAAGGTTTTTGTCCAGGATATCCCTGTACTTGGCCGCATTCATCTTTCCCTCGATTGCAACCAGTCGTCCTGTCCCTGCAGCTGAAAAACACCCCCACAGCATGATGCTGCCACCACCATGCTTCACTGTTGGGACTGTATTGGACAGGTGATGAGCAGTGCCTGGTTTTCTCCACACATACCGCTTAGAATTAAGGCCAAAAAGTTCTATTTTGGACTCATCAGACCAGAGAATCTTATTTCTCACCATCTTGGAGTCCTTCAGGTGTTTTTTAGCAAACTCCATGCGGGCTTCCATGTGTCTTACACTGAGGAGAGGCTTCCGTCGGGCCACTCTGCCATAAAGCCCCGACTGGTGGAGGGCTGCAGTGATGGTTGACTTTCTACAACTTTCTCCCATCTCCTGACTGCATCTCTGGAGCTCAGCCACAGTGATCTTTGGGTTCTTCTTTACCTCTCTCACCAAGGCTCTTCTCCCCCGATAGCTCAGTTTGGCCGGACGGCCAGCTCTAGGAAGGGTTCTGGTCGTCCCAAACGTCTTCCATTTGAGGATTATGGAGGCCACTGTGCTCTTAGGAACCTTAAGTGCAGCAGAAATCTTTTTGTAACCTTGGCCAGATCTGTGCCTTGCCACAATTCTGTCTCTGAGCTCTTCAGGCAGTTCCTTTGACCTCATGATTCTCATTTGCTCTGACATGCATTGTGATCTGGAAGGTCTTATATAGACAGGTGTGTGGCTTTCCTAATCAAGTCCAATCAGTATAATCAAACACAGCTGGACTCAAATGAAGGTGTAGAACCATCTCAAGGATGATCAGAAGAAATGGAAAGCACCTGAGTTAAATATATGAGTGTCACAGCAAAGGGTCTGAATACTTAGGACCATGTGATATTTCAGTTTTTCTTTTTTAATAAATCTGCAACAATGTCAACAATTCTGTGTTTTTCTGTCAGTATGGGGTGCTATGTGTACATTCATGAGGAAGAAGAATGAACTTAAATGATTTTAGCAAATGGCTGCAATATAACAAAGAGTGAAAAATTTAAGGGGGTCTGAATACTTTCCGTACCCACTGTACATTAATTCATTTATACAGTGCTCCGGTGCCAATAAATAAATATTGAATGCAATTAAGTCTAAAAAGCATATAAAGTCCGTTTGTGCTTCAGAAGGCCCAAGTGTGTCAGGTTTCTTAACTTTCAGTGGTAACAACACTCTCTGCTCTCCTCCTTTGTTTCCACACTCACCAGAACAATATGGTGTAAGTGCTTTATCTGTGGTCAACAGCTTCTCCTTTGACTGTCTGCTCTGCACTTGTTTTAAGTGGGCAAATGCTCTATCATACATACATGTTCAGAGAAATACAAGCCAGAAAACACCCCATAGCATATAGTAATTGCATTTATTGAGAAATATTTACCACTGATGAGGTAGATAAGTGGGAATATGCAAATCGGCATCATGGATGTTAACAGATGCCAGGTATGCTTCTTGTCTCAGAGGGGCAAACACTGACCTTGTAGATTCCATGCAAAATTTTCAAAATTAAGATGAGGGATTTGAGGTCCAGAATAGGACGAATCTCCCCACATTGGGCTTTGGAACATGAACAGGTTTAAATAGAATCCATTGAACCTATCCTGTGGGGGTATTGGCACAACATTTTCCTGGGACAAGAGATGGTTTGGGGCATTCTAGAAATCTGACTGTCCTTGGGCAGAGGTTTGGTAATTTGAGAAAAGAAAGTGGTGAGGGGGGTAGAGTTTAAACTCTTTTGTACCTGTTTGAGACCACTAACTGAACCCCCAGGTCTGGGACATCTGTGACTCGGAGAAAGGCACACTTATAAATGTCCCCCTTTCTTAGCAGTGAGGGCACAACTTTATTGGGAAGAAAGTTTTGGGGAAGATTTGGTTGGCTTTGTGCCCCATTCTTACACTGAAAGGAAGGGCTGAACTTAGGTTTGGAAACTGAATCCTAGAAAGAGCAATTAGGTGCTCTGTGTTTTGAAGAGGTAGAGGCTTCTGAGGGTGGTTTTTGAATCTCCCACTGTGGAAATAGAATCTTTACCTGTGAAATCTTTATGGAATAGTCAAGGTCCCCGCTGACGAAGTAGATGTCATGGGTCTGCTACCTAAGGGGTTAACTTAGTGCAGAGTCTGCAGCCTAATTGCAGTGATTGGCAACAGGCTGCTCTATTTAAACTCTGCAGCAGCATTATGTCCTTGCTGTCTGATCCGCAGCTTCCTGTGACCCCTGCTCCTGTTTACCTGCTTCTGTGATTGATCTCCTGTACGACCCGGCTTGACTTTGGACTTCCCTTGCTTTCTGCCTGCACCTGACCTCGGCTCCCCTCTGACCTTGTACCTGCATGCTCCTTTGGATTCCACGTCGCCCGCCTGTTGTTGACCCGGCCTGTGAACTGATCCGTTTGCCTGTGAACCCCCAGAGTGAGTGTGGACTCGGGTGTCCGTCCTTCTGCCTGCCTGCTGTTGGGATCCTCCTACCTGCTGGTTGTCTCCTCTTAAAGCATCTGTGACTTTGGAGCTACCCGTCCAACAGCTGACCTGCCAGGCCCTCATACCATTCTGCTCTCCCGTGCCACCTGTCTGCTCTACCAGGGGCCGCGAGTCAGATACGTAAGGGAGGCCTTCCTCTGCACTATCGGGCTCATCAGTCAGGTACGTGAGAAGTTGACAGTAGATGATGCAAAGCGTATGGGGGAGGAGCCTGCACGTCATTACGCCGATCCGGAGGTACCAGGAAGTGTCCTGAAGGCTGCCGTGAGCTGGCACGGCTTAAGTGCCTATTAATGGAAGTGCGATTCTTATGATTACCAATAAATAGCCCCTTAACAATACAGAGAGCATTAGATCTCCTTTTTTATATTTTTCATCAACTGCATTCCTAAACCTGGGAGATTGGTTGGAAGTGGAGGCAGAGGGGATCACCAGGCGACCGTGGATGTTTATCTATATGCCTGTTTAGACTCATTTGAGTCTTTGTTTGAGGTGAGCTGCTAATCTCACTATTTGTCACTGGAGCCCTTGGTGTGAAGCATGCAACACTTTATGCACAGATGAAGATTGATTTATTCATTTGTCACTGAGATTGCACTGTGTATTGGGACTTTTTTTCAATTTTTTTCACATTTTATATCAAGTCACTTTATTTATATTGTGTTATTGGGACATTCAATATCACGTTTTGTTTGATTCATATTGATTTATGAGCATTGCATTTATTTCTTGTCACATCACTTATGTTTAAGTGATATTTTTAAGCGACTGTTTATTCACTTAGCGCAGCAATATTATTTATCAACTAGTGGAACAGGCCATTTATTAGTGAATTTTCTTTCCCTGTTATAAAGTTAGGAATGGCTTTTGGAGGAGTTAAAAATCTTTTCTGGATTGATCCAACCGTCATTACCCATTTTATTTGTTCATAAAGATAGAATGTCTTTTTAGATTTTGAAGGTCTCTTTGTACCCAAGGGGCATTGTGAGGTGGAGGAAACCAAGTGAACCAACGTGGAGGCTTTTCCACACAGCAAAAGTGAGCATATCCACATTAGCAAGCATATTGTGTAAAGTTGCAATTTGAAATCTTCTACAGATGACTAACACCACCTCCAGGTCCTCTTCATTACCTTCTAAGTTCACCTCTTCTATGTAGAGACAATGGAGCTGGAGAAGGCGTTTTGTAGCTTGAACAGAGATGGCTGTATCAAAGCCATTATTTGACAGAGAAACTGTGAAACTGTCGCCTTAGCTTTTGCCGTGGCTCAATTTTGCCTGGTTTCAGCTATAGCTACGTCTGAGTACACAAAAGCCCATATTTAGAACGACCTGTGACAAAAGGGTAGGAGGAAGCACCTAAGTACCTTAAAAATGGCTCTAGGCAAAAGTGATGGTAAAGTGTGCAAACAGTGGTGTGATTTATAAGCTCTGAATGGTTGAGTTTTAGTGCAGAGAAAGAAAAGTTTACACTATAACGTGAATACTCTCTAAACAGGAACATGGTTTTTATATATCCTATCTGTACAAGTAATTGGACCTTAAGTGGAGTGTCCGGGCCTTGCCTGTCACAGTGGGCATACTGCCAAAGGACACTTCAGGGTCTCAGTGGACCCCCACAGTTGCCCTGTGGTTGACTACACACATTGCACAAAGTGCCTAGGTGAAAGCTCATGCACAATCCAGTGTGCAAAGCAACATTAAAGGCCGACCCTATGAATTGAGGTCTAAACACAGTTCCCAAGGTGTTTCCTGAGGTTGCAGTGACCTGGATGCACTGTTTTTCTTTTGTAGCATTAGAAGACAGTGAACAGTTGATTCAAGAGTTGAAGAATCCAAACATAAAATAATAAAGTAGTTAAGCTAAGAGTGATTTCTCTGTAATTGCTAAGAGTGATTTCTCTGTAATTGAGAAGAAGTCTATCACACATGGAGACCCAAGTCCAGGAGTGATTTGTGCACTGCTCAGGTGAAAAGTAAACCGCAATCCTGTGTGGGTCACCACCATGAATAGACCGATAAAGAGGAAAGAATTGCACACCACCATGGAGCTGAAGCAAATGAAGTCCTTTATTGTCACCATGCCTGACAGACACTACAGGATAAATTGTTGACGTGTTTCACACGGACATAACGTGCTAGTAAACACGTGTGTGAAACGTGTCAACAATTTATCCTGTCGTGTCTGCCTGGCATGGTGACAATAAAGAACTTAATTTGCTTCAGCTCCATGGTGGTGTGCGGCCAATGTTTTCCTCTTTACCCTTGGAGACTAGCAAAAAAATTACTAGTGCAGGATTACGAAGTGGGGGTTATGGGGGGGGGGGGGGAGATCCAGGGGGGTATGGTGTCCTCAAAAGCTTGCCCATGTCTAATTACTCTGCCTGTGTCCTGTACTGCATAAATAAGATGTGTATGATACACATTTGATTGGAATACTGGTGACTTCCTGTCTCCCTATTCTATCCCCAGAGTAACCTTACAAAGAAAGGTGAGCCCATGGGTTCATTTTTGAAAAGTATAGATTATGTTAAATTATAGGAAGCAGCTATAGATTGTATGACACTTTGAGATTATATTTACATTGTGGTCCAAATTATACTAATACAATTGATAATACAAGAATTATTATAGTGATCATAAAGATGAATAGATCATATCAGACAGTATATACCTGCTGGAAAGCTTGATTTAGGTGACCTTGCTGCAGAAGTTGCAATATGTGCGTCTGTTGCGAGTGAAAGTCAAAATGGGAGGATGGTATTGGTGTTCCAGCAGCAGAACGCATTGCATGCATAATGCTTGAGGTGACGGCTGCTTGCTGTTCTTTCATAGCATTGTTTACTTCTTCCTTTATTATCCTTTGGACATGGTTTAGGATAGAGTCCTGCATGCTGCAAATAAAACCATTGTTTGAAATTATATAATTTTTAAGTGATGAAATATTCTCTGATAATAACCTTCCATATGTTACCTACTGTAAAAAAAAAAAAATATTAGCACATCAGGCCTTGACAAAACTAGGCATCAGCATTCAAACTGTCACTTTCAGATTATTTGTATTATTACGCACTTGCAGCTTGACTGGTCAAGAAGCAATACCCAAAGATCTAATAAATACTAGGAAAAACACTTAAGGCATGGATGTGTGGAGACTCAAGGAAAATAAGTGAAAGATGCTCTCTGCCTGGGTATATTGCAGACACAAAACAAAACTAATAACGCAAGGAAAATAATCTAGCATGCAGACATATGATCCTGGTACAACATTCTAACGAACAGAAAAACACCATTTGTCATGCGTCTTGCCCCTTATAATAATTATAACCTTAAATGCATTTTAATTGTTAAGCGTAGTGGAAGCCTTGTGGAAAAAAAAATCCACTTCAAGATTAAGAAGTATCTTCTAATCTAAGCTGCACTTGATGCGTTTTTCCAGCTCATTTTGCCGTGCATTTTGTGTTTTTTATTTTTTTAACTCTTATTATTGACAAAGAAGCAAAAGACAAAATCGGTACAGCATTCAACATGCTCAACTTGAGCATGAAATTAAAAAAATATATAAAAATAAAAAAAAGAAAAGGAAAAGGTACATAGTTTGTTACACATAGATATAATGGTTACAGAGTCATATTTGTATGAATTTAAGCTTCCAATTGTAACAAAGATCAGTGACAATTCCCACTTTGATTCAGTACAACCCAACTGAATATATAGCAAAGCTACAACTAGTACATGGATATATTCCCCTATGCAAACAAAAAACAATAACAAATAGTACTTTCCTTACATCTAGGTGGTGGTGAGGGCAGAGGAACACCACACATCCCACTTCTTGAATTACTTATTGGGACAGCCCGTGTTCAAAAATTATTTTTTCATAGGGCAATATCGGATTCACCATCTGGATCCATTGCCGTATAGATGGCAGAACAGATTTATTCCACTTAAGGGCAATAGCCTTTCTAGCTAAAAAATAGTGTTTCCCTCAATAGATTCCTGGTATATTTTGCCCATTGTTTTTTGTCTAATATACCCAACAGCAAAATGCGCAGGATGCAAGGTACAGGGATAGAAAGAAATCCAGATAATACATTTACTACTCCTTTTACATTTTGCGTTTTTAAACACTTTTTTTCGATATGTTTTTGCATGCAGTTTTCAGGCCCAGCATGCACCGGTTGATGACTTCATGGGGGATGGGGCCACCAGTTGACTTTCCTGGGCGGCTCTGTCCCATAGAGATTTAAGAAATGTTACACGGCCTGTGGGAGCATTCGTGGTGCTTTCTTTTCCCCGTGTTTCGGGTCAGCCTTTATTCACTTTTATGGTGAATGAGGAGTACAATGTACCCCATACCCATTCACATGGGGGTGCAGGCCAGGATCTAGGGGCACCAGGGTTATGGGGAAGAGGCCCTGGTCCTCATCAACATAGTGCCCATGTTGAGGGCATGTGACTTGGAATCGTTCAGGGGGGTGGACACACACCTGCTCGTCCCCTCCCTTTCCTGACCTGCTGGCTGCATGCTTGGATAATGGTCTGGTAGGGAGTTTTTTTATTTTGGCGTGGGGTTACCCTCCAAATCCATACCAGACCCTAAGGAGGGAACGCAGTTTTTTTTTTACTCATTTTTTAGCCAGCAATTCTTTTTTTTTTTTATATTCAGCTGTCAGTGGGAAATCCCTTTGACAGCTGGTGACTCATCAGTTGTTGAGAATGCGGCGGCCGGCTTCCCAGTCTGCTTCTTCGCAACCAGCTATATATAGTGTTTTTCAAGGGAAAAAATCCCACCACAAAATGCATTAAAAACACATTAGAAACAGAACACTTGTGTTTCTGGTGTGACTCCATTCTAGTAAGTCTATTACACGCAAAACGCAATCTGCTGCGGGAAGTTCCTGACCCGTTCCAAAAATCGCACTGGCTGAAAAATGCATAGATGTGAACGAGTACCATAGGAAACCATGTTAAATAGACTGTACTGCGTTTCTGAAAAACGGAAAACAAACAAAAAAAACATATCTGTGAATGTATAAATGATCTAGAGGAGGGGATATCTAGTACAATCTCAGTATTTGCGGATGATACTAAACTAAGCATGCCAATATCTTCTATGCCGGATGTGGAAACCTTACAAGCGGACCTGAACAAAATAATGGGGTGGGCAACTACATGGCAGATGAGGTTTAATGTTGAAAAATGTAAAGTAATGCACTTGGGTGCCAGAAACCAGAAAGCAAGCTACTCACTAGAGGGGGAAGCTCTGGGTGAATCTGAGAAGGAAAAGGACCTGGGGGTACTGGTGGACAACAGGCTGGGCAGTGGCATGCAATGCCAAGCCGCTGCAAGCAAAGCCAACAGAATACTGGGATGTATAAAAAAGGGGATTCACTCCAGAAATAAAGAGATTATTCTCCCTCTCTACAAGAGTCTGGTCCGGCCACATCTGGAGTATGCTGTCCAGTTCTGGGCACCGGTCCTCAGGAAGGATGTGCTGGAACTGTAAAGAGTCCAGAGAAGGGCAACAAAAATAATTAGGGCAATGGAGGACCTCAGCTATGAGGAAAGACTACAAGCACTGAACTTATTCTCTCTGGAGAAGAGACGATTAAGGGGGGATATGATATCAATGTACAAATACTGTACTGGCGACCCTAGCATAAGGAACAAACTATTCAGAGAAAGGGAATACAATAAGACACGTGGCCACTCACTAAAACTAGAGGAAAGGCAGTTTAACCTTAAGTACGTAGGGGGTTCTTTACTTTCAGAGCAGTAAGGATGTGGAATTCTCTTCCGCAAACAGTCGTATCAACAGGGAGCATCGATAGTTTCAAAAAACTATTAGATGGGCACCTTAAAGACCACAAAATACAGGGGTATACAATGTACGGTTAACAGCAAACACACACACACACATCATAGGTTGAAATGGATGAATGGATGTCTTTTTTTCAACCTCACTATGTAACTAATGTAGGGTAAGAGCAAGCTGGAAGCATCAAAGCATATATCATTTAATTTAAAAAAAAAAGCCATATAACCCAGTCACATGATTAGAAAAAGTTACATAAGAGTGCGACAATAACGATTCACAAGGTACAATACTAGTCGAGTCCGTAATTATAAACAGAAGATAAAAGATCTAGGTCCAAGTGAAAAAATCAACAACAGGAATAGTGTCTTTATTATAAGCAAACACAGTAAATGTGGGGTGTTGGAGTCAGCCATGGTTCCCACTAAACCTGATGTTTCGGTAGAGAATCAAGATTAGGTGATAGACACATTCCACAGGTGGATAGAATCAACTCTTGATATGTTTAAAGGGGAGGTTAGACAACTTTTTTTTTTTTTAAACCAAACAAACGTTTATTGAGTTAAGCACTGCATATAAACATGCAATAAAAGGCATCGTCAGAAAGTTGCATAAGTACAACATCACAAAGTCAAATATTTCAAAAATTCACACTGTGCAAAGAGCATGGTTGCAACAAGAAAAATAGGGAAATAATATAGCACCGCCGTGTCAGAGCAGGATTAGAAACTCCATCAAGGCAAAACATGGCAGAGGTCATGGGCGCGGACTCTGCGGAACAGTTGCATCATAATGAAAAAAGGCACAAGACACCCAACCTCTCCTACGACTCGCATGTGTCGGGGGCCTCCAGCCACCTATCCCATATCTTGTTGTATCTCTTGGGGCAACCCCTATTAACATACATGACCTTCTTAAAGGGCAGGGTGGCACCAACTGCCGCCTTCCAAGCCGATAAGGAAGGGGGTGTAGACTGCATCCACTTTAGGGCTATCATTTTTCTAGCTGTGAATAAGGTTTACCGGAGGAATTGAATCATGTGTTTGTCTGCGTCAACCTCAGGAAATATCCCGAGGAGGCACAATTTGGGGTCCAGTGTGGTTGGGCATCCCAATGCGGTCATGCAGGAACTGGACAACCTGTGTCCAGAACCCCTGCATGGCCGGGCAGGACCAGATCATGTGACCAAAAGTGCCCGGGGAGTGAGAGCACCTCGGGCATGCCGAGGAGCGGGAGGAATCAAAGTGAGCCAGCCTCACAGGGGTGAGATACGATCTGTGGGTAATATAAATCTGAGTGAGCCGATCCGACAACTTGGGAGAGACCAAAGTGCAGGCCTCCAGAGCCTCATCCCACTCCTCATCCTCCAGCTCCCCAACATCACCCACCCATGACCCCCGCAACCCATACGCCAGCTCAGTCACCCGTTTAGTACCCAGCATTTCATACAGCAGCGAGATGAGTTTGCGGTGCTCCTGGCCCCTAATCGCATCCAAAATGTCAACCGATGGTAGGACAGGGATCACAGGGGTGAATTGTCCTCTCAGGGCGTGGGATAGCTGTAAATAATAGAAATACATGGAATCTGGGAGTTGGAATTCCTCCCGGAGCAGGTGGAAGGACTTGATAGACCCCGCAGACACAACATGTGATAACAGGTAAATATCTTTACGTATCCATACCTCAAGGTTAGGGATATGAAGAAGCTCCGGGAGCTGACAGTTATACCACAACGGCGTCATGGAATGCAAAGTCGCATCCCCGGTTCTAGACATCGCCTGTGATGAAACGAAAGACTGCCCCGAGGAGCCGCGGATACAGAACCCGCAATACCACGAAGTATATCACAGAATGGGTGGGGGAGTCGCGACTCCAGACCCCTGCAGACCATTGCCATATACCTGCCCGAGTCCTGTTTGTCCAAGTGAAAGAAGTGCGACAATTGGGCTGCTAGATAGTATCTCGCCAGCTCCGGAACTGCCATACCTCCCAACTTAGTGGGCTTCTGAGTGTGTTTCCAAGACAGCTTGTGTCTAGAGGAGCCCCAAATGAATGACCTCAACAAGCTCTCCAGGGTCATAAAGTACTTGTATGGAATGTAAACTGGGGAGTGCCACAACAGGTATAGGATCTTGGGAAGCAGGATCATCTTCACCAGGCCCACCCTGCCCATAACCCCCAGTGGTAGCCGAGCCCAAACTTGCGTCTTGTCCTTAACGAAGTCAAAAAGTGGTTCAATGTTCAAAGGTATGAAGTCTGTAAGGGAACTTGTCACCCGCGACAGGGGAAGCGACGCCTGATCAGCCCCCGGGGGGAAACTGTCCAAAGGAAGGATGAGGGATTTGTCCCAATTAACCGTCAAACCAGAGAATTTCCCAAACTGCTGTATGATCCGCAGGGCACACCGCAACGAGGACCCGGAGTCCGCCAGGTATAAGAGCATGTCGTCTGCGTACAATCCAACGCGCTCCTTGAATGCCGGGGTCCGCTCAAAGAGCCATTGCAAGAGGCTCAACCGCCAGGGCATACAACAGTGGGGAAATGGGGCAACCCTGGCGCGTACCACGGGAAAGAGGAAACGACCTAGATGTCCAGCCATTGGCCCCTACCCAAGCTCGGGGTTGACTGTACAATACGGTAAGCAATTTAATGAACCTCGGGCCAAACCCAAACTTACGTAGGCACTGCCACAGGTACGACCACTCGACAGAGTCGAAGGCCTTAGCAGCATCTAAGGTCACTACAACCCTGGTACCTATACAGTCATGAGGGGCTTGTAGGTTCATAAACAAACGCCTGGTGTTAAAGGCCGTATTTTTGGCCGGCATAAATCCCGTCTGATCGGGGTGCACAAGGGATAGAATCACCTTGTTGAGTCTGAGGGCAAGCACTTTAGCCATGATTTTCATGTCACACTGTAACAGCGAGATGGGCCTATAGGATTCCGGATAATGGGGGTCCTTACCAGGTTTAGGAAGCAGAATGATCAAAGCTTCACACATCGAAGCAGGGAGGGAGCCCGATTTAAAGGCCGCTTCGAAAACCGCGAGCAGACGGGGGGGCCAATGTCTCAGAATACTGCGCATAAAATTCGATAGGGAGACCGTCGGATCCCGGGGCCTTAGCCCTGGCAAAACAAGAAATGGCAGAGACTATTTCATCCTGAGAAATCGTGGCCTCGAGCACCGTGACCTGTTCATGGGTCAGTGTGGGAAAGTCCAGGGTATCCAGCAGAGTGGCCAGTTCCAGGGGGTCATAGTCCACTCTGGAGGAGTAAACCTCACTAAAATAAGAGGCAAACAACTCCGCCAAAGCCGCGGGGTCCGAGGAGTCCCCCAGCACCGAAGGATGAAGTGTGATCACCACAGGTGGTCTGGCGTCCATGTGCGCCAGATAGGCCAGCAATTTACCCGACCGCTCACTGTGCTCAAATATACGCTGTCTGCTAAAAAAAACAATTTATGATTGGCACGTTCCTGGAACATTTGGTCCAGAGCCCTAGTCCTCAGTTTAAGTTGGGCGAGCCCGTCAGGTGTAGGAGAGTTAGCATATTCGGCCTCCAGTTCAGCCAATTGTCGTTCGGCTGTGCATAGGTCAGTCCGCGACGCCCTGCGATGTCGAGCTATGCGCGACGACAACAACATGCGAGCGTGGCCCTTAAAGGTTTCCCACACAGTCAGAGTGGGGGCAGTATCAGCGTTAGAACTGAAGAAGAAGTCCCATTCCTTTGTCAATGAATCAATGTCTGGAACAGTCTTGAGCCAAAAGGGGTTTAGGCGCCAATGTCTTTGGGGGGGAAGCAGTGAATGGAGACAGAGTCACCATGTACAGGGTGTGATCTGAGAGCAGTCTTGGTCCGAAACGGGCAGTCAAGAGTCTGGGCAGGAGGGCCTGAGAGATCCAAATGCTATCTATCCTAGACATGGTGGAGTGGGATGCTGAGAAGCACGAGTAGGCCCGTGCAGTGGGATGTAAGCATCTCCACGAGTCAAGGAGATGACAACTGGTCAATATTCTATAAAAACGCGTGGGTCTATCCGGGTATGGCGGGGAGCCAGGCGCACCCACCCTATCCAGAGACGGATTGGAGACTGTGTTAAAGTCCCCCATCCATATTGCAGGGACTGAGGGGTATCTCGCTAAAAATGGCAGGCCTTCATTCAGAAGGGTAGTGCTAAAAGGGGGAGGAAAGTACCAAGCTAGCAAAAGCACATCATGCCCCGATGTGGGGGTCCGTCACCACCTCTCTCACCGCAAAAGCCACAGACCGAGAGATGAGTAACGACACACCCCTAGAATGAGACGAGTGGGAGGCGTGGAAGGACCAGCCCACCCACGGTCTGCGGAGGGCCCCAAGCAGGGTGCCCTCCGCGCGCGTCTCCACCAGTGCAACAGCATCCGCCCTCTGTTCCTTCAGGTAAGACAGGATGACTGTTCGCTTGACCATGTCTCGGATGCCTCGCACGTTCCACGTGAGGAAAGTCAACCCTGCCATAGCGTCAAGTAAGAGAGGGTATGCCGTGGCACAGGATGGCAACTGGACTCCTCGGCAAGCATATACCGCGCCCGCCGCCCATGGCTCAGGACACAGCAATCCAATCTGAAAGTATGATTAAACATGGCAGTGCAAATAAATGGTTGTAGACATTGAACATAGCATAACTCCATAAACAAAAACATAAACCCCCACTCCGCCCAACACACACCCCAACCAGTGTGGGCATCAATCCCGAAACAAAAAAGTTCACAGGCAGCGGCAACCAACAGGCCCGAGCCGCCCCACCAGAAGGCGAGGCCCCCCGGAACCAGCTAGATCCCCGCATGCCCATGAGGGCGAACAATCTCCGAAGAGGGGTCCCAGTCCTGGGACACAACAGTGAGCATAAGTCAATATAGCACAATCGCATAGCACCCGTGGTGGGCATAGAGGCCTCACGGCTGGAAGGCAAAGCAAAGAAGTGGGAACAAAAAACTAAAATCCAAATAAGTCAGTGTCGGCTAGGCAGACAAGTAAAAAAAAAAAGTTTTTTAAGGGGGGGGGGGGGAACTGGAGCCGGATGAGTCAATAGACAGAAAACAGACCTGGGGTACCCCCAGAAGGGGTACAATCCAAAGGCATGAAGCAGGCAGTGGACTGGGGGAGGCCCCAGCCCAATCGTCCAAGGCACGAAGGATATGGGAGGGGGGGGCCTGAGATAGGCCTCAGGGGGACATATCAGGCTGAAGCGCGTACAGTCATCCTGGGGACACTGGGGCAGGGAAGGGTCAGCAAAGGTAACACTCACGGCAGACGATCCAACCAGGCTATTGCCGCGTCCGGGTCTTCAAAAAAATGCACTCTGTCCTCACCAACCACCCGCAGCCTGGCAGGATACAGCATTGCGTATTTGAGGTTGCGGGTCCTGAGACGGCGCTTGACCTCCCCAAACTGACTTTGCTGTTTCTGGACTTCCGCCGGGAAGTCTGGGAATGCCATAATGTGATGGTTGTCCAAAGGGATATTCCCACGCTCCCTGGAGAGCTGGAGGACCGCATCTCTGTCCCTAAAGTTCATCAACCGGGCAATAAAGACCTGGGGTGGGGAGCCTGGGGGTGGCTTCTTCGCTGGCATGCAGTGCGCCCTTTCCACAACAAACGCCTGTGAAAATGCCTCTCTGCCATACGATTTTACCAGCAGATCTTCCAAAAAGGTGGCAGGGGAGGACCCCTCCGCAGCCTCCGGTAATCCAATAAAGCGAACGTTGTTACGTCTGGCCCTGTTCTCCAAATCGTCCTGTTTATGTAGTAAATATTGTATATCCCTTGCAGCCTGCTCCGCAGCGTTTTGAATGGGGGGTAAATCGTCCTCCACTCTGGATATGCGTCCCTCTGCCTCGGTCGTCCTGTCACGCAGCTTCTGGAAATCCTGCCTGAGCAAGGAGATATCGATCTTAATCTCCTCTATCTTCGTGGTCAGGGACGCCTTGCAGTCCGTGATGGCAGCCAGAATGACCGCTTGGTCCGTAGCCTGCTTTGCTGTAGCGGGAGCAGAGTGTGACGGTCCGCCATTTTGGGCCTCCATGCTCCCTTCCTGGCGCCGGAATTTCTCCAGCTTTGCCGCCGCTTCTGATGGCCGTTTCGGCGGGGACATGACCAGGGCTGGATGGCACTAGTGTCCGGTAACCGGAGGTGAGTTTACCACTCGAGAAAGTATTCACAGGATCAGTGTAACAGATATCAGCCGGGAGAGCCTCTCTAAAACACGTCAGCTCACATGAGTCTTCAGGCCACGCCCCGGTTAGACAACTTTTAGTACATGCTATTGTCCACTGTGCGGCCCTCAACATGATATTTTATGGTATCATGGTGGGATTGCAGGAAAAAGACAATATATTAGAATGTAAGGTCCAGCATATTAGTCAGTTGATTTATGATACTTACCTTCTTTTTCATCTAAAGTGTCAGGACATATGAAGCCTATGAGTTAGATACCACCGAATCAGCAGTTTCACAAACTAATAGAGCACATACTTTTCCTTATATTGGTAAAAATCAATTGTCACTGTGGAGGGGATAAAGTAGTGTAACTATCCTGTTCCAAACCAACATATAAGAAGTATCGATAGGCAGGGTAGATAAATTAAGGTTCTGAAATCAAGCCCTTAGCCTTAGAGGGGTCTGTGACTAGGTTCTCAAATGTAGTGTAAGGTTTGGAGGTAGGGGAAAAGATGGACAGACAAAAATGTTTAAGCTGAAGGTACCTATATCTCTGAAATACAGACTGAGCAGATTAAATTTCATACATTAGTCCAAATATATTTAGCCTACCATTGAAAGTCAAGCTTACTGTCAAAATGCATGCAGGAAAGCAGGATTACCCAAAAATGTGAACTGGGGCATTGTTCAGGAAATCAGCCTAAATTTAAAATGTATAAGCCCCAGAGACAAAATGGAGTTAATTTACTAAAACAGGAGCATGTGCAAAACCTAGTGCAGCTGTGCATGGTAGCCAATCACCTTCTAAGTTTAACTTGTTCAATTAAGCTTTGTCAAAAAAAAAAAAAAAAAAGGAAGCTGAATGGTTTCTATAAAGCTGTGCCAGACTTTGCACTATCCAGTCTTAAGAAATCAACCTCACTGTATGTGCCACAGTTGCAGAACATAGCATCAGGTCTCTGACAGAGCTGCTTCACAGGGGTGTTGGCTGATGCAAGTAGCAGACAGCAGCAGCCTCGGAAAAGTTTACTCCAAAACTCGAGGCCCAACCAAAGGCATCCAGGAGTGCCTACAAATTAAGAAGCAATGTAACAAAATGTCACCTGATTACATGATCAATTTAACTTCCCTGTGGCCAATGATATCTACTTTAACCACTTCAATATTGGGCACTTTCACCCCTTTATTGCACAGGCCAATTTTCAGTTTTCAGCGCTGTCGCACTTTGAATGACAACGAGGTCATGCATCACTGTACCAATATGACATTTTTCAAATTTTTTTTGAGACAAAGCTTTTTTTTTGGTGGTATTTAACCACTTTTTTTTTTTTTGCTAAATTGAAGACTGAAAGTTAAAAAACAAAAACACCACCACCACAATTTATTTTAGTTTTGGTTATAAAATTTTGCAAAGTTTTCATTTTTTTTCTTCACTGATAAGCACCAGTGTAAATGTGCCCTGTGAGCCTTGCTGAATAGCGCCTCTCCTTTCCTCACACAGTGATAAAGCTGATCACATGGTAAAGGGTCGCTGTAATTGGCCCTTTACCATGATGTGATCAGCTGTGTCCGAAGGACACAGCGGTCACAGAGCACATCCCCCAAGGGGTGTGCGGGATTGCTAATTCTGGGAGGATGGGGACACAAACCGTGATTTTTTAATTCCAGAACGGCGTCATTACATGCTCACATGCAAGAGGAGAGTTTTGTAAGTGCGCAATTGGCTTTTATATGTTTTTGTAATAATAAAAACAGCACTACACTATGGATTTCTCCTGGTTCTATCTCCCTACACTCATATGAAGTTCTTTAACCTGCCTGCTGGAGTCACAAAAGAAAGAAAAAAAAATCATTCTTTGCCACTGGAGGATTATTTTTGAAACACAGGTATTTAACCCATCGCTAGTCATTGAGTAAGGGCACATAAGGAGGGGAGAACAACGGCACTTGTTGAAACATACTGGAAGAATAAATATAAAATAAATAAAAAATAACAAGCACTTTAAAGGACTTTATTGTTCATGCACATTTTCTTTGCACTGATTGAACTCTATGTTTTATTTTTTTACAAGTATTATATATTGTGATTTAAACATTATGTTTCTGCACAAATAATGTATAGAGATACATATTAAGCACTTTATGGTTAGACAGCACTGGGTACATACATTAAAACACCTGAGAGGAATATATACCTTATACCCCAGCAGCAGTCATGTAAAGGCATTCCACACACTACATAGCACGGGGATCAAAATATTTTAGGAAGTATATGAACATCCTCCCAGAACAAAAGAGCTGCGCTGTAGCCATTTTTCGGCTATGGCGCGGTACTGTGGTGGTTAGTACTGCTAAAATATACAGCTATAGTTAAGGGCTCTACGGCAAGGGCAAAAAATGGGATAGACCTGTCTGTTTCCCTTAACCAAAGAGGTAGTTGAGTGCAACATGCAATCTGGATTAGAGTTCTAGTGAAGATAATACATGACTGAAAACCCATTCAGAAAGGCACCTCTAAATCAATTTTCCTAGAAAGGCATACAAGTATGACATCTAAGCTTAAAGTGATTGTAAAGTCTTTTTTTTTTTTTTTAAATACGATGTTATATTTAGCTCCAACTGACTTTGACTGACAGTGGCGGGAGCCAATGTCGCTGCTGCTGTATCTCAGGAGGGACAGTCCCAGACTGCCGAGGGACTTGAGGACATCGCTGTATAGAGATGGGTCTCAGGTAAGTATTAGGGAGTGCTAGGGCGGATGCTACACGCAGAAGGCTTTTATCTTAATGCATTAAGATAAAAAAAAAACCTTCTGACTTAACTCCTTTAACAAGATAAATTTTAGTTTGCGTGCTAACAGGCAGCCGAATGGTTTCTGAAATTTACCTACCAGGAATAAAGTCTGTTTGGACAGGCAAAATCAATGAGGGCACAAGCGGCCAGTCTGTTTAAGAGAATCCAACTAGTTTAGGATCATTATTGATAATTAAAATTGGAGGCTAGGGTATGAACCCTATCTGGTTTCGGTATAAGGCCCATATTAGCATTTAACATCTCTTCAGTGACCATGAGCTTATAGCCAAACTGTTCAGCAGACGCTGCTGAACAAAGCAATAGCTGTGATTAGCGGCACCCCAACAGCACAGATCTCTGTGAGTCCGATGCAATTGCCGGCATCCCCCCCGTGACCACTCCCTCCGGCAAATGTACTTAAAAACTTAGTAAGAATGCTGCCTCCTCCTCCAGAATGAACAAAGTGACTATATTAGTGATCACTCTGTTCATTTATCACTGACACAGAGCAAACTGTGTGAATGAATGGGAGACTCTGTACAGACTCACATGCCATTCAGTACAATGCAGTTCAGCAGGATGCAGAGAAAAGGGACTGTCTATCTGTCACTTTTCTCGGTCTCAAAAAAAAAAAAAACACACACACACATTAGGGGTCTGTTTAGACCCCTGATGTCCCTTTCTGAAAACATGTGGTGTGGCTGTTTCAAGATGCACAATAAGGAAGCACTTGAAGAAAGATGGGCTGCATGGTCGAGTCACCAGAAGAAAGCCAATACTACGCAAATGCCACAAAGTATCCCGCTTACAATACGCCAAACAGCACAGAGACAAGCCTCAAACCTTCTGGCACAAAGTCATTAGGAGTGACGAGACCAAAATTGAGCTTTTTGGCCACAACCATAAATGCTACATTTGGAGAGGAGTCAACAAGGCCTATGATAAAAGGTATACCATTCCTACTGTGAAACACGGAGGTAGATCGCTTATGTTTCGGGGATGTGTGAGCTACAAAAGGTACAGGAAATTTGGTCAGAATTGATAGTAAGATGAATGCAGAATGTTATCAAAACATAGTGGAGGAAAATTTGCATTCATCAGCCCGGAAGCTGCACATGGGCCAAGTTGACCTGTCATTGGCTACAGCAGCATAAAGTGAAGGTTCTGGAGTGGCCATCCCAGTCTCCTGACCTCAATATCATTGCGCCACTCTGGGGAGATCTTAAAACGTACAGTTCATGGAAGACAGCCAAGAATTTACAGGAACTGGAGGCTTTTTGCCAGGAAGAATGGGCAGCTTTACCATCTGAGAAGATAAAGAGCCTCATCCACAAATACTACAAAATACTTCAAGCTGTCATTGATGTTAAAGGGGGCAATACACGGTATTAAGAACTTGGGTATGTAAACTTTTGATCAGGGTTATTTGGGTAGTTTGTCATTATGTCACATTGTAGGGCCTTAAAAATTAGAAGCACCTTCTTTTTATTCTACAGGTCATGTTCTTTCAGAAAATATATGGATTGGGAGGTCTTTTACAAACTCCAAAGCTGTAAGAAAATATTAAAAACCAATGGAAAAATTGCAAACATGGGCTGGACAGCTAAGTTTAAAAGTGGAGCACAGGGCCTGGAAGCAAAAGGGTTAAAGCAGAAAAAGGGATAGTGTCTAGCCATGATAAAGGTTAAAAATGCCTTTTATATTAAAAACAGGAGAGAGTACAGAACTGTTAGTTTATAGTAGTTTAATAGAGCTCAAAACAAAGAATGAGACAGCAAAACATACAATAATGCAAATAAAAATAAGACCTAAATAAAGTCCCAAATGCCACACATATGAAGTAAAAATTGACTAAGTAAAAGTCCCAAGCACAGTCCAATTTAAATCTTTAAGCAAACTTGATCTGGCAAATAGCCCGTGAACATCAGCAATTCTTCAGTGTGTATAAACGTGTGCAGAAAGACCCTGGACAAAAGTGACCACCACTGCTCACAGTGAAAAGATCTACTCAACCTACAAAACAGACCTCATTAATGAAAAGGAGGTCAATAGGCAATAATTTAAATTTGGTCTTATTTGTATAGTTCTCCTATTATTACTTTGAGACTGAGGGCAACTCCCGTTCCTGTGAAAGTAATCTCGTTTTTGTACTTCCTTTCCCCTCCCCTTTTTACTTGTCATTCTTTATCAGCTTGTTTCTTTTCGTACATCACGCGACACAGAGACATAAATCAGAACATATGGGTTATATAGCCACCTATAGGTGAAGGACACTGGCAACCAATCAGAATTTATGACCCCCTATACAACCCCTGCCATACTGGAAGTACCTCTGTTCTTTCGCCAGTGTCTAAAAAGGTGAAGGTCGCTGTGGAGAGGTACTCCACACATTTGTTATGTTTCAAAGAAGAAGAAAGAAGATTATGCTATCATACCCCATACAAAGATCACTGGATCTAAGGGGTTAGCTATCGGATCCATCTAAAACAGTCATTGGACTAAAAGGATGGTACTCGAGCCTCGGGAAGCAGATGCAAGGTTTTGCCTGTAGCGATGTCCTTTTTAGACGCTGGACCCTGGGATCCGGACCCTTGGAGTACCAAACCCCAAAGGTGCTCTGTGCAGGGTGCTCTACAGGTCCAAGGCTGTGGCCCCTCATATGGGGGACCTAGTCCTTGAAGGTATTTAAGACCATGCTCACCATGAAGAGTGAAGATTGGATCCTTGCTTATAGCAGTGTTCTGAGGCAGGACTGGTGAGACCATTTTAAATATTTAAACAGCAAACAAAAACCTTAAAGGGTTAAAAAAATTGCAAAATTTAAAATATTTTATGCACTGTTCCCTTTAATAAGATTATAGAGACTTGTGCCAAGTGTATTTCTGCTTGTATTTACATTGTAGCAGGTTTATGAAAAATATGTTTAAAGCATATTGTTACACTGTTTTTTACCCTAAGCTGATTATCTGAAAAGTATCAGCTGTGACAAACAAGATTCAGCCTAAACTGCTCTCTTCCCTATTTATCTGTGTTAGCTCTGGCGCATATGCATTTGCCTCTGCTGGATCACGTGTGGGGAACTTTGCATTTAAGCACAGGCGTACGCCGTGTGGTGGGCGTTATAACGCAATTTGGCGTGCACGTGGACGCCACGCACCACGCCCCAAATGCATAAAAGGGCACATTCTGCAAGGAACGGTTTCCAACAGACTAGCCTCTGTCACAGGATTAAACGGGGACACAGAGCAGCAGCAGCTGGGTTGCGTGAGTCACTGTGGGTGTATGTTACTGGCACTAATAGGTCTGTATCTTAGGTAATCAGTGTTGTGTGCATTAGGCTGTATAAGCTTGGCACAGATCTTGAGTACATTTAAAAAGGTACAGCCTCAAGTTTGTCTTAAAAAAGCAATGTCTGCCAGAAAGAGGGCTGGAGGGAGCACAGTTGAAAAGGGCACTGTGATGCCACCGTCAGGCCCTGAAGGTCCTAGTCGTGCTTCCACTGTGTCTACTCCTCCTGATAAGCCAGAGGCAATTAGCCAATCTGAGCTATTACAGTCGTCAGGCATAGTAGCTACTCCGTGTACTTCTGCCACAGCCTATGTTACCAAGGACGATTTTGGCATTGGCATTAGCCAGCCTAGAAGGTAGGGAGGATTGCTGACATGATTGCAGAACCACATGGAGGAAAGAAGTGGGTTAGATCTCCCTCTCCTGAGCCACCCCCTGAATCAGTTCAGGATTGGGCAGAGGATGTGGAAGCTGTAGCTGAGGGTGACCCTATAGAAGGTCAAGCTGAAATTTCCACTTCCGGGGAATCAGAGGAATCTCCATCAGCCTCTCAATCCCAGAGATTGTTTATCCAGTCTCTTGCTGATATGATCTGGGCTGAGTTTGAACTCCCACCCCTAGAGACAACTGAAACCTTTTTTTCCTCCCTAGGCTCATTGCGCCCTTCTCAGAGTCCTCGGTCATTTCCCATGCATCCACCCTTGGAGCAAGAAATGTATAATGACTGGGATCATCCGGATAGGATGTTTGTTCCTCCTAAAAGGTTTTCATTGTTATATCCTATGGAGGATAAGTTTTCTAAGAGATGGAAAGTTCCCACTGTGGATGCAGCCATTTCTTCGGTTAACAAGAAATGTACCTCTCCTGCGGATAATGCCCAGGTTTTTAAAGATCCAGCAGATAAAAAGTTGGAATCTTTATTGAAAGCCTCCTTTGCGGTTGCAGGTTCTGCAGTACAACCAGAAGTAGCAGGCATAGGAGTGTATCAGTATTTAAAAGACCGCATAATGCGAGTGGCAAAGACAGTTCCTTCTCTAAGAGAGTCTGTGGAAGATCTGTCAGATCTACCTTGCACTTTGTGTTTTCGCAGTAGATGATCTTACGGACTCCATAAGGCAAATGTCATGGTTTACTCTGATGATAGTGCATATGCGCAGAATCCTTTGGTTAAAGAGCTGGTCTGCGGAATTACCAAGTAAAAAATTACTGGCTAGCTTCCGCTTTCAGAGAGAACACCTTTTTGGTGATGATCTGGATAAGTATATCCAAAAGATCTCGGGGGGGGGGGGGGGGGAGTACGTTGTTACCTGTAAAGAGGAATAGCAGGCGTCCTTCCTTTAAGATCCCCAGCGCTTCCAGTTCCAGGCAGTGGCGACGGCCTCGACTGTCTGCATCCGGACCCAAGCCTTCGGGGCAAGGTCAGAAAAAACCCTGGGCCCGAAGATCAACCAAGTCTTACTCTAAGCCCTCTCAGTGAAGGGGCTCCCCACTCGCCTGGGTGGGGGGTAAGGCTCCTGCAGTTCTCAGGGGCATGGGTGGAGTTAAAGACAACTGGGTTGTCTCCACCATTTCACAGGGATACAAGCTGGAATTTCAGGTGTCCCCGCATCCTTGGTTTGTGAGGCCAAGTATACCAACAGATCCCCTAAAAAAAAAAAAGATCTCCATAATCAGGCATTGGACCAGCTGAGAGTTCAGAGGGTGATAACCGAGGTTCCAGAAAACGAAAAGGTTCAAGGGTTTTTACTCAAATATATTCGTAATCCCCAAACCAAATGGGGATGCGAGACCTATTTTGGATCTCAAGGCGCTTAATCAGTTTCGGAACTTTCGTTCTTTCTGCATGGAATCAATTTGTCATAGCCTCCCTGCAAGGAGAGGAATTTCTAGCATACTTAGACATCAAGGATGCATATCATGTGCCTATATTTCAGACCCATCAAAGGTTCCTTCATTTTGCGATTGAAAACCATAATTTCCAGTTTGTGGCCCTGCCCCTCGGGTTGGCCACAGCACCAAGAGTGTTCACAAAGATCCTAGCTCCAATATTGGCTGTTCTAAGGACCCGAGGGATATCGACAATAGGATATCTGGATGATCTATTACTAATAGATTGATCGGCGTCGGCTCTAAGCCAATATATCCTTCAGACTGTACATATTTTGAAACGTCTGGGTTGGACACTGAACTTAGCAAAGTCAGCATTACAGCCAGTCCAGCGTCTGGAATACCTGGGGCTTCTTGTCAACACGGTACAGGCAAAGATATTCTTGCCAGCAAGAAGGGTCTCAGACCTGAAGGGTCAGGTTCGGTCTATAGTAAGACTGAGATATCCATCTTTGCATGATGTTACTGGGGAAGATGGTGTCCACATGCGAGGCAATTCCCTATGTTCAATTCCATGCCAGACCCTTGCAGAACAACGCTCTGTCTGCATGGAATGGAAAAATTCAGTCCTTGGACCGGTTCATATCTCTGCTACCAAGAGTATGACAGAGTCTGAATTGGTGGGAAATGGTCTTGGGTAGAGAGTTGTCTCCCCATCAATATTTTTGAAATTCGTGCAGTCAGCCGGGCTCTGAAATTCTGGTCACCGTGTCAGGGTGCAATTCGACAATGCCACGTCCGTGTCTTATGTCAACCATCAAGGAGGTACAAGGAGTCGTTTAGCCCAGAAAGTGGTGGATATTGTCCTGTCCTGGGCAGAGAAGTTTGTGTCATGCCTGAAAGCAGTGTTCATTCCAGAAACAGAGAACTGGCAGGCAGATTTCTTGAGCCAAACAGATGTTTTCAGGGGAATGGTCTTTACATCCTGAGATTTTTCAATTGATCTGCCTACGCTGGGGGGGTCCCAGACATAGATCTGTTGGCATCCAGGTTCAACAACAAATTGGAGGGATTTGTGTCCAGGACCAGGGATCCACTCGCAGTCGGAGTGGATGCTTTGGTGACTCCTTGGGAGTAGTATTCCCTAATCTATGCCTTTCCTCAGGTACAGCTGATAATGCATTTGTTGCGCAGGATCCAGCTAGAAGAAAACAAGTAATTCTGGTAGCTCCGGCTTGGCTGAGGAGGATTTGGTATGCACAAATCCAGAGGTTGGCAGTGGCGAGGCCCTGGGTCCTTCCATTACGTCCAGACTTGCTCTCTCAAGGTCCGATATTCCACCCTTCTATACAGTCTATAAATTTGACAGCTTGGCTATTGAAGCCTTAATCTTGGAAGAGCAGGGTGTGTCTGGCCTCGCAGTTCATACACCGATAAACGCCAGGAAGCCAGTCTCTAGAAATATTCATTACAGGGTCTGGAAATCCTACATTGCCTGGTGTGAAGCCAGGAAATGGCATCCCCGCACATATATTATCAGGAGAATTCTATCCTTCCTGCAAGCAGGGGTATATAAGAAATTAGCCCTGAGCACAATTAAAGGGCAGATTTCAGATGTATTGTTTTTTTTTTCCACGAACCGATCACTTTCCATTTGTTGGTTCAAACCTTCGTCCGGGGAATATTGCTTTTGCTTCCACCAGTGAAGCCACCGTTGAGTCCTTGGGACTTAAATTTGGTGTTGGCAATTTTGCAAAAACAGCCTTTTGAACTTCTGGGGCAGGTTCCCCTGGTTCTTCTGACCAAGAAACTGCTCTTTTTGATTGCGATAACTTTGGCTACAAGGGTATCGGAACTAGCAGCTCTTTCTTGTAAAGAGCCATTCTTGATATTTTATCAAGGTAGGGTGATTTTACATACTCACCCATATTGTTTGCCCAAGGTAGTGTCCGCCTTTCATTTGAATCAGGACATTATACTACCTTCTTTTTTCCAGATCCTCACTCAGAGGAGGAAAGGTTATTGCATTGCCTTGATTTAATGCGTGCACTTAAATTTTATTTACAGGAAACCGCTCCGATTCGTAAGACCGAGAGCTTGTTTGTGCTGCCAGAAGGCCCCAGAAAGGGGTTGGCAGCATCTAAATCTAGAATTTCCTGTTGGATTTGCCAGGTTATTACCCAGGCATATGGTTTAGTAGGAAAGGTTCCACCTTTTCCTGTAAAGGCACATTCTACCAAAAGAGTAGGTGCCTCTTGGGCACATTGCCATCAAGCCTCTATGGCTCAGATTTGCAAGGCCGCGACCTGGTCACCAGTGCATACGTTTACGTTTCTATAGAGTGGATGTTGGGACCCAGGAGGAGTCTGCTTTTGGCCGCAGTGTACTGCAGGTGGTGGTGTAATCCTGTTAAGGGTCAGATGGCAGTATTTTTTGGTGTCCCCCTCCCCTCAGATGCATTGCGTTGGGATGTCTCATATGTTATGATTTATGGTTCTGTGTCCTGTAATGTACGAAAAGAAAAATGGATTTTTAATTCACGCTTACCTGTAAAATCCATTTCTTGAAGTACATCATGGGACACGGAGATCCCTCCCCTCTTCTATGGGGTCTTTTATTGCTTGCTACAAAGCTGAGGTACTTCCTGTATAGGAGGGGTTATATAGGGGGTCATCAATTCTGATTGGTTGCCAGTGTCCTTCACCTATAGGGGGCTATATAACCCATATGTTATGATTATGGCTCTGTGTCCTGCGATGTACTTCAAGAAATGGACTTTACAGGTAAGTATGAATTAAAAATCAATTTTTTTTGTCCCCTAGCCTTTGGGTTCCACTAAGGATTTTCTCCTACAGCACCAATGGGCTTAGCAACCAATCTATGGGCTTAGCAACCAATCTAAGCAGGGTCGAATCCTGTATTCTTTGTATGAATCCAAAGTGGATATTGTTCTTTTTCAAGAGACCAACTTTTGCTCTGATCATACCCCACTCTGTAATCATCAGCATTACACTAGTTGGTTCCATAGCACTTTCCCCTCTTCTAAAACACTTTTGCCATTCATAAGCATCTTCCCATTCACCCTCTGACGCATGTTTCGGACCCCGATGACCGATAACTGTTCCTCCAGTTCACTCTCTGGGGCACTGTGACCCATTACTTTCACCTCTTTGCAGATTTTGTGGAAGGCACAACTCTAATGGGAAGTGATTTTATTTGGCCCTTCCACAAGTGCCCTATTGATTGAATTTTTCTAAAACGCAGTTCTGACTTTCACTTAATTGGTCTCTGGCGGACCTTATGCCCAAAAGATAGAAGTAACTATTTCTCCTCGGCCCACTACACCTGTAGCAGCCTGGATTATATCTTCTCCAATCACCATGTTCTGGAGTGGAAGCCCTCAATG
Source organism: Pelophylax lessonae (assembly GCF_965119305.1). Lineage (NCBI taxonomy): Eukaryota > Metazoa > Chordata > Amphibia > Anura > Ranidae > Pelophylax > Pelophylax lessonae. The sequence continues at coordinate 155,612,684 of NC_138777.1, forward strand.
GATATTGGATCCTTCGTGTGGTCTGATCAATCTCCCTTATTCCATACCATGGAAATTCCCCAGGCTCTTTGTTTGGAATGGAGCTGGCACTTAAACAGCACATAGCTAGCGGACCCAAGGTGTCATCAAGCGATAGTTGATATGATCCATAAATTTCTATCCGACCATCAAAATTAATGTCGGGACCTCCTTACCCACCCAGAGAGAATCATTAATGTTGTCTTGCAAGGGGTTTTCATCCAGCATTGCACTAGGTTTCAAAAAGAGTGATCTAAGGCAACCCATGATTTATTATTTTATTTTTTTTAAACGAAAAAAAAAAAAAAAATCACTCCAGATGTGGTAGTGTGTTCTGATGGCAGGGAGACTTCCCTCACCATCAGAACACACTGCTTGTTTTGTAAAAACTCGACAGGCTGGTTGTAAGAAACTCAATCGGTAGATCGACTTCTGTACATCCAGCCTGCCAATACATAGATCGAAACTCGGCTTGTCCCTGTTGAAATTTCACTCTCTGGAAATCCAACACAACGCAGCCCTCTCTCCTGAGCTCTGGGCAGATATATCTGCTACTAAATCTTTCCTTCTAACAGCATTATATCATGCATAATAACTATTGGGACAATTACGGAAACAGTTGTGGTAGGCCTATAGCACAACCCCAACATCCTCATACCTTCCAAACATACATTCCCACTAGGCGCCTGTTAAAAATCATGGGGCCCTGTAAAGCCTTCCTGACAGCATCCATATCCCCCCCCCCCCCCTCCACAAGATCAAGATTATATTTTCACTAAAAATATACTAAAATCATTACCGGACACAAGCACAACATAATATCACGGGAAGCGCTATGGTTAAAATAAAAAAATCCAAAAAAGCGTTCTATTAACATTTTGTGGAAAAACCACAATAAGTGTAAGAATTCCAACCTAATATACAAATCAAGTGTTACCCCAAACCAATATATAAAACCAAATACAATATCTCTGCACTATGGATACACAAAACCTAAAGTGCCGCTCCTCAAAAATCTTGTGATTTTAAAAAGACAAAAAAAAGTGATACACAGTGCAAAATAGGTGTACTAAAATAAAGTGCAAAGCACCTAAGCACATTGCACTTTCACTGGCCACTTGCTTAAATTTGACTTTTTTGGGACTTTTTATATATATTATTTTATTTTATTTTATACCTTCATATTGATTTATTCTATGATTGTTTTATGTAACGGATACAGTAATGGAAAAATTGGATTTTTGACTTACTGTAAAATTAATTTCTCTGATGTTCATTGAGGGACACAGCTCCTGATATTCATAACCATTGGGTTATACTGCCCTCTACAGGAGTAGGACATTTGGCAGAAAATAATTCTGGCTATACACATTGTAAGTTCCAGGGGGTATACTCTCTCTGCTATAGCCACTATAGTTTTGTTACAAGCAGTGTCAGGAGGATTATAACTCCACAGAGGGGTGGGTGCTGTGTCTGTCCACGAACATCAGAGAAATGGTGTTTTTGGACTTACTGTAAAATCCATTTCCTTGAGTTCATCGACGGACACAGCGCTCCATAAATCATAACTAGTGGGTTATAGTGCTTCCTCCAGGAGGAAGACTAGGAAGAAGAAAAAACACTTGGCTACACCCATGGGCCGTCCTCAACTGGTATGTAACCCCCCCCCCTCTCTGCTCTAGGTAATCAGTTTAGTGGCAAGCAGTATTAGAAGTATCAGAACTCCATAGAGGGTTGGGTGCAGCGTCCGTCGAACTCAGAGAAATGTATTTTACGTAAGTACAAAAATCCCATTTTCTCTTTCACACCACACCACTCCATAAATCATAACTAGTGGGACGTCCAAAAGGAAAGTGAGGGGTGGGAAAAAAACCCCAAGTCTAAACATAAGAGCCCTTAACTGGGTCACAGGAGCCCAATCTGAAAAAAATGGATTTTTGTTTTACCGCAAAATCCTTTTCTCTGATATTCATTGACGGACACAGCTTCAGATCTTCTTGACCCTTGGGTTTAGGCTGCCCCCTACAGGAGTAGGACACTAGGCAGAAAAAAGTTTTGCTACACCTATAGGGCAGTTCCAGGGGGTATACTTCGACTTCCTGCTATAGGTCTTCAGTTTTGTAACAAGCAGTGTCAGAAGAACATAAAACCCAACTCAATAGAGAGGTGGGTGCTGTGTCTGTCAATGATCATCAGAGAAAAGGATTTTACGGTAAGACAAAAATCCAGTTTTCTCTTTCGTTCATTGACGGTCACAGCTCCAGATCTTCTTTATCCTTTGGACGTCCCAAAGCAGGGTCAACATGAGGGGTGAGAAGAACACAGCAAGAAACACACTTCCTAAAGGCTAAACATAGTCAACCAGGTAAAACTGGATCTCAACCAGGAACAACTGGAGCTCACTTGACCAAAACAAAAAAAACACCCCCAAAGAGGATTAATCCTCTCCAACAGCAGCCTGCAAAACCTTGCAGCCAGAAAAAGCATCGACAGATGCCAACACATCCACCTTATAACATTTTGTGAAAGTGTGCACGGACGACCAGGTGGCCACTTTACAAAACTGCACTAACGACAGAAGACAGAAGGCCCAGGAGGCACTAAGCGCCCTCGTAAGAATGTGCCTTATCAGGGAAAGGAGGATACTGACCCTTAACCACTTTAAGACTGGAAGGATTTGCCCCCTTAATGACCAGGCCCTATTTTGCGATTTGGCACTGCATTACTTTAACGGACAATTGCGCGGTGGTATTTGATCACCTGCACAATTTTTTTTGTGCTATAATCCAAAACAGAGCTTTCTTTTGGTGGTATTTAATCACCTGCACGATTTTTATTAAAGAGCGACAATTTTGAAAAAATAAATAAATAAAAATATTTTTCACATTCTGCTATGCCATTCTCAAAAAAAAAAAAAAAAAAAAAAAAAAAAAAAAAGAAATCAAAATGTTTTTAACATTTTTAGAACAATTTGTTTCCTGCCACATATTTTTGGTAAAAAAAAAAAAAAAAAAATTGCAATAAGCGTATTTTGATTGGTTTGCACAAAAGTTATCGCGTATACTAACTACGGGAAAGATTTAGGTAATTTTTAATTCTTATTTTTTTACTAGCGATGGCGGAGATCTGTGTTTTTTTTGCGGGGCTGCGACATTGCGGCGGACAGATCGGACCCCTAACTGACATTTTTGACACTTTTGGGGGTACCAGTGACATTACTACAGTAATCAGTGCTAAAAATATGTTACTGTAATAATGACACTGGCAGGGAAGGGGTTAACAGTATAGGAGATCAAGGGGTTAAATGTGACCCTAGGGGAGTGATTCTTACTGTGAAGGGGCGTGGCTTCTGAGATGACCACAGAGACATGTGATCCTATATAGCAGGATCACATGAGCTCTGTGTTCAATTTCAGGGAGAAGGACGGTCGGCTGTGTTTACATCATCAGATTGTCTAGAGATTGTGGGTTCTTGTTCCATTTGGCAGGAATCTCCTTTTGCAGAGATCTAGTATGGAACTGATCAAACGTAACCGCCTCAAAGGTGGAGACCATAAAGCCCAGCACTTGCATACAAGTCCTGAGAGATGACCGCTGGCTGGACAACAGGAGCTGTATCGCATCCTGGCAACTTCTGGAGTTTCACCTCCAGAAGACACATCCGCTCTGAGGCCGTATCCAGGGTCAGGTCTAGATATAATCCAGCTTAGTGGTCGGGACCAGAACAGATTTTTGGAAATTTAGATTCCATCTGACCTCTTGCAGAGTTCGCACCAAAATGTGCAGACTGTGTTAAGGCATTCGGAGACTCAGCTTGCAGAAGATGATCATCCAAGTACCTCAGTACCGGAGTCTAACACCGGGGCCAAGCCAACCCAAGGAGCTGAGACGAGACCAAAAGGTAACGCCACGAATTGATAGTGCTCCTTGCTCACGGCAAAGCAAAGGAAATGCTGATACCTGACATATATTGGAATTTGAAGGAAAGCGTCCTTGATATCGATAGAGGTCAGGAAATCCCCTTAAAGAAGGAATGCCACTACCGTGCGAATGGACTCCATTTAAAATTTCTGAACCCACACAAAGCAGTTCAATACCTTGAGGTCCAGAATTGGACGGACCATGCCGTCCTTCCTGTGAACAATAAATAGATTTGAATAAAACCCCGATTCCGGAACCATACAATGTAAAAGCAGATCCTGTACTGCCCCAAGAAGACCTAGTAGGTGAACTGGGTCCAAACGCTTGGAAGGGAAGAACCTTGCCAGAGGCAAGGACCGGAACTCGATCTTGTAACCTGACCAAATCAACTCGTGGACCCATTTGTCTTGAATCAAGGAAGTCCACGGATCTGGATAGCAGCGAAGACATCCCCCCACCCCAGATATGGGTGAGGGCGCCCCTTCAGGCAGAAGTGGGATTGTCTGCGTTCCCCGGAGGAACCCGCTTTCGACTTCCCAGGCCAAGGTTACGGGCTGACTTTGATCCCTGATGCCTAGATCCCGAGGGACGGGCTTATGGGCCAAGAAGAAAGAGCCACGTTTGCGACAAGACTCTTTGCTCCTAGTAGTCTGTGGAAGCAGAGTACTCTTTATCTCCAGTAAGCCCCTTAATGATCTCTTCTATGGAAGCTTGCGGCGTCTGTAGGGGACTCCGTGACCTCGTTACCAACTTCGGTATCCTCCTGTGGACCTGAACCTGCTAAAGGAGCTGCATGTAAGACTGTGCTAACAGAACTGTCTTGAAGGTGGATACCACTAGACTCAGAACCTGTGCGCAATATAAGAGAGAACTATCTGTGTGACAGCAGCCAGTGAAGGGGGGGCTTAGGTAGTTCAGACATCACCTGAACCTTTTCAGGAAATAAATCCGCACAAGGAGACTCAGGACCTAAAAAACCTGAAAAGGATAAGCTGTGTCACCCTTTCTGTGTACCCGCAAAATAAACATTTCTCGTATCTCCTTGACGCTCACCAAAGAAGTCAACAGGGCCGGAAACCAGCAAAGATGTCCCCCCACCCCAATAATGGGCGAGGGCAGACCTTCATGCTGAAGGAGTCTTGTCTGCTGGTCCGGGGAAGCTAGCTCTAGGGCTTACCAGACCAAGGTTGCTTGGAATCTCCTGGGGAAGATTTAAAAAATCTATGTCCCTTATTCTCCATCCCAGAAGCACAAAATTTCCTATGGGCTGAGGAGGGCCCCCATCTGTGGCGAGGCTCCTTCCTGTTACTTGACTGTGGCAGGAAGGTAATCTTCCCCCCTGTGATACCCTTAAAGAGGTCATTCAGAGTAGCTCCAAAACAAGCGATCACCTTGAAAGGGCAGATCAATGAGAGCTTTCTTAGAGGCTTGGTCTGCGAACCAATTTTTAAGCTACCACTGAAACAAAGTTTGGACAGCACAGGAGCTGTATCCAAAGCTGCATCACAAATAAACTGCAGCCCATGGACCAACTGATCCGCTAAATCAACATAAGCAGCGGAGACCTGCTCACCTCTGAGGCCCTGGTGCAAAAACTTGGTCCACACAGGCAGGGTCTAAGACACCAGGGCTGAGGCAAAGACTGGCCGCAACCAGCTATAGTAAACATGCTGCGTGCCACAGCCCCTGCTTTCTTGTCAGCCGGGTCCTTAAAGGATGGGGACTACTCTACTGGGATCAGGGTTGCTTTATTCAATCTGGAAACAGGAGGGTCCACCACTGGTGGACTAGTCCACTTTTTTAAAAGTGGCTTCTCAAAGGGGTAACGTACAGCAAAACGTGATAAGAGGCATGGAGGACCTCAGCAATGAGAAAAGATTAGAGGAACTGAATTTATTCTCTCTTGAGAAGAAGAGATTAAGGGGGGATATGATCAGCATGTATAAATACATAAGGGGCCTATATAGTGAACTTGGTGTTGAGTTGTTCACTTTAAGGTCAACACAGAGGAGCACTCTTTACGTCTAGAGGAAAACAGATTTCGTCACCAAATATGGAAAGGTTTCTTCACCGTAAGAGCTGTAAAAATGTGGAATAAGCTCCCTCCAGAGGTGGTTCTGGCTAGCTAACTAGACTGCTTTAAAAAAGGCCTGGATTCTTTCCTAGGTGTACATAATATAAATGGCTACTAAAATTCAAAATGGATCTCTTGTGCAAATGATGCTTATCCAAAACAAAAAAGGGCAGGTGCTCAACGTGGACATTTTCTGTTCACTTTGTGACAATAGTGCAGCTCTGGTTCATTTTCCGCCCTGGTAAGATAAGGGTGGGTCACTTACCAGAAGTGGGTCTTGTATGCCTTATAGTATCAAGACCAATAACACTTTTAATAGCCTCCAGGCTAATAGAGGTCTCCTCGTGGCTCTCCAAACGTGGGATGGATGGGATGGTGGACTCCCTCCTCTCACTTCGTAAGATATGGGGCCAATATATGAAGGAAGACAAAAGGTGCTCCGGATAGTATAGTATTGTTTAAAGGGTAAATTTTATTCCCATTCCATGGGTAAAAAATATCAGGGCAAAATACAGGTAAATAGTAGAAAGCATAAAATATATATATATATGTATTTCCTAGGCCGTCTGTGACAGTGTGTGCTAGTAGCAAAACCAGCTGCAGTGGCGAGCGGGGAATATCTGGCTTGCGTTCCACCTGCGATCACACGTCACGCTGTGCGTTCTAAATCTTACATGTTTCGTCACATCCAGTGATGTAATAATGATAGGTAATAAAATTTACCTTTTAAACAATACTACACTATCCGGAGCACCTTTTGTCTTCCTTCATATATTTGCCCCATATCTAACGAGGTGAGAGGAGAGGAGGGAGTCCACCATCCCATATTTGGAGAGCCCCAAAGAGACCTCTATTAGTCTGGAGGCTATTAAAGCGTTATTGGTCTTGATGCTATAAGGCATACAAGACCCACTTCATCTGGTAAGTGACCCACCCTTATCTTACCACGGTGGAAAATGAACCAGAGCTGCACTATTGTCACAAAGTGAACAGAAAATTTCCACGTTGAGCAACTTCACTTTTTTTGCATTGGATAAGAATCATTTGCACAAGAGATCCATTTTGAACTTTATCACTACAGTCACACGTTATGGACTTGATCATATAAGCCACAAGCACTTTTTTCTATTTTTTATAATTAAATCTTTTATTAATTTTATCAACATACATATATAATCTCACAAAAAAAAAAACAAAAAAACAAAAACAAAAAACAAAATACATATTACATAAATTCCCCCATTACCCCCAGTCATATACATTCCGTCAAGTGAAATAAGGCAAGACACTATATATTGCAATCATGCTTAATAGTGAAAATGTGAAAAAGACGACAAAAAAAAAAAAAAAAAAAAAGGTGATATAGGGGAAAATGCAACCCATCTTTCCCTTGTCATTTAGTCACAGTGTCAACATATCACTCAAAAAAAAAAAAAAACCACATCAAATCCAGTGTTTTTCGGAGGGGGTCTAAATGGGGGGGGGGGGGGGGGGGAAGAAATGGACATCATATCAAAAGACAAAAAAAATAAAAAATCTGTCACAAAAATCCCTAGTAAATCAATTCAAATTAAACTACATCATGATATATGTGCCGTTCTAAAATATAACACGTCATGTTCAGTACACTCCATAGCATCATCGTGAGGGCTGGGGATTATCAGTGGGCAACTGTTAACCAAACTGGGCCCCTCGGTCCCTCTCCAGGATCATTTTCCATGGGGAACACTCACCATCAGAAGACCACTGACATTCAAAGATAAACTAATTCCCAAGCTCTGTAACATCACCATGTTGTAAATACATTATCACCTTGCCTTTCTATGGTTTTTGCCCCTGATGTAACCTGTTATACCAAACTCTGTAGCATCGCCAAATCGTATATACTTTATCACCTTGCCTTTCTATGGTTTTTACCCCTGATTTACCCTGTTATACATAACATTTTGAAGGCCTATACCATTTTTCCTTGTTACCCATGTACTTATCAGGCCCCCAATTAACAGAATTAAACACCTCGCCCCCAACTTTCAGACTCCGCTAAAGAGGGGGTCAGTACCCAAAAAATAAACCCAAGGCCTCCATCGTTCCCTGACCACCTCTTCCGTGTTACTCAATGCGGCAGTAAGCACTTCCATTTTGTGTATCTCGTTTACTTTTGAGATCCATAAGCTATCTGGTGGTGGAACAGTTTGTTTCAAAAAAACAGGTACACACGCCTTGGCCGCATTGAGAAGACGGAGGGTCAAGGACTTCCTATAATTCTTAATTGAAATTTGAGTCATATGTAATAGGCACAATGCCGGATTATCCTGTACATCTACATTAGTTAATAATTTAATTACTGAGGCCACTTTTTGCCAGAAGGGCCGTAGAAGCGCACATTCCCAAAAACTGTGTATCATAGTTCCCTCAGCCAGTCCACAGCGCCAACATGTCCCCGCCTGGGTCGCATCTATTCTCTTCAGCACTGAGAGGACCCTGTACCATCTAACAAGAATCTTGTACCCCAGTTCCTGTATTTTACTTTCCATCGACGACCTATGTACTAGGTTCAAAATTTTATTAATTTGTTCCTCAGACAAACTAATATTTAGCTCCTGTTCCCATCTTCGAAGAAACCGTAACGGCTAGGCTTCAGTCTCCTCTATTAACATTACGTAAAACATTGATATCAAATGTTTAAGAGATTCACCTGATAAACATATTTTTTTTAATGGGGGTCAAATCCCACTGAGTATATCCTTTTTGCTGAAATGCCCGAATAAAATGGACCAACTGATAGGCACTTAGGTGGTCTAGTGAACCACCCGACCACTCCCTGATTTCCTCAAATAAAGGTGGGCGCTCCTGTTGCCATACGTCGAGTAGGCGAACTTTACCCTGTTGTGCTAAATTTCGTATTTTGGCATTGGTAAAACCTGGGGGAAATTCAGGGTGTCATCAGAGACGGGGAAGGCGCGACCTTTGAATGAGCTTGAATTCTTTTGGTTTCTCTTAGGGTTGCCCCTATTGTTGGATGCACTAAAATATTATCTTTAGGAGAAAAGACTGACCAAGGAGCCGGCGGGTCAGCTGGCCAGATACTCTTGCCGTGTGGATCGCCATGTAGTACCTGAGGATATCCGGCAGACCAATCCCGCCTCTTGCCTTCGGCAAAAACAAAGTCTGCATTCCAATCCTTGGGGATTTCTTTGCCCAAATAAATGAGTGAAATAGGCTCTTGATTAGCTGAAAAAAATCAGCTGGAACAGAGACCGGGATAGTCTGCATGATATATAAAATCCGGGGAAGCACGTTAATTTTAAGCACGCTACATCTGCCAAACCACCTTAAGGTCAAATTTTGCCAACATCGCAAATCCGTTTTGATTTTACTCACCAATGGGAGGTAGTTTTTTCTATACAGATCCAAAGGGTCGGCCATAATCTGCACTCCTAAGTATTGCAATGAGAACGACATTTGTAAAAGCCGTTCTTCTCGATCCGATAGAGAGATATTTAAAGCTACGGATTTTGTTAAATTTATCTTGTAATTTGACAAGTTACCATACATTTGAAAGGGCATCCAAAATGTTCGGTAGGAAGGTAACCGGGCTGGTGGCAAAGAACATAAGATCGTCCGCAAATGCGGCCACCTTATGTTGGTCGCCAGAAGCCCGCACCCCACGTTATGTTCGGAGAGCTTCGTAATTGACACAGCAGGGGCTCCAGACTCAAAACAAATATCAAAGGAGATATTGGGCACCCTTGTCGAGTACCATTAGTAATTAAAAAGTAGTCGGACGTCCAATCGTTTACCCGCACAGCAGCCGACGGATTAGGATAAAGGGCCAAAATGCACTGAAGCATTCTAGGCCCCAACCCAATATGTGACAGGGTGGCATGGATAAAGCTCCACCACCCTGTCAAAAGCCTTTTCTGCATCCGTTGACAACAAGACCAGTTTGCTTCTTGATTTCCGTGCCAAATGGATAAGGTCTATTGCTCGTATCGTGTTGTCCCGTGCCTCTCGTGTTGGCACAAAACCCACCTGGTCAAAATGCACCAGGTGGGGAATGTGCGGCAACAAACGATAGGCTAAGATCTTAGAGAACAATTTAGTATCGGAATTTAACAACGATATGGGACGATAACTGCTGCATAATAAGGGATCCTTCCCTTCTTTAGGAATAAGGGCAATATATGCTCTTAAAGAGTCAGGTGGGAACCCTGTATCCTTTCTAACTGCATTAAAATGTTGTAATAAGGGTTTAGTAAGGCGCTTTTTAAACTTCTGGTAATAGGATAGAGTGAATCCATCCGGCCCAGGAGCTTTGCGTGGTCTTGTCTGTGCAATGGCAAGGTATAATTCTTCTTCCGATATCTCCCCTTCTAGAGCATGTGCCTGTTCCTCTGTCAGAGAGGGCATCCCTGAGGCTTGCAAGTATTCCTCTATTTGTTCCTTTTACTCTGATGGAAAACCTTTTTTTCCCTCTCCACGTTTCGGGAGATTATATAAAGATTTATAAAAAGAACAAAACTCGGCAGCAATATCTGAAGAGGTATGTAACTCTCTGCCCCCCTTTCTTTGTATTCGAGAGATGTGGGTATGTCTCCTAGGACCCCTAAGTATCCGTGCCAACATTAACCCGGGTTTGTTCGAGTATTCATAGCAATACCGTTTATACCATAACATTGCCCTTATTGTCCTCTGGAACAAAATACCATTCAGCTCCTCTCTTGCATTTGTAAGAGGAGTCAAATGTGACTCCGCCAAGGCAAGGACATCTTATGCTGTTGGCTCAGGGTCTCTATCATAAACAATAGATCTTTAACTCTTTTTTCCCCGCTCTTTTTTATGTTTGGAACCTATACGTATAAGTACCAAATTACACATTTGTGTGCCTCCCATAAGACTGACAGCGTAATGGAGTCGGTTGTATTTTCCAAGAAATAGGTAGCCAATGCCTCATCTAATTGTGTCTCTGTCTCCTGAGATTGAAGTATAGCTTAATTTAAGCTCCAAGTAGAAGGTCTGGGTATCCTGTTTTCCCACTCTATTGTCACATATGCAGGTGCGTGATCAGAGATGGAAAAGTCCTCTATATCAGATGCCCTAACCAGAGGGAGATCTGATTGAGTCACAAGGATACGATCAATACGTGTGTAGGCGCTGTGGACTGGCGAGTAGAATGTATAGTTTCTCTCTCCCGGATGCATCAACCTCCATGGGTCAACAAGATCCAGGAGAGAGATTTCTCTTTGCAATTTCTGTAAACGTACATAGGACATACTAGATACCTTCCTGGATGTACCAATAAGTGGCTCAGCTACATAATTTAAATCGCCCCCCATTACCAAGTGTCCCTCTTGGAACTCAAGGACTATCGGGAGTAACTTCTGTAAGAACCCTAGATGCTCAGAGTTAGGAAAGTATACATTTAGAAATGTAAGCATTGTTCGCCCTATACACCCCTTGATCAATAAATATCTGCCCAGGGGGGTCTGCTTTTTCTTCCCTGAATGACCAGGCCATGGATTTAGAAATCAAAATACTGACCCCCTTAGACTTTGGGATAGGGGATGGGGCATGATATGACCAAGGAAAATCTCTATTTTGAAACCTGGGAAGGGAGTCTTTGCAAAAATGTCTCTTGGATGAAAGCTATATGAGTGGACTCCCTTCTCAGATCCCCCAACAGTCTCCATCGCTTCTGGGGTGTGGAAAGGCCTCCAGCGTTTAAGGTAGTAATTTTACACCCGGTCATCATGCGTCCCTCCATGCCTGTTCCGGGTCCCATGTTTGACAATCCCCAGCCCACACTAATACAACAACAGCACAAAAAAAAAAAAAAAAAAGGGAAAAAATTCCCAAAGGGGAAACACCTACTACACTTACTAAGATACACTAATAAATGGTTAAATATTAACCCAGCGCAACCAGGCGCTATCTATTGTGGGGAAAAGTGGATACCTGGACACCTAGAGGCTAAGGAAAGCAAAAAATGAAAAATAAAAACACTGCAAAAGAGAATATCCTAGGATCAAAAAGACCCCCGTTGTATCCACTTATGCAAGTGTCTATGGATAGTATCTAAGAAAAAATGATAAAAAACCGGAACTAAAAAAAAAAAAAAATATCCAAGATTAAGGAGACCCATTCCGATGGGCGCCAGCCTACCATATTATACAAAAAAAAAAACAATCCTGTTTACCCTAACAGGATGTTGTTAACCTTCAATGATCTCCCACACACCGCCCCAGACCCCATTAGCCCAGGAGACCCCAACCATCCACCCCCTTCTCTTCTCATCCTCATTCTACAATCGGAGAAAATATCCTAAGTCCCTCCATCCTGACAAGGCAGGATAGGGGAACTGACAGTTTCAGTTGCAGTCCTTTCCCTTTGCTTTCTCCGGCGATTCGGATATCGACTTCTGCCAGCTCTCCAAGTATTTTGCCCTCCCAAAATGAGAAGCCAATCTTCCACTTCAATAGGAGGGGACTCAAGAAAAGCAAAAAGGTCCTGTAACTGATCAGGCCATTTCAAGATGAAAGTATTTGCATTCTTTATTACAATCAAATGAAATGGGTGGCCCCAGAGATACGTGGCCCCTTTATTCCGTATGACCTCCAACAAGGGTTTCAGTGATGCCCTCATGCGAAGTGTGTTCCGGGAAAGGTCTGGTAGCAATTTGATATTCATGCCTTCATATTCCAATGGATTCTGGGCCCAGGCCCGCCTCATTATCTCCTCTTTGACTGAATAGAAATGGATTCTAATTATAACATCTGACACCAGATCTTTATCCGCCCTCTGTGGGGCTTTCACCCTGTGGACTATCGATTTCAATAATGTCCTCAAGGGGGTTTCCCAATAAATTATTGAAAATCCCCATCACTACGGACTTTAACTAATGGCCCCCAATTCCTTCTGACAGCCCTCGCAGCCGAATGTTGTTTCTGCAGCTGCGATTTTCTATATCGTCTTGCTGCAACAAATCATGGTAAGTTGCTTTTGAAAAACTTCCTGTATATTTTATATAGCCGAAATTCTGGATTCATGCTCAACTTGCACCACCTCCACTGCATTAACCCTGGAATCTGTTTCATCTATTTTCAATTTAATATTTTTTATTTCAGCTTTCAAGTCACTTACTATTGTGACAGCCATTTCACAGGGGGGGGGGGGGGGTAGATAGCGGGGTGCTCCTTAGTATCACCTCGTCCGCCAGCTCCTGAGCCAGGATTGCTTTAGCTGGCAATTTTTTTTGGGACGCCGGACCCGCTGCTGCCAGTTGCATTTGAGCCATCTTGGAACCCGCTCTGCCTTGCGGGGCTGCGGGACGCCGGAGGGAGTAGGACGATATGTCCGGGCGTCTGCTCGGCGGTTCCCAGGGTTCGGCAACGGACATGTATGCCGGCGGGATGCAGGTCTGGGGAGGCGTGTGTGGACGCTGGCTGTGAAGGCTGGATCACACCACTAGCTCAAGGAGCTCCTCTGCCTCGTGTCCTCACGGCTCTATAGCTTAGCCACTCCCCGCCACAAGCACTTTATATCTCACGATTTAACTATTTATTTTGAATTTCACCATTGTATGAAATATTAGTGTATTATTTATTAATAGTGCTTATCAAGGTTTTAGATGTTTTATATGGTACACATTAACTAGCAATTTTCTTACAAAACACCACCACTTTATCACAAGACATAAATAATTATTTTATTATATAAATTTTTCTATTAAGGTGTAAACATACCAGCAAGCGCTATAGGTAGCCTTCACTATTAGGCTATTTTTCCACTATCTACCCAATCTTTTCTATACAGGGTTCATACACATTTTCACCAATAAAATTCCATGACTTTTCCATGACTTCAAGTAAATATTCATGACCTAATGTTTCATGAAATGTCTATGTATGCATGTTAAATAAGAAGAAAATCCATGTCACACCCAGCATATTTTTACTAAAATAAATGACAATCTTTGTAGTGTACAGTACCTCTGCAGTTAGGGTTTCGTTTCTGGATACAGCGTGACTCAAAATGGTCTCAAAATGGTCCCTTGTTTTACAGTGGATGAGATGGAAGCACCGCTGCCGCAGCTGGGAGCCGGTGTCACTTCAGGCGCACGGGTGAAAAAGCCAGCGATCGGATTGGAAGCTGTCAAGCACCGCAGCTGCAGACTGGTGCTTTGCACCTTTAGTGCGGCTAGACAGTGCTGCCTCTCCCATGTTCGAAATGTCAAACGTTTTACGACACACACTGTACATTTAGCGGACATGATACAGGAGGTGGTCAGAGGCTGCGGACATGATACAGGAGGTGGTCAGAGGCTGCGGACATGATACAGGAGGTGGTCAGAGGCTGCGGACATGATAGAAGATAGAAGAGCACAGGGGAAGCAGAGAGCACTGGAGGAGCTGAAGGGCACGGGGGGGACTGGAGAGAATTAAGGGGGGGTTTGGAAAGCATTGCAGGGGGGTTGGAAGGCGCGGGGGGGGGGGAGCATGGAAAACCAGGGGGATGGAGAGCACAGGGGGAGAGGGGGGAAATGGAGAGCACTGTCTGGGGGGAACTGGAATTTACTGAGGGGGGAGCCATGGAGCTGGAGAGCACTGGGGGAGCCAAAAAGCATGGGGGGGGGGGAGAGAGATGAAAAGCACCGGGGGGGGGGCTAAAGAATACAGGGGGGGCTAAAGAACACTGAGGGGGGGCTAAAGAGCACTGAGGGGGGGCATTTTTACATTCAGCGTATAGCACTGGTACAGGTAGGTGTCCTTCCGGGTCCGCAGTTTGCCCTTACTGTCAGTCACTGGCCAGCAGCAGCCGAGGAGATGATCGTGAACCAATCAGGCAGCGGGGAGGGCCGGCCGCGGTTTGCCTGGAGACACTGTGACTGGCCAGCAGCAGCAATAACAGCCGGGAGATAACAAACCAATCACAGGCAGCGGAAGCGTCACTGGAGGGCAGGCCGGCCGCATGAACGTGATGACGCGGGGGTGCGGTAACCAAAACCGTTACCGCCTCCTTCCACGTCATCATCACGTTCATGCGGCCAGCCCGCCCTCCAGTGACGCTTCCGCTGCCTGTGATTGGTTTGTTATCTCCCGGCTGTTATTGCTGCTGCTGGCCAGTCACAGTGTCTTCAGGCAAACCGCGGCTGGCCCTCCCCACTGCCTGATTGGTTCACGATCATCTCCTCGGCTGCTGATGGCCAGTGACAGCGCGGACCCGGAAGGAGAAGTAAATAGTATGTGGCACTGGCAATAAAATAACATTAGGGAATAAAATAATAAATTAAAATAATTAAGCATCCGCTCCCCGCAGCTCCCCAGTAAATAATTCCATGACTTTGCCAAAACCTTAGTGTGTTTCCTAAATTTCCATGACCTTTCCAGGCCTGGAAAGTGCCATCTACAAATTCCAAAACTTTTCCAGGTTTTCCAGGACCGTATGAACCCTGTCTATAGCAGCTGCTAAAACGTATATATATTAATTTCTTGTATAAAATACCAGGCGCGGGGACTATACTTTGGTATATTTTTTTCTTACAGAATTATTTTCTGCCTAGTGTTCTACTCCTGTAGGGAGCAGTATAACCCAATGGTTATGAATATCAAGAGCTGTGTCCGTCAATGAACCAAAAAGAAAAAGTATTTGACTCCCTGCTGATTTTGTACGTTTGCCCACTGACAAAGAAATGTTCAGTCTATAATTTTAATGGTAGGTTTATTTTAACAGTGAGAGACAGAACAACAAAAAAAATGCAGAAAAACACATTTAAAATGAAGTGAATTAAGTATTTGACTGCTTCGCGAAACATGACTTTGCACTTGGCAGCAAAACCCTTGTTGACAATCACAGAGGTCAGTTGTTTCCTGTAGTTGGCCACAAATTTTTCGCACATCTCGGGAGGGATTTTGTCCCACTCCTCTTTGCAGATCCTCTCCCAGTCATTAAGGTTTCAAGGCTGACGTTTGGCAACTCGAACCTTCAGCTCCCTCCACATATTTTCTATGGGATTAAGGTGTCGAGACTGGCTAGGCCAACTCCAGGACCTTAATGTGCTAATTCTTGAGCCACTCCTTTGTTGCCCTGGCCGTTTGTTTTGGGTCATTGTTATGCCGGAATACCTATCCACAGCTTATTTTCAATGCCCTGGCTGAGGGGGAAGGGGGTTCTCACCCAAGATTTGACGGTACATGGCCCCATCCATTGTCCCTTTGATGCGGTAAAAGTTGTCATGTCCCCTTAGCAGAAAAACGCCCCCAAAGCATTATGTTTCCACCTTGACCGATGTGTCATTAACAGCCGATGAGTCATCAGCAGTTAGCTGGAGTTCTCTGCTGACAGCTGAAAGTAAAGGAAACCGAATGTGGGCATGCATGTTTGGTTAAAGGGGGCTTAGGTCCTTGTCTCTGTCAAAATGGCAACAAACTGCGCCCTCCCCATCTTGGGGGCATGTGGCCTGGTATGGTTTGGGGCACTCGCTTGTCCTCCCCTTTTCCTAACATGCCAGTAAGATAACAGTCCGCAGAAAAACTGGCATATCTGCTGATGCCCAGCGGAATCGCAGATTGGCACATAGAAATTCACCAATGCTAATGCGCACACGAATGGCCACGATGATTCATGTGCAAGTGTGCACACAATGGGTGACAGATTCTAGAGCCCAGTAACTTATTTAAAGCCAGCAGCATCAGCCACTAGTGGATGATTTTCAGCTCCCCCATGTGTTCCTGAGTTCCTATTATTGGATTTCCTGTTACTGACCTGGCTTGCCTTTGACCTGTCTTGTCTCTATTCCTTCTTTGACCCTTGGCTTGTTCCAGGGACTTGGCTTCAGCCTGCTGATCCATGTATGACCTTTGGCTTGCTCTCCCTAGTCTGCTGCTGCCTTATTACCAGTGTATGACCCCGACTGACTCCGCTTGCTGCCTTACTCCTGGCTGATATTCCATGCATGACTTCTGGCCTGGCTCCTTACTCTGCTCCCTGCTTTCCCTTCTGCCAAGTCTTACCTAGCACACCTGAGGGACTCCTGTCCAGCAATGCATCCTGCTCATCCCCTGCAATTCAGGGGCCATATCATCACCTCAGCTTTTCGCAGCTGGCAACCTTTTAGCTTGAAAATGACTTTGAACCCCCAAACATTATATATATATATATATATTTTTTTTTAGCAGAGACCCTAGAGAATAAAATGGAGACCGTTGCAATACTATGTCACACCGTATTTACGCAGCTGTCTTACAAGCGCAATTTGTTTGGAAAATATACAAACAGTAAAGTTATCCCAATTTTTTTCTATAATGTGAAAGATAATGTTACACCGAGTAAATTGATACCTAACATGGCATGCTTTAAAATTGTGCACGCTCGTTGAATGGCGACAAACTTTGGTACTTAAAAATCTCCATAGGCGATGCTTTAAAAATGTCCACAGGTTACCAGTCTAGAGTTACAGAGGAGGTTTAGTGCTAAAATTAGTGCTCTCTCTCCAACGATTACAGCGATACCTTACATGTGTGGGCATGACTTTCGTATGCGTTCACTTCTGCACACGAGCTCAGAGGGACATGGCGCTTTAACCACTTGCCGACCGCTTACTGCAATTAAACATCGGCAAAGTGGCACGGGCAGGCAGAGTCACGTACAGATACGGTGCTCGCTCCTGGGGCGTGCTCCCGCCAATGGTCTGATTCGGTACAGAACCGATCAGTCATCAGGTCCAGGCCAATGATTTTTGGCCTGGACCTGCTGATCGGTCCTGACCAAACACAGACCTAGCTGTGCCTGTGTAATGTAAACACAGGCACAGAAATTACCCTCTCTCCCCTCCCAAAATCCTTTTTGGATTCCAGCGTGAAAGGATCAAGTAAGTTCTGCACCAAGTACACTTCCACACACGTAGATAGGCACATTTAACCCCCGATCAACCCCTACACCCCGTCACATTGCACATTATACACAGTATATTGCGGTTTTCTATATTTCTGTAATAGTGTGCCTTGTGACATCATTAAGCGCTAGCGACCATTCGTTTTAGGCTTAGGGTACCCGCCACCCCCCCCAATAAAGATTTAACCCCCTGATCACCCCTTCCCCCCCTGTCACATTGCACACTAGATACAGGTATATAGCGGTTCTCTGCATTTCTGTGATAGTGTGATTGTGACTTCAGTTAGCGTTAGGGAGTTCGTTTCTGTCACAAGTAGGTTTAGGTTACCCGCCACCCCCCCAATAAAGATTTTACCCCGTAACCCCCCCCCCCCCCCCGATCACCCCCAGTTAACCCCTTCATTGCCCTGTCACAGTGTCACTTTTATAGTGTACATTTTTTTTTTCTGATCACTACTATTAGTGTCACAGGTGACATTAGTTAGCGTTAACGCTAGTTAGCGTCAGTCTAGGACAGCGCAGTTCCCCGGAGATAGTTAGAAATTAATTTAACCCTTTGATTACCAGTAACACACACATACACCTCCATTTCAAATATAGTATCTGAACTGATCAATATCTTTGATCTGATCAGAACTATACTAGCATCCCCAATAGTTTAGGGTTCCCAAAATGCAGCTGCTAGCACCCTCCGCCCACCCAGGCAAGTCCAAAAACACACAAAACCGCTGCGTTAGCAGAGTCAGGCCTGATCCCTGCTAGCACTAGCAGTTTTTATGTAGCAGTTGAAATAGTCCTCGACAACCAGGTGCTTTTTTACCTGTGAGTCAAACTATTGTACCTGTAAATTTAGTGGCTAAAATGTCCAAACGGTGGAACAGTAGTGAAGAGGCCTACAACAGGCCTACAGCATACTGACCATGTCAGATGAGAGCGATGGGGAAGACTCACTGTTAGAATCAGGATCAGTATACAAGCCTGTAGACAGCAGTGGCTCCCTGACGAATAGCTCAGATGACGGAGGGGTCCCTGCTAAGGTAAGGCGTTACCGACCCTATTCTGGAGTTGCTGAGGTGCAGAGATGTCAGGGTGCTCGTATGCAGCAGAGTGTCGGTACTAGTGCCACTCAAACGTCTGGTGAACTGGCAAGCACCAGCGGCCTAGTACACCCTGGGGCTAGACATACCAGCACTGCAGTAACACTTGGTGATGTGGCGAGTCCCATAAGTGCAGTTCAAGCTGGTACGGTGGCTAGCACAAGTAGTGGCCCGCAGCCACAGGGAATTCAAACACAGGCCCGTAGTGCCCATAGTGCCCTCCCTGATGTGCTGGCATATCCTAATTGGCAGCCCCCAGATTCTACAGCGCCCGTACTTCCCCCATTCACTGCCCAACCCGGAATTCAGGTGGTCCCTTAATTTTTTTGAGCTGTTTTTCACGGAAGATCTTTACAGATCTATTGTGGACAAAGCAATTTATATGCTGGTCAATTCATCGCCACACATCCAAATTAGTCCCTTGAGAGAGAATTCAGTTGGAAACCTATAACGGTTTCAGAGTTTAAAACTTTTCTGGGCCTTTCCCTTAACATGGGCATAACTAAAAGGAGTGAACTGCGGTCATATTGGTTCACTGACCCAGTCCTCAATATGCGCGTGTTCTCTGCTTGCATGGCCAGGGGGAGATACGAGCAAATTCTGCGGTTCATGCATTTCAGTGACAATGAACTCTGTCGTCCTCGGGGAGACCCTGGATATGACCGGCTCCACAAAATTCGGCCCCTCGTAAACCACTTCAATCAACGGTTTGCAGCCTTGTTTACCCCCCAACAAGTTGTCTGCGTTGATGAGTCTCTGATTAAGTTTACTGGCCACCTTTCTTTCAAGCAGTTTCTCCCCAGCGAGCGTGCCAGATACGGGGTCAAGCTGTATAGGCTGTGTGACAAGGCCACAGGCTATACAGTTATTTTCTGTGTTTACGAGGGAAAAGATAGCACTGTGGAGCCCCCCAACTGCCCAGACTACATAGGGAGCAGTGGCAAGATAGTTTGGGACTTGGCGTCACCCTTATTCGGAAAGGGGTACCATTTGTACGTGGACAATTTTTATTGAAGCGTGTCACTTTTCAGTCACCTGCTTGAACTACAAATTGGCGCATGTGGCACTGTGCAACCTAATCGCCGGGGCTTCCCCCAACGGCTTGTAAATTCCCGTCTTAGTCAGGGGGGAGAGAGCCTGCTTGAGAACTGACAAATTGCTTGCAGTGAAGTGGAGGGATACACGGAATGTTTTCATTCTGTCCTCCATTGACGCAGACAGGACGGTCCAAATTCATATGGCAACACTTACACAGGGTCTCGAAAGATGTTCGATGGCTATCGTCATTTTGAGAGACCCTAAGCTGGAATGTTGCAGTTGAAAAAAAAAGTGTAAAAAATAAAAATATAAAATAAAAAAGCCAAAAATAGTTGTTGTTTGAGTTATTTTTCTGTTCTTACTCTGCTCTTCTACTCTTCCTACTTTTACTGTACTTTGTTACTGTTTTTCATTGGTAACCATTTTTTACTTTTCAGGTACCATGTAATGTTTTATTTCTATTCTATTGTTAACCAGTTTTGCCTTGCAAGTACACTCAGCTGCCACACTGATTTGATATATTCTGACACAAACAGCATTTGCGATCAGCATATATGGAAATCTCTGATGACATCGCTGTAGGAGGTGATTTCACCACTGCAGTTAAAAAAAAAAACAAATAGGTATACATGGCGTTGGTCATGTATACCCATCATTAGAAAGTGGGTTGGATGTTTTGGGCAGCTAATGGTGGATATGCTACACATTTTCTGGCGGATATTTCTTCATCCACATCGATCGATGTGGATGAAGGAATCTGTTCAGTTCTCTTTATTTCGTTCAGCCCACAGGCTGCATGAAAAAAAAAAATACAATATATGCCAAACAGGGACCAGCAATGTACTGGTACGTTGCTGGACTTTAAGTGGTTATACCAGGATGTTGCCTGCAGATTTAGGCATCATCTTGGTATCGGTTTTTGCAGCCAGCAGGTGGTTTACATGTAAAAGCGATCCTAGTGGATAATTGTCTGCTAGACTGCTTTTACAAGCAGTGGGAGGGGACTCCCCCTCTTCCCACCGCCTTACACGGTTTTTCTCGGGCTCTCCTGTCCCACCGGGTAACCAGAGATTGCAGCCGGTGGTTAAATTATCTAACCATAGAGCTGATTGGACACGAGAATGGCTCCAATCATCTCTATGGCCTAAGATACCGGAAGTTACAAGCCTTTCATGACTTCTGTTTCGCAAGAAATAAACAGCGCCATTGGGAAATTGGGAAAGCATCTTATCACACCAATCTTGGTGTGGTCAGATACTTTAAGGTTAGAGGAGAGCTCTAGAGTCTAAAAGACCCCAATTTCTTTTTAAAAAAAAGAGTACCTTTCACTACAGATTGCTGTCATAGGGGATATTTAAATTCACTGTGATAACAATAAAAATGATTTAAAAAAAAAAATGAAAGAAAGATGTCAAAATAACATAAAAATAAGCAAAATAAAAAATTCAAGCACTCGTCTCCCCGTGCTTGCGCACAAAGGTGCACACAAGCGTCGGTCTAGTGTCATATGTAAACTGCAATTGCAGCATGCATGTGAGGTATTGCCACGAACGCCAGGTCGAGGGCAGTAATTCTTGCAGTAGACCTCCTCTGTAAGTATAAAGTGGTAACCCGTAAAGACTTTTAAAAATGTATATTTTTTTTGCCGCTGTACGGGCGTGTGCAATTTTAAAGTATGTCATGTTTGGTATCTATGTACTCGGCATAAGATAATCTTTTACATTTTACAAAACAACTTGGAATTATATAGTTTATTTGTGCATTAAATTTAAAAAAAGTGTTTTTTTCCCGCAAAAATTGCGTTGGGAAAATCTGTGCGCAAATACCGTGTGACGAAAAAATTGCAACATCCACCATTTTGTTCTGTAGGGCCTCTGCTTTAAAAAAATATATAATGTTTGGGGGCTCAAAGTAATTTTTGGAAAATAGACACCCAAAGCTATTTGCGGAGAGGCATATTGAGTCCATGGAAAATTTTATATTTTGCCCTAAGTTTCAGGAAAATTACAATTCGTTTTTTTTTTTTTTTTACACAAAGTTGTCACTAAATTATATATTGCTCACGTATGCCATGGGTTTATGTGAAATGACACCCCAAAATACATTCTGCTGCTTCTCCTGAGTTCAGGGATACCATGTGTGAGACTTTTTGAGAGCCTAGCTGTGTACGGGACCCTGAAATCCAATCACCACCTTCAGGTTTTTTAATGGCGCAATTTTACTTCCTCACTACCAGTCACAGTTTCGGAGGCCCTGAAATTTCAAGATGGCACAAAACCCCCCTAAATGACCCCATTTTGCAAAGTAGACACTCCAAGCTATTTGCTGAGAGGCATGGTGAGTCCATGGAATATTTTATATTTTGCCACAAATTTGAGTAAATTATTATTTTTTTTTTTTTAACACAAAGTTTGTCACTAAATGATATATTGCTCACACATGCCATGGGTATATGTGAAATGACACCCCAAAATACATTCTGCCGCTTCTCCTGAGTATGGGGATACCCCAAGTGTGAGACTTTTTGGCAGTCTAGCCGCCTATAGGACACTGAAAACTAATCACAGTCTTCAGGCTTGCTAAGGTTGTAAATTGTTGATTTCACTCCTCACTACCTATCACAATTTTGAAGGCAATGAAATGCAAAGATAGCACAAAGCCCCCCTAAATGACACTACTTTTCGAAAAGTAGACACCCCAGGGTATTTGATGCATGGTGAGTATTTTGCAGCTCTCATTTATTTGCTCTTTTTTCAAATTTCAAAACTTTGTGACAAAAAGTGAGATCTGCAAAACACTCAACATGCCTCTCTGCAAATAGCTTAGGGTGTCTACTTTCCACAAAGGGGTCATTTGTGCTTTATTGGCATTTCATTGCCTCTGAAACTGCGATAGGTAGTGAGGAGTGAAATCAACAATTTACGCCCTTGTAAAGCCTTAAGGCGGTGATTGGTTTTTGGGGTCCTGTACGTGGCTAGACTGCCAAAAAGTCTCACACACGGGGTATCTCTATACTCAGGAGAAGCAGCAGAATGTATTTTGGGGTGTCATTTCACATATACCAATGGCATGTGTAAGAAAAATTTGATTTAGTGACAATGTTGTGTAAAAAAATAATAATAATAATAATAATGTTCCCGAAACTTGTGGCAAAATATAAAATATTCCATGGACTCACCATGCTTCTTAGCAAATAGCATGGAGAGTCTACTTTGCAAAATGTGGTCATTTGGGGGGGGGGGGGGGTTGTGCTATCTTGACATTTCAGGGCCTCCGAAACCGTGATGGGCAGCGAGAAAGTGCAATGAGAAATTTACGCCCTTTGAAATTCTGAAGGTGGCGATTGGTTTTCGGGGTTCCGTACACAGCTAGGTTCTCAAAAAGTCTCACACACGTGGTATCCCTGTACTCAGGAGAAGCAGCAGAATATATTTTGGGGTGTAATTACATATATACCCATGGCATGAGTGAGCAATATATCATTTCAATGACAACTTTGTGTAAAAGAAAAACGTTTTTTTTTTTTAGTCATTTTTCTAACACCTGTGACTAAAAAATGAAATATTCAATGTGCTCAACATACCACTCAGGACATTCCTTAGGATGTCTTCTTTCCAAAAAGTGCTAATTTGGGGGGTTGTACTGCCGTGCCATTTTAGCACTTCAAGAAATTAGATAGGCAGTCAGAAAGAAAAAGCTGCAAAAATTCCAGTATTTACACCATAGTTTGTAGACGCTATAACTTTTGCGCAAATCAATGAAAATACGCTTGAGACTTTTTTTGTCATAGACATGTAGCTAAATACATTTTGGCCTAAATATATGACAAAAATTGAATACATTGGATATTTTTTAAAAGACAAAGTAGAAAATGTCATATTTTTTTGTATTAATATTGTAAAAAAGCGCAGAGGTGATCAAATACCACCAAAAGAAAGCGCTGTTTGTGGGGGAAAAAAAGACGTAAATTTAGTTTGGGTACAGCATTGCATGACCGGGCAATTGTCAGTTAAATTCATGCAGTGCCAAGTTGAAAAAAGTGGCCTGGTCATTAAGCATGAAAATCCTCCGGTCTGAAAGTGGTTAAATTGATTTATTTTTACACTGTCCTTTTAAAAAAAAATGATTTTTGTCTTACCGTAAAATCCTTTTCTTTCATGTTCATTGATGGACACAGCTTCATATCTTCATTGACCGTTGGGTTATGCTGCTCTTCATAGGAGGAAGACACCAGGCGGAAAAGAGTTAACAAAGCTCAACTACGCCCCTAGGGTGGTCCAGGGGGTATACTCCCACTTCCTGCTATAGGATCTCAGTTTAGTAACAAGCCGTGTCAGAAGAATACATAACCCAGCTCCACAGAAGGTGGGTGCTGTGTCCGTCAATGATCAGAGAAAAGGATTTTACGGTAAGATAAAAATCCATTTTTCTCTTTCGTTAATTGACGGACATAGCTTCATATCCTTATTGACCGTTGGGACATCCCAAAGCAGTGTCATCATGAGGAGAAAGAAACAGCAAAAAAAAACAAAAAACTGAATTCTCAAAAAGGGTTAAACATAGCCAACCAGGTAACCAAAGAGTCCAACCAGGAACAACTGGAGCTCACCTACCAGAAAAAAAAAAAAAAAAGCACACCCTCAAGAGGCCTTAGCCCCTGCAACAGAGGCCTGCAAAATGTTGCGGCCAAAAGCAGCATCCGCAGATGCCAGGACATCAACCTTGTAGAACTTAGAAAAAAACAGGAATTGATGGGCAGCAAGAGGGGTTTTAAAGGTACAGTTACCAAACAGGTAATAAGACCAGAAGGCATACATATTATATATATATAGAATATTTATCAAAAATGCATTTATTAAACCCCAAGTGAAGTTATACACAATCCAGGGGGGAGATGATTCTTCTTAAGTCTACCCCTATGTAGGAAGAGTTGATTAGAAGTTTCCAGATATTCATTTTTCGTGGTAAGACCGCTTCCTCAAGGGAAATAGGAAAAAAATATGCAACAACTCTCAACAGGCCAAAACAGGAAGGCAACAATGGCTATGCCTACCAGCCGAGCATGGAGGTAGCCTAAGAGGGAGAGTAGCTCCACTATATCGAGAATCGAAGTGGGTGAAAAACAGGTACTGCTGCGGGGATGGGCGTAATAGGAGACCAAAATACGACAGGATATCTTCTAAGAGCAGGTAAATGAAGTTTGTAACATTCATAGGAGAAGGCCACCAATGAGTGCTAGAGGGTACATGACCAAGACCAGCAACAAGGAGATAAAAGCCCACACGTGTATTAATAGGCCCAAGGCAAAATAAATTACCAAAAGGTGCTCAGTAGCACACATGGGAAGGTTTCAATCACCGATCAACAGACCCTGTGACCAATAGCAAGCCAGACACATGCACTCGCAGGCCAACCCCCGTTCAGTGGGGCAATGTCGCAGGCGACCTAACGCGGACCTGTGGTCTGCACGCACTCGCTGGCCAGACTGGGGGGACCCTAAAGATCTCAATTAGCTAGTTTGTCGCCAAGTCTGGCACTGGATTGTAGTTCTCACAGGAACAAAATAATAAAAGAGGAAAACAATTCAATTCAAAATGAAAAAATTGCCAGGACCAGAGATCCCAGCAGGGAACTAGGTCCTTACTCCTAACTAGGCAGAAAAAAGTGCCTATAGCTGAGAGTGGGCGTATACCCCCCTGGGACTGCCCATAGGCATAGTCAGGTTTTTCCTGCCTGGTGTCTGTCAAGGTCTTACCTTGCCTTCCTGTTGGCAGCCATCTTGGACATGTGCAGACTGCTGTCTTTTATAAACTCTGTTTGCATCATCATTTGTCTGCTGCCTGGGCAACGCTCAGTGATGATGTTGCACTCCTGATTATATATATCACCTGATGGCTTTCAGACCTTGCCCATATGTTTGTGCTCCAAGGTGCATCACTACTAGCAGTCCTCTGGTCTATGTGGTTTCTCCGTGCATGACTTGGCTGACGACCTTCCTGGCTCTGGATTCTGCATCGGCAGATGACCCCGCACCAGACGACGACCCGGCTTTGACAGATTACCAGCTTCTGGACTCTTATCTCGGCTTGGATGACTACCTGTTCCTGAACTCGATCCCGGCTTGGATGACTACCCGCTTCCAAACTTGACCTCGGCTGTTCTGGATTTTGCTCCTCTTTCTTGCTGTGCAATTATTATTGTTGCATAAATAAATCACTTTATTACTTTATTTTACTTGCACCTTCATGTGGTCTGGTTTACTGGCACCCTGACAGTGTCCAACTCCAGTAGGGGGCAGTAAAACCCAATGGTTAAGAAGAATCAGGAGCTATAGCCATCAATGAATGAAAGAGAAAGAAGTATTTGATCCCAATGCAAAACATGACTTGGTACTTGGTGGAGAAACCCTTGTTGGCAAGCACAGAGGTAAGACGTTTCTTGTAGTTGGTTATCAGGTTTGCACACGTCTCGGGAGGGATTTTGGTCCACTCTTCTTTACATATTTTCTCTAAATCAATGTAGGTTTTTTGGTTGTCACTGGGCAACTTGAAGTTTCAGCTCCATTCCTAAATTTTCTATAGGATTAAAGAGGAAGTAAACTTCCTCTGACTTTTACCAATAGGTAAGCACATTAAAAGGCTTGCATATAGGTAGTGTAAATATCTCCTAAACATAAACCGTTTAGGAGATATTAACATTACATGAAGCCAGTGACATCAATGGCGCATATGCTCTGAAGGAACGGCCACCCGTGCCGTTTCTTCCGAGCCCTGTGCCGTGAACAGTAGTACCCGCGCGCATGCGTGGTAGTGACGTCATTGCGGCTCCGGACAGTCACAGAGCCAGAGCCTGGAAGCAAGACGGGAAAAGATGGAAGCGGCTGCAGTGCTGACAATGCGGCACTGGAACAGCTTCGTTTTAAGGTAAGTTTCACATAATGTGCTAGTATGTGATGCATACTAGCATATTATGACTTTACCTTGCAGGAGAAAAAAAAAAAAATGTCCAGCAGTATACAACTGCTTTAAAACGGAGCTCTAGTCATTTTTGTGTTTAATAAAAGTCAGCAGCTACAAAAAGTGTAGCTGCTGACTTGTAATGAACACACACTCATCTGTCTCAGGATCCAGCGATGTTGTCGCCCAAACCATCACTTCTTTCCCTCTCCTCTCCCAAATATTACAACTGTGTGCAAGCGGCTGTGACAGCTAGCGGCTTCACAGCCACGTGTGCACTGCGCCTCCTGAATGGTCAGGCAGTCTTCTGGGACCCATTACGTTTGCCAGAAAAATGCACTGAGGAGACGGAGAGGCAAACTTACACTCAGATTGCCTAGGTGATGTGTGCAGAAATGGGAGCGGGTACCTGTCGAAACTTGGTACCTGCTCCCCCCATCCAAAACAAATTATATGCCAAATGTGGCATAGGAAGGGGGAGGAGTGCGTAAAGCAAAACTTCCCCTTTTAAAGCTCTGCTTTAAGGTCTGAAAACTGGCTAGGCCACTCCATAACCTTAATGTGCTTCTTCTTGAGCCACTCCTTTGTTGCCTTGGCAGTATGTTTTGGGTGATTCTCATGCTGGAAGACCCATCCACGACCCATCTTCAGTGTTCTGGCTGAGGGAAGAAGGTTCTCATCCAATATTTTACAATACATGGCCTGTCCATTGGCCCCCTCAAAGTGGCAATGTCGACCTGTACCTTTGGCAGAGAAACAGCCCCAAAGCATAATGTTTCCACCTCTGTGCTTGACTGTAGGAATGGTGTTCTTAGGGTCATAGTCAACATTTTTCTTCCCCCAAATACAGTGTTGAGTTAATGCCAAAGAGCTGGCTTCTGGTCTCATCTGACCAAGGCACTTGATCGTCCTTAACCTATTAGGTGAAATATTGCATGGCGCTCCAGACCGAGGGCGATTGATGGTTATTTTGTATTTTTTCCATTTGCAAATAATTGCTCCAATAGTTGTTTCCTTCTTACCAAGCTTCTTGTTGATGGTCTTGGAGCCCATTCAACCCTTGTGCAGGTCTACAATCTTGTTCCCAACGTCCTTTGACAGCTCTTTGTCTTGCCCATAAAGGTGAGGCTTGAATGGAGGAAAGATTCTGTGGACAGGTGTCTTCAATATACATAAAGAG
The DNA here is from genome assembly GCF_965119305.1 of Pelophylax lessonae. NCBI lineage: Eukaryota > Metazoa > Chordata > Amphibia > Anura > Ranidae > Pelophylax > Pelophylax lessonae. The sequence goes on from NC_138777.1 coordinate 155,640,857, forward strand.
TTGTCATTAGTAGCATCTTCTTTAACTGACAGGACTGATCTGTGTACCATGTGAGCACATACTGTGGGGGCCAGAATTATTGTTGATTGGTAGGGGATCAAATACTTAAGAGTTGGGCAAAAAAGTATTTAGTCAGCCACCAATTTTACAAGTTCACCCACTTAAAAAGATGAGAGAGGCCTGAAATTTTAATCATAGGTATACTTCAACTAATGAGAGACAAAATGAGAAAAAAAAAATCCAGAAAACCACATGGTCTGATTTTTAAAGAATTTATTTGCAAATTATGGTGGAAAATAAGTATTTAGTCAATAACAAAAGTTCATCTCAATATTTTGTTATATACCCTTTTTTGGCAATGACAGAGGTCAAACGTTTTCTGTAAGTCTTCACAAGGTTTTCACACACTGTTGCTGATATTTTGACCCATTCCTCCATGCAGATCTCTAGAGGAGTGATGTTTTGGGGCTGTCGCTGGGCAACACGGACTTTCAACTCTTTCCATAGGTTTCCTATGGGGTTAAGATCTGGAGACTGGCTAGGCCACTCCAGGACCTTGAAATGCTCCTTACAAAGCCATTTCTTCAGTCGTCCTGGTCCTTTTGCAGAAAAACAGCCCCAAAGCATGATGTTTCCACCCCCAAGCTTCACAGTAGGTATGGTGTTCTTTGGATGCAACTCCGCATTCTTTCTCCTCCAAACACGGCCAGTTGAGTTTTTACCAAAATGTTCTACTTTGGTTTCATCTGACCATATGACATTCTCCCAATCCTCTTCTGGATCATCCAAATGCTCTCTAGCAAACTTCAGACGGGCCCAGACATGTACTAGCTTAAGCAGGGGGACATGTCTGGCACTGCAGGATTGGAGTCCCTAGCGGCGTAGTGCGTTACTGATGGTAGCCTTTGTTACTTTGGTCCCAGCTCTCTGCAGGTCATTCACTAGGTCCCCCCGTGTGGTTCTGGGATTTTTGCTTACCGTTCTTGTGATCATTTTGACCCCCACGGGGTGAGATCTTGCGTGGAGCCCAAGATCGAGGGAGATTATCAGTGGTCTTGTAGGTCTTCCATTGTCTAATAATTGCTCCCACAGTTGATTTCTTCACACCAAGCTGCTTGCCTATTGCAGATTCTGTCTTCCCAACCTGGTGCAGGGCTACAATTTTGTTTCTAGTGTCCTTCGACACCTCTTTGGTTTTGGCCAAAGTGGAATTTGGAGTGTGACTGTTTAAGGTTGTCGACAGTTGTCTTTTATACCGATAAGTTCAAACAGGTGCCATTAATACAGGTAACGTTTGGAGGACAGAGGAGCCTCTTAAGTTACAGGTTTGTGAGAGCCAGAAATCTTGCCTGTTTGTAGGTGACCAAATACTTATGTTAACAAGGAATTTACCAATTCATTCATTAGAAATCCTACAATGTCATTTCCTGGATTCCTTCCCACCATTCTGTCTCTCATAGTTTAAGTGTATCTATGATGAAAATTACAGGCCTCTCTCTCATCCTTTTAAGTGGGAGAACTTGCACAATTGGTGGCTGACTAAATACTTTTTTGCCCAACGGTATTTTACTCACTGAAATGCAACTCAATTTATAACATTTGTATTGTGTTTTTTTTTGGTTGATATTCTGTCTCTATCATTTCAATTATAACAATGATCAAAATTATAGAACCTTCATTTCTTTGTAAGTTGGCAAACTTACAAAATCTGCAGGGGATCAAATAATTATTTTCGCCACTGTATATTGCGAGCTTCATCAATGTCCTTCTGATTTTCAGGTGTCATATTATCTATAAATGAAGGGATTGTGTATTTTTGGGAGTAGTGGTTGTCAGGACTTCCTTACTTGAAGATGCTGCTGGTGAAGAAAAACTTTGATGATCCAGAAGCAGCTGAAACAAGGTTTCTGGAAGGAAAAGCCACTCACATTTTCATTATGGTCCTCCTCATTTAATTCCATAAAGTATTTTTTAGTGTCTTTAGGGAACCTCTGGCATGCAAGGATGTGTTTTGTCATCCTTGTAGCATTTGTAAAAGAAAATTTCTTCTCACGGTATTTGCAAATTGCAGCTTTGCTCGGAACAGAAACTGCACATTGGAAAGGTTTACACACTCTAGATGTTGGTCTCACCATTTTTACTGAGAAGTGCAAAAGAAAAAACAATTTACTGACGAGAATATGGGTAAACATTATGCTATGATGGTGGAGAACATTAACAGGAATCAAAGTTATAAACAAATTAATTTGTCAAACAAACTGACCCTCTTACCTGTCAATAAAGACGTGAGATATCAGGAACTATTGTCTACTCTATCCCAACAATCACCAATCGAACTGTAGGAGGTCAAGATGGAGCCCACAAGCAAACTAAACTGTAGCCTTTCCGTTGCAGTACCTCTTAGTGGCAGAAATGCATATTTGATAACTGGAGTGAGAAGAACTTGAACTACAAACTCAATTCCAAAAAAGTTGGGACATTACAAATTGTGAGAAAAAAAGGAATGAACTAATTTACAAATCTCAAACTTATATTTTATTCACAATATAATATAGAGAACATATTAAATGTTGAAAGTGAGACATTTTGAAATGTCATGCCAAATATTGGCTCATTTTGGATTTAATGAGAACAAAAAAATTTGGGACAGGTAGCAATAGGAGGCTGGAAAAGTTAAATGTACATATAAGGAACAGCTGGAGGACCAATTTGCAACTTATTAGGTCAATTGGCAACATGATTGGGTATAAAAAAACGGAATTTTTGTAAAATCTTACCTGTAAAATTCCTTTCTCTGAGTCCTCCGACAGTCGCCGCCTCTTCATATTCGTCACATATGGGGTATTAGACTTTGCTCCGAAGGAGTAGCTAGGCAACAGAATATGTTAACAATAAAGCTTTTAACATATCCCACCCTCAAGGGGTGGTCCCCTCAGTCAATACCCTCCTACTTCCTGCAACCATATCTCAGTTTTAGTGGAATAGCAGTAGAGCATACAACCAAACCCCAAAAAATTCCGTTTTCTCTTACGTCCTCCGACAGTCGCCGCCTCTTCATATTCGTCACATATGGGGACGTCCCAAAGCAGTGCAAACATGAGGTGTGGGAAACGCATCCGCGCCGAAAGGCAACGCAGTCTCCGCATCAAAGAAAGGAACCTTACCAAAGGAAGGAAACCAGCTGGGCAACAGCAAAAAACAAGTGCTCAACAGGAGCAACAACCCAGGAAAAGACAAAAAACCAGGGGATACAAAACTTATCCCAACAGCCAGGAGTCCCCAACAAGGGACCCTAGGGAACAGCCGCACTAAGAACCTTGCGGCCAAAGGAAGCATCCGCCGATGCCTGAACATCTACTTTGTAGAATTTTGTGAAAGTGTGCACGGTCGACCAAGTCGCCGCCTTACACACCTGGGCTACAGAAGCCCCATGACGACAGGCCCAAGACGTACTCAAGGATCTAGTAGAGTGCGCCTTCACAGGTACAGGAGGAACCTTTCCCTGCAAAGCATAGGCCTGTTCAATGGTCTGCCTGATCCATTTGGCGATGGTAGAGGCCGAAGCCGCCATGCCCTTCCGAGGACCCTCTGGAAGAACAAACAAGAAGTCCGTCTTACGAAAAGACTCAGTCGATTTAAGGTAAACCCTTATCGCCCGAACAACATCCAGAGAATGCAATCTCACCTCCTTTGGATGTTTAGGCTTCGCGCACAGCGAAGGCAAGACAATATCCTCATTAAGATGGAATTCCGAAACTCGTTTCGGAAGAAAAGAAGGATTAGGTCGCAAGACCACCTTATCCAAATGAATAACCAGGTACGGAGACTTGCAGGACAAAGCCGCCAGCTCCGACACTCTGCGAGCCGAAGTGATCGCCACCAAAAAGGGGACCTTTTTGGACAACATAGACAACGAGATCTCCCTGATCTGTTCAAAAGGAGCACGTTGTAACACAGATAGAACGAGATTCAAGTCCCAAGGGGGCAGAGGATCCCTCCTAGGGGGAACCAGATGCCGCACACCCTGAACAAAGGTGCCAACCAAGGAGTTGGAAGCCACGGGACGTTGAAACAGAACGGCCAGCGCAGACACCTGACCCTTTATCGTAGCCAGCGCCAAACGCTGATCGACACCCGTCTGAAGGAAAGACCGCACACGGGAAACCGAGTACGTGCGGGGTGAAAACCCCCTGGACTCACACCAGGCAAAATAGGCCTTCCAAGTACGGTAATAAACCTTCCCCGAGGAAGACTTCCTCGCGTTGATCAAAGTATGAACGACCTCTGGAGAGAGACCCTTCTCCTTCAGGACCTCGGTCTCAACAGCCAGGCCGTCAAAGCCAGCGACTGTAAAGCAGGATGGTAAATCGGTCCTTGAGACAGTAGATCGTCTCGAAGAGGCAGACGCCACGGGGCGTCGACCGCCAGTCTCACGAGGTCTGCGTACCAGGACCGGCGAGGCCAGTCCGGTGCCACAAGAATCACCGCGCTGCGTTCCGAGTGCAACCTGCGAAGGAACCTGGACAGCAACTGAATCGGTGGGAACGCGTACATCAGCCTGTACTGATGCCACGGGGCCACTAACGCGTCCGACGCGTCTGCCCGAGGGTCGCGCGTCCATGCCACGAACCTTCTCACCTTGTTGTTGAGACGAGACGCGAACAGGTCCACATCTGGAAGACCCCACTTCGCGCACAACATCTGGAAGACAGCCGGGTGGAGAGACCATTCCCCCTGATCCAGGGTCTGGCGACTCAGATAGTCCGCCTGCCAGTTCTCCACCCCCGGAATGTGAACCGCCGTTATCGCCGGGACATGAGTCTCGGCCCAAGACAGAATGTCGGCCACTTCTCGAGCCGCTCGGGCACTCCTGGTGCCCCCTTGGTGGTTGATGTAGGCCACCGCCGTGGCATTGTCCGTCTGCACCCGAACCGGGCAGCCCTGCAGCCGGTCCGTCCAGCGATGAAGACAGAGACTTATCGCACGCAATTCCAGAATGTTGATCGGAAGGGAAGACTCCCCCTCCGACCAAGTCCCCTGGGCGGACAGAACGCCCAGAACTCCACCCCAGCCCGACAGGCTGGCGTCCGTGGTGATTACCGTCCACGAGACAGGACGAAACGACTTGCCCCCGGACACCAACGGGGACTGGAGCCACCACAGAAGGTTTCCTCTGGTGCGATGACTCAACGAGATTTGAAGATCCAGAGATTGAGGTCGCCCGTCCCACCTGGACAGGATCTCCGCCTGGAGACCCCGCGTGTGAAACTGGGCGAATGGAATCGCCTCGAAGGCCGAGACCATCAATCCCAGACATCTCATACACGTCCACAGAGACGAGTGCGGAACGTCCCTGAGGGACCTGACTTCCTCCTGGAGAGTCCTGAGTTTGTCTTCCGGCAGGAAGACCTTCGCCTGCACCGAGTCCAGAATCATTCCCAGGTAGGGAAGACGAACCGACGGACTCAGTGTCGACTTTGGAAAATTTATCGTCCAACCAAACTCCTGCAGAGTTTGCATCGTGACAGACAGGTCCTTCTCCAGACCCTGGCTGGTCGCAGACCGAACCAGAATGTCGTCCAGATACCCCAGGACAGAAACGCCCTGGGCCCTCAATAATGCCAGAACCGGTGCAAGCACCTTGGTGAAGACCCGCGGAGCCGAGGCGAGACCAAAAGGCAACGCCACGAACTGGTAGTGATCTCCAATATCAGAATACATGTCAGATCGCCGCAGCGATCGCTGTATATGCCCAAACATGCCAAAAAAACATGCCCCACAGCACACAGCTTCTCACACTGACCAGTCTGACACACACAGTGTCATACAGCTGCCCCCCCCCCCCTTGCAGCCCACAGCATGCAGCCGAGAGATAGGGAGACAAGCAGTGTGAATAGAGGCAGGTTACACAGTCCCAGACTGACACCCCCCCAGACAGACAGGTCCCCACATAAATACACTTACCTCACATGGCGTGGGGGACCCGCACAGGCGAACAAGCCGCTGCACATGAGGCAGGGAGAGTCGCATTCAAGACGCACACAATGGGGGTTAAGAAACCGCACAGCGTCCAGTGAGGTAGCCACCTCACCAATCATCCCTGCACCGAACAGGGATGGGTCGTTCACTGTGCCAGGAGCGTTACCTGGCTGAACGCTCGATGGCAGACTGGGAAGCCACTGACCCACGACCTGCGACCAGGGGGATCAGCCCGAGACCCAGTCCGCTTGATCCTCTTCATCAGAAGAACTAACGCTGACAAAAATAACAGCTAAGTAAAGGTAGAGAGAAAACTCAAACAAAATTTTAAAAAGAAGAAAGAGTCTGGGGCAGAAAACCCCAGCACAGAGAGAGCCAGCCACTCCTGACAAGCTAGACATTAAAACTGAGATATGGTTGCAGGAAGTAGGAGGGTATTGACTGAGGGTACCACCCCTTGAGGGTGGGATATGTTAAAAGCTTTATTGTTAACATATTCTGTTGCCTAGCTACTCCTTCGGAGCAAAGTCTAATACCCCATATGTGACGAATATGAAGAGGCGGCGACTGTCGGAGGACGTAAGAGAAAAAGCCTTTCAGAGAGGCAGTGTCTCTCAGAAGTCAAGATGGGCAGAGGATCACCAATTCCCCCAATGCTGCGGCAAAAAATAGTGGAGCAATATCAGAAAGGAGTTTCTCAGAGAAAAATTGCAGAGTTTGAAGTTATCATCTACAGTGCATAATATTATCCAAAGATTCAGAGAATCTGGAACAATCTCTGTGCATAAGGGTCAAGGGCCATACTGGATACCCGTCGATCTTCGGGCCCTTAGACGCCATAACATGGGCTCAGGAATAATTCCAGAAAACATTGTCTGTGAACACAATCCACCGTGCCATTCGCCGTTACCAGCAAAAACTCTATCGGCCAAAAAAGAAACCATATCTAAACGTGATCCAGAAGCGCAGGCGTTTTCTTTGGGCCAAGGCTCAATTAAAATGGACTGTGGCAAAGTGGAAAACTGTTCTGTGGTCAGACGAATCAAAATTTGAAGTTCTTTTTGGAAAACTGGGACACCTTGTCATCCGGACTAAAGAGGACAAGGACAACCCAAGTTGTTATAAGCGCTCAGTTCAGAAGCCTGCATCTCTGACGGTATGGGGTTGCATGAGTGCGTGTGGCATGGGCAGATTACACATCTGGAAAGGCACCATCAATGCTGAAAGGTATATCCAAGTTCTAGATCATCATATGCTCCCATCCAGATGTCGGCTCTCAGGGAAGACCTTGCATTTTCCAACATGACAATGCCAGACCACATACTGCATCAATTACAACATCATGGCTGCGTAGAAGAAGGATCCTGGTACTGAAATGGCCTGCCTGCAGTCCAGATCTTTCACCCATAGAAAATATTTGGCACATCATAAAGAGGAAGATGCGACAAAGAAGACCTAAGACAGTTGAGAAACTAGAAGCCTGTATTAGACAAGAATGGGGAAACATTCCTATTCAGCAATTTGTCTCCTCAGTCCCCAGATGTTTGCAGACTGTTATAAAAAGTAGAGGGGATGCCACACAGTGGTAAACATGGCATTGTCCCAACTTTGAGATGTGTTGATGCCATGAAATTTAAAATCAAATTATTTTCCCCTTAAAATTATACATTTTCTCAGTTTAAACATTTGATATGTCATTTATGTTGTATTCTAAATAAAATATTGAAATTTGAAACTTCCACATCATTGCCTTTTGCTTTTATTCACAATTTGTACAGTGTCCCAGCTTTGTTGGAATTGGGTTTGTATATTGTAGGATTTGCTTGTCTGCAGCTGAGAGAAGTTCCAATAAATTGAAGACTTTACTTAAAGTCTAAGAAATCTTTCATTAAAGTCTTCATGTTATATAGTTTTAATACCATGTCATAAATATACACTGCTCAAACAATTAAACACTTTTTAAGAGTATAGCATCAAGTCAATTAAACTCCTGGGATATTGATCTAGTCAGTTAAGTAGCAGAGGGGGTTGTTAATCAGTTTCAACTGCTTTGGCGTTAATGAAATTACCAACAGGTGCACTAGATAGGCAAAAATAAGACAATCTCCAAAACAGGAATGGTTTACAAGTGGAGGCCACTGTTTTTTTCCCCCCACTCATCTTTTCTGACTTTTTTTCACTAGTTTTGAATTTGGCTAGGGTCAGTTTCACTACTGGTAGCATGGGGCAATACCTGGACCCTATAGAGGTTGCATTGGCAGTCCAACTCCTCAAGGATGGCAAATCAATACATGCCATTGCCAGAAGGTTTGCCGTGTCTCCCAGCACAGTCTCAAGAGCATAGAGGAGATTCCAGGAGACAGGCAGTTACTCTAGAAGAGCTTGACAGGGCCATAGAAGGTCCTTAACCCATCAAGCAGGACCAACATCTGCTCCTTTGTGCAAGGAGGAACAGAATGAGCACTACCAGAGCCCAATGAAATGACCTCAAGCAGGCCACTGCTGTAAATGTCTCTGACCAATCAGAAAAAGACTTCATGAGGCTGGCCTGAGGGCTCAACCTCCTCTAGTGGGCCCTGTGCTCACTGCCCGACACCATGAAGCTAGACTGGCTTTTCAAAAATTAGAGCAGGTTCACCCTGAGCACATGTGACAGACGTGAAGGAGTCAAGAGGATGTTATGCTGCCTGTATTGTTCAGCATGACTGGTTTGGTGGTGGGTCTGTGACGGACGGTCTGAGGAGGCATATTCATGGAGTGACGCACAGTCCTCTCCAGGGTGGATAATGGCACCCTGACTACCATTCGTTATCGGGATGAAATCCTTTGACCCATTATCAGATCCTACACTGTGCAATGAGTCCTGGTGGACCCTGGTCCAGTTCTGGGAGGTAAAACCCCAGGACATTGTCATGCATGCATACAAGCACGTGGGGGCAATACCAACTAATGAGTACCATTTTGAGTGGCTGCAATGAAATTTCAGTAAAATGGACTGGCCTGCTGCATAATTTTTTCCACTTTGATTTTTGGGGTGTCTTTGACTTCAGTCCTCTGTAGGTTGATCATTTTTAATTTCCATCAAACAATGTGGCATCCTTTCATTCCTGTAAATACATATTCGCCAGCAGACCAAGGCTCTTGCAAAAGCAGTCCAAAACTTTATTGAAGTTACGATCACATCAAAAAATGGTGCAATGTTTCAGAGCCGCACAGGACCCCTTCGTCAGGCATGTGATACAGTGCAGGTTGTGAACAGGGAATATATAGAGACATACCACCAATAAAGACAGTGCATAAAGGTGACACCCACATGTGATTACATCATTCTCCCGCCTATTGCACCTAGTAAACAGCTTCAAATGTCAGAAATCAGTGTTAATAACAGAAAATATCAAGATCCTTATACCTTGGTTAAGTGTATTCATATACTGGTGCTGGTCTGTGCTAGCTAGGAAGGATGATCACCGGGATGAATCCCGATCCCCCTTAAGCAGGCAGAGCCGAATGTCGTTATTGCAGAGCATTGCGCAGCGGTAGCCAATCACGGCGCGCCACGTAGGTCATCTGTGTGCGGGGCGGTCCGTCCTCCGATGTACAGCGTCCATCGTCGTCATGGGAACCATGACGCTGGGGCGCGCATGCGCATCGGAGCGGCTTCGGCTTGGAGAGGGTGGGGGAAGGTGCGGGCTGTCAGAGCAGAGAAAAGGATAGGTGTACAATCATACACAGGCAGAGTAGATACCCAGAAGTTATCGGGTAAGAGGAGAATAATCGGCTTATACAAAGTGCAGAGTTGAAGAGAAAAAGGAGAAACAAGAAAAGGGGAAACAAATGAAAAGCGAATACAAGAGAGAAAAAGCATGGAGGAGGAAAAAAAGAAAAAGATTTCAAAAGAAAAACGAAATGAGAAAAATGCTAAAACAAAAAAACTAAAAAACGATTGAAAAAATGTATGTATGCAAAAAAGGGAAAAAGGAAAAAATACAAAAGTAAAAGGAGGAAAAAAAGGAGAAGAAAGGGGGAAAAAAACAAGAAAAAAAGTAAAAATAAAATAAAAAAAATATAAATAATAAAATATATGAAAAAAAAAAAATGAAAAATAGGAAAAAAATACAGATGAGAAACAAAATGAATGAGAACCTAGAAAATTGTAAGATGAGGATGAACAGAAGGAGGGTTAGATTGCGATGTATGGAAGGAAAAAAGAAAACCTGGTCGGTGAGAAGGTGCGGGGAGTGTTGTGCTGGCATAGGGAAGGGAGGGTAAAGGGAAAGGCGGGGGGGGGGGGGGCAAGTGTGAAACGAGAAGAAAAAAAGACCAGTATGTCAAGGAGAGTGAGAGACATGATACGTAAGCCAGAGCCTTGCCCAAAAGCCCGGGGAAGGAACAAAGCATTATATAGAATAAAATATAAGATATGCGTTAGACATGGACACTGTGTCCTATTGTCGATATGCGTAATTTTATAATGCAATGCGTTAGTGAGACAATATGTCACCCACATTGCGGCACCATAGTAATCCATATCAACAACTCAAACTCGACATAAATGGTTGAACGGAAAAGAAAGGGGAGAGAGAACAGACATGAGGGAAGGGGGGGGGGGAAGGGCAAAGAGAAGAGAGAGAACAAAAGATACATGTCTCTTGTAAACGCTTATGATCGATCGAGTATATCTCAGGAAAAAAGGTTGTCAGTATTGTCACATTGGTATAGGAACTATCTGTCCCCGAGGAAACATGTAAGGGACAAGTACGTGTTGAGGGCCCCTGGTTGTACCGTACCCAAGGTATAGATCCAGTACGCCTCACGGCGTAGGAGTAGTAAGTCCCGGTCACCTCCTCTGTTCGGTTGTCTAACATGTTCATCCTTTCATTCCTAACACATAACTCAGTTCATATCGGTATAGATATAAAGCATGATATTTTTCCCCATTGAGATCTGATGTGTTTTCAAAGTGTCCCCTTAATTTTTTTGAGCAGTGTATTATGTATCATTATAAAAACATTCCACACTTTTTTTACCAATTTTTCCAGAAAACAAAACAAGGCTTTGAAAAAATATAATAAATAAATAATTCTCCCTAATTTTTGTGGCTTTTCTCTGAGCCTGGATTTGACAGGTACCCGCTCCCACTTCCACCCAGATTGCCTAGGCTATCCAAGAGTAAGTTCAGCCTCCCTCCTTCCCCCTGCCTGCAGCCTTCTGGGACACATCACAGGTCTCACAAGGCTGCAAGACAATCCACAAAGCACAGCATGGCTCAAGCATGAGCAGTTGGAAGCTGGCTGTGATGCTGCAAGGAGTCATATCCGGTTTCCCACTCTAAACGTGCCAGAGCCAAAGACCTGAATACCGACCAAGAATTAACCAGGTGAGTACAGTCTTGGTTCCCTGGACAGGATAGGTATCCTTTTATTAAAAGTCAGCAGCTACAATATTTGTTCTTTCTGTGGGGGGGGGGGGGGAGAGCTAAAAGTGAGTTCTCCATAAGGGGGAAGAGGTCCATCACCTTAGGACACTAGCAAAAAACTGAGGACTCACAGTAGGGGGTTGGGGATATAGGGGGTTGCCCAGGGGGCATGTCCATAACTGCTTTCCGCCCAGCCTATTATAATTTGATGGCCGAGCAGGAGCGCTGCCATCCTGGGTGGACCTCACATGAACAAAGATTTTTATCTAAGAAATGTAACGGTATAATCTTTGTCCTAAATTTATGAAGCTTATTTATTTGCAAAACATATAACCGAAAAGAAAAACTTTTTTCTTTTATTTAGCAAAAAATAATAAAAACAGTGGTGAATACCAGCAAAAGAAAGCTCAATATGTGTAATTTATTCAAAGTTATGAAAGCTAAAAATTGGTCAGGGCAGGAAAGGGGTAAAAGCATCTGGTATTAAAGCCATTAAAAGCTTTCCCAGTATCCAATCACATGAAGGACACTAGCAAAAAAACGGAGGACTGGCGGAGTTGGTCAGAGATAGAGGGGGATGCTCAGGGGGAGTGTCCTTAAAAGCTTTGCCAGTGTCCAATCACCTGAAGGTACCAGCCTATAACCTAAGGCCTATAAATGACAAGCCTGTCTCCTGTACTGTGCAATTAGGATAAAAAATGTTTGTCAAAACCTGTAGTTGTCAAACATTTTAGAGTAAAGTATAGTGGACTCTCATGGTGATCCCCAGAGTGCTGCTTAAGTACCCATATGAATTTTGATTTTTTTTTTTTCTAAGGAATCAGTTTAGCATGCAACTTTTATTTTGCAGCTGTACTTAAAGAGAACTCTCTAAATCATTTTCAAGATATAAACATAAATTCTGGAGCAGTTTTAGAGTTGGAGCTGGGGGGAAATGAAACAGCTCTAAAGCCAAAAGCTGAGGTTTCCGGAGCTGAAGCCGAGGGTATGCATTGGCTCTGGAACAAGCCTAAAGCTCAACCAATAAAGCCAAAGCTGGCAAACATGAACCGCTTACAACCCTACAATAAGGATGGATACTACCCAACACCAAAGACTGTCCCCCCAATAAATGTTAAAAGAATAATAAAAAAATATTTTTAAAGACATTAGAACAGCTTACAGTTTAAATCTTTTTAAGTAAAACTTACTTTCCCACAGCTACATGTAGCTGATGCTGGACTTCTGATCTCATACTGCTGGTCAAGTTAGAAGTCAGTTGATCTGTTGTTGCCTGAAGTGATTCTATAAGTTGTTGAATTTGAGTAAAAAGAGGCTCACATGTTTCTTGTTCATGTGCTTTTCTGTTTTTAAGGTGAGTCTCCAACTGCTGCATATCTGCAAGAGCCACAAGTGTAACACATATAAAGCAGAATTATAGAAACAATAAATTAAATATGCTGTAAATTTAAAAATTCTGCACAAATGTAGTCCAAGATTATGGATTAGCAAGCAATAAAAATAGTAAAGATCAACAAGCAGAAACTGCCACATTATGATTTTTGGTTTACCTCTAAAATCCTTTTCTTGGAGAAAATCACAGGACATACAGTGCCTTGCGAAAGTATTCGGCCCCCTTGAACTTTTCGACCTTTTGCCACATTTCAGGCTTCAAACAAAGATATAAAACTGTAATTTTTTTGTGAAGAATCAACAACAAGTGGGACACAATCATGAAGTGCAATGAAATTTATTGGATATTTCAAACTTTTTTAACAAATAAAAAACTGAAAAATTGGGCGTGCAAAATTATTCAGCCCCTTTACTTTCAGTGCAGCAAACTCTCTCCAGAAGTTCAGTGAGGATCTCTGAATGATCCAATGTTGACCTAAATGACTAATGATGATAAATAGAATCCACCTGTGTGTAATCAAGTCTCCGTATAAATGCACCTGCACTGTGATAGTCTCAGAGGTCCGTTTAAAGCACTGAGAGCATCATGAAGAACAAGGAAAACACCAGGCAGTTCCGAGATACTGTTGTGGAGAAGTTTAAAGCTGGATTTGGATACAAAAACATTTCCCAAGCTTTAAACATCCCAAGGAGCACTGTGCAAGCGATAATATTGAAATGGATGGAGTATCAGACCACTGCAAATCTACGAAGACCTGGCCGTCCCTCTAAACTTTCAGCTCATACAAGGAGAAGACTGATCAGAGATGCAGCCAAGAGGCCCATGATCACTCTGGATGAACTGCAGAGATCTACAGCTGAGGTGGGAGACTCTGTCCATAGGACAACAATCGGTCGTATACTGCACAAATCTGGCCTTTATGGAAGAGTGGCAAGAAGAAAGCAATTTCTTAAAGATATCCATAAAAAGTGTTGTTTAAAGTTTGCCACAAGCCACCTGGGAGACACACCAAACATGTGGAAGAAGGTGCTCTGGTCAGATGAAACCAAAATCAAAACTTTTTGGCAACAATGCAAAACGTTATGTTTGGCGTAAAAGCAACACAGCTCATCACCCTGAACACACCATCCCCACTGTCAAACATGGTGGTGGCAGCATCATGGTTTTTGGGCAGGAACAGGGAAGATGGTTAAAATTGATGGGAAGATGGATGGAGCCAGATACAGGACCATTCTGGAAGAAAACCTGATGGAGTCTGCAAAAGACCTGAGACTGGGACGGAGATTTGTCTTCCAACAAGACAATGATCCAAAACAAAGCAAAATCTACAATGGAATGGTTCACAAATAAACATATCCAGGTGTTAGAATGGCCTAGTCAAAGTCCAGACCTGAATCCAATCGAGAATCTGTGGAAAGAACTGAAAACTGCTGTTCACAAACGCTCTCCATCCAACCTCACTGAGCTCGAGCTGTTTTGCAAGGAGGAATGGGGAAAAAATGTCAGTCTCTCGATGTGCACAACTGATAAGAGACATACCCCAAGCGACTTACAGCTGTAATCGCAGCAAAAGGTGGCGCTACAAAGATAACTTAAGGGGGCTGAATAATTTTGCACGCCCAATTTTTCAGGTTTTGATTTGTTAAAAAAGTTTGAAATATCTAATAAATTTCGTTCCACTTTATGATTGTGTCCCACTTGTTGATTCTTCACAAAAAATTACAGTTTTATATTTTTATGTTTGAAGCCTGAAATGTGGCAGAAGGTCGAAAAGTTCAAGGGGGCCGAATACTTTGGCAATGCACTGTAAGACAGCTCCAGACTTTGAGAATTCAGCTGAGAAGACCCATCCATAAAAGATTACTGATCCTCAACAGCTTCCCCCCCCTCCTCATGCAGAGAAAATTTCTCGGATACTTCATTCCCCAACAAAGAAGAAGGTAATACGCTACTATTTACGGAGTGTTTATTATTTCCGTAAATGGGCTGCTATGCCTGTGCAAATATGGGTCGCCAACCCGCATACATGTGAACCAGGCCTAAAGCAATAGTAAAGTAATTTATAGATAAAAATACTGGTCCTCCTGCAGGTTTAACCACTTCTGGACCGCAAGGATTTGCCCCCTTAATGATCAGGTCATCGGATCGGAGCTGAGCGCCAGGACCAGTCATCATCAGGTAGGCCAGACACTGCTTGATGGCTATATAATAATATAATGTGGGCTGCTATGCCTGTGTGTATATATATATATATATATATATATATGTGTAACGGAACAGGGCACCCCAGACCGGGTACCTCCGTTGAAAGATGCTCCTAGTGCTTTCCGAGGGCTCCAAGCACTCCACCAGACACCGTAAGCACTTCAGACCCCATGAACCGCCGCAGCTTGGTTAGGGTCTTGGCATCTCCTACCCACCCTGGACCTACGACAAGGCTCCAGGTTCCTGTGGGTGAACCTCTCTTTCCCCAGAGAGTGCAGCAGAACAAGCTCTACACAAGCTCTTACAAGAGCTCAGTGATTCTCTAAGGGAGTATGGAGGACCATAGCAATCCCTTGCAGCATATCCCCCAATAAGAGACAGAACTCTAGATTGAGGTTGAATGAACTCTGCACAACTTTAATTGAACAAGACTTATATACAGTTTTCACCCACAAAGTTACCACCCAGATGGACCTTGTTGAAAACTGAACATAATATTCACCATCCAATAGGAACAGAGTTTTACACTCTCATACAGTGTACAAAATTTACAATGTGGGACAATTCCCCCCTCCCCCTTAGCATCCAATCCACATTCCTATAAGTTTATCTTAAGGCAGACAGACAGAACAATGGGAGGTCATTAACACGTAACAATGCAAAAGGGCAATCCACATTCCCTCCCAATACACAACAAAAGGAATACCTGTCTGACATTGAAAGCTATGTAATATACCCAGCATTTAGGAATTACAGATTTCATGGCAAATGGGAATAAACCTTAATATTCATATATAGAGATATTGCTGGCAAATATGGAGCAATCCAAACCATTACTTATCTGTCTTTAAATTCCAGTGAAGGTGAATACTGTCACAATATATATATATATATATATATATATATATATATATATATATATATATATATATATATATGCTGCTATGACTGTGTATGCCTGGGAGCGGTCTGATTGGTTACAGGGAGGAGCGAAGCTCTTTCACTCTAGGATCATATTACCAGAGCTGTTTCCATTGAGTGAGTGAACTGTTGAGTGAGTGAATGAGTCTCACTTCAGCTCACTGAAATGTATCAATTCTAAAGGCAGATTTGGAGAGCAGAGAAACACGGTATTTTAAAAATGACCACAATAACAATACCTTGGGTATGCAATACCGCGATATATCGAATTACTGAAAACTGGCACATCTCTAGCCTCCAAGCACTAACAGTTAAAAATTAAAAACACAGTGGACAACGTTGTCACACAGATGCAGCAAAACAGGGCCTCACACTAACATTTATGCGTACTACAGATAATCCTCAGATGATTATTTCCTGGTAACGGGCCGATGAACTAGGCAGAGGGTCTAGTGCGATGCATGCCTAACATGGGGCTATTGTGCCATTAGGACAACCCTGACTCCACAACCCTGCCTTCAGAAATTCCCTGATGTCTTGGTATCTGACCTGGATTTACTAATAGGGAAGAAACACTAAGTATAAGGCAACGCTAATAGCAAGTAGCCTAGCTAAGGGCTACGTGGCTTGGGAGAGCATTGGGCATGGGATACTTGAGATGGTGGGATCGCATACCCACATATGTGATTCAGTCCCATAACAGCCAGGTGAATAAAACCAAAGAAATGCCGCTCTAGGTGAGTGACCAAATCTGTCACGTTGTTTACAGGAACCCAAGGTGCTGCACAACTCATCTGTGAGATTCAGAGACATGAAAAAATCTAGAATATTGCTGCACTCCTTGGTAACTTTATTGAAGTATTAAAATCACATCACAGGTATGAAAGGAACATAAAAGGTAACGCGTTTCGCGCTGAAGTCAGTGCTTACTCAAATCTCATCTTTGAGTAAGCACTGACTTAAGCGCAAAAAGCGTTACCTTTTATGTTTCTGTAATACCTGTGATGTGATTTTAATACTTCAATAACGTTACCAAGTAGTGCAGCAATAGTCTGGATTTTTGCATGTCTCCTTCCCAGAACATCCTTGGGTAGTAGCCATGTATAGGTATGCCATTGGACATGTCCAATGGCATACCAATAGTATCCCGTGCCCAATGCTCTCCCAAGCCACGTAACCCTTAGCTTGGCTACTTGCAATTTGTATTGCATCCGCACACACTGCCTACAGCTCTGTTGACTGTACTTCTGTACAGGTGGAACATGTAACCTGTTCTGAAAGTGAAATTACCTTTTTAACTGCATAAGGTGTTCTTTATTGTCAGAGTAGTAAGGATGTGGAACCACAGCAGGAAGTGTTGATAAATTATAAAAATGTTTTGATGGGCATCTAAGCCAACACAATATACAGGAACGTGAGAAGTAGGGACATATTCACACACACATTGTAAAGAGTTATTACTGAGTCAAAGTATATCATGTGCAATTTGATACCCCTGCTGCTAAAACAAGAAATCTTGTGTATATAACACAAATGTGCAATAAACTGTGAATAAATATGGGTGCCGAGTATGCTAAATTATTCTATACATCATACAACACCACAAATACCAAATAAAAATAAATTAATTTTGTGCAAAACAAATATCCAGCAATAAAAAAAAAAAAAGTGTCTTTATAGCAATCCGCTGCTAGATTTGTTATGCACAAAATAAATTATTCTATACATCATACCACAACACTAAAACAAAAATAAATTAGAGTACCCAGCGCCCATATTTATTCAGAGTTTATAAGCACACACATGCCCACACAAGTTGAACTGAAAAAAACGTTGCTTATGCAACTACGGGGCCAATTAACAAAAGGATGTCGTATGCGATACTTGAGTCATGTGACACATTTAAACCAAATATTGCATACGATAAGAAAAATTCACTAAAGGGTTTATGGGGTATTTACCCCCAAAATGATAAACACTCCGTAAATAACACATAACCCCGTCTAAAATTAAATTCATAAAATAAATAAATAAAAAATAAAAAAAGTGAACAAAATTTGTTACATAAGCTGCGGCGGCGCAGTGGTTTAGCCTTTCCAGAGTTAAAACAGGCGTTGAAGAGGCAGCATTTCCCTTCCTAGATGCCTGCCAACTTTCTTTTGAAAGCAATCCACAGCAGATAGCTTTTCAGAGGGGTGGCACCAACCCCCGTGAAAGTGAATGGTACCCTAAGTATTGGCTTGCTTTAAAGTTCACAAAAAAAAATTGAGTCAGTTTGCTAAAATGAAACAATTTGAAAGCTGTTGGTGCAGTGAAATGTACACCAGTGCAATGGCAAGTGAAATTTGCACAGAACTGTGGGGTTAATTAGTGGCATAGAGTGCATGGATATATTTGTAGCGAATTGTTATAGCACAATCAAGCCTCCCCCTCTATATTCTCATACAGGCAGTGTGCGTTCTAGAGCCTCCACTTTCTCATGTAGGCTGACTACATAGGGGAAGAAAATAGGAGGCTGCGACACTATGGCGGCTGCACAGAGCAGGAAATAGTATTTATGTCACTGTCACTAAAACAAATCACGCTCGGTCACATACATCAGCAGCCCGTAGAAGAGGATTGATTGAGCATGGTTGGTAGTTAGGGACTTCTCTAAGGAGTAAGATAGTGTAGAGGCAGAGTGTGCAGTGTCCTCATAGTTGACAAGTGTCCTGGCTCTTGTGGGTTTGTTCTGCATTGCCCAGGACAATTATCAACTCCGAGAGTTCTGAAGCGTTGTGAATACACTTCCCTTTTGTGCCAAGGGGAAGACAGGGCAACATCACCCTGGTAGAAAAAGAAGTTTACCCATATCTCTATTAGCCCCTCCAAAAAGTATAGCTATTTTGATTCTCAAGCTGCCTTTTTTATTAAAATATATTTCTCTATCATTCATTGACCGACGCAGCTCCATATCTTCTTGACCATTGGGTTATGCTGCCCCCTACAGGAGTAGGACACTAGGCAGGAAAAAGCTTTACCATGCCTATGGGGCAGTCTCTGGAGGCATACACCCACTCACTCTGCTATAGGATTCAGTTTGTTTCTGCCTAGTTTAGGAGTAGGAGCTAGTTCCCAGCTGGGACTTTGGTCTTAGCCTGTCTTTTTAATTTTAAAGGGAACCTTTGTTAAGCTAGTTATGTTCCTGAGAGAACTGCAATCATCAGCCGGCCTGGGTTTCGGACTGGATATGCTAGATCCTTAAGGTCTCGCAGCCCGGCCAGCGAGCATGTGCAGGTTATAACCCAGCGCTAGGCCTAGCCACGACAGAGCCACAAACGGACGGGGGCTGGCCCGTGAGTGAAACACCTCCCCGGGACGCACACGACCTGGTTTGGCCTGAGTCGCAACATACCCCTTGGCCGCCAGCAACCCCACCTCGAGTGGAGAGGTAGTCTGTCCGGAGTGGCGCCCACCCGATGTCGTTGATATGGTGAGTAGTGTCCCCCCATAGCTCTTGTGGTCTCGGGGTGGACGTGGGCCCCTCCTTGGGATGGTCGGACACCCGGGTTGGTTCCCTTCCATTCCACCAGCCCCTCTAACAGTCACGGTGGTCTTTTTGCCCAAACCTACCCCAAAGCCCCCTCCCTCCCAGGTTTAGGTAGGAGCTGGCTTTGCCACTTGCTCCAGTTAGGGAGGATGGATATGGTTGTTGCTGACCGGGCTGTCCAGATCGCAGACAGGGGTCTTTGAGCAAGTTCCTGGCCCCCTGGGGATTAGCGACTGGGGCAGGGATGTCTTTTGGGCTCCCTGCGGTGGTTATAGGCTTGAGGGGGAGCGGATGTTTCTTCATCCGTGGGTCTGCGCCTCACGTGGCTGGATTGGGCCAAAAATTGAGGCCGCGGCTGTCCGGGTACCATGCCAAGCTGTCTGAAGTGCCTGACTGAGCTGACCCGGGGGATGCCGACGGATTCGCGGCTGTCCGGGTACCATGTCAGGCAGTCCGAGCTCCTAACCGAGCTGCCCGAACTGCTGATCAAGCTGATAGAGCTGACGGAGGACCCGCGATCGGATCGGGCCCCAAATTTAGGCCACAGCTTTGGGGGCCTACTCGAGGCTGGCTGACCGAGCTGCTGACCAGATGGTTGAGCTGCTGACAAGGGTGATAGAGCAGCAGATGGGCACCCGCCCTTCCCCCCTCCTTTGGTGGGGGTGAACATAAGGACTGCCTGGTGCACCCCTTAAACCGGGGGGAGCACCGTGGGGACATTGTGTGGGGGTACTCTGCCTGCACGACTGCGTCACGGCTGGCCCCCTCTTCCCCTTTATAGGGGGCTATGTCCTCTTATGTAATTTATAGTCTTTAGCCGGCGTCTCCTTGCAGGACTTGTTATGCTCTCAGGGTGAGCTTAGCAAACCTATAGCAACTCTATTTGGTCTGCATCCACGCACTTCGGGTGCTCTGCAGTGAGGATGATTTCTTTTTTACTGCACATGCCCAAACAAGAGCGCTGGTGGATTGTATCGGTGCAGAACATTTTAACATGGGGGGTGCCGGGTCCCTCAGATCCCCTTAAGGCGGCAAAGTTACTCCCTTTTCCCTCCTACTGTGACAAAATTGTTGTGTGTCAGTGGCATTGTTCTAAACGCAATAATGGTAACCGCACACGGTGTGGCTAAAAAGCTGGTCTGCGGATCAGGCTTCTAAAAAGGCTCTACAGATCTCCCCTTTACGGGGGACTGCCTATTTGGGTCATTGCTGGAATCCGCTAAGGGCAAGTCACCACGCAATAGACGGGGGCCCTTATTTTTCAGCACACAGGTGGCCCCTTCGTGCCTTCAGCACACAGGAGCAAGGGGTGATAGTGACGGTTCCCTATCGAGAAGGCTTTCAGGGAATTCTATTCAATCCTGTTTACTGTGCCCAGAAAAGAAGGCAAAGTATGTCCAATTCTGGACTTCAAGGCTCTGAACCGCCTTTTGCAGGTACAGAAGGGTCTTTACCAAGGTGCTGGCTCCGATGGTGGCATTACTGCACCAACGGGGGATTTCGGTACTGGGATACCTGGACAATCTCCTATTGAGGGCGGACTCTCATTCAGCACTATAGGGTGACTTGAAAATCACTGTACGGACTCTGCAAGAGTTCGGTTGAAACATCAATTTAAAAAAATCTGCCCCGATACCTCCTCCATTAAGACTGGATTATCTGGGCCTGACTCTGGGATCCGCTTTGGCAAGGGTCTTTCTTCCTCCGGACAAGCTGCACAAGTTGCAAGGGGCTATCTGTTTGCTGTTGGCAAGCAATCTGTCCTCTCTATGGACTTGCATGCGGGCCTTGGTCTGATGGTGTCAACCTTCGAGGCGGTTCCATTTGCTCAGTTCCACACGAGACCCTTACAAAGGGAGAGTCTCGTCAAAAGTAAACAAAGATCCAAAGTCCTAGGATGCTTTGACTCGATTGAATCACAACACAAAGACTGCACTACTATGGTGGCTTCACTCGTTAGCACTACGCCAGGGCATGTCCTTCCTTCCGTTGTATTGGACGGTGGTAGCCACGGACGCCAGTATGTCAGGCTGGGGAGGAGTGCTGGGAATGTTCTGCGCCCAGGGGTCCTGGACAGAAGAGGAGTCCAAAGTTCCGATAAAATATTTTAGAGGTCAGAGCGATAAAGCTTTGCCTGAGCCACTGGACAAATGGTCTGCAAGATTGTCCGGTCTTAATCGGACAATGCCACGGCCGTGGCTTACATCAATCATCATGGGGGCACCAAGAGTGTTTCGGCGGCCCGGGAGGTGGCTGAGATCCTGGATTGGGTGGATAAGTTTGTTCCAGCCCTCTCTGCTGTGCACATCCCAGGTGTTGAGAACTGGCAGGCAGATTACCTGAGTTGTCAGGTATTGGATCAGGGGGAGTGGTCCCTACACCAGGAGGTGTTTTATCTCCTGTGTGACACCTGACGTCGACCTGTTTGCTTCTCGACTCAACAAGAAGGTTAAGAGGTTCATAGCCAGGTCTTGGGATCCTCTGGCCGATGCCACAGACGCACTGGTGGCTCCTTGGAGTCAGTATCGGCTGATTTATGCATTCCTTTCGCTAAAACTTCTGCCGAGTCTTCTTCGCAGAATAAAAGTGGAAGGGGTTCTGGCCATTCTGGTGGCCCCAGACTGGCCTCGCCGGTCTTGGTGAACAGACCTGTTAAGGTTGGTCGCTGATGCTCCCTAAAAGATTCCTCTCAGGGAAGATCTGCTGTCTCAAGGACCGATCTTCCATCCCGCTGTACAGTCGCTGGCTTTAACGGCGTGGCTGTTGAAAGCCAGCTATTGAAGGATAGAGGTCTTTCTGATTCAGTGATTCCTACACTACTGAAGGCCAGGAAGTCTACTTCCATGAAGCATTGAGGACGGGATCAGTAGTTCGATATCAGTTTTTGCAGATGACACAAAATTGGGCAGGGCAATAACTGCACAGCATGAAGCAGATATCCTACAGGATGACCTGCACAAAATAACGGAGTGGGCAACGACTTGGCAAATGAGGTTTAACGTGGAGAAGTGTAAGGTTTTGCACTTGGGGACTAGAAACATAAAAGCACAATACACGTTAGGGGGGGAACCCTTGGGGGAATCAAAAATGGAGAAAGATCTGGGAGTCTTGGTTGATGATAGACTAGGCAATAGCATGCAATGTCAAGCGGCAGCTGCCAAAGCCAGCAGAATATTAGCATGCATAAAGAAAAGGTATGTATTCCAGAGATAAGTCTATAATCCTTCTAAAACTCTGGTCTGACCGCATCTGGAGTATTCTGTCCAGTTTTGGTCGCCAGTCCTCAGGAGGGATGTGTTGGAGCTGGAGAGAGTCCAGAGAAGGGCAACTAAACTAATTAGGGGATTGGAGGACCTTAATTATGAAGAGCTTCTGCAATCGCTTGATTTATTCTCCCTGGAGAAGAGACGCCTGAGGGGGAACATGATAGCAATTTTTAAAATATCTCTTTTTAGAAAAAAACCTGTTCAGTCGAAGGGATTGCATGAGGACTCGAGGGCATACAATGCGATTAGAGGAGAAGCGTTTTAACCTCAGGCAACGTGGGGGGTTCTTTACTGTTAGGGCTACAAGATTGTGGAATTCTCTACCACAAGAGGTGGTTTCTGCGGGTAGTATGGTGGCTTTCAAAAGACTCTTGGACCTACATCTCAAGGATCAGAACATTCAGGGCTATGTGAGATGATTATGGCCACACACACCTACACAGGTTGAACTGGATGGACTATTGTCTTTATTCAACCTCACCTACTATGTAACTATGTAATCGAAAATCGTACATTTCATAATGTGAATCATGGAAGGTGCACCCTCGCTTGTTCTCGGTGGCTAGGGTTTGACTTTTCTTCAAAAAGGTGTTGAACAGTGATTGGCTTTGGTCACTATCAAAGGCCAAGTGTCGGCTGTGGCTGTGTTTTTCCAACGCCCTTTAGCTACGCATGCCCTTATTTGCACTTTTATTCAGGGGGTTCGCCATATGCCTCCCCCGAGGCGATCTCTGATACCTCCGTGGGATCTAAATTTTGTATTATTTGTTCTTCAAAAACCTCCCTTTGAGAACATTAGGGAGATTCCTCTGCTTGCCTTGTCTCAGAAGGTTGATATTACTTTTGCCCGCAGAGTATGTGAATTGGCGGCGTTGTCCTGCCGCTCACCTTATCTGGTGGTCCACAGAGATAAAGTGGTACTCCGACCTAATCAATCGTTTCTTCCAAAGGTGGTTTCTGATTTTCATTTTAATGAAGACATTGTGCTGCCTTCACTTTGTCCTAAGCCCAAGCATTCCAAGGAAATGCATTCTTTGGATGCGGTGCGGGCAATTTACCTGGCGGTTAATGAGTCATTCAGAAAATCAGATGCTCCATTCGTCCTTACAGAAGGATCTCATAAAGGATTGGCTGCGTCTGCTGCTACCATATCCAGATGGATCAGACAGACAGTAGTTCAGGCTTATTCTCTGAAGGGTCAGGTTGCTCCTTTCCCTGTGAAGGCACATTCTACTAGGGCGCTGAGTGCTTCCTGGGCTTTTTGCCTTCTACAAAGTAGATGTGTTGGCATCTTCAGATGCCTCTTTTGGCCACAAGGTTTTGCAGGCTGCTGTCTAAAAGAGACATATTTTTCTCTTAGAGGGTGTATGTTTTTTCTGGGTGCGCTCCACTTGTTCCTGGTTGAGCTCCATGTTACCTGGTTGGCTAAGTGTAGCCTTGGGGAATTACGTTCTTTTTTGCGTTGTTTTTCCAACCCCTCATGCAAATACTGCTTTGGGACGTCCCAATGGTCAAGAAGATATAGAGCTGCGTCTGTCAATGAGCGATAGAGAAAACTGGATTTTTGACTTACCATAAAATCCTTTTCTCTGAAGTTCATTGACAGACGCAGCACCCGCCCCTCTAATTATGAGTGGGATGTTTTTTTTTTTTAAACACTTGCTTGCAACACTTAAACACTTCTAAACACTGCTTGCAACAAAACTGAGGGCTATAGCAGAGTGAGTGGGTGGGTGTATGCCTGCAGAGACTGCCCCATAGGCGTGGTAAAGCTTTTTCCTGCCTAGTGTCCTACTCCGATAGGGGGCAGCATAACCCAATGGTCAAGAAGATATGGAGCCGAGTCTGTCAATGAACTTCAGAGAAACAGATGATGTTACGGTAAGTAAAAAATCCAGTTTTTCAACAGTACAATAAAGGGTGGACCGCTGATTGGAAGATAATGTACATGAAGGCATCGGAGGAGAATGGCTACCAGTACCAATGGAAATCTCCAAAACACTGCATATACTGTACTAGGCAACTTTGAAATATTTTCACTTTCAACCAGTCTCTATTGACAAAGCCAATCTGGTTTAAATTACCAGAAATCATGCAGGCCATCATAATGATTTCTATGATGAGAGCTGGCTGTGCCTGCATCATTTTAACAAGCTGATATGCAAGCAGTCATGCAAGCAGTCAAAATCATTATAATTAAAAAATACAATTTATATATAGCAGACTATAGAGTCTAGACCTAAACTATTCTCTTCTCTAGACAGTTGCATTAGGTATAAACACTTCCCCTTCATATATTTAATATAAGTAGAAATGTAAAAAAAAAACATTCACATTCTGTTAGAGGAAAAGTTAAAAGTTTAGGAGAAGATGGATATGGTGAAAAAAGAACACACTTTAGATTAGGTGAAATTCAACACAAATTTCAGCTTTAAAAATGAACAACGGCTTCTTACACTCTTGAGTCCCTTGTCGGAAGCTGCCATTTATCTGCTGAAACATAGACTGACACCCTTTCTCAAAAGCTGGAAGGACAATGCTCTGAAAAGCTTCTCGGTATGCAGTCTGAATTGGTATTTGAAGGGAATCTGCAGTTGCCCGACCAATGGCATCGGTAATATTCTGTAAAATAGAGATGAATATTTACAGAAAAGGTTTAACTTGACTAAATTTTAACAACTCTAAAAAAAATTTAACAACTCTAAAAAAATGACTATTACATAAATATCATGATAATCTGTCGCTAACCAACTAATAATAGTTCAGTTCTGCATTAAAATGACAGAATCACGTGAGTTTAAAAAAATCTCTCAAATTAAATATTAGGATTTTTGGTTTACCTGCAAAATCCTTTTCTTGGAGTACATTATAGGATACAGGCTTTCTTCATTTTCATGACAAATGGGTTAAGCTGCCATCTACAGGTGAATGAACACTGACCAAAAAAAGCAGGCTTTCTGTCCATACATAACCCCTCCCAGTACAACACAGCCTCAGCTCTATAGAAAGAAATGAGGAACCATACAAAGAGAGGAGGGGTCTTGGTGTACAGTTTTTATTGAAATTTACTTTAAGTTTAGTTTAATGTCTCAATGTACTCTGTACAACAACTGCAGAAATCATGGAATTATTTTCTTTAACAAAATGTAAGCTACATGTTTGACTCACTGTAGCCAACTTTTGCAGGTATACCAGTTGAACACATTCATGACATTCTTTCTCCAACAAATATATCAAATATAGCTCTGCCTGACACTGTTGCAGATGTTCCCAGAAATGTGTTGCACTTGTAAGTTGCTTTGCTACAACTCTTCTGCCCAGTTCATACCAAACCAGGTTGGTGGGGTTTAAAGTGGTTCTAGAGGCATCTTATGTATGAAAGTAAAAAAAACCTTTAGTATGCAGATCCCTGCCCAGCCCCCCCCCCCCCCCAATACTTACTTGAGCTTGGTATAGACTCAGCAATGTGCACGAGAGCTGAGGCTCTTTTGGGTCTCTCCCTCCTCATTGGCTGAGACGCAGCAGCAGGATCCACTGGCTCCCACTGTTGTCAATCACAGCCAGTGAGTAGGAAGCGGGGGGCTGGGCCGTGCTCTGTCTTATGGGCCATAGCAACGGCGGGGGACCCGATAAGAGGAGGATCAGGGCTGCTTTGTGCTACACCATTGCGCAAAGCAGGTAAGTATAACATGTTTGTTATTTTAAAAAGAAAAATTTGCCATTACAAATACATTAAGGGTAACTCTACTTTCTTGAGGGAAGAAAATAACAAATTAAACAATATAGCGTATACTATTGTGACACAAATCATATTGTAATTGAATGTTAATAAAAATTACCTTTCCTTTTCAATATGCAGCCACTGTAATTTTCTGAAAATGCAATGCAATATGGCTACCTGGAGTTGTTCGGTACACAGAATGTGTACTGACCACACCCCAAAGACATTTCCTGCTTGTGTGATTAGCTTGCTGATTTTTCCAGAAGTCTGCCTAAGATACAAGCCAGATTTCTGGCATGCCCTGCAACAAAAATTTCATTTTTGGTGACATACTCCAATAGCAACATGTCTAAAGGGATGCAGGCCCAGCAGATGTCCTCATTAGTATCCTGCAGCTGCCAAAGCTGAATGATAATTATAAAACCACTCCCAATAGGCCCACTCAGCACATAGGCACAAAAGAGCAAACAGGAATTTCTTCAGAATAACAAAAGATAGGAATCTGCAACAAAGTTTGTTATAATCCTTGTTATGTATAGAGATCACCCGGAGGGGAATCTTTTTTCTCAACAAAAGTGGAGCTACTCTAAGTCTGGAGACTGTGCTGGCCATTCCATAATTTAAAGCTTGCCCACTTGTTTTTTTCTTCTGAGGTAGTTCTAACACAGCCTGGAGGTATGTTTTAGGTCATTATCTTGCTGTAGATTGGACCCCTGACCAACCAAGCATATTCAAAAGGGTATTGCGTGGCTCTGTAAAATGTGGTAGTAGTAGGATCCAGTAAGTAAAAAAAAAAAACAACCCCATACCATCACGCTTCCTTCTCCATGTTAGGCAGGTAGTGACATACACAGAGGAACCATCCTTTCACCTATTCAACAGCATACAAAAACTGTCAGAGATACATTCCAAGTTTCCGTCTGTATCTCCCTTGTGTTTTAGAGGCTGCCCGACATTGTGCACGATTCTCCACCTTTTTTAGGAATGTGACCATATGGCCACTATATGGCGTAAACTCCCGGATATCTTATCCGGGATATATTAATCAGTAGTGGATCTTTCTATAGTGATCACAGACCTTTAGGAATAGAGATCACTTCAGATATCAGCCACAGTAATCTTTGCTCACTTGTGGATCTTTCTATAGTGATTACAGATAGTGATGAGCTGAACACCCCCCGGATCGGTTCGCACCAGAACACCACGAACAGAGGAAAAGTGGGTAGTTGCTTTGCCCTGGAAAACCCCCTCAATCCCCTTCTCACAAGTTAAATAAAGAGTGGAGCCTATCAGTAGGGTTGAGAAACAGTTTTACACTCTTTACCATACAGTACCTCACCAGGAAAAAAAAAGTGGAACCCTTGGTAGGATCATTGTAATAATGTGATTTTTGACTTACTGTAAAATCCATTTCTCTGATGTTCACAGTTTCTGATTCTTCTTAACCATTGTGTTATACTGTCCCCTACAGGAGGAGGACACTAGGCAGGAAAAAGCTTGACTACGACTATGGGCAGTCCCAGGGGGTATACACACACTCTCAGCTATAGGCACTCAGTCTCGTTACAAGCAGTATCAGAGGAAAGCCAACTCCACAGAGGGGTGGGTGCTGTGTCTGTCAATGAACTTCAGAGAAATGGAATACGGTAAGTCAAAATCCCATTTTCTCTTTCGTTCATTAACGGACACAGCTCTTGATTCTACTTAACCACTTACCGCAAAGTGACGTATATATACACGTCAGCAGACTTTGCGGGGTTATACCTCTAGCTAGAGGCACCATCCCGGTACCGTGATTTACAGCCGACAGTCGGCTTTCCGTCAGTAACGACCGATGCGGCTTGGGAGCCGCTCGATCGTTACCCGGGTGAGTGGGAGGGGACGACCTCCCCTCCCGCCGCTTTCCGTGACTTTGCTCAGGGCTCCCATCCATGACGTCACTTCCGGGTTACTCTGCTGCAAAAGGCGGCAGATTTAAAAAACGGCTGTATGCAAAAATGCAGTTTTTGGCGTTTTGCAAACATGAAAGTGTAGTGGAGGGGTCGAGGGTCTTTTAGACCCTCGATCCCTCCATAAAGAGTACCTGTCACTGCATATTGGTGTCACAAGGGATGTTTACATTGCTTGTGACAGCAAAAAAAGTGATCAGATTTTTTTTCTTAAAAACCTGTAATAAAGTTAAAAAAAAAAAATAAAATAAATAGGAAAAAAAAAAGCATGAGCTATAATTAAAAAAAAAAAAAAAAAACGTAATTTTTGTAAAATCTTACCTGTAAAATTCCTTTCTCTGAGTCCTCCGACAGTCACCGCCCCTCCATATTCATCACAATGGGGTTATGACCTTTGCTCCGTAGGAGTAGCTAGGCAACAGAATATGTTAGTACAAAGACTTTTAACATATCCCACCCCCAGGGGGTGGTCCCCTCAGCTCATAACCCTCCACTTCCTGTATCCAACTCAGTTTCAGTGGAATAGCAGTAGAGTATATAACCAACAACCCCAAAAGAGGGGCGGGGGCGGCGACTGTCGGAGGACTCAGAGAAAGGAATTTTACAGGTAAGATTTTACAAAAATTCCGTTTTCTCTTACGTCCTCCGACAGTCGCCGCCCCTCCATATTCATCACAATGGGGATGTCCCAAAGCAGTGCAAACATGAGGGGTGGGAAAAAAGCAGCCGTGCCTAAGGCAACGCCGTCTCCCATCAGAGAAAGGAACCTTACCAAAGGAAGGAACCCAGTCGGGCATGAGAAAAAAACACTTGCTCAACAGGAGCAAGAACCCAGGGAAAAACAAAGAATCCCAAACAGCCAAGGAGCCCGCAACAAGGGCTCTAGGGAACTGCCGCACTAAGAACCTTGCGGCCAAAGGAAGCATCCGCAGATGCCTGAACATCTACTTTGTAGAATTTTGTGAAAGTGTGCACGGTCGACCAAGTCGCCGCCTTACACACCTGGGCCACAGAGGCCCCATGACGACAGGCCCAAGACGTACTCAGAGATCTGGCAGAGTGCGACTTCACAGGCACAGGGGGAACTTTCCCCTTCAAAGCATAGGCCTGTTCAATGGTCTGTCTGATCCATTTGGCGATGGTAGAAGCCGACGCCGCCATGCCCTTCCGAGGACCCTCCGGAAGAACAAACAAGGAATCCGATTTGCGAAAAGATTCAGTCGAGTTCAGGTAAACCCTGATCGCCCGGACAACATCCAAGGCGTGCAGCTGCACCTCTTTCGGATGTTTAGGCTTCGCGCAAAGCGATGGCAAGACAATGTCCTCATTGAGGTGAAAGTCCGAAACCCTCTTCGGAAGAAAAGAAGGATTAGGTCGCAAGACCACCTTGTCCAAGTGCACGATCAGATACGGAGACTTGCAGGACAAGGCTGCCAGCTCCGACACTCTACGAGCCGAGGTAATAGCCACCAAAAAGGCGACCTTCTTGGACAACAAAGACAGCGAGATTTCCCTGATCCTTTCAAAAGGATCACGCTGCAACACGGACAGAACTAGATTCAAGTCCCAAGGGGGTAGAGGGTCCCTCCTAGGAGGGATCAGATGTCGTACCCCCTGCACAAAAGTGCTAGCCAAAGAGGTAGATGCCACAGGACGTTGGAAGAGAACGGCCAACGCAGACACCTGACCCTTGATCGTAGCCAGCGCCAAACGCTGGTCAACACCCGTTTGGAGGAAGGACAACACCCTAGACACCGAGTAAGTGCGAGGTGAGAACCCCCTGGACTCGCACCAGGCAAAATACGCCTTCCAAGTACGGTAATAGACCTTCCCCGAGGAAGACTTCCTCACATTGATCAAAGTGTGAATGACCTCAGGGGAAAGACCCCTGCACTTCAGGACCTCTGTTTCAACAGCCAGGCCGTCAAAGCCAGCGACTGTAAAGCAGGATGGAAGATCGGCCCCTGCGACAGGAGATCTTCTCGAAGAGGCAGACGCCACGGGGCGTCGATCGCCAGATTTACGAGGTCTGCGTACCAGGACCGACGAGGCCAGTCCGGTGCCACCAGAATCACCGTGGTTGGTTCCAAGTGCAACCTGCGAAGGAACCTGGACAGCAATTGAATCGGTGGAAACGCATACATCAGTTGGTACTGATGCCACGGGGCAACCAACGCGTCCGACGCAGTTGCCCGAGGATCGCGCGTCCTTGCCACGAACCATGGTACCTTGTTGTTCAGACGAGACGCGAACAGGTCCACCTCCGGGAGACCCCACTTCGCGCACAACATCTGGAAAACATCCGGATGGAGGGACCATTCCCCCTGGTCCAGGGACTGACGGCTCAGATAATCCGCCTGCAAATTCTCCACCCCTGGAATGTGAACTGCCGATATCGCCGGGACGTGCGTCTCAGCCCAAGACAGAATGTCGGCCACTTCTCGAGCCGCCCTGGCACTCCTGGTGCCCCCTTGGTGATTGATGTAAGCCACCGCCGTGGCATTGTCCGTCTGCACTCGAACCGGACAGCCCTGTAGTCTGTCCGTCCAACGTCGAAGGCAGATACGTATCGCTCGCAGTTCCAGAATGTTGATCGGAAGGGAGGACTCTTCCTCCGACCAAGTACCCTGGGCAGACAGAACGCCCAGAACACCACCCCAGCCCAACAGGCTGGCGTCCGTGGTGATCACCGTCCACGAGAAGGGACGAAAAGATTTGCCCCCCGACACCGACGAGGACTGAAGCCACCACAGAAGATCCCTTCTGGTCCGATGGCTCAACGAGATCCGAAGATCCAGAGAGTGCGGTCGCCCGTCCCACCTGGACAGAATCTCCGCCTGGAGACCCCGCGTGTGAAACTGGGCGAAGGGAATCGCCTCGAAGGCCGAGACCATCAATCCCAGACACCGCATGCACGTCCGAATGGACGAGGACGGATCGTCCCTGAGGGACCTGACTTCCTCCTGAAGTGTCCTGAGTTTGTCGTCCGGAAGGAAGACCTTCGCCTGGACAGAGTCCAGAATCATTCCCAGGTAAGGGAGACGAACCGATGGGTACAGCGTTGACTTTGGAAAATTGATCGTCCACCCAAACTCCTGCAGAGTCTGCAACGTAACGGACAGATCCTTCTCCAGACCCTGGCTGGTCGCAGACCGAACCAGAATGTCATCCAGATACTCAACAAAGCCAGAACCGGGGCCAACACTTTGGTGAACACCCGTGGAGCCGAGGCGAGACCAAAAGGTAACGCCACAAATTGGTAATGATCCTCCGCTATGGCGAATCAAAGGTACCGCTGGTGACCCTCGAAAATGGGGATGTGAAGATACGCATCCTTCAAGTCGATGGAAGCCATGAACTCCCCCGGAATCAGGGCAGCCACCACCGACCGCAGGGATTCCATGCGGAACTTGAGCACCCGCACGAAGCGGTTCAGCGCCTTCAAGTCCAGAATCGGACGCACCTTGCCCTCCTTCCTGGGTACGGTGAACAGATTGGAATAGAACCCCCGAAATCTGTCCCGATGAGGCACCGGGACCACCACTCCCTGAGCCCTCAGGTCCTGCACCGCTAGATGCAGATCCCGCAAACGCTCCGGGGACAGTAGAAGATTTGAGGGAAAAAATCTGCTGTCCGGCCGAGAGAGAAACTCGATCTTGTAACCAGATCGAACGATTTCCTGAACCCACCTGTCCCGAACACGGGACAGCCATGGCCGAAGGAAACCGAGCAAGCGTCCCCCCACCCCTGAGCCGGGTGAGGGCGCCCCTTCAGGCCGCACTGTTGTGGGCCGCGGAACCGGACTGGCCGGACTTTTGCTTACCAGCCCACGGCTTCTTGTGGGAGCCTTGACCCTTGGACGGATTGCCCCTATAGTGTGACCGAAAGGCACGAAAGGACCCCTGAGGGGGTCGAAAGGAAGCATTCCTCTTACCAGGAGCCGTCTTAGCCTTGTGGGATTGGGGCAGGAGCGTGCTCTTACCACCCGTGACCCCCTTAATTA
Organism: Pelophylax lessonae; assembly: GCF_965119305.1. Lineage (NCBI taxonomy): Eukaryota > Metazoa > Chordata > Amphibia > Anura > Ranidae > Pelophylax > Pelophylax lessonae. The sequence goes on from NC_138777.1 coordinate 155,673,239, forward strand.
AGGTATCTAGGGATTCATCAAAAAGGCGAGAACCATCATAAGGCAAGTTAGCCAAGGTCTTACGTGAAGATTGGTCCACCGACCAACACTTCAACCAAACCAGACGGCGGGACAACACCGCCACACTATGTACACGTGCAGCCAACGGAACCATATCCAGGTCCGCATCACACAAATACATGACACCCTGGTGGATTTGATCCACCATAACCAAAGTCGCCTGGGGGGCAGAATCAGCCACCAGGACGCGTCTAAGCACCTGCGTCCAGCTAGCGACAGCCTGGGCCGCCATAAGTGAAGCAAATAAAGCTTTCAACATGGAACCCATAATAGAGTAGGTATGACGGGCAAGGGACTCCATCCGCTTGTCCGTGGCATCCCGGAACACCGGAGTGTCCTCAGCAGGAATCGCAGTGGACTTATTCAAAACCGCTATCGCATGATCCACCGGAGGCGGGATACACCAACGCTCATCAGTAGCGGGCGTAAAAGGATAGCGTAGCTTAAACCTACTCGGTACAGCAAAAGGCTTGCGTATATTACGCCATTGTTCTTTTACAGTGCATTGAAAATCATCAGTGCAAGGAAACACCTGCGATGCTTTGCGCCTTTTCTGCGTCCCATAAGTCGCCAAGGCAGCAGGAGGACATTGTTCATCCTGTAAACGCAGTGTTTGCTTGATAGAAGCAACCAGATCATCCATGAGTGCAAGCTCTTCAGACGAGCCAGGGGAAGAATTATCAACCCCTTCAACCTCAGCCTCCATTTCTGACCCTATAAGGTCCAGGGAGGAACGGGACCCCGACAAGGAGACCCCAGCCACAGCAGCACCATCACCATCACCCTCTGAATCAGAGGAAATTGAAACTCTGGGCCTTTTTGAGGATTGAGCAGCCACCAGCATTTGCACCTGAGTCGCAAGGCTAGCCACAATAGCAGCCAAATCCCCCCCTGGGGGGGAAGCAGCAGTCCCCTGGCTTCCCACCAATGTGGCAGGAAATTTGCTTTCCTGAGAATCCATGCCCCAAATTGAGTACAAGTAAATGAGTGACCGCCCCTTTAAATAAGGCGCTGCGGACGTAGCCCACCGCCACACAAGTACACTCACACCAGGGACCCCCACAGGGAGAAGGTATACTCAGGCAAGGATACAGGGAATAGAGGGAAAAAACCTGGAGAGACCGCTGCTGCCTAGATCGGTGCTCCTGGATGAAAGGAAATGCTGATATGCAGGGCGCTCTATGAAAGCCTATGGAGGCTACAAGAAAATGGCCGCCATGCATGTGTACCATGCGGCCGGAGCGAGCACAGCCAAAATGGCGCCGTTTGGCGCCGAAACCGCCGCTCCCTCACCTCATGAAGGTGAAATTAAAATACACCATAAGTCATGAATAACATGGTGGACCGCCGCAGCGGCGCTGTAATGTGCCCCAAGCATGATAGCATCAAGCCCCACAGCACACAGCCGTTCACACAGTCAGACTGACACAGAGTGCAGCACAGCCCCCCCTCCTTGCAGCCCACAGCATGCAGTGTGAGAGATAGGGAAACATCAATAGTGTGAACACAGGGCAAGGTAACACAGTCCCAGACTGACACCCCCCAGACAGACAGGTCCCCACATAGATACACTTACCTCTTACATGGCGTGGGGGACCCGCACAGGCGAACAAGCCACTGTACATGAGACAGGGAGAGTCGCATCCAGGACGCAGCAGAAGGTGGGTTGAGAAACCGCACAGCGTCCAGTGAGGTAGCCACCTCACCCTAGCATCCCTGCACGGAACAGGGATGGGTCGTTCAGAAAACTCAGGAGCGGTACCTGACTGAACGCTCGATGGCGGGCTGAGAAGCCACTGACCCACAACCTGCGACCAGGGGAGTCAGCCCGAGACGCAGCCCGCAGTATCCTCTTCATCAGAAGATCTAACTAATGCTGGTAAAAATAACAGCTAAGTAAAGAAAGAGAGAAAAAAACTCAAATAAAATCAAAAAAGAGAGAAGGCTGAGACAAGTGTCCCAGCATAGAAACATCCAGCTACTCCTGACAAGCTAGACATTGAAACTGAGTTGGATACAGGAAGTGGAGGGTTATGAGCTGAGGGGACCACCCCCTGGGGGTGGGATATGTTAAAAGTCTTTGTACTAACATATTCTGTTGCCTAGCTACTCCTACGGAGCAAAGGTCATAACCCCATTGTGATGAATATGGAGGGGCGGTGACTGTCGGAGGACGTAAGAGAAAAAGAGTCTTTGTCATCATCCCATGGGTGTGCGCAATTTTAAACCGTAACATGTTAGGTATCTATTTACTCGGCGTATCATCACTACAATATACAAAAAAAATGGGCTAACTTTACTGTTTAGTATTTTTTAAATGCAGTGAAATGTGATTTTTCAAATTTTTTCCCCAAAAAAATGGCGTTTTAAAGACCGCTGCGCAAATACCGCGTGACAAAAAATATTGCAATTACCGACATTTTATTCTCCAGAGTCTTTGTTAAAAAAATATATATAATGTTTGGGGGTTCTAAGTAGTATTCTAGGAAAAAATACTGATTTTAACTTGTAAACAAAAAGAGTCCGAAATAGGACTGGGGCTTAAGTGGTTAAAGTAGATGTTATAGTGCTGCGCTGTCTCTAAATAGGTAAAATTGAATTCCAAATATACTATAAATATAGTCGCATCAAAGTTTGCTGTTAAATTGATCAATGCTTAAATGTAGTCATATAAAATATATGAAATAGACAATACATGAATAAATAAAGTTCCAAGTGTGTATGTGTAAACTTGTGATATTGGTAAAAGAGGTAGAAAAATAATATGAATAACCAGGTGACTTAAGGAGTAACACTGCGTAGAAGAGCACCATTACTTCCATCAAAGCACCTACAAGTGAAGGATCCACCGTATTAGTACCTGTCCTGCACTCCTAAAGGATAAACAGTCACTCATCAAGATCATACCACTGTGAAAATTCAATCACCTGTGTATATATTTAGACACTATATTGGACTTTATTGGTGACCAACTGGGGGCAAATTTAGCCCCCATGGCCACACCCCTTTGCTGCAAATAAAATTGGCCATTAAACCAGAAATAGTTGTGGCCTGTGGCAAACAACAACAATTCCAGAATAAACTCTGGTTGGGAAGAAGGAATGGACAAAATCATTTTTTAAAAAGTGTTCCACTGCTCTAAAACCCAATGTGTGTGGAATGCACGTGTATAGGGAAGTGACATCAGCTGTCGCCATTAAGTGTTCTCCTTCTACACGTAAACCACCAACAATGTTGATAACATCCCTAGTGTCCTTGATGTAGGATGGTGTTTCACACACAAGGGGTTGTAAAAAATGGTCAATGTATTTTCCAATGCGAGAGATGATGGAATCAATTCCGCTCACAATCGGACGACCCAGGGGGTGGGTTGGATTTTTGTGGACTTTGGGCAAGTAACACATAACCGGTATTCTAGGAGCAATAGGCACTAAAAAAGATTTCTCCTTTTTATTTAGAATATGGTCCTTATATCCTCCAATCAATCAGTTTGACCAAGTCCCTTTTATACTGAAAGGTTGGGTTAGTAGGTAACTTAATAAAAATATCTTCATCACCCAAAATCCTCTCCATTTCCAAGCAATAATTTGTTTTGTCAAGGACAACGATTCCGCCCCCTTATCGGGGCGGATTACAAGATCCTTATTTTCACAAAGGGATTTTAGACCAGCTCTAAATTGAGGAAGTGGGCGTGATCTTTTAATAGGTAACTCTGCAAGATCTTTTAAAACTTAATCCCTAAAGACTGCTACTAACGAAGCAACAGGTCCCGGGGGATTGAACACAGATGTATTTGATAACCCAGAGTGTCTTATAGTGGGGAAGAGTACTCAGGGTGGGGGAGAGTACTCAGGGCTGAGGGTGGGTCTAGGATTAGATAAGATGTATCTTTGTATATTGATCTTACGGACAAATTTATGGATATCAATGAAGGTGCCAAATTTGTTCATAGGCCTAGGTGGCACATACTTTAAACCCTTATCAAAAACATTTAGTTCATCTTAAGTAAGCTTTACCATACTAAGATTGAAAATGCCGGAACCTATTTGGTCCTTTTTCTTTTCCTTTGGACCCGCCACCCCCCCCCCCCAGTGCCTCTTTTTGTTCGGGACCCATCTTCTTGCCTTTGTGGGTTTCCGGAGGAAAATCCCAATTATGGCTGGGTCCTGGACGAGACTAATTATAATCAAAAGGAGACATGTTATGATAATCATATTTCTCTTCCACATATGGAAAATTAGAAAACCCATATGACTGGTGTTTTAAAGGGGAGAACCTGTTGTGTGTATTGACACCATAACCATTGGAAAGATGTTGTGGAGTGCGTGCATAATTGTTCTGAAACCTTTTGTGGGGGTGGAGAGAATGATCTCTGCTGATTTCTATTTTGCCAATTACCTCTAGGGAAATTGGTACCACCTCTCGGATAGTTGATTGTTAACTCCCCATTCATTCTGCGGATTTCCTTTTTTACGAGGAAACCCTTTAGGACCGGATTTCCCGGATTTTTTTTACGTGATTGAGGAGCCGGGGTGTATTAACAATTACTATTCATTCCATTACCACTATGATGATCCATCTGAATTGGGTCATCATCAGTGTTTTCCAGTAGATTTTTCTGCCACTGGAAAACAGTCTTGTTCGTATAATCGGACATGTCTCTTGCATATTTCTTTTGTTTTTTAATTTTTTGTTCGCATTCCTCCTTTTTAAGAAAAGGACACACTCAACTGACATAAGTTGAAACAAACAAATAAATAAAAACAAACGTGCAGCGCTAAACAAGTGATATGTGAAAATAATCATTCAAATAACCAAAATAGTGAAAATAATGAAAGTCCATATATAAGAGTCCCAGGTGAAAAGCATGAAGATTTCCAAGGTGATGTATATGGTCCAAGTGGACATCAAATCCCAACACCAACAGGGAGAAATTATTTATGCGCTCACCGGAAAAGTTGGACCCACAATATCGTACGACAAATGGGTCAGATGGACTCATATAATGACAGATGGATCTTCCACTGAGTGCAAAGTTCCAGATGCTCGAGTTTGCAATCACCGGATGAGTGTAGTAAGATGGAAAAATACTCATTCCCCAAGTGACATGTAAGGAATGATCCAAAACAAAGCAAACATAGTGCAATACCGTTTTTAAAATGTTTTAAGAAACAAAAAGGGGTACACTTACAAACAACCAGGAACTTAGGCAGCATGTAAAAGACATACAAAGCAGGCAGTCATTGGCATGGTCCTAGCTGTCTTACTACACTCATCCGGTGATTGCAAACTCGAGCATCTGGAACTTTAGCACTCGGTGGAAGATCGATCTGTCATTATATGAGCCCATCTGACTCATTTGTCGTACGATATTGTGGGTCCAACTTTTCCGGTGAGCGCATATATAATTTCTCCCTGTCGGTGTTGGGATTTGATGTCCACTTGGACCATATACATCACATTGGAAATCGTCATGTTTTTCACCTGGGTCTCTCATATATGGACTTTCATTTTTTTTTACTATTTTGGTTATTTGAATGATTATTTTCACATATCACTTGTTTAGCGCTGCACGTTTGTTTTTAGTTATTAGTTTGTTTCAACTTATGTCAGTTGAGTGTGTCAGCTGCTTTGTTTTGGGTTAGTGCAGTATATCTCACTTTCCAGTCTTCTAAACAGCAGCCAGCAAAACCTTGCACCCAAAAGAAGCATCGGCAGGTGCCAACACAACCACTTTACAAATAACTTTGTACAAGTGTGCACCGACGACCAGGTGGCCGCCTTGCAAAACCTGCGTCACTGACGCTTGAAGACGGAAAGCCCAGGAGACACTAAGCACCCTAGTAGAATGCGCCTAAACAGGGAAAGGAGGAACTTGACCCCTGATGCAATAGGCCTGAACCACCGTCTGTCTGATCCATCTGGAAAGGTTCACAGAAGAAGCGGACAATCTTTTGTGAGGTCCGTCCGTGAGCGCAAACAGAGAGTCTGATTTTCTAAAAGACTCCATAGCTGTCAGTTGCACCCCAATTGCCCGAACCACATTCAAGGCACGCAAGGCAATTTCCTTCAGATGTTTAGGCCTGGGACATGGGAAGCCACACAATGTCTTTATTCAAATGATAGAGACCACTTTAGGAAGGAATGAAGGACAGAGGCAAAGCACTACCTTATCCTTGTGAATCACCAAGGTGGACGACAGGATAACGCCACCTGTTCCAACAACCTGCATGCAGAAGTGATAGCCACCAAAGAAGGCCACCTTCTGGGGCAATGCAAGCAGGGAAACCTCCAGAATATTTTCAAAGGCTTCTGTAGAGCTGAAGGCATGCACATTAAGATTCCAGGGCAGCAATTGAGCCCACACTGAAGAACCAAATGTCAGACACCCTGAGAAAAGGTACTCACCAGGGAGTATGTGGCCAAAGGCTGTTAGAAAAAGACCGCCAAAAACCGATATCTGTCCCTTTATGGTACTCGAGGCCAATTTCTGTTCAACCCCCTGTTGAAGTAAGGTTAAGATCCGATCCACCGAGAAGGAGCAAGGATGAACCCCAAGAGACTCACACCATGAAAAATACGTCTTCCACGTACAATGGTAGATCTCCCAAGAAGTACATTTCCTAGCTTTCACCAGAGTAGGAATCACCGACTCAGATAAACCTTCATCCTTCAGCACCTGGCGTTCAACAGTCAAGCTGTCAAAGCCAGCGACTATAAAGCAAGATGAAAGATTGGTCCAGGGGGCAGCAGATCCTCCATGAGAGGAAGTCCCCAAGGAGCATCGGTGACCAGCCGTACTAGATTAGCGTACCAAGACCGGCAAGGCCAGTCTGGAGCCACTAGAATGACCGGAATCCTTTCTGCCTGGATCCTGCACAGGAGTCGTGGCAGAAGTTTGAAAGGCTGTACGTATCTGTCAGCCCACCTGCCGGCTACTTATCGAGCTGCCAGGACATTTCTTGTGCCCCCTTGGTGATTGACAGACCACGGCCGAGGCATTGTCCGAATGAATTTGTACCGTACACCCCTGAAGACAAATTCTCCAATGAGCCAAAGTCTGATCGCTCACAGTTCCTGTACATTATCGGCATAGAGGACAGAAAGATCTTTTGCCATCGATGGACATTGAGTGTATTTTCTATTGTAACACATGTTGATATTATAACCTCTGTCTGAAATGGTTTATGGACCCTTTTTTTCTAACGGGTTTATGTACATTGTGTCCATGGAATGTATCCACTTCGGCAATGATCTTGCGTCTCCTGACATGCTTCATCTTACATTTTACTTTTTTCCCTACTTTTTCACTGCATCATTCAAATATAATTTTTATAGTCATCGCACATACACTTTAGCACACAATTTTCATTAATAAGGTTTATGCACTTACACAATAGATTTTTCATTATCCATTTTTGCACGGTTTATTTTATTTTATTCATCACATCACGTATTGTTGTTTATCATACAAAACATTTACACTCATCATTTCACTATTATCTTGTATGGTTGGTATAAATATTGCCATATTTATATAATTCTTGTTAATTGGGTTTTTATTGCCAACCAGTATAGTTTGCACATCATTCAGGATCATTCTTGATACATTTTTATTTTATTTCGAATACTCGTTATTATTCACTATTTTGTCCCTCCCCCTTTTTTTTCCACATTTTTTCACATTTATTGTACATAGTCCACGTTCATATATATATATATATATATATATATAATTTGATTATAATTTTAAATAATATACAGGATGGACAAGTGGGCTAAGATACACACTGCTGGGTTTTATAGCCGCATGCATATATGCATTTATATACATATTCTCTTTCTACAAGATATACATATTGTCTTTTTAGTTTTATACTACAGATATGCAATCCTTTACGGCTTCGGGTATTAGACCCATGTATGTGCATGTTATGTGCATTGGTTTTGTACCCTATATATACACATATATGCACATACTATGCATATCCCATATATATTTTAAGTGCTTCATATATTTATATATATACATATGCGTTTTCACTTATGGTATTCCATTGGGAAACGATAAGAGTTTTTTCATTTTTTCACATTTTTATATTTCTATATTGTTATATTTTTTCATATACTTATCTTAATATTACTTCATATATTTTTTATTAAACTGATGTAAGCATGTCCTGAGACCCAATATCTATGCAAGACAATATAGGAAAAGATATAGTTATATATTTATTTCTTGTTTTAGTTTTACAACTTGTTTTAGGTGTATATATATATATATATATATATCTTTTCTCTTATATTATGCCGATCTGGATTCTTCCTTAGCAATATATGATTTTATTACTATAGTCACATTTATTTGCTTTCCACACCTGTCTATGTATTTGATGTTCATTGTTATGTCTTTTTTTGCTTCGTAATGAAGCATGTTCACATGTATGTTCCAATAATCCCAGGTGCTGAATCACAAACCAATCGGTTCCTCAATTGAGGAGTATTAAGTTAATGACACAAATCTGCAATCAATTATCAACATTAATCAGAGTGTGTATATCAAACCGACTTTCGTGATCCACCACTACGGTTAGGAGTAAGCGGCTGTGTGTGCCGTGAAACGCGTTAACCTTGGATTACCTGTTCCTTGCACTGTCTGTCTACTTATGATTTGAAGAATAAAAGTATTTCCATTGCTTTCATCTACCTGAGTGCGGTTCCACTACTTCCTTTACAATAGTAAATACTGGCCAAAGTGCCGAAACCAGCCACAGTGAACATACAGTCAGGTCCATAAATATTGGGACATTGACACAATTCTTATCTTTTTTTACTCTATAACAGATTTGAAATGAAACAAACAAGATGTGCTCTAACTGCAGACTTTCAGCTTTAATTTGAGGGTATTTATATCCAATTCAGGTGAAAGATGCAGGAATTACAACAGTTTGTATATGTGCCTCCCACTTATTAGGGGACCAAAAGTAATGGGACAGATTATCACAAATTAAACTTTCACTTTTTAATACTTGGTTGCAAAATCCTTTGCAGTCAATTACAGCCTGAAGTCTGGAATGCATAGACATCACCAGACGCTGGGTTACATCCCTGGTGATGCTCTGCCAGGCCTCTACTGCAACTGTCTTCAGTTCCTGCTTGCTCTTGAGGCATTTTCCCTTTTGTCTTCAGCAAGTAAAATGCATGCTCAATCGGATTCAGGTCAGGTGATTGACTTGGCCATTGCATAACATTTCACTTTTTTCCCTTAAAAAACTCTTTGGTTGCTTTCGCAGTATGCTTCGGGTCCCGCAGCGCTATTAGGGGCAGGTGCCCCACACAATAATAGCGGCAAGGCTGTCATTTTTAAATTAAGTACCCCCACAGCGCCACACCTTTAAAGGGAGGCGCCAAGCTGACCAAATGGCCTAGCAGGCCGCGGCCTAAATTTTTATGGAGGCCCAGCTGCAAGTGCACGGATCCTCAGCCTGGCAGATGCCCAAAGGAAGAGCGAGGGCTTCAGCTAAACTCACTAGGGCCGCCCCCCAACGGAGGCGCCGGACTCGGCCGCATGGTCTAGTAGGCCATGGCCTAAATTTTTGTGGGCGCCCAGCCTCTCAGACGTGATCCCCAGTGGAGTTGACCACCCAGGGGCAGCGGAGGGGGAAGACGGATGCCCAAACAGGAGGCAGTGGTCTCAGCCACCCTCACAGGTGCTGCCTCGCAAGGTTTCCAACGAATAGGCCGCAAAGCTGGTCGCATCCCGCCACATGAGGCGCATACCCGCGGATGTTAAACCATTCACTCCCCCAGCCCAATAACCACCATAGGAAGCCCAGAGGACATCCCTGCCCAGTCAGCAACCACCACGATGGCAGGTCAGCAGCAACTCCAACCAGCCCCCCTTAATAGCATGTGGCAGCAGCCAACTCACAATCTCACCCTGGGAAGGGGGAGGCGAAAGACCCACAGTGATTACTGAAACTTTAGAGGGGCTGGAGGGAAGAAGGGGAACCCGGTGGTTCCGCTGTCCTGGGGAGGGGCTCATATTCACCCCAAAAATCTTCCAGGGGTAGAGGGGGGGGGGGGGGGCAACTACTTACCACACCAGGAACAGGGTGGGCACCGGACAGGACACCGCTCCAAAGTAAAGTGGGTGCTGTCGGCCAGGAGGAAATGCCGTGACTCAGGCCGAAGCCAGTTCATATGCGTCCTTGCGAGACGTTTATCTCGCAGGCCAACCCCGTCCAGTGGGGCTATGTCTCAGACGACCTAGCACAGAGCTGCGGTCTGCACCTGCTCGCTGGCCTGACTGGGGGGACCCTAAGGATCTAGATTATCCAGTTCATCGCTGGCACTTGATTGTAGATCACAGGAACAAAATAATAAAAGGAGGAAAAAATTCCATTTAAAGATAAAAAATTTCCAGGACAAAAGATCCCAGCAAGGAACCAGGTCCTTACTCCTGAGTGCCTATAGCTGAGAGTGGGTGTATACCCCCTGGGACTGCCTGTAGGCATAGTCAAGTTTTTCCTGCCTAGTGTCTTACCCCCGTAGGGGGCAGGATAACTCAATGGTTAAGAAAAATCAGGAGCGGTGTCTATCAAAGAACAAAAGAAAAATCTTTGATTAAGACTCACACTACCGCGACTTGTCAGGCGACTGGTCAGCCTGACAAGTCGCGGTCCATTGTGTGCTATGGGAATGAGGGGAGAAGCGCCACTGGAGTGCTGTATAAAAAAGTAGTTTTATTAGTTAGCAACAGGCTGGGTAAGGGAAAACTCACATCTGTGGTGGAGTAAAGTGGGCACTGTGTTGCCCTCCGTGGGATGGTCAGGTGGCTGGTCGCCTTCTCTGTGTCCTTGTAGCGTCCGATCGTCCGGGAGGAGTCCGAGGTTGAGCTCAGGCGGCTTCCGAGTCGGGACAGCTGGGGAGATGCAGAGCTTGTGATGGCGGCGGCCGGCAGCGTCTGACGTCACGGGCAGTCCTGGTCTGGTGGGCGTGTCCGGTTCTCACAACATGTTTCGGAGTCTGCGCTGAATGCCGTGGTGGAGCATGCGCACTCCTTTGTCAAGTGTCCGGATATGGGGTAACAGGAGGAGTTTATGTAGGAGGTAAAGGGGGCGTGAATCACATTAAAAGCGGCAATGTTCTTAAGGAGGCGATGCTCTCGGTGGACAATAGGGGAAATAAAATACAAGGTTAAAATGTCCAGGGGTAGGAAAGTCCATGTTGAACATTTAGGGGATCAAAAAGGAATGTAAAAAGACCATCTCTTAGCAACCCTAATGGATCGGTCTGTAACATATGGGGCAGAAATAATTAGTTAAAACAATATACCCAAAGCACATTCTTATGGGGTACATGGGAATGTAAAAAGACCATCGCTTAGTAACGCTGGTGGGTGGTCTGTAGTATATGGGGCAGGAGTGAATAGTTAAAAAACAATATACCCAAAAGCACATTCTTATGGGACACATAGGTGAATGTTTTGGGCTATGCAATAAAAAGCGACAATATGCGGCTTATGTAAATTAGTATGGACATATGCCGATCATAGGCGATGGAGAATATAGGGTCTAGTATTAAAGTTTGATAGCGGCTGGGAGGTACTGGTGGCTAGAGAGGAAGGTGTACCAGTGGGTCATTAAAGGTATGGGTTGTGGTAGTTTTGTTTGGAGACGGGGGGGGGGGGGGAGGGAAACATAAGAGTGGAAAAAGGGGGGGGCGTGGGGGTATATATACTTACAGGTGATGTTCTTGATGGGCAAAATTATATAAGATATAAATGACCTGAAATAAGGACAACAAGAGGTTAAGGAAGTCTGGGTCGTGTGGGCTAGAGAATAGTATTTATGTCTAGTTCCTCGTTAAGTCCGGTGGGGCTGAGTGTATCCAAGGTGTATATCCAGAACGTTTCGCGTTCACATAGTAACGCGAAACGTTCTGCTGGCGGTAAGGTGTTGGGGATGGATTCGAGGACCCACACTTTGAGTCCAGCGGTGGATTGATGATGGAATTCCAGGAAGTGTCGTGGGACACTATGGAGGTCGCACCCTGTCTCGATATAACGCCTGTGTCTTCCGAAGCGTTGCCTGAGGGGGCAGATGGTGCGGCCCACATATAGCTGGGGGCATGGGCAGGATAGGCAATAGACTACGTAGTCAGTGGAACAGTTGTAGAAGTCCTTAAAGCTGTAGGTGATGCCCTTGTGTGTGAAGGATTTCTGACCATGTTGGATGAAGGCGCAGGTTTTACATAGTGCCTTTTTACATTGAAAGATCCCTTTCAATGGTATAAGGCAGAGGGGATTGGACTTGGGATTTTTGAGCTTCCTGGGTGCAATTTTGGCTTTGAGTGATGGGGCCTTGCGGTATGTGATTCGGGGTTTTTCCATAATGTTTGCTGAGAGGAGGGGGTCCTGTCTGAGGATGCCCCAATGTCTGGAGAAGATACTCTCCATTTTTTTGTGTTTCCCATGAAATTGGGTGATGAAGCGGACTGCAGTTGTAGGTTGAGTGTTTTCTTTTTTGGGGGGTTTTCCAGGTAGGTATGTGGTGTATGCTGTATCTATTAGATCATCTGGGTAGCCTTTATCTTGAAATTTCTTTTTAAGATGGATGCTATGGGTGTGATAATCAGTGTCTCTAGTACAGTTTTGTCGTAGACGGCAAAACTGGCTTTTGGGGATATTGTTGATCCATAATGGGTGATGGCAGCTTTCGTAATGAAGGTAAGAGTTTCCTGCAGTGGGTTTTGTGTAGTTGCATGATATGATTGAGTTACCATCGTGGCTGAGTTCTAGGTCTAGGTAGGCTAGTCTGTCCTGGTGCCATGCGTGGGTGAATGATAAACTGAAGGGATTGTTATTGCAGTGGTCTACGAAGTTTTGGATGGTGCTGGGCGGACCGTCCGCCATCTGGGACACGCCCACCAGACCAGGACTGCCCGTGACGTCAGACGCTGCCGGCCGCCGCCATCACAAGCTCTCTGCATCTCCCCAGCTGTCCCGACTCGGAAGCCGCCTGAGCTCAACCTCGGACTCCTCCCGGAAGATCGGACGCTACAAGGACACAGAGAAGGCGACCAGCCACCTGACCATCCCACGGAGGGCAACACAGTGTCCACTTTACTTCACCACAGATGTGAGTTTTCCCTTACCCAGCCTGTTGCTAACTAATAAAACTACTTTTTTATACAGCACTCCAGTGGCGCTTCTCCCCTCATTCCTTATGCACACTACGAGCCGCTTCGCTCAGCCGGATAGCAGCCCTGAGTGCTGCCCTGCCCAGTAACTGTTTTTATTTCCCCCTCCCCCCACTCATCCACCGGGACAAGTGGATTCTACTTCCCACTCTCCTCCCCTTTGCACCGAGGACAGCCTAACATCGACCAGCACAGAGACTGGAATATCTCACCCCATCCCAAGGCTCCTCCAATGTGCTTCCCCTTTTATGTGCCAGTATCCTACCGCCTCTTATCCGACTGTCAACCCCCACCACCTGCCACTACAGAGAGTCGCACCCCCTGTGAGCGCTGATTTACATATATTTTTATCTATTGTGTGCTATGGGAACCGTTCTAATAGGAGTGACTCAAGTCGCTCCAACTTAGAAAAAGGTTCCTGTACTACTTCGGGGCGACATCGGAGGGACTTGCATAGACATTCATTATATGAAGTCCGTGCAAGTCGCGCCGAAGTCACGGTGCACGCAACTTCTCAGGTCGCCCCTGAATTCGTGCCGCGTTGGTGTGAACCGGCACTAAGTCATTCCTGTGCTTTAATATGGACTGATTTAGTGATCACTGTATGTAGTCACTTTCCACTGGAATGCTCATAAGAATGTTACTGTTTGATCAGCAACTTTTCATTAGATGATTTTACTTTCTTACTAGGCATAGCCGCAATGGCTCAAAAGTGATATGGTCCAGACATATTTAGACAGAATAAAGGTGGATAAAGTACCTGGACCAGATGACATACACCCACGGATCCTAAAAAAATTGAGCTCTGTCATTTCAAAGCCCCATTGTTTGTAATTTTTAGGGACTCTTTAATGACTGGAATAGAACCACTGGATTGGCGTTGGGCCCATGCAGTGCCGATATTTAAAAAGGGATCAAAGTCTGTATCAAGTAACTAAAGACCTGGTAGTTTAACTTCTATAGTCAGGAAGATAGTATAACGGATCGCCGATACCCAGCCTAGGTATTTCCGCTGTATAATCCTTGAAGCTGAGGAAGTACTAAAATATCCAAGGCAAAATCCCCCCCCCCCCCCCCCCCCAGTAACTGGACGACACACAGTTCTCGGAGTCAACTAGAATGAATTGTTTATTGAAAACACAAGATATCTACACTCTGGCAAAACCCCTCCCTCTTAGGAGCCATTCCACACAAAACATACACATCCCATAATAAGCTTATTCAAGGCAGACAGGAACAATAGAATGAAGGTATTCAACAATAACAAACCCCACCCCCCTAGCAAGGGTCTATGAAACACTTTTGCCATATTCTAGCAATCTGCAATATATCTTTATATATTTCCTGAGGGACACTGTTCGGTAATATTACGGTCACTTTCAACACAAACCACACTCGGTGTCCATTCCGCTACAGATAGCGTTTGACACAGTTCCCCACACACGGCTAATGAGTAAGGTAAAGTCTACAGGCTTAGAAAGATCAGTTTGTAAATGGATAGAAAACTGGCAAAAAGAAATTCAGAGAGTACTGGTTAATGATTCTTACTCTGAATGGTCTAAGGTTTTCAGTGGTGTACCCGAAGGTTCATTGTAGGGATCCTTACTTTTTAAAATCCTTTTAAATATAGGGTCTGGGATTAAAAGTACCATTTCAGTCTTTGCAGATGACACCAAGCTATGGAGGGTGTCTCAATCTTACAAGCCAACCTCAATGCACTGTTTTATTGGGCAACTAGGTGGCAAATGAGGGTTATTATTGATAAATGTAAAGTTATGCACTTGGGGGCTTAGAAAATGCATGCATCATACATACTAGGGGGGAGTACAACTGGGGGAATCAATGGTGGAGAAGGATCTGGGGGTTTTGGTAGATCATAAGCTTAATAATAGCATGCACATCGCGAATCGGGTGAACAGATTATTGGGTGGGGCTGGGGAAGACCCAGCTGTCATGGTACATGTGGGTACCAATGACATAGGCAGAGTAAGATGGAGAGTCCTAAACGATTTCAGGGACTTAGGCGCTAAGTTGAGGAGAAGGACCTCCAAGGTAGTATTTTCCGAAATACTACCTGTACCTCGAGCCACACCAGAGAGGCAGCGGGAGATTAGGGAAGTTAACGAGTGGCTGAGGAGCTGGTGTAGTAAGGAGGGTTTCGGGTTCCTGGAGAACTGGGCCGACTTCTCAGTCGGTCACCGGCTCTTTGGTAGGGACGGATTGCACCTAAATGGGGTGGGTGCAGCCGTACTGGGTGAGAGGATGGCCAAAAAGTTAGAGGGGCTTTTAAACTAGGGAATGGGGGGGAGGGTACAGATGTAGAATTAGCCAGCGGTAAGCAAGTTTCAGAGGGCAGAAATGGGGGCATTAGCGGTAGGGTGTTCGGAGCTCCTATACCCAGGGTGGGTATGGGAAAAAATCAAGAGAGTAGCCTAAAAACATTAAATGAGGATATATGTAACCGGTCAAAATTAAGAGGTTTGTATACCAATGCCAGAAGCCTGGCCAACAAGATGGGAGAGCTGGAGCTACTGATGTTTGAGGAGGACTTAGATTTTGTGGGGATAACTGAGACTTGGTTTGACAGCTCTCATGATTGGATGGCGTCCATTCAGGGATATTCCCTTTATCGCAGAGATAGAGAAGGTAAAAAAGGGGGAGGGGTATGTCTGTATATTAAGAACAGTATACAGGTAAATATGAGGGATGATATTAATAATGGAGCTATGGACGAGGCAGAATCCCTATGGGTAGAGCTTCAAAGGGAAGGCACGGTGGGGAAGGTAATATTGGGCGTATGCTATAGGCCCCCCAACCTGAGGGAGGAGGGGGAGGCGGACCTCATGTTACAGATAGGATTGGCAGCAAGGACGGGAAATGTCATTATAATGGGGGACTTTAATTATCCAGATATAGACTGGGCAGAAGGAACCGCACACTCAGCCAAGGCTAGGCAGTTCCTAAATGTTTTGCAGGACAATTTCATGGGTCAGATGGTGAATGCACCGACGAGAAAAGATGCGGTACTTGACCTGCTGATTACCAACAATTCAGACCTGATCACGGATATAGAAATACGGGACAACTTAGGAAACAGTGACCATAGGTCAATAAGTTTCAGTATTAATTACAGTTATAGGAAGCAGAGGGGTAATATAAGGACGCTGAATTTCAAAAGAGCCAATTTCCCTAAACTGCGCTCGCTGCTAGAAAATATCAATTGGGATAGAACCCTGGGAACAAAGAACACGGAGGAAAAATGGGATTGCTTCAAGAGCATACTTAACAAGGGGATTGACCAGTGCATTCCAAAGGGAAATAAATTTAAAAGAGCAAAATTAAACCCTGGGTGGTTAAACTCCAACATAAAAATGCATATTAGTGCTAAAGAAAAGGCCTTCAAAAAATACAAGACTGAGGGGTCATTGGCAGCATTTAAGCATTACAAAGAGTGTAATAAGAAATGTAAAGGCGAAATCAGGGTGGCTAAAATAGAACACGAGAGACATAGCGGAGGAGAGTAAAAAGAACCCCAAGAAGTTCTTTTAGTATATAAACAGTAAGAACACATTGGCCCCATAAAAGATGACAAAGGTAATATGGCCACTGAGGACAAAGAAAAGGCGGAAGTGTTAAATCATTTCTTCTCTTCAGTCTTCACAAAAGAATCGGGGGGCTACACGAACCTAGCTTGTAAGGCCGAACTAAACAACACACCTCAGGAAGTGCCGCCATGGCTAACAGAAGATAGACTTAGAACTAAACTAGAGAAACTTAACATAAATAAATCACCGGGACCGGATGGCTTGCACCCGAGGGTTCTTAAAGAGCTCAGCCAGGTGATTGCCAGACCCTTATTCTTGATCTTTAAGGATAGTTTACAGATGGGTATGGTGCCAGCTGATTGGAAAAAAGCCAACGTGGTACCAATATTTAAAAAGGGGCCGAGGTGTATCCCGGGGAACTATAGGCCGGTCAGCCTAACATCTGTAGTCTGCAAGATTTTGGAGGGGATGTTAAGGGACCACATACAAGACTTTAGTAATGAAAACTGTATTATTAGTAGCAATCAGCATGGATTTATGAAAAATCGTTCTTGCCAAACCAATCTATTAACCTTCTACGATGAAGTGAGCTGCCACCTAGATAAAGGTAAGCCGGTGGATGTGGTGTATCTGGACTTTGCAAAGGCCTTTGACACTGTTCCCCACAAACGCTTACTGTACAAACTAAGGAAGGTAGGTATGGACCATAAGGTGAGTACCTGGATAGAGAACTGGCTCCAGGGGAGAGTCCAGAGGGTGGTGATTAATGGGGAGTACTCGGATTGGGCGGGTGTGGAAAGTGGGGTCCCCCAGGATTCGGTCCTGGGACCAATCCTGTTTAATTTATTCATAAATGATCTAGAGGAGGAGATATCTAGTACAATCTCGGTATTTGCAGATGATACTAAACTAGGCATGCCAATATCTTCTATGCAGGATGTGGAAACCTTACAAGCGGACCTGAACAAAATAACGGGGTGGGCAACTACATGGCAGATGAGGTTTAATGTTGAAAAATTTAAAGTAATGCACTTGGGGGCCAGAAACCAGAAAGCAAGCTACTCACTAGGGGGGGAACCTCTGGGTGAGTCTAAGATGGAAAAAGACTTGGGGGTACTGGTAGACAACAGGCTTGGCAGTGGCATGCAATGCCAAGCCGCTGCAAGTAAAGCCAACAGAATACTGGGATGTATAAAAAAGGGGATTCACTCCAGAAATAAAGAGATTATTCTCCCACTCTACAAGACTCTGGTCTGGCCACATCTGGAGTATGCTGTCCAGTTCTGGGCACTGGTCCTCAGGAAGGATGTGCTAGAATTGGAAAGAGTCCAGAGAAGGGCAACAAAAATAATTAGGGGAATGGAGAACATCAGCTATGAGGAAAGACTACAAGCACTGAACCTATTCTCTCTGGAGAAGAGAAGATCGAGGGGGGATATGATATCAATGTACAAATACTGTACTGTCGACCCTGGCATAAGGAACAAACTATTCAGAGTAAGGGAATACAATAAGACGCGTGGCCACTCACTAAAACTAGAGGAAAGGCGGTTTAACCTTAAAATGCGTAAGGGGTTCTTCACTGTAAGAGCGGTAAGGATGTGGAATTCTCGTATCAGCAGGGAGCATTGATAGTTTCAAAAAACTGTTAGATGGACACCTTAGAGACAACATACAGGGGTATACAATGTACGGTTAAAAGCAAACACACACACACACATCATAGGTTTAACTGGATGGACTGTTGTCTTTTTTCAACCTCACTAACTATGTAACTATGCAATGCCAAGCTGCAGTTTCAAAAGCAAGCAAAGTCCTTTCTTGTAATAAGAGAGGCATGGACTCCAGAGAGAGAGAGAGAGAGCATTTTGCCCCTGTACAAATCGTTAGTAAGACCTCATCTGGAATATGCAGTGCAGTTTTGGGCAACAGTTCACAAAAAGGATATCTGGGAACTGGAGAAAGTGCAGAGAAGGGCAACCAAACTGATAAGAGGCATGGAGGAGCTCAGCTAGGAGGACAGATTAGAAGTACTGAATTTAGAGGAGATATGATCACTATGTACAAATACATAAGGGGTCCATATAGTGAACTTGGTGTTAAGGTTTTTACTTTAAAGTGGTTATAAACCACCCCCACCCCAAAAAAAAAAAACATGCTCCTGCCCAGTGGCGTAACTAGAACCCTCAGGGCCCCGATGCAAGAAACCATAAAGGGCCCCCCCCCCGACGGGGCCCTTCCCTCCCAGCCTGGTGGCGGAACGCCAGGGCCGGTCGCAAGTAAATTGTTTGTGTGGTAGTTCTGCCATTAGTGTCAGTAGTTTTTTATTTTAATTACATTTTTCTAGAATTTGCTTAAGGGCTCTTTCACACGGTCCGCCTCCGTAGGCGGATCCATGCTGCTCAGCGGGGATCGATCCGCCGATCCCCGCTGAGCCGGTGGATGACAGCTCCGTCTCCGCTTGCAGTGCGGAGAGGGAGGTGTCACAGCTCCCGCTGCTCTCTATGGGGGATCGGATGAGAGCGGACCGCCTGTCCGCTCTCATCCAATCCGATCCCTGAACGGATGGAAAAATAGGGTTTCCATCCCTCCGGATTTCACGAACAGGATCGGATACGGATGGCAGCGGGTGTCAGCGGAGGTGTCTCCGCTGACATCCGCTGCCCCATAGAGCTGCATGGAGGATCAGATCAGATCCGCCTGAAAAACTGACAGGCGGATCTGATCGGATCGCCCGTGTGAAAGAGCCCTAATTCATTTTTTTTTTTTTACAATATGGATGGTAGGAAGATGACAGTGGGGATGAAGATGACAGGGGGTGGGATGGTAGGAAGATGACAGGGGGTGGGATGGTGGGAAGATGACAGGGGGTGGGATGGTGGGAAGATGACAGTGGGGATGAAGATGACGGGTGGGATGGTAGGAAGATGACAGTGGGGATGAAGATGACAGGGGTGGGATGGTGGGAAGATGACAGGGGGATGAAGATGACAGGTGGGATGGTGGGAAGATGACAGGGGGATGAAGATGACGGGTGGGATGGTGGGAAGATGACAGGGGGATGAAGATGACAGGGGGATGAAGATGACAGGTGGGATGGTGGGAAAATGACAGTGGGTGGGATGGTGGGAAGATGACAGGGGGATGAAGATGACAGGTGGGATGGTGGGAAGATGACAGGGGGATGAAGATGATGGGTGGGATGGTGGGAAGATGACAGGTGGGATGGTGGGAAGATGACAGGGGGATGAAGATGACAGGGGGGGTGGTAGGAAGATGACAGGGGGATGAAGATGAGAGGTGGGATGGTGGGAAGATGACAGGGGGTGGGATGGTGGGAAGATGACAGGGGGTGGGATGGTGGGAAGATGACAGTGGGGATGAAGATGACGGGTGGGATGGTAGGAAGATGACAGGGGGTGGGATGGTGGGAAGATGACAGGGGGATGAAGATGACAGGTGGGATGGTGGGAAGATGACAGGGGGATGAAGATGACGGGTGGGATGGTGGGAAGATGACAGGGGGATGAAGATGACGGGTGGGATGGTAGAAAGATGACAGGGGGTGGGATGGTGGGAAGATGACAGGGGGATGAAGATGACGGGTGGGATGGTGGGAAGATGACAGGGGGATGAAGATGACGGGTGGGATGGTGGGAAGATGACAGGGGGATGAAGATGACGGGTGGGATGGTGGGAAGATGACAGGGGGTGGGATGGTGGGAAGATGACAGGGGGATGAAGATGACGGGTGGGATGGTGGGAAGATGACGGGGGGATGAAGATGACGGGTGGGATGGTGGGAAGATGACAGGGGGATGAAGATGATGGGTGGGATGGTGGGAAGATGACAGGGGGTGGGATGGTGGGAAGATGACAGGGGGATGAAGATGATGGGTGGGATGGTGGGAAGATGACAGATGGGATGGTGGGAAGATGACAGATGGGATGGTGGGAAGATGACAGGGGGATGAAGATGACGGGTGGGATGGTGGGAAGATGACAGGGGGTGGGATGGTGGGAAGATGACAGGGGGATGAAGATGACGGGTGGGATGGTGGGAAGATGACAGGGGGATGAAGATGATGGGTGGGGTGGTAGGAATTTTACATACACCCCCCCCCCCAGCTTTACACACCCCTCCATCTCCATACACCCCCCCCCCACACACACACACACACCTCCCATCTTCATACCCCCCCCCCTGCAAGTTAGTACAGTATTATATTAGTTATAATCATCACAGACCTCAGATCAGAGCGATGTTGTAGAGAGTGGAGAGAGCTGGTCCCGCCCCCTCCCCTCCGTGTACTGTACAGTCAGGAAACACACAGGAAGGGGGAGGGGCGGGTTCAGTGCTCGTCTCTGCTCAGTCTGCACTCACACACAGGAAGCTGGAGAGAGAGATCAGCTGCCTGTGTGTTTGTGTAACTCGCTGAGGATCGGGGAGCTCCGGTCTCAGCTGCGCTTGCCGCTCTCCTCTCTATACATACAGGGGGCCCTCTCGGGCCCCCTGCAGCATGGGGCCCGGTCGCCATGGCGACCCCTGTACGTCCGCCCCCTGCTCCTGCCCCTTTAAGGCACAAGCATAGTGCTTTTGCCTTGTCAATTGTCCCTTTGTATTTTCTACAGTACCTGGATGATCCTGGGTGGTCCTGACTCCCCGTCTATGAGCTGACCAGGTTTATCATGGGTGCTGAGCCAATGGACAGAGTGCACAGGGCCCTTACACCTTAAAAAAAACAAAAAAAAGCCTGTCGACTGAGATAATCCACCTGCCAATTTTCCACACCTGGAATGTGAACAGCAAAGAGACCTGGAACAAGGCGTTCTGCCCAACGAAGAATGCCTGTCACTTCCAAGGCCGTAAGGACATCCTTGGTGCCCCCTTGGTGAATGACATAAGCCACGGTCGTGGCATAGTCCGATTGAATGTGCACTGGACATTGGCAGGTGCCCGATCCAGTGAACTAGGCAAAGCCAGATCGCTCTCAGCTCAGTGGTAACCTGGATTCCTCCAGGGACCATACTCCCTGAGCAGAGAACCTGCTGAGGACTCCCCCCCCCCCCCTCCCCACCCGGAGAGGCTTGCAATTGGTGACAATTGTCCAGTATAAGGGGAGGAAGGACTTCCTGCTTTGGCATCGGGTTTTGAAGCCACCAGATCAGGGACTCCGTGGCCACCTGGCTCAGCTGGATCCGAATGTCCAGAGAGTTTGAATTCTTGTTCCATGTGAGAAGGATTGCCTTCTGAAGGATCCTCGAGAAGGATTGAGCGAAAGGGACCGCCTCAAAATAAAAAAAAAAAAAACACCATCAGTCACAGAACTTGCATGCAGGTTCGAAGGGGAGACCATGTGCTGGACAGCAACAGCTGAACCGCAGTCTGAAGGTTCAAGAAATTTTCCGGAGGGATTAACACCCTGGCTGAGGACGAGTCCAAAATCAGGCCCAGATAGTCCAGTCTCATGGAAAGGACCACGGATGACTTCTGAAGGTTCAGAACCTACCCGAACGCCTCCAGAGTTCACATGGTGACTTCCAAATTCGTCAGCACCGTAGGGGACTCCGCACAGAGAAGCAGATCGGCCAGATAAACCCCGCTGTCGCAACAGTGGGACTATGTCACGGCCGACCCAGCACGGAGCTAAGGTCTGTGCGCGCTCGCTGGCCAGCTGGGGTGACCACTGGATCTAAACATCCAGCCCGTCACCCAGATCCAGCATAGTTGCTTGAAGATCTCACAAGAAAAAATTCCAGAAAAAAAAGCTAGCAAATAAAAAAAGCTATCTACATAAAAAAAAAACAAAAAAAAAAACAAAAACACTTTTATGCCAGGACCAAAGATCACAACAAGGAACTAGGTTCTTACTCCTGACTAGGCAGATTAAAACTGACATCCTATGCAGGAAGAGAGAGGGCGTACCCTCCAAACTTTTTTTCTGCTTAGTGTCCTACTCCTGTAGGGGGCAGTATAACCCTACTGATATGCATGAGGAACGATAGAGAAACATTGTTTCCAAAAGGTGAATAGATTGAATCCATAAAACCAGGACCAAATATTGGATATAAAAATAAAAATAAAATAGTAATGTGTCCAAGAATGGAGGAAAAACTAATGGAATAGATAGACCAACGCTGTTGGTCGCGTGAAATGCGTCTACCATTTATTATATGTGTACAAATAAATCTTTGCTACTATCAAGTAATCGTTTTGGTGTGCGGCCACTTTCTCTTCATGTTCCTGTTATCCAGTGGCGATCCAAATTCCAGGAACCACGGCCGATTATGGATATAGATCCACCTGAGCAGTGTACATCTTTTTAGAATTTTTTATCCACTGTAGGATTTGTTTTTTTTTTATATGTTTAAGAAATGTAAACGTAAATATTTAATGATAGGTTTTATATTCTCCCTTTTATTTTTGTATTTTTTTCTGTCAACAAAAAATATAATAAAATCAGAATAAAGGTCTATCGCTATTGTTTAATGAAAAAGAATAAAGACCACATAACATGCCTCCCCCGAGAGGGAAGAAATTTTTTTCCCCTGTTGTAGCAAATTTGATCATGCTTTGCTGGGCTTTATTTTCGCCTTCCTGTTGATCAACAGCGGGTATAGGATTATAACAAAGACAAACAGAGGCACCTCTAAGTGTAGACTTTATACAACAGATTTAATGACAAAGTCTACACTTAGAGGCGCATCTATTTGTCTTTGTTTTAGCCCTGTGGAAACCCTGGCTTTGGTTTCTGGATGGCTGCCCTACATGATGGACTTTTTCTCCCCCTGTGCCATTATTGACTTTTAACTCTATGGACCTTTGGTTCGATATCTGATCATGCGCCTTAGGTATAGGATTATGTATATGGGATTGTATGGTTGGGTTTTCAATACTGTTTTTTTTGGTTGAACCTGATGGACTTGTGTCTTTTTTTAACCTAACTATGTAACATTAAAAGGCACACAGATCGAAAAAGCGAGGGGATATCTACCCAAAGCAAAGAACTAAAAATGTATTAAATCGCACCAAAATTTTAGCACAAGGGCAACATTACAATTTCAAGACAGGATTAATTATGCTCATTTTCATTTCAAAAATTACCTTGGATTTTACAATCTTGACAACACTTTCCTTTACTGTTCCCTCCAGTGAAGTGAATTTTGCTGCAATTGTGCTACTAAGCTGCCCAGTCACTGGCTCCAGAGTTTTAGTAATGCCTTTAACACAAAGAACAAAACAACAATTTTAAAAATCAACCCAAATACAAGCTATATAGGCAGAACATGGACAATAACATGGTGTTATAGAATTTTAAAACTGTGATAAACGCACATACCATTATTCTCTGCTAAATCTAACTTTCTTTGTGCACAGGAAATTTAGATCCCAAGCTATGGAGCAGTTTTTTTTTTTTTACATGATCGATAATACTGAGGTTACTATTTTCCATACATCGGTCTTTATTTTTATCATGTAATTTTGTCCCACTTCTAGGTGTATTAAATCTTCAAAGGCTTTAGCTGTGATTATGGAGTCTTAAAGTAATGCATATGTGTTTTCTTTTGCTAGCTGGGTATATTGGACTCAAGGACTATCAGGGTATGATTACACACCTCTCAACTCAGAAGCCTATCTAGAAACAAAAGCATTGGTGATAAAGCCCATACACCACAACAAATTGTCCCATGTTTTAAAAATTGGTTTTGGCAAGCCTTATGTTATAATTCTAATTGTTCTGAGGTTCCTTGGTATGTGTTTAAATAAACAGGTTTGTCATGTCCATAATATAGTAGAAGAATCAATTGTGAGCAAAAATGCATCAACACCCCTCATGGACTAGAAAGACAGACCTGTAGGGTAAAATTTTATTTTTATTTTGAAACAATCCTAATAAAAAATGTACAAAGACATACTTGATTTGATTAATCCAACACAAAATAGAACCAGATACTCATTGCAAAATATACAAGTATGGAAAACATACGACCATTAGAGGTGTGTCGTTACATCTATTGCCATACATGTGTGTGAGAACACCTGACAAGTTTCGGACTAATTTGTGTAGAGTCTCTTCAGAGGTGACACACTAAGTAACAGTATCTTCTAGAATAAGAAATGTAACCCATTAGTAACAGAATCACAAACCAACTTTGTTATACAATAGGTATATTAGGCACATATATGAAAATATGACATTCAGAAACATATAAATATACAAATTATACAGGCTGCATTATACTTCCATTCATACAATTACATTGCACAATGGGGCTGGATAGCCAATAATTGCTGCCAAATGGGTCTGCATGGTAGGGAATCCCTCATATATATCGGCCAACAGGCACCAGGGAGGACAAACTTACAATCGCAAGGGCCCCAGGGTAGATGAGAGATCCATATACCCAACAGCCAGATGCGTAAATGTATACAATAGCAAAAAGGAAGGATCAATCGATCCGACATTTAGTTGAGTGTTTTAAGGGATATATAGTAAATGTATTAGGCGTTTAAATTGCCCTAACTCCGCTTATAAATCAGGCAGGTGAGTGATCCTAAACATGGATAAAAGAATATATATATATATATAATGTGACGAGACCAATCTCGCCTCATTGCATTGGAGGAGCCTGGTTGCCCGCCTACTGCCTTTGGACCAGACTTTAAAAGACTTTTGACTCCATGGCGATTAAACTGTATTCATGGGGTCTGAGTGCCATTCACCTAATAATGTGCACTCAGACCTGAGCTATCTGGGGATATGTAACATGTCTATGTTTAATGTATAAAAAGTAACTTTATATATTTTAAAGCATAATACTGTATTTGGGTCCCCATGTGTGTAATGGAGTCTTGCCTCTATCCTGGAAGCTAAACCTAATTATATATTCCATTGTCTCCAGGATAGAGGTCGCTGTGAAAACTAGCTTTAGCTGCAGAGAGAGGGGGGGGGGGATGGTTTCCAGCAGCCCCCTCCTGAGGAATGTCTCTTGATTAACTGAGTGCTTTTGTCTAGAGTGGGGATGCTTTGCTTCTGGGAGTCTGTAATGTGATACATGTCTGTTTGTGTTACAGTCTTCCATTTGGTCCCCTAGGGGAGTGTCCACCAGGTGGGAGACCTGTATAAATACGGGGGCAGGTAGCCCTCAATAAACAGTCCACTGCTTGAGCCTCACACGGAGCCTTGTCTCGTTCTTGGGGGGATTCACTGTATGCTGTTGGAGACTGATTGCTAGGAGTGTAAGCTGATGTATACTTTTCCTGTTCATCTGCTAGCAGCTATTCGTGAGGTTCCAGGTTGGAGTGCTATTTTGTATCCAGTTCGGGAGTTTGATGTTCTGCAGTAGCTGTGCCTGCTCTCTCAGAAAGGGGCATATCGCCTAAACGGATTTTAACCCCTTGTCTGCTGAAACGGTCCGTTACAATATATATATGCACAGCCAAAAGTGTAAGTTGTCCCCCAGAGGTACTACCTCCCTTGAATCCAAAGCTGAGAAAAAAAAAATAGCATTTTTGTAAGAAATTACCATAAAATTATTTACTCTGAGTCCTCTGACTGTCGCCGCCCGTTCAGTCAGCATTCACTAGGGGTAATGGCGCCCTCTGCAGGAGCAAGCTAGGCAGTTTGAAAGGTTGATAAAAAAACTTTTGATACTTAGACACACCTCTAGGGGGCCATACCTCGGCCAATATCCTGATCAAGTTATCACTGTTCCTCAGTTTGTACCAAGCAGTACCGGAAGGCAATAACCCCCAGATCCAAGAACCAGAGGGGCGGGGGGCAGAGACTGTCAGAGCACTCAGAGAAAATAATTTTATGGCAAGTTCTTACAAAAATCTATTATCTCTTACGTCCTCTGACAGTTGCCGCCCATTCAGTCAGCCTTCACTAGTGGGATGTTCAAAAGCAGTGCAGGTTTGAGGGGTGAGAAGACGCAACCTACCGAAAAGGTAACGAATCAACCGGGCCAGAAAACAACCAGAGCCCACAGGGCAACAAAGTTCAAAACAGGAGCTAACCCAGAATAACAAAAATAACACCCCAGGAAGAGACAGAAAAAAAACACATCTCTTCAAACAACCGCCGCACTCAAACCTTACGGCCAAAGGAAGCATCCGAGGATGCCAGTACATCAATTCTGTAGAATTTTGTGAAAGTGTGCACAGACGACCAGGTCGCCACTTTGCACACCTGAGCCACAGAAGCCTGATGGCGAAAAGCCCAAGAGGCACTGACAGCTCTAGTAGAATTTTCCTTTACAGGGAAAGGAGGAACCTGATCCTTGATTGAATAGGCCTGAACAATTGTTGATCCACTTAGAAATGGTTGCCGCGGACGCAGCCGAACCCTTCCGAAGTCCCTCAGGAAGGACAAACAGGGGATCAGACTTCCTAACAGACTCCGTGGCAGATAGGTAAACCCTGACCGCCCGGACCACATCCAAGGAATGCAAGGCCACTTCCTTGGGATGCTTGGGCTTCGGACAAAGGGAAGGCAACACAATATCCTCATTGAGGTGGAAAGTCTAGACCACCTTGGGGAGAAAAGACTGACTGGGTCGCAGAACCACTTTATCCCTATGAATCACCAGATAAGGCAAACGGCAAGACAGACACTCTGCGAGCAGATGTGATGGCTACCAGAAAAGCAACTTTCTGGGACACAGGCAGAGGAATGTCTCTGTTGTTCTCAAAGGGAGGTCGTTGTAACACGGATAACACCAAATTTAGGTCCCAGGGAGGCAAAGGAGCCTTCCGCGGGGGAGCCAAATGCTGCACCCCTTGGATAAAGGTGCGAATCAAAGAATTTGTCGCCAAGGGACGCTGGAATAGAATGGCTAAGGCCGACAACTGACCCTTTATCGTGGTCAGCGCCAAACGTTGATCCACACCTTCCTGCAGGAAAGCCAAAATCTTCGCCACCGAGAAGGAGCGGGGATTGAACCCTTGCGACTCGCACCAGGCAACATACGCCTTCCAGGTGCGATGATAAATTTTTCTAGAGTTAGCTTTCCGAGACTTCAATAAGGTAGTAATGACAGCTTTTGGAAAACCCCTATCTCTCAAGACCTGGCTTTCAACAGCCATGCCGTCAAAGCCAGAGACTGTAAAGCAGGATGGAAGATCGGCCCTTGAGACAGATGATCGTCTCTCAGCGGAAGCTGGTCGTTCACAATTTCGTGAAACTCCTCAGGGCAGGGGAAAACCTGGCCTGACTTCTGGGCCCTTCGGAACCCGAAGGCAGCCCGCTTACTTGACTCGGATGGCTCATCGTCAAGATTCAAAGTCTCCTTAATGGAACTAATAAGTGCATCCATCACAATACGTTCCTGCGCCGAGGAGGAAGATTCCTCCTCCTCCCCCTGAGGACACGGACCCCTCTGGGGAGACGTTGTCCGTGGCAACCAAATCAAACTGAGTCAGAGGGGTCTGTGGGGAATTTGTTATCCTGGGATTCCATATTTGCAATTTAAAATGAATGGGACACTGGCCCTTTAAAACGGCAGTTCACGCAGACCCCCACTCGCACTACTAAAAGAGCCCCTTCATAAAAGGCAATAGCCACAAGAGAAAACAGTTTTACCAGGAAAATGCCAGAGAAAACAGTAAAAATCCCCCCCACAGTGTCAGTACTTGCCACACGCTGCTCAGTGAAGAAATGGAAGGGAGGGAGGAAGTGACCTCACACCCCTAGAGGCCTATGCCCGCCCTGAGCCACAAAAAAATGGTGCCTAATGAAATTCAA
This sequence comes from Pelophylax lessonae, assembly GCF_965119305.1. Classification (NCBI taxonomy): domain Eukaryota; kingdom Metazoa; phylum Chordata; class Amphibia; order Anura; family Ranidae; genus Pelophylax; species Pelophylax lessonae. The sequence goes on from NC_138777.1 coordinate 155,701,794, forward strand.
TGGAAGGAATCACCGGCAAGATGGCCACCGCCCTTACTAGGCCTTTGCCCACAGCCAAGGTGGCGCCCGTTCGGCGCCAGGACAAGGACCTAAAATGGCTGCTGCCCATACACTGAGCCCAGACAACCTGCCCTTATCCAATGCCCTTATCCAAGATAGAGGCCGCGCTAAACGGCGCCAAATATAGTACCTACACATGATCTGGCCACCACAGGGGATCCCAGGGAGAACCCCTTCATGCTATGGAGTCCCCCCACGCCCCCCAGGTACAGCAAGTGCCCCGCACAGCACCCTCAGCAGGGCCAGGGAGGGAGGGAAACTTACCACGCTGGCCAAAAGGGAATATCACAGAGACCACCAGCACTGCCATCTTCTAAGAGTGGGCCCAGAGAACCCCCCTACAGGTCCTAGTTCCAGGGACAAGGGGGTAGTAGTACTCCCCAGTCCAGAAAAAGCGGGCACCCCCTGATACAGGAGACCTCCCACCCTGAAAGGGGGTGCCGTCAGCCATGGAGAGATGCTAGCAACACGCGGGCATTCCGGAGTTGAAACACCCTCTGCGAAGATGGACCTTCGCAGGCTCTTCCCCATCCCGAGGGGCACTGTCCTTGCGAGGCCTGGGCGCACCAATGACCTGCGATGCTCGTTGGCAGGCTGGGACTCCATAAGGATCTATACTATCCAGTGTGAGGTCCAGCTCTGCTGTCGCTTGTAGTCCTCCAGGAAAAATTCCTGACTAACTAGCGATAGTGAGAGAAATAAAAAGGCGCTAGGTCCCAGCAGGGAAAAGCTAGCCTACTGACGCTAGGAAGCCAAAAACTGAGGAACAGTGATAACTGGATCAGGATAATGACTGAGGGATGGCCCCCTAGAGGAGTGTCTAAGTATAGAACATTTTTAATAAACCTTTCAAACTGCCTAGCTTGCTCCTGCAGAGGGTGCCATTACCACTAGTGAAGGCTGGCTGAACGGGCGGCGACTGTCAGAGGACGTAAAAGAAAGAGTAGGTTTGACTGTCATTGGATCATATCTGTCTGTTGTGTAACAAATGCGTCTGCTCGGTCTTAACCACCACCTTTGGCTGGATGCAATCTCAATCAGCCCTAGGAGGTGGGTATTAAATACTCAACCTAAATAGATAAGAGTGGTTACCGAATTAAATTACACATAGATCAGCTGGCTGTGTTTTTACTGCGAGCACATTCTACAGAGGAGCAGGGCTGGCTCTTCCATCAGGGCGGAGCGGCGTCCTGCGTCATCACACCGCCGGTGCATCAAAGGCCTGACGTTTGCAATCCAGAGCGGGACGCAAACAGGAGGAGGACCGCACCGTGCTGGAAAAGATACGATACTTCAGGTCTGTAGGTAAGGCCCACCCAAGTCCAAATGGGGACGGGGGGCCTTTGTGTGCCGGAGATGTGACTGAGCATCTCCCACATGTAGCCCCAGGCCTTAACAAGGGGCCTACCTCCAAGCAGTAAAAACGTCAGAAAAGACATACAATGCAAAACTTAAATCAAACAATATATCAATCAGATATTAACACCAGTTGCTACAGAAAAGTGAAAATACCTTACTGACATATTCAAATTCGCCCAGTTAGGTGATAGGATGTTCACCCAACCATACAGTGGTTAAATGAGTGATTACATACATATGGCAAAACAGCGTTACCTGACGTTAGTCATACCTAATGCATAGTCTAGTTAGGTCCCAAAAGAAGGTATGTCCTAAATAGTTTGGGAAAGGTCTAACAGTCCTTATTGGAAATCAGTTAGATATGGTTTAAAATTAAAGGTTTTATTTAGACCCTGGGGCGATATGGCTTTCAGAGAGAATATCCATCTGGGCTCACTTTGGAGTCGGATTTTATTTAAATCGCCACCTCTTGGGGTTTGGATGGATTTGATCCAGAGCAAAAAATGTGACCCTCGGTAGCATATTTCATCCGACCAATAAAAGAACAGCCAGCTGATCTATGTGTAATTTAATTCGGTAACCACTCTTATCTATTTAGGTTGAGTATTTAATACCCACCTCCTAGGGCTGATTGAGATTGCATCCAGCCAAAGGTGGTGGTTAAGACCGAGCAGACGCATTTGTTACACAACAGACAGGTATGATCCTATGAAAGCCAAACCTACTCTTTTTTTTTTAGCTCTGGATCCAAGTGAGGTGATACCTCTGGGGGACAGCTTACACTTTTGGCTGTGCATACAGTGGGTACGGAAAGTATTCAGACCCCCTTAAATTTTTCACTCTTTGTTATATTGCAGCCATTTGCTAAAATCATTTAGGTTCATTCTTCTTCCTCATGAATGTACACATAGCACCCCATACTGACAGAAAAACACAGAATTGTTGACATTGTTGCAGATTTATTAAAAAAGAAAAACTGAAATATCACATGGTCCTAAGTATTCAGACCCTTTGCTCAGTATTTAGTAGAAGCCCCATTTTGATCTAATACAGCCAGGAGTCTTTTTGGGAAAGATGCAACAAGTCTTTCACACCTGGATTTGGGGATCCTCTGCCATTCCTCCTTGCAGATCCTCTCCAGTTCTGTCAGGTTGGATGGTAAACGTTGGTGGACAGCCATTTTTAGGTCTCTCCAGAGATGCTCAATTGGGTTTAAGTCAGGGCTCTGGCTGGGCCATTCAAGAACAGTCATGGAGTTGTTGTGAAGCCACTCCTTCGTTATTTTAGCTGTGTGCTTAGGGTCATTGTCTTGTTGGAAGGTAAACCTTCGGCCCAGTCTGAGGTGCAGAGCACTCTGGAGAAGGTTTTTGTCCAGGATATCCCTGTACTTGGTCGCATTCATCTTTCTCTCGATTGCAACCAGTCGTCCTGTCCCTGCAGCTGAAAAACACCCCCACAGCATGATGCTGCCACCACCATGCTGCTTCTGTGTATACGCAAAATAATTGGTGCTAACATGATCCCCTGATGACGTCAGCACGGCTGACGAAACGTACGTCGGGAGCGTGAGACCGTAGAGTTCCGGTGAGGTGGAGCGCAGATGCGCAAGCGGCGTCCCATCCACCAGACCAGCCGAATGTATTGTACTTCCAGGCGTTAAAACTACTGCTATGATGTAAGTGCAATCTATCTTATTAAAATCCCAGTATATGACGATAATACACTATTAGAGTTTCCTTTATTTCTTGCATTATGATGCCCGGAGATCCGGAGCTTCCTAAAGGCATTTGGGCTAAAATCCTTTGATGTGGAGACAGCCCTGAGGACAGCCTTGAGCCTGTGCGGAGATAAATGCCGGTTTTGACCCCCTGTAATTAAGGGGTCATCTTCTTCTGGTAAGAAGTATATTGTCTAACCACTGGGTGGAGGTGTATGGTGAAGGTTTCTCATCAAGTCCAAGTTTGTTGCTGAAGACACAGTTTGCACTGAGCACTTTAATTTTTATCACATGAACCACCATTGATTTATCTATTTATTTATTGATTTATGTATATAACTCATACTGAATAGGTTTGCTTTTATATTGCAAGTTTGTGATCAATCACATATGCACTATAGCACTTTACAGTGAGAACTGACTGCTGAGCGCAATACTCACCCTTTGCTATCACTGCTTCTCTGTAGCCCAGGTCAGACAATTCTGTCCCTGTTTCTGGTTCAAAAGTGGCTTGACCTGAGGAATGCGGCACCTGTAGCCCATTTCCTGCACATGCCTGTATACGGTGGCTCTAGATGTTTCTACTCCGGACTCAGTCCAATGCTTCCGCAGGTCCCCCAAGGTCTGGAATTGGTCCTTCTACACAATCTTCCTCAGGGTCCGGTCACCTCTTCTCGTTGTGCAGCGTTTTCTGCCACACTTTTTCCTTCCCACAGACTTCCCACTGAGGTGCCTTGATACAGCACTCTGGGAACAGCCTATTCGTTCAGAAATTTCTTTCTGTGTCTTACCCTCTTGCTTGAGGATGTCAATGATGGCCTTCTGGACAGCAGTCAGGTCGGCAGTCTTACCCATGATTGCGGTTTTGAGTAATGAACCAGGCTGGGAGTTTTTAAAAGCCTCAGGAATCTTTTGCAGGTGTTTAGAGTTAATTAGTTGATTCAGATGATTAGGTTAATAGCTTGTTTAGAGAACCTTTTCATGATATGCTAATTTTTTGAGATAGGAATTTTGGGTTTTCATGAGCTGTATGCCAAAATCATCAATATTAAAACAATGAAAGGCTTGCACTACTTCAGTTGTGTGTAATGAATCTAAAATATATGAAAGTCTAATGTTTATCAGTACATTACAGAAAATAATGAACTTTATCACAATATGCTAATTTTTTGAAAAGGACCTGTATATCCCTTAAAACACTCAACTAAATGTCAGATCGATTGATCCTTTTTACTATTGTATACATTTACTTTATCACAGATTACACATCTGACTGTTGAGTATATGGATCTCTCATCTACCCCGGAGTCCCTGCGATTGTGAGTTTGTCCTCCCTGGTGCCTGTTGGCCAATATATATGAGGGATTCCCTACCATGCAGACCCATTCGGCATCAACAATTGGCTATCCAGCCCCACTGTGCAATGTAATTGTATGACTATGTGAGTATATTGTAGCCTGTATAATTTGTATATTTATATGTTGATTGTGATATTTTCATATTTGTGCCTCAAATACCTATTGTATAACAGAGTTGGTTTGTGATTCTATTACTAATGGGTTACATTTCTTAATCTAGAAGATACCGTTACTTAGTGTGTCACCTGTAATGAAGGACTCTACACAAATAGTCCAAAACATGTCAGATGTTCTTACACATGTATGGCAATAGACGTAGCGACACACCTCTAATGGTCGTATGTTTTCCATATTTGTAAATTTTTCAATGAGTATCTGGTTCTATTTTGTACTGGATTAATCAAATTATGTATGTCTTTGTACATTTTTTACTCGTTTTTTATGAAGATGGTTTCAAAATAAAAAAAATATTTTATCTTATGGGTCTGTCTTTCTAGTCCATGAGGGGTGTTGAGGCATTTTTGCTCACAATTGGTTTTTCTATGTTATAATACCAACTTCTCTCATAGCTGCACAGTGTTAACCAAAATTTTCCAGCTCTCATGGGGAGCAGTGGGAGAGATCCACTTTTGAGCAATCAACTTATGGGCAACATGTCACATATTGTTTCCATCTTAACACTGTATCTTTAGTTTTATATGCCATGCAATGGGTGTATTGCTTAATAATTACGGCACATTTGTATTATTTTACATTGCCCAAGAACGGTAATCTTGTACACTTTTATAAATATGCTGTTTTTTTATTACTTGTACCTATTTTATTATTCTCATAATTAATCTTCCACTTAATCATAACTGCTTTAATTATTGCATTTTACTCATGTATTTTTTATTAGAATAATAACTTATGCATGCCAATTCCCTATCCAATACTTACATTTATCCTTTGTTCTACCCAATTTCATTTTCCCATATTCATTGGTATCGCATAACACTTTTTTTCTTTTTAAGCTTCTATTTAGGGATGCAACTAACAATTATTCTCAGATAAAAACCTAAATAATTTAGTTAATATGTAAAGTTAAAAAAAAAAAAGAAAATGTATTCTTAAATATCTATATACAGTGGTAAAAAATAACCAACTATGTGGTTAGGGAACAAAATATCTAATCCACTCTGGGAAAAACAGATGACATATGTATACTATCAGAGGTTTAATTTCATACATATCAGATTCAGAGATCAAAATTTTTATTTAAAGAAAAAAATAAAGACCTAAAAACACTGTGTTGCAGATTTTCAGATAGGATTGTAATATAATATTATGCATGACAGGCAGCTTAATACAAGCTACTTGCGCCTGCGGTCACAGACATTTACTGGCAACAGAATGCATTTTCTATCACCTGTGGCTAAAAAACAAAAATGAACCCTTTGTAGTACAAAAACAGCAGATAATCACTTCTGTAAGGGGTAAATTCATACTGTGAAACAGTTAAAGTAATATTATTCATGGATTGTTACTGACATGTTATAAAAATGTATTGTCAATAGCACCTTAAGAAATATATTTACCTATAAAAATGGTAGCGTGTTCAATACTTATTTTACCCGATATATATATAGTACAGACCAAAAGTTTGTACACACCTCATTCAAAGAGTTTTCTTTATTTTCATGACTATGAAAATTGTAGATTCCCACTGAAGGCATCAAAACTATGCATTAACACATGTGGAATTATATACATAACAAAAAAGTGTGAAACAACTGAAAATATGTCATATTCTAGGTTCTTCAAAGTAGCCACCTTTTGCTTTGATTACTGCTTTGCACACTCTTGATGAGCTTCAAGAGGTAGTCACCTGAAATGGTCTTCCAACAGTCTTGAAGGAGTTCCCAGAAATGCTTAACACTTGTTGGCCCTTTTGCCTTCATTCTACGGTCCAGCTCACCCCAAACCATCTCGATTGGGTTCAGGTCCGGTGACTGTGGAGGCCAGGTCATCTGGCGCAGCACCCCATCACTCTCCTTCTTGATCAAATAGCCCTTACACAGCCTGGAGGTGTGTTTGGGGTCATTGTCCTGTTGAAAAATTAATGATGGTCCAACTAAACGCAAACCGGATGGAATAGCATGCCGCTGCAAGATGCTGTGGTAGCCATGCTGGTTCAGTATGCCTTCAATTTTCAATAAATCCCCAAAAGTGTCACCAGCAAAGCACCCCCCCATACCATCACACCTCCTCCTCCATGCTTCACGGTGGGAACCAGGCATGTAGAGTCCATCCGTTCACCTTTTCTGCGTTGCACAAAGACACGGAGGTTGGAACCAAAGATCTCAAATTTGGACTCATCAGACCAAAGCACAGATTTCCACTGGTCTAATGTCCATTCCTTGTGTTCTTTAGCCCAAACAAGTCTCTTCTGCTTGTTGCCTTTCTTTAGCAGTGGTTTCCTAGCAGATATTCTACCATGAAGGCCTGATTCACAGTCTCCTCTTAACAGTTGTTATAGAGATGTGTCTGCTCCAGGAAAAAAAAAAACACACACACACGATACAAAATGTTATAAATGGACTTGCAATTCAGTGAGTAAAATAAGTATTTGATCCCCAAGCAAAACGTGACTTAGTGCTTGATGGAGAAACCCTTGTTGGCAAGCACAGAGCGAAGACATTTCTTGTAGTTGGTTACCAGGTTTGCACACATCTCAGGAGGGATTTTTGTCCACTCTTCTTTATAGAGCATCTCAAAATCCTTATGGATTCTTGGCTGTCGCTTGCCAACTCGAAGTTTCAGCTCCCTGCATAAATTTTCTATAGGATTAAGGTCTGGGAACTGGCTAGGCCACTCTATGATCTTAATGTGCTTCTTCTTGAGCCACTCCTTTGTTGCCATGGCAGTATGATTTGGGTCATTGTCATGCTGGAAGACCCATCCACGACCCATCTTTAGTGTTCTGGCTGAGGGAAGAAGGTTCTTATCTAAAGATTTTACAATACATGGCCCTGTCCATTGGCCCCTCAATGCGGCAAAGTTGGCCTGTACCTTTAGCAGAGCAATAGCCCCAAAGCATACTGTTGCCACCTCCATGCTTGACTGTAGGGATGGTGTTCTTAGGGTCATAGTCAGCATTTCTGTTCCTCCAAACATAGCATGTCAAGTTAATGCTAAAGAGCTCAATTTTGGTCTCAATGGGCCACATCACTTTCTCCCAATCTTCTGAAAGTCTGAATCATTCAGATGTTCAAAGGCAAAACTTTAGACAGGCATGTACAGGTGCCTTCTTGAGAAGGGGGACTTTGCAGGCACTCCAGGATTTTAATCCATGGCGGTGTAGTGTGTTACCAATAGGTTGTTTGATGACTGTCTTCCCAACTGCCTTGAGATCATTCACAAACTCCTCCCTGGGATGATCCCTCACTTTTCTCGTGATCATCTTTACCCCATGAGACGAAATCTTGAATGGAGCTCCAGACCTAGGGCAATTGCTGCTTTTTCTGTATTTCTTTCACTTGCAATTAATCGCTCCTCCTCACCAAGCTTCTTGTTGACGGTCTTGTAGCCCATTCCAGCCTTGTGCAGGTCATCTTGTTCCTGGCGGCCTTTGACAGCTCTTTGGTCCTGCCCTTGATGGTGGGTTTGAATGAAAGACAGATTCTGTGGACAGGTGTCTTTTACACATAACGAGTTGTCGTGAGTAGCACCTTCTTAACCACTTACTAACTGCCCGCCGTCAAACGTCGGTCCTTTAACGCTAAATACCGGGGTTATGGCAGCTAACCCCAGTATTTTTTTAAATGGCAGACAGTCGGCTTTCAGATAAGGGTGGCCCCAGCGGCAGATTCGCAGCGGGACCATCCTTACGGTGGGGCGGAAGAGGTGCACCCCCTCTCGCCGCGTCCCGGGCGTTTTCCCCACTTACCGGACCCGCTGGCAGTGGGTAAAAAATTATCCGGTCCCTGCTCCTCACAGACAAGAAGTCGAGTGAGAGCAAGATGGCCCCCAATTGACTCTATGGTCTTGGAGGACCGGAGCAACGTCAGTAGTTGTTGCCTAGCAACCGGTTTAAAGGGCCACATTTTTTTTAACTTTTTTTTTTTTTTTTTTGTGTAGTTGTGAGGTCTGAGGTCTTTTTGACCCCAGATCTCACAATAAAGAGGTCCCGTCATGCCTATTTCTATTACAATTTTTTTTTCTATTTCATTCTGTGTAAAAATAAAAAATAATAAATAAAATAAACCGCAAAAAAACAAATGTTAGCTCGCATGCAGAAGCAAACGCATACGCAAATCCCACCCACATATGTAAACGGTGTTCAAACCACATGTGAACAAGCAGGATAGGAGTTGGCGCATCACACATACCTATATAGCATCAAGGGGTATGCAGTTCATGTATAGTCATTAGTCTGGTGTAGTTTATGGCTGAAATAGATGACACTCAGGGCCAGCTCAGCTGCAGAGAGAAGTCAGCTCTGAAAGTGGAAATAAAAACAAAAAGCAGAGAGCCTCTAAGTGCTATCAGTTTACCGTATATACTCGAGTATAAGTCGACCCGAATATAAGGCGAGGCCCCTAATTTTACCACAAAAAAGTGGGAAAACGTATTGACTCGACTATAAGCATAGGGTGGGAAATGCAGCAGCTACTGGACCCAACTGGACCACCACGAGACACAAAACAGGGGCTGCGGGCATGGTACAGGAGATGGCGCAGGTCAAGGTACAGGCATGTCACAGGTCATGGTACAGGCATAGCACAGGTCATGGTACAGGCATAGCACAGGTCATGGTACAGGCATAGCACAGGTCATGGTACAGGCATAGCACAGGACATGGTAAAGGCATAGCACAGGACATGGTAAAGGCATAGCACAGGTGATGGTACAGGCATGGCACAGGTGATGGTACAGGCATGGCACAGTAGGTACAGGCATGGCACAGTAGGTACAGGCATGGCACAGTAGGTACAGGCATGGCACAGTAGGTACAGTAGGTACGTACAGGCATGGCACAGGAGATGCAGTGCTGCGGGCATGGTACAGGAGAATGTCCCGTACCATGCCTGCAGCACTGCATGAGGAAATGCAGGGGCTGCGGAGGAGTCTCACTTACCTGTCGGTGAGGCACCTTCGATTTAAAAATCGTGCCGCCCGGCACCAATACGTCACCGCGCAGCACCATTTTCAAAATGACAGTGACTCGAGTATAAACCGAAGGGGGCTTTTTCAGCATGAAAAAACATGCTGAAAAACTTGGCTTATACTCGAATATATACGGTAATTAAAAGGGTAAGGATGGTACAGGAAAACTGCTCACATTTATAACAGTATAAAATAGCTCATCTGTTAGGTGGTCTGCAGGAACACAGGGGTCCACGGCTGGACTGCACTTGAGAAAGGAGGCTACTGCGCATGCTCAGAAACGTGTTGTGCGATTGGCTGCTGGATCTGTCACGCTGGGCTCCCCTATCTGTCGGCGCCGGATGTACTGAGGAACAGGGCGCCCTTCTGAAGCCGCCGGCCATCCTACCAAACGGTCTCTCGGCTCACCAGGTGTCTCCCTAAGGAACAGAACACCTTCCTGAAGCTGCCGGCCATCCTACTATATGGTCTCTTGGCCCTCCAGGCATCTCCCTCTTCACCATCCCCTGCACTGAGCTATTTTATACAGTTTTAAATGTGAGCAGTTTTCCTGTACCTGCCTTACCCTTTTAATTAAACTGATAACATTTAAGAGGCGCTCTGCTTTTTGTTTTTAAACCACACATGTGAGGTGTCATCGTGATCATAAGAGTGAGAGCAATAATTTGAGCCCTAGACCTCCTCTGTAACTCTAAGCTGGTAACCTGTAGAAATTTTTAAAGTATCGCCTATGGGGATTGTTAAGTACCAATGTTTGACGTCATTCTGCGAGCGTGAGCAATTTTGAAGCATGACAGCTTGGGTATCTATTTACTCGGCGTAACATTATCTTTCACATTATCGAAAAAAATGGGCTAACTTTACTGTTTTCTTATTTTTTAAATTCAAAAGTGAATATTTTCCAAAAAAATTGCGTTTGGAAGACCGCTGCGCAAATACGGTGTGATAAAAAATATTGCAACAATCTCCATTTTATTCTCTAGGGTCTCAGTGAAAAAAATATATAATGTTTGGGGGTTCTAAGTAGTTTTCTAGCAAAGATTTGAAAACTGATTTTAGATTGTAAACACCAAGAGGTTGATTTACTAAAACTAGAGAGTAAAAAATCTGGTACAGCTCTGCATAGAAACCAATCAGCTTAATTGAACAAGCTGAAGTTAGAAGCTGATTGGCTACCATGCACAGTTGCACTAGATTTTGAGTGCTCCAGTTATAGTAAATCAACCCCCAAGTGTCAAAAATAGGCCCGGTCTTAAAGTGGTTAAATTGAAAGGAATAATCTGTGTACCACATGAGCACATACTGTTGCCAGCTTGTGGGAGCCAGAATTACTGTTGGTTGGTGGGAGATCAAATACTTATTTTACTAAATTTATATAATTTGTATCATGTGTTTTTCTGGATTTTTAGTTAAAGCGGAGTTCCACCCGAAATTTATACTTACCTCCATCTTCTCGCTCCCGGTCACCTGAAAAACAAATGGATAATCGCAATTTTTTTTTTTTTTTCACTTACCTTTTAGAGAAAATATACTCACCTTACTTCCTTCTTCCTCCCCTCGGCGGCCACGGCGATTCGTCACTTCCTGGCTTTTGCAATGATTCCTGGGAGCTGAACGTCATCGCTCCCAGGAATCATTGCGCCTGCACCGGCCCCGACGTCAGTTCCGGGGCGCGCGCGTCATTCCCTTCTAAACAGCTTCTGGGCATGCCCAGAAGCTGTGGAGGGATGACGCGCGCGACCCGGAAGTGACGTCGGGGCCGGTGCAGTGCATCGTGGGACCGAAGAAGGAGGAAGAGGACCGAAGAGGACGCGGAAGAGGATCGCGTTGGCTTCAAGCTGCCCACACCCGAGATGGCAGCGCTGGAGAAGACAATTTCAAGGTAAGTATTTCTCTTGAAAGGTAAGTGCAACCCGGGACAGATCAGAGGCTAGCCATTGTGGAATGTGCTAGCCCTGACTGTCCCGGGGGTATTTTTATAAAAAAATGTATAACTAGGGTGGAACTCCGCTTTAATATTTTGTCTCTTTCATTTAAAATACACCTATGATAATTATAGAACCTTAATTTCTTTGTAAGTGGGCAAACTTACAAAATCTGCAGGGGATGAAATAATAATTTTACCCACTGTATGGTAGCAGGGTGGTACTTACCCAGGGTCCAGATTTTGTGAACAGCCAGCATATTAATTGGTCAGGTGTGTGCTGGGCTTTTACTACTGGCAGCACGTCCTCGGGTTACAGTAGTTATACTGGGATGATGCCTGCACCATCATGCTCATATCTTGTGTTTATATTTTTACCCCCAAGTGCATTACCTTACATTTACCAATGTTAAACTTCCTCTGCCATCTAATAGCCCACTCAATTTATTCGGGCCCTCTTGCAAAGTTTCTATATCCTGCTGTAATGTTATTGCCCTACATATTTTTGTGTCAAACACCGAGATTGAGGTATTTATCCTATCCTCTATCATTTATAAATAAACAGAATTGGTCCCTGGACAGAGCCTTGGGGTACCCCATAAACCACTCTAGACCATTCTGAGCACATGGTATTTATCACCACCCTTTGAACTCACCCCAGCAGCCAGTTTTAGATCCAAGAACAAACCCTACGGTCTATACCAACCAACCTCAGTTTGTAGATTAAGCGTTTATGGGGGACAGTATCAAATGCTTTTTCAAACTCCATATACACCACATTTACCTGCCTACCCCTGTCCAGATGGCAGCTCACTTCCTCATAGAATAGGTTGGTTTGGCGACCTTTCATAAACACTATCGTTAGCAGTAATCAGCATGGGTTCATCAGCAAATTCTTGGATATGGTCCCTTATCCCCTCAAATAGTTTAGATACAACCGATGTTAGAATGACAGGCATGTAGTTTCCAGCAATATAGCTCTGCTCTTTATTGAATACTGTACCACGTGGGCTTTTGGCCAATCAGCTGGTACCAATCCGGTCAGTGTGCTGTCCATAAAGATTAAGAATAGCGGTCTGGCTATTTTTAGTGCAGACTTCTTGGAAAATTAGTGAACCAATCACACAAGCAGGAAATGATGTTTCAGGGGGGCGTTCTGTACACATTCTGCCATAACAGGGAAGGGAGGAACCCAACCCTTATTCGAATAGGTCTGCACAATCATCTGTCTGATCTATTTGGAAATGGTTGCCGCAGATGCCACTGTACCCTTCCGAGGTCCCTCAGGAAGGACAAACAGACAATGCGACTTCCGGAAAGAGTTCGTGGGGGAAAGGTAAACCTTGATCGCCCGCACCACGTCCAAGGAATACAAAGCAAACTCCTTCGGATGCTTGGGCTTCGCACAAAGCGAAGGCAACACAATATCCTCATTGAGGTGGAAGGCTGAAACCACCTTAGGAAGAAAAGACTGATTTGGTCGCAAGACCACTTTATACTTATGAACAACCAGATAAGGGAGCGGCAAGACGGAGCCGCCAACTCCGACACTCTGCGAGCAGATGTGATCGCCACTAGAAAAGCAAACTTCTGTGACAGCACAGGCAGAGGGATCTCTCTGATGTTCTCAAAAGGAGGTCGTTGTAAAACAGACAGAACCAAATTCAGGTCCCAGGGAGGTAAGGGAGCCTTCCTCGGGGGAGCCAGATGACGCACCCCCTGAATAAAGGTGCGAATCAAGGAATTAGACGCCAAAGGATGCTGGAAAAGAATGGCCAACGCCGACAACTGGCCCTTGATCGTGGTCAGCGCAAGGCGCTGATCCACCCCAGTCTGCAGGAAAGCCAAAACCCTTGCCACTGAAAAGGAGTGGGGGTGAAGACCTTGTTACTCGCACCAGGCAAAATATGCCCTCCAGGTGCAATGATAAACCTTCCCAGAAGCAGGTTTTCTAGCTTTTAGCAAGGTAGGAATGACAGCCGACGGGATACCCCTGTCTCTCAAGACTTGGCTTTCAACAGCCAAGCCGTCAAAGCCAGCGACTGTAAATCAGGATGGAAGATCGGTCCTTGAGACAGAAGATCGTCTCTCAGTGGAAGCCGCCAAGGAGGTTCGACAACCATCCGCATGATGTCCGCGTACCAAGACCGACGCGGCCAGTCTGGAGCTACCAGAATCACCAGCATCCGTTCCGAGGCTAACCTGCGGAGGGGCCTGGACAACATTTGAATTGGAGGGAAGGCATATATCAGCCAATGCCATGGCACCATTAACGCGTCCGAGGCTTCCGCCAGAGGATCGCGAGATCGAGCCACGAACCTTTCTACCTTTTTGTTGAGATGGGATGCGAACAAATCCACGTCCGGATACACAGAAGGTGAAACACCTTCGGGTGTTAGGACCATTCCCCCTGGTCCAGGGTCTGGCGATTCAGATAATCTGCCTGCCAGTTGTCCACACCTGGAAAGTGGACGGCCGAAATCGCCGGAACATGCGATTCAGCCCAAGACAGAATCTCGGCCACTTCCCTGGCCGCCTGGGCACTCCTGGTGCCTCCCTGATGATTGATGTATGCCGCCGCCGTGGCGTTGTCCGTCTGCACTCGCACAGGGCAGCCCTGAAGCCGAGACGACGGAACAAACAGAGCTTGATCACCCAAAGCTGGAGCTCCAGGACATTGATCGGTAGGGAGGACTCCTCCTCCTACCACGTCCCCTGGGCACAAAGTGTGCCCAGAACTCCACCCCAGCCCGACAGGCTGGCATCCGTGGTGAGCACTGTCCATAAGAACGGCCGGAAGGACTAGCCTTGTGTCAGATTCGGTGACTGGAGCCACCACAACAGATCCGATCTTACATGGTGGCTTAGCGAAACCCTCCTGTCCAAAGAATGAGGATGTCTGTCCCACCTGGCAAGAATCTCTGCTTGCAGAGTTCTCGTGTGATACTGCGCAAATGGAACCGCCTCGAAGGCCGACACCATCAGAACCAGGGACCCCATGCAGGTCCGAAGTGAGGAGAGATCTTTGTCCCTGAGGGACCTGATCTCGTGCTGCAGATTCTGGAGTTTGTCCTCCGGAAGGAAGACCTTCGCCTGAGCAGAGTCCAGGATCATCCCCAGGTCGGGGAGATGAACCGAAGGGGACAGAGCAGACTTCTGAAAATTGATGGACCACCCGAACTCCTGGAGCGTCTGAACCGTGACCGAAAGATCGCTCAACAGGGTGGTACACGAGCTCGACCTTAACAGGAGATCGTCCAGATAACCGAGGATCACAATCCCCTTCACCCGCAGCAGAGCCAACACAGGAGCCAAAACCTTGGTGAACACCCTTGGAGCTGAAGCGAGACCGAAGGGGAACGCCACGAACTGATCATGCTTCTCTGTGATTGCGAAGCGGAGATACCGCTGATGACTCTCGTAAATAGGGATGTGCAGATACGCATCTTTTAGGTCGTTGGAGGCCATGACTTCGCACGAAGCGGTTCAGCAACTTTAGGTCCAAAATCGGACACACCTTGCCCTCTTTTCTGGGCACTGTGAACAGATTGGAGTAAAACCCCCGAAACCTGTCCCGCGGAGGGACCGGCACGATGACCCCTTGGGCGAGAAGATCCTGAACCGCCCGTTTTAGATCCCAGAAACAATCGGGAGTCAGATGGAGATTTGATGGAAAGAATCTGTCTGTGGGGTGAAATCAAAACGCCATCTTGTACCCTGAATGAATGAGCTCGCGAACCCACCTGTCCTGAATCTTGGACAACCAGGGCTCGAGAAAACAACGCAGACGTTCCCCACCCCTGATACGGGTGAGGGCGTCCCTTGAGGAAGTGGTGGACTGGGATGCCTGCCCAGCTTGACCAGTTTTGGGCTTACCCGCCCAAGATTTCTTGTGACCGCTGGAGGCCTTGAAGGACTTACCCTTTTCTTGTGCCCCGAAGGCACGAAGCTCGAGAAAACAATGCAGACGTCCCCCACCCCTGATACGGGTGAGGGCGTCCCTTGAGGAAGTGGTGGACTGGGATGCCTGCCCAGCTTGACCAGTTTTGGGCTTACCCGCCCAAGATTTCTTGTGACCGCTGGAGGCCTTGAAGGACTTACCCTTTTCTTGTGCCCCGAAGGCACGAAAGGACCCCCGGTTGGTCTTAAAGGAGGGACCATTAGCGCAGGGAGATTTACCCTTCGAGACTTGAGGCAAGAGAGTGCTCCTACCCCCAGTAAGCCCCTTGATCAGCTCATCTAGAGTGTCACCAAAAAGACGATCCCGCGCATAAGGGATGTCAGACACTGTCTTCTTAGAAGCATGGTCGCCCGACCAGCTTTTAAGCCAAATAATGTGGCGGACTGCAATCCCGACCACAGATAGACGTGCGACCAAAGGAGCCTCGTCCAAAGCCGCGTCACACAGGTACATCACAGCCTGGGCCATTTGATCCAACATGTCTAGCGCAGCAGCAGAAACCGACTCTGCTACCATTGTGCGCCTAAGCACCTTGGCCCATTCAGCGATAGCCCGAGAGACCATCACTGAGGCGAACACAGGCTTCCGCAGGGAACCCGCCACCAAATACATGTGGCGGGAAAGCGTTTCCACCCGTCTATCCGCCGGGTCCTTAAACACTGGCGAGTCCTCTACGGGCATCAAGGTGGACTTATTCAGTCTGGAAACATTGTGGTCCACTTTAGGAACCACAGTCCAGCGAGAATAAACCAAATCCACACAGGAATAACGGTACTTAAATCTCTTAGGTACCACCAGCGTATGCTTAATGCGACGCCATTGGTCATTTACTGTTTCCTGAAACTCTTCGAGATAAGGAAAAACCTGACCTGACTTCTGGGCTTTGCGGGTCCAAAAAGAAACCCCCTTACCTGCCATGGAGGACTCATCATCAAGATTTAAAGTCTCCTTAACGGATATAATAAGTGCGTCTACCGCAGAGCGGTCACGTGCTATCCCAGAGGATGAATCCTCCTCCTCCACATCCGACTGAGAGGACGGGTCCCCTCAGGGGGGACGTCGTCTGTGGCAACCAATTCAGGCTCTGAGTCAGAAGACTGAGAGGGCATAGGCCGTTTTTTTGTAACACGATCAGACATCAGCAGATCAACTTTTGACGCTAAAGTCGCAAGTGCAGCAGATAAAGAGGCTAAGGAAGTGGAATCAGGGGTACCTGAACCATCAACTAGGTCTGTGGGGAATTTGCTATCCTGGGACTCCATATTATCAAAGTGCAAAAAGAATGACACTGGCCCTTTAAAACGGCGGTTCCCGAGGACCCCTATCGCAAACTGCACTACAGGTGGAGACCCTTCCCTTAACTGAAGTCACACTGGAAAAAGAGTGCTAGCAGGAATATAGTCAGAGAAAAACAGTAAAGTCCCCCTACAGTGTCCCTATACTTGCCACGCTGCTGAGAAGGCTGATGTAAAATGAGGAAGTGACCTCACACCCCTGGAGGCAAAAGCAAGCCCTGAGCCACAAAAAAATGGTGCCTGATATAAGTCAATGGAGGAAAAGCACTTCGAAAATGGCCGCTGCTCAGAACAGGACATCCGCCCATACTAAAGATGGTGCCCGATCTGCGCCAACAATGATGATAGAAAATAGCCGCTGCCCTCATTCTGAGGCAAAAACAGCCAGCCCTCACACAAAATGGCGGCCGGGCGAACCGTGCCAAACGCCGCAGCAAACACCCGCACTGGCCCCCACCGAGATCTGCACAGAGCACCCCCGGGGAGAAGGAAGTCCCCACACCCTCCTGCATGGCGGTCCGCACCGCAGGAGCGCCCCCGCAGGGGCGGGGAAGGTAAGACACAGGGGGCCACCCCATGGCCATGAGGGGGATATTACAGCAAACTGTACATGTACCGCCATCCCCAGAGTGGGCCCACTCAATACTCCCTCAACACCTGTTCCCAGGGACAGAGGGGCAATCGTACTCACCATCCAGCGAACGTGAACACCGGTCAGACACGGGAGACCTCCCACCCGTGTGGGGGTGCCGTCAGCCAGGAAGGATGCTAGCAACACCCGGGCGTTCCGAAGTTAAGACATCCCAGCGAAGATCGGAAACTTCGCAGGCTCGTCCCCGCTTCCAGGGGCACTGTCGTTGCGAGGCCTGGGCGTACCAAAAGCCTGCGACGCTCGATGACAGACTGGGACTCCATAAAGTTCTATATTAACCAGTGCGAGGCCCAATTCTGCTAACGCTTGTAGTCCTCCAAATTCTGATTAACTAGTGCAGGTGAGAAAAATAAAAAGCTATTTCAAAAGAAAAATCACTTTTCAGAAAGAAAACATTAAGAAAAAACTGAGACACTAGGTCCCAGCAGGGAAAACCAAGCCTACTCCTGACGCTAGGCAGCAAAGAACTGGATTAGAGTGTTACTGGCTGGAGGATATTGGCCAGAGGGACGGCCCCCAGTGGGTGTGTCTATGTGTTAAAGTTTGTCTGTACTGTATTAACAAAATTACTGCCTAGCTTGCTCCTGCGGAGAAGGCCAATACCCAAAAGTGAAGACTGTATGAGTGGGTGGCGACTGTCAGAGGATGTAAGAGAAAATGGGTGTTTTTACTCACCCTAAAATCCATTTCTCCGAGTTCATTGACAGACACAGCGCTCCATAAGCCATAACTACAGGGTTATATCATCTCCTTCAGGAGTAGGACTAGGCAGAACATAAAACTTGGTCACGCCCGTGGGCCATCCTCAGCTGGTATATAACCCCCTCTCTGCTATAGGTATTCTGTTTAGTAGTATGCAGTATTAGAAGTACCAAAACTCCTTAGAGGATGCTGTGTTCCTTGCTGAATTTAGATAAATGGATTTTACTGTAAGTAAAAAATTCAATTTTCTCTTTCGTTCATCGACGGACACATCGCTCCATAAATCATAACTACAGGGATGTCCAAAACCTGTGCCAAAAGTAAAATGAGGGGTGGGGAAAATAACCCAGGCTAAACACGAGCCCCAACCGGGTCACAGGAGCCCCATCTGAAATAAAATTTTAAATAAAAACACCGCTCAAGAGGAAACAGCCCCTCTTAGACAGCAGCGTGCAAAACCTTGCGGCCAAAAGAAGCATCCGCAGATGCCAAAATATTTACTTTGTAGAATTTGGAGAAAGTATGCACTGACGACCAAGTGGCTGCCTTGAAAAAGCCCAGGAAGTACTAAGCGCCCTAGTAGAATGCGCTGTGACAGGGAAAAGGAGGAACCAGACATTTATTAGAATAGGCCTGAGTCATGCACCGTCTGTCTAGATGGTAGCTGAAGAAGCAGTCAGCCCTATCCTTGGCCCTTGTGTAACCACAAAAAGTGAGTTTGACCTCCAAAAGGACTCTGTAGCTGCAAGATACACCCGAATCGCCCAAAACACATCCAAGATATGCAAAGCAAATTCCTTGGGATGAGCCGGCTTGAGACACAAGGAAACAGAATGTCCTCATTCAAGTGGAAGTCAGAGACAACTTTGGGCAGAAATAGTGCCACCAACTCCGATACCCAGCGGGCCGAGGTAATAGCCACCAAGAATGCCACCTTCTGGGACGTAGGAAAGGGAATCTCCCAAATAATCTCGAATGGAGGTTTCTGGAGAACCGAGATTACTAAGTTTAAATCCCATGGCGGCAAAAGAGACCATACAGGTGGAGCCACATGTCCAACCCCCTGAAAGAAGGTACGAACTAAACAGGGCACCTGGCCCTTGATGGTAACTCAAGGCCAACTTCTGCTTAACGCTCTGTTGAAGAAATAAGATCCGAGCCACAGAAAAGGATCGAGGATGAGTGTCACACCAAGAAATGTACGTTTTACATGTACAATGGTATATTTTGCTGGAAGATGACTTCCTCGCCTTCACCATAGTAGGGATCACTGATCCAGACAAACCTCTATCCATCAGTACCTGGCTTTCAATAGCTAACCCACTAAAACCAGCAAATGTAAATCAGGATGGTAGATCAGCCCTTGGGATAACGGTTTCTCTCTGAGAGGTAGCCCCCAAGGGAGGTTTACAGCCACCTCAATGATTGGAAGACCCTCGCCGTTGATTCCCCACAGGAACTGCGGAAGAAGCTTGAGCTGAGGGTGATACTGGCCTTACAGTGCCCCTAAGACGTCTAATGCATCTACCAGAGGAACCCGTGTCCCCGCCATGAACCTCGGTATCCTCTTGTGGAGCTGAACCTGCATGCAGGTCTGTGCAAACAATACTGTATTGAAGGTGGATACCACCAGACCGAGAACCTGCATGCAAGTCAGGAGAGAGAACTGTCTGTGTGACAGCAACTGGTGAATCATGGCCTGTGGTTCCCAAAGTTTGTCCAGAGGAGGGAGCACCCTGGTCAGAAATAAAACCAGACCTTGGTAATTCAACTTCCTGGATGGGGATAGGGGGGACCTTAGGTAGTTCGGATGTCACCTGAACCTTTACAGAAATGATATCCGCACAAGGAGAATCGGGGCCTAAAAAACTCACAATGGACAAACTTTGCCCACTTTTTTTGGTACCCCAAAAAGAATCATTTCATGGATCCCCTTGACGCTCACGAAGGAGGTCCACGGGGCCGGAAACCAGCAAAGACGTCCCCTACACCAGAAATGGGTGAGGACAGACCTTCATGCTGAAGGGGTCTTGTCTGCGGATTTGGAGAAGCCAGCTCTAAGGCTTACCAAACCAAAGTTGCTTGGAACATCCCGGGGAAGACTCTTGATAAATGTATTTCCCCTAACTGCAGTTCTGGGAGCATGAAAGACTTTTCTATGGGCTGGAGGAGGAGGGCCCTTGTCTGTGAGAAAGGGGAAAAAATTGCTGGGACCAAGTGATCCCAGCAGGGAACCTAGGTCTTTACTCCTGACTAGAAAGATTAAAACTGAATAACCTATAGCAGAGAGCGGGAACAGTTAAAGATGTACCATGGGCATAGCCAGGTTTTATTGTTCTGTCTAGTCCTACTACTGAAGGATGCGATATAACCCTTTTGTTATGATTTATGAAGCGCTGTGTCCGACGAACGAAAGAGAAAGGTAAATGTTTAATAACATTAAATCACAATATGACTTATGTCGCAATTGTATATGCTATATATTTTTTTTCTTTGCCATTTTTTTTTCCACGAAAGTGGAGTTACCTTTTAAGTAATTTCCTTCTCCTGCCCAGGTCTACATGTTACATGAGACATTGCTTCTCACACATTTACATGTTCTCAGGCACTTACTGACATGGACCTTGTTTTGAGCTGTAAGTGTGCTACACTGTGTATACTGACATGTAAACAAATAATGCATTCTGTATGCAGGCCAACTAAATCGGCTGACCAACTAATCAATGAAAATAGTTGACAACTATTTTTATAATTGATTATGTTGATTAGTTGTTTCAACCCTAGGTATATTATGGTTACTTTTTAAACTAGTTTATATCCTGAGTCCCCCCAGCCTAACAAACACATTTGCTACAGTGATTTGCACACTGTCACCAATGAGCCTCTTGCCCCATTCCTCCAAGCTGTCAATTAAGCTAAGCATGCCCAGTCCAGATGAAACCCAAATCTCGAAGAAATGGATGCGCAGCTAAGTAAGCTTACTATTTAGCTGCCATGCCAATGGCCCACTCGCCAGCACAGCTACTCTATTACTAGCAAAAGCTCTGCATAAAGCCTCATATTGTTGTAACTATTATAGTCAGAATCTTACATTAACCCCACCTAACTACGCATCATTAACAACAATGAATATGCCAATGGAAAAATCAATAATAGGACATGTTATCTTACTACTGAGACTTGCTAACAATTCAACACTGTCTACTGTCTGCAATTTCTCTGCTATTATAAACTAATAAGAACTACATAGCTTTACATTTTCAAATTTACATTACTGACGCCTGCCTTCCACTTATACATCATTATAATAAAGGATATATACAGTAAGCACACCTTTAACATGCAGCACCTTTTACTCAATAAATGCAGTGGCTGCATTAGATTTCTATTTTCAAGCAAAGAACATTTTCAGCAAGTCATAAAAATACTTGTTGATTCTGCCAGGTATGCAGTGTGATTGTCAATTCCTGCAAGCTGAACTGAATTCTCAAACGATGTTATCTTCCTTCTAAGCTATATTCTGTAGATTTCAAAATGACCTCACTCCTAACATAATCGAAATGGAAAGGAAGAAGTGTTTCTGGTCCAAATCAGGAAGGTGGCCTAGGGTGACAATGCTGCTCCACCATGAATAAAATGGAGCAAGTGAGCGTTGTCAGCCTAAGACAGGAAGTATGTTACTGGCAGAATCACCAGATGAATATAAAGAAAAAAGACAGGAAAAAAGGACAGCTAATGCAGTCACCATATCTAAGGACTAGTAAACTGCAATATATTCCATTTCTGTTTTTGGTTTTAGATACACCTTAACTTGTACTATCATCATATTACTACATCAATTGTAATACTTCTAAATCAATTTTACTGCATTTGCACTATACCCCTCTGCTTATATGTTTTTTTTTTTATCTACAGTATATTAAACCTTTTCCCGCCCAGCGGATTGTGATATGATGGCAGGGCGGGAGCCCTGTTATCCTGGGAGGATGTCAGATGACATCCTCCCAGGATCGGGCGGCACTCCTGTGTGATCTGTCAACTGAGTTCATTAGACATGGCCAATGACAGATCACTGTACAGGCCGCTGCCAGTACCATGTGATCGATGTGGCCACTCACAGCATAAATGGCTTTGTATAATTCTAGTTATGTGTACAATTGTTATGAAATCTGAGATCGGTCAGTGATCACATGGTACAGACAGGACCAATAACAGCCCAACTGTACCATGTGATTAGCTGTGGCCAATCACAGCTAATAAAAATTCTAAACACTGAATAAAGGGATTTTTGTTTGGCTTTCTGTAAAATCCATTACTCTGATGTTTATTGACGGACTGATATTCATATTCATTGGGTTATTCTGCCCCCTACAGGAGTAGGACACTAGGCAGAAAATAATTCTGGCTACACCCATGAGCAGTCCAAGAGGGTATACTCCCATCTTTCTTCTACAGCCGCTCAGTTTTGTTACAAGCAGTGTCAGGGGAATTAGAACTCCAAAGAGGGGTGGGTGCTGTGTCCGTCAATGAACATCAGAGAAATGGATTTTATGGTAAGTCAAAAATACCATTTTCTCTTTCATTTATTGACGGACACAGCTCCTGATATTCATAACCATTGGGATGTCCCAAAGCAGTGTTAAACGTGAGGGGTGGGAACAACAAAAAATTTCCCAAGGCTAAACATTAGCCAACCAGGCAACAGGAGCTCAACCAAACAACTGGAGCCCACCTGGAAAAAAAAATACACCCTCAAAGAGGATCAGGTCCTCTCAACAGCAGCCTGCAAAACCTTGCATCCAAAAGAAGCATTCGCAGATGCCAACACATCCACTTTATAAAACTTTGTAAAAGTGTGCACCGACGACCAAGGTGGCTGCCTCGCATACCTGTGTCACTGACGCCTGATTACAGAAAGACCAGGAGGCACTAAGCATCCTAGTAGAGTGCCCCTTGACAGGGAAAGGAGGAACCTGGCCCCTGATGGAATTGGCCTGAGCCACCATCTGTCTGATCCATCTGGAAATGGTCGCAGAGGAAGCAGACAACCCTTTTTGCGGTTTATCCGTGAGCACAAAGAGTCTGAAAGACTCCATAGTTGCCAGGTACACCCTATTTGCCCGGACCACATCCAAGGCATGCAAGGCAATTTCCTTTGGATGTTTAAGGCCTGGGACACAGGGAAGGCAACACAATGTCTTCATTCAAATGAAAATCAGAGACAATCTTTGAAAGCAATCAGACGATACTGACCCCGCGGGGCCACCAGGGCATCTGTGGATTCCGCCAGAGTATCCCTTGACCAAGCCACAAACCTCTGCACCTGTCTGTTGAGCCAAGACGCCAACAGATCCACCTCGGGGGTGCCCCACCGGAGACACCGCTGATGAAACACCTCCAGATGAAGGGACCACTCTCCAGTCGGCAGGCATTGGACCACGAAGTAATCAGCCTACCAATTTTCCACACTGGGAATGTGTACGGCGGAGAGGGCTGGAACGAACCATTCTGCCCACCCTAGAATGCCGGCTACCTCCAGAGCCGCCAGGACACTTCTTGTGCCCCCTTGGTGACTAACATAAGCCACGACTGTGGCATTGTCCGATTAAATGCGCACTGCACAACCGTGAAGATGATCCTTCCAATGATCCAGACAAGGTCTCATTGCTCGGAGTTCCAAGACATTGATCGGGAGCCTGGACTCTTCCAGTGTCCAGATCCCTGAGCAGAATGCTTCGAGGACGCCATCCCAGCCGGACAGGCTGGCATCCGTGGTGACCACTGTCCTAAAAAAGATGAGGAAGGAGTTTCCCAGCTGAAGCACCGGAGAACTAAGCCACCATATCAGAGACTCCTTCATGCCGGATCTGATTGTCCAGAGACTGTGGAGTCATGTCCCATTTGTTCAGAATTTCCCTTTGCAGGGACCTCATATGGAACTGAGAAAAACGGGACCACCTCAAAAAGGTAGACACTATCAGGCCCAGCACCCACATGCAGGTCCGGAGGGATGACCATTTGTTGGACAGCAGGAGGTGATTTGCAGCCTGTAATTTCTGGAGTTTGTCCAGAGGAAGGAACACTCTGGCTATGGCTGCGTCCAGAGCCAGGCCCAGATAGTCCAGCTTTGTGGAAAGAACCAGAGCAGACTTCTGAAAATTCAGAATTCAGCTGAACTCCCGCAGAGTTCATATTGTGATCTCCAGGTTCTCCACAAGAGTACAGGGAGACTCCGCTCGCAGAAGAAGATCGTTTAAGTAGCCCAGTACCGGCATAGTAAAGGTAGCACCGGGGCGAACACTTTTGTGAAGACCCGAGGAGCAGATGAGAGACCAAAAAGTAACGCCACAAAGTGATAATGCTCCTCTCCCACAGGAAAGCGGGAAAAACACTGGTGACTGGCACATATTGGAAAGTGAAGGTAGGCATCCTTGATATCGATAGAGGCGAGAAAATCCCCCTGACGCAGGGATGTCACCAACGCGCAAATCGACTATTCTGAACTTCTGTACCCGCATAAAGCAGTTTTAGCTTTGAGGTCCAGGATTGGACGCACTTTGCTTTCCTTCCTGGGAACTGTGAACAGGTTTGAGTTAAAAACCCTGAAAATGTTCCGCGGTCGGTACCGGGACAATCACTCCTTGACGGAACAGGTCTTGTACCAACCCAAACAGGCCCTGTAAGTGGTCTGGGGACAGAAGTTAGAAGGAAAAAAACCTTGTCGGGGGACAAGTGCGAAACTTGATCTTGTAGCTGGACTGAATGACTTAATGGACACACTAGTCTTGCACCCGGGAAGTGCATGGGTCCGGAAACCAGCGAAGATGTACCCCCCTTGCCCGTCACGGGTGAGAGCGCACCTTCAAGCAGAAAGCCTTGTCCCCGATTCTGGAGAGGCCCAATCTTGGCTTGCCAGACCAGTTTCTTTTGGATCCTCCAGAAGAGGCCCTGAAAGGATTCAAGCCCTTGTCAGTCGACCCTGAATGACGAAAAAACTTATGAGCTGAGAAGAAAGGCCCACGTCTACGACAAGATTCCTTGCCCTTAGTAGCCTGCGGAAGAAAAGTACTCCCCCGTGAGACCCTTTAATGATGTCATCCAGGGTAGCTCCAAACATGTGATCTCCTTGAAAAGAAAGATTAGTCAACGCCTTATTTTTTAAGTCTGATTCACAGACCAGCACTTGAGCCAAAAAACCACACTGACGGACCACTGCCAAAACAGAGGCGAGCTATCAGGGGAGACGCATCCAAAGAGGCATCAGAGACAAAACTGCAGCCCCTGGACCAGCTGGCCGGCCAGCTTGGCAAAGGCAGGGGGGAGCTGTTCCCCCTCCAGGTCATGGTATAGGAGCTTAGCAAAACTAGGGCACTGAATACCGGCCTCATTGCCGAACCAGCCAAAGTGTACATAGTGTGAGCCACAGATTCCGCCCTCCGGTCAGCCGGCTCCTTAAAGGCCAGGGACTCTTTAACGGGAATCATGGTTGCCTTGTTTAATCTGGAAACTGGAGGGTCCACCATCGGTTGCACAGTCCACTTCTTAAGAAGGGACTCCTCATGGGGATAACACCTAGCAAAGCGTTTAGTGACTCCACGAGGAAGCTTTGGTCGTCCCCACTCTTCAGCGACAATTCTGTCAAAATAGGCAGGGAAAGAAAAAACCTTTCACGCTTTGGATGGCTTGTGTGTGCCAAAGGGTACCTGCACCTCCATCTTCAGGGTCTCATGCACAGATACAATCAGTGCATCCAACAGCGCCTTGTCATGCGCGCGGTCGCAGACATGAAGGAATTATCCTTACTATCAGAGGATTCCAGGCGCATGGTTGCAGACCCAGCAGGGTGACCCACGTAGCCAGTCGCCCGCAAGCCACCTCCACCCGGGAAACAAGGGACTCCAGGACTGCCGTCAGTGCATGAATGGATGGTTGGGAACCTGGAGAGTCCCGCTGCCCAGTCACCAGGAGGACCCCACAAAAAATTGCACTGCTATGAGGCAACCCCAACCGCACTGGGAGCACCAACCGGTCGCCAGGCACAAAGCGATCCTCAGCAGAGAGGGAGAGGACCCCACCAGACTCACCACCCACAGAAACAGGCACCTGCAGCCACCAGGAGAATCTTAACTACACGAGCAGCGATCAGGAAGTAAAATGATCCAGGAGTCAGCACCAGGGAACAGGGAGGGGCTCCCACCGCCGAAATCGCAGCCTACAGAGCTCCACTGTCATAGCAGCCGCTATTTCCAATGGCAAACCACAAGAAAATGGCCGCCGGACTACACAAACATGGTCGCCACGTATAAAAACACACAGACTACAACAAAATGGCGGCCCCACGTGGCACTGCGAGGCTTACAGGGACCCAGGCCTCAAGGATAGATCCAGGCAGGACGGGGGGCCCTGGCAGGAGCCCCCAAAAGGTACAACCCCCCTCCGCACAATTGATTGTCCAGTTGCCGGTGGCAACCCCCCCCGACCCCTATTGCCAGTTAGCACCATTCCCAAATAGCCCCAGCGTGGGGGGGGGGGGGGGCAGGATGAGGGACTTGGCAAGGGGGATTTTCTTTAGGAAGGAGTGGAACCCGGGGGTCCGACCGTCCCAAGGAGGGGCTCACATAAACCCCAAAACCCTCCAGGGGGAGATGGGGGGACAGCTACTCACCATACTAGGAACAAGGCCGGCACCGCTTCAGACAGAATCCCCTCTCCATCGAAATGGGGGAGCTGTCGGCCAGGAGGAACGCTGTGACACGGCTGAGACTTGGTCGTATAAGACCTTACTCCTGACTAGGCAGAAAAAAACTATGTGGCTATAGCAGAGAGAGGGAGCGTACCCCTTGGGACTGCCCATGGGTGTAGCCAGAATTGTTTTTTGCCTAGTGTCCTACTCCTGTAGGGGGCAGTATAAACCAATGGTTATGAACATCAGGAGCTGTGTCTGTCAATAATGAAAGCAAAAAGGAGGTTTACTGTCCCTCGCATTTTAGGGGGTCTGGATTGTGATCAAGGTCAGTAGAAAATCCCCCCAGCATCAGCTGGAGTAAACAACGCTCCATCATTGGTATTAGTGGGAAGACTAGAGCTCCATTGTTGGTGTCAGTGGGGGGTATTAATGTCTTATCATAATCATCAATGTTAGAAACAGTGCCTTAAATTTGTGGGAGAAATAATGCTCCAAGGGACAGAAAAAAGCAAGCAAAGGACCAGAGTTTGGAGACCACTGCAGTAAATACTGAACATTGATAATTTATTGTCCTGTTCTCAGTAAAACTCATTTTTTTTTTATTTGTTAATTTTATTATTATTTAGGAAGGCTGCATCGTCTATATTCAAATATCACCCTAGCCCAGTGATGGCGAACTTTGGCACCCCAGATGATTTGGAACTACATTTCCCATAATGCTTACCTACACTGCAAAGTGCATTAGCAACATGGGAAATGTAGTTCCAAAACACCTGGGGTGCCAAGGTTCGCCATCACTGCCTTAGCCTGACTACATTATATAATTGGTCATTACTCTTAAGCTGGCCTTAGACAGTTGACTTTTGCCAGTTCAGCAGGGACCAGATGAATTTTGATCTGGTCTTGATTGGCCCTCTCTGACAGATGTCGATCATTAGAAAATGAATCAATCAAAGGCTCCAGCCACTGATCAGTGTATCTTGACACCAGTGGAAGCTGCTGTGAAAATAAAGAAAATAACCGTCTATTCCCAGCTTTATGTTCATTGTTTTACTTGTTAGAAAATTGGTGCTACACCTGTAATCGGAGGAAGTGACTAATTATCACTGATCTTAAAATAAAGATCTTTTCATCAAGAATAGGCACATTCATCAGGATCGACTTTCGCATTACCAGACGGTTGCACAGCATCAAGGGGAACCCTTCAATTTACCTGCATAAAGACAGTGATCAGCTAAGGTTGCGTATCAAATTTACACTTGGTTACCTGCAAACTCATCAGATTTAGGTCATGCCAGTCTTATCCTTTAGGTTTGCCCAAAATATTTTTTTGATCCTGTTGATGATTCAAGAAGTAGGGCCAAAGCTCTTTTAGCCCTACTTCTTCTGTAGGTCACAGGAGTGCACTTAGTTTTGCACTCCTGTGACCTCTCAGTTCAGCATTTTGACGGCGGATCTCATTTAGGCATTACAGACTCTGAAGGCATCCTGACTAATGCCCCGTACACATGTGCAGATTATCTGAAGACTTTTGTCTTCAGATTTACCTTTTCTATGTAGTGCAAGGGCCTGCCGGATTGCATACAAATTGAAAGTGTTTAGGTTTGACCTCATATTATATGGTTTTGGTAAGTCTGCAGACAAAAGTCTTCAGATAATCTGCACGTGTGTACGGGGCATTAGTCAGGATCCACCCAGGAGCCTGACTGACTCAAGAGCCTTAACTTGGTGCTCCAGTGAGCGCTGGAACGGCAGGGAGCTTGTGACTGACAATCACTGAAGACCGAGAGTTGAGCAATCAGCAGTCTTTGGTCGCTTAGTTGTCGGTCTTATAGGTGGGATGGTGGAAGGTGGATTTTTCCAGGTTGTCTTCTATATTCTTGTCAACCTAAGAACCACTAAACAAAATGAGTAATTATTATAATACACGAGCAAAACAAAAAATAAAAACTCACATAAAGGAACAGTCTTTTTCATTTCTTCCCGTATAGTTTTATCAAGACGATTGTTTAGTGAGCCAGAAAGTGAATGTGAAAGCTGCTGAGAAAGGTATTCTTGTAGCTGACCATTTCGTTGCTGTCCATCACTTAAGATGCGATCTAATCTTCTTTCTAAGACATGGAATGTTAAGGATGTATATAGGATTATATGTAAATACACCAACAAATTACTAACTTTATGCTAGATTTTAAAGCAACATCCACACCAGTGTAAAGGCAATTTAATGTAATCTTACATGAAGAAATAAAACATGCAGGGTTTGCCATACATTTTTAGTGTCACCCTAATGTATGTTCATAGATAAAAATGCAGGTGCTTTTTTTGTCCATTGATCTGCAATTGAGCGGTTATTTAAAAAGAATTGCCATGTGTAAAGCAACCTATTAATTGCACACAATCCGTTTACTTCACATTTTTATTTCAGCTTGTGTTTTCTCTCTGAGAACATCTAAAGATGAGGGGTAAAACCTTCTAATGGATCAAAAAAATGCAATAAAAACCTAAGTTTGATTTGACCCTTTGATTGCCATGATGCATTAGATACCGTAATAAAAAAAGTAGTGTAGCACTATCCAAACAACTAAATGATGGGCTTACATCAAAATTACGATGACAAAATATATTTCAGTTACTTTTAGTCACATGCATGTGTTTTCTATGTCTAAAAAATTGTTTTATATTATAGATTTTTCTCATTTCACTCCACCAACTTAAGACTATTGTGTTCTCATTCATAACATAAAATTCAGGTTAACAAAACATTGAACTTAAGGCTGTAATGTAACAAAATAGGTATAAAGTCAAGGGGGGTGAATCCTTTTGCAAGGCACTGTATACATGTGATGTGACTCGCTTATAGCTATCAGAGACACATTGTAAATTTGTAATACTGACAACTTGCCTTTTTTTCCCCACTATGTTCTTTGCCACTGATATGGTATTGTTCATCTTTATGCTCTACCACTGCTGCCTTGTAATCACT
This sequence comes from Pelophylax lessonae, assembly GCF_965119305.1. Lineage (NCBI taxonomy): Eukaryota > Metazoa > Chordata > Amphibia > Anura > Ranidae > Pelophylax > Pelophylax lessonae. Next base: position 155,731,639 of record NC_138777.1, read on the forward strand.
TGTTTGAACTTTGTAAATTTTATATTATTTAGAAAAATCTTAAATAAAAAAAGAATGAAAAAAAACCCAAAACAAAACAAAACAATGTCACTTGGAGCCCTGTGGGGATGCAAGATAGGTGAATTTTCCCAAAATTGAGGGCTCCCTTCTGTGGAGATAAGTTTGCCTAAAGAGCAGTGTGTGTACGGATATGCAAGAAGTGCAATACCATGTGTCTACGCCTATCTAGCCTTTAAAAAGTTACTTTTTCCAGCCAGATAAATATCTGATGAAAACAGAGACAGAGCCAGAAATGGAGCTTGAATAAGCATAGAGCCTGTACCACCTAAGCTGAGCTACTCCATAGCCAGAAGGCTGTTTTTGTGGGTGTATTTCTGACAAGCACCTGCAAGCGTAAACCATGTGTTAAGGTACTTTAAAGTTTACTATTATGACTGGGGTGAAAAGCACTCCTTAAAGGATAAGTACAACCAATGCTCATTTGGCTGTACTTGTGTGGATCACAGGAGTTTAGTTTTCTGCACTCCTGTGACCTGTTTTGAGCAGATGTCACAGAGCCTGTACAGACTAGGGAAAGATCACGGCAATAAAGTCGGGATCCACCCACATGCCTGGATTGTCACCCGGCTCAGATTCGTCAGCCAGCCGCTAGCTCACCAGCTCTCTGCTCATGGAGTTCTGATAACTGTGCATTCAGTGGTGTTTGATCGCTCGGTCCTCAATCTTAGAGCCAGTGAAGGACAGATGTAGCATCAACCTAAGCAAGTATGATTTTTGAGAAAAAAAAAGCCCAACTTCTCTTTTAAAGATGAACTCCAATATACAGATACGATGTATCAGTTGACATACAGTGGGTAAAAAACTGGATTTTTGTCTTAACGTAAAATCCTTTTCTCTGAGGTTCACTGACAGACACAGCTTCAAGCCTTCAGACCATTGGATTGGATATTATGCGGTCACTCTTCAGGAGAAGCACTAGGTGGAAACCTTTCTGGTTATGCCCCTGGGGCAGTCCCAGAGGGTATACCAACACTTCCTGCTGTAGGACTCCAGTTTGTAAAAAGCAGTGTCAGAAGAACAAATAACTGAAAACCAACAGAGTGGCGGGTGCTGTGTCTGTCAGTGAACCTCAGAGAACAGGATTTTACGATAAGACAAAAATCCAGTTTTCTCTTTGGTTCAAGGACAGACACAGCTCAAGTTTTTAGACCATTGGGATATCCCAAAGCAGTGTCAACATGAGGGGTGCGAAAAAACACAGCAAACACAGAATTCCCAACAAGGCTAAACATAGCCAACGAGGTAACAGGAGCTCAACTAGGAAGAACTGGAGCTCACCACCAGGAAAAATTTTCACCCTCAAGAAGCGGAAGCCTCCACAACCGCAGCCTGCAAAACTTTGCGGCCAAACGCCGCATCCGAAGATGCAAGTACATCCACCTTATAAAATGTTGTGAATGAGTGTGCAGACCACGTAGCCGTCCTGCATACCTGAACCACTGATGCCTGATGATGGAAGGCCCAGGAGGCAGTAAGCCCCCTCGTAGAATGCGCTTTAACAGGTAAAGGAGGAACCTGACCCTTAAAGGAGTAGGCTTGCACCACCACCACCGTCTGCCTGATCCACTTGGAAATGGTCGCAGCAGATATGGCCTGCACCTTACGAGGTCCATCCATAAGAACATGAATCGGATTTCCTAAATCGGTTCAGTCACTGCCAGGTACACCTGAATCGCCCTTACCACATCTAAGGAATGCAAGGAAATTTCCTTAGGATGTTTTGGCTTAGGACATAGTGACGATAACACAATATCTTCATTCAAATGAAACCCCGAGACAACCTTAGGAAGGAACACCTGACAGGGCCGCAACACCACTTTGTCCCTATGAACCAAGTAAGGTGAACGACAGGACAACGCACCCCACTCTGACACGTGACGTGCGGAAGTAATAGCTACTAAGAAAGCCACCTTCTGCGACAGAGAGCAGAAGAATTTCCCGAATATTTTCAAAGGGAAGCATTTGAAACAGCGACAGAACCAAAGTGAGATCCCACCGAGGTACCAGGGATCACGCCGGAGGAGCCAGATGTCAAACTCCCTGCACAAAAGTGTGAACTAAGGACTTCGCCGCCAACGGCCTTTGGAAAAAAAACAGCCAAGGCAGAAATCTGGCCCTTGATGGTGCCCAAAGCCAAACGTTGATCTACATCCATTTGTAGAAGCTCCAACAGGCGAGATAAAGAAAAGGAACGGGGGAACGGAGAAACCCCCCCAAGACTCACACCAAGTAATGTACGCCTACCAAACTCAATGATAAACCTTCCTGGAAATAGATTTCCTAGCCATCAACAGTGTAGGAATCACCAACTCTGACAGCCCTTTGTGTTTCAGCACCTGACTTTCAAATGCCACGCCGTTACACCCAGCGACCACAAAGCAGGATGGAAGATTGGTCCCTTAGACAGAAGATCTTCCCTGAGAGGAAGTTTCCAGGGGACGTCTGCTACCAGCCTTACCAGACCTGCGAACCAAAACCAATAAGGCCAGTCTGGTGCCACCAGATTGACTGGAATTCCTTCCACCTGGATTCTGCGTAGTAGTCTCGACAGAAGTTGAATTTGAGGTAAGACGTTAATCAGACGATACTGACCCTAAGGGCCCACCAGGGCATCGGCCAGAGGATCCCGAGACCTTGACAAAATCCTCTGCACCTTCCTGTTGATACGGGAAGCCAGCAGGCGCACATCAGGGGTCCCCCACTGAAGACACAGTTGATAGAAAAACCTACGGGTGAAGAGACCATTCTCACGAATCCAACGCCTAGCGACTGAGATAGTCCACTTGCCAATTCGCTACCCCCCGAATGTGCACAGCAGAGAGGGCCAGAACATAACCTTCTGCCCTCCTCAAGATGCCAGCCACTTCCCGGGCCGCAAGAGCACTCTTTGTGCCCCCTTGATGATTGACATATGCCGCAGCTTTAGTATTGTCTGATTGTATCCTCACAGGGCATCCCTGCACACGATCCATCTATTGAGATAGACAAAATCTGATCGCCCGAATTTCAAGGATGCTGATCGGCAACCTGGACTCTTCCTGAGTCCAAACACCTTGGGCCGAACACACTCCCAAGACACCTCCCCATCCGGACAGCCTGGCATCCGTGGTGACTACAGTCAAATACAGGGGAAGAAAAGATTTTCCCAGACGTAAAACCGGGGAGCAGAGTCACCATAGGAGAGACTCCCTCGAACCCCAATTCAATAGAATCAGATTGTCCAATGACAGCAAACCCTTGTTCCATTAGATAAGAATCTCCCTTTGTGCAGTTCCACACCAGATCTTTGCAAACTGAACCGCCTCGAAGGTGGAGACCATCTGACCCAGTACTTGCATGCAAGTCCTGAGTGACGATCGATGGTTGGAACACAGGAGCCGAACAGCATCCTGTTGCTTGAAATGTTTCATCCGAGGAAGAAAGACCAGGGCTGATGCTGAATCCAGCGTCAGACCCGGGCTGATGCTGAATCCAGCGTCAGACCCAGGTAGTCCAGCTTTGTGGAAAGGAGACAGTGTCGATTTCTGATAATTCAGTGTCCACCGGAACTCCTGCAGAGTTCGCAGCGTAACGTCCAAGTCGGCTTCCAGAGCTGAGGAAGACACTGCACACAAAAGCAGATAGTCCAGGTAACCTAGTACCACAATCCCCTTCTGCCGTAGCAAGGCCAGAACTGGGGCAAAAACCTTTGTAAACACTCGAGGAGCTAAAGTGAGAGCAAAAGGTAACGCCACAAATTGAAAGTGCTCCTCGCCCACAGCAAAGGGAAGAAATGAAGAAAACGCTCGACATATATTGGAATATGAAGGTAAGCGTCTTTGAGATCAATAGAGGCCAGCAGATCTCCTTGATGCAGGAAAGCTACTACTGTGCGGATGGACTACATCCAAAATTTCTGAACCCACACAAAGTGGTTCAGAGCCTTGAGATCCAAGATCGGACGAACCTTGCCTTGTCTTAGAACCTCCCACCAAGTTATGGGTGGATCTCGAGCCCTTTCCCTGCGAACCAGCCGGACGAAAGGGCCGCTTGTGAGCCGAAAAGAAAGGACCCCGCTAATGGCGAGGTTTCCTGGCCTTAGCAGTCTGTGGAAGCAACGTACTCTTGCCTCCAGTAAGGCCCCTAATTATCTCTTCCATAGAGGCACCGAACAGACGGTCACCTACAAACGGAAGGTCAGCCAGTACCTTTTCAGAAGCCTAGACAGCAGACCAGTACTTCAATTAGATTATGCGGTGAAGGATCACCACCATTACAGAAACCCTGCCGGCCCAAGGGGGCCGCATCCAGGGATGCATCACAAATATACTGTAACCCTTGGATCAACTGATCTGCCAGATCCTCCAGCTCAGAAGGGTGTTGACTCCCCTCCAGATCCTGGAGCAAAATCTTAGCCCATTCCGTTAAGGTCTGGGATACCAAGGTGATCACAAACACCGGTCTTAAAATTGAACTGGCCACGGTGAAAAGGTACCAAGCCAAAGCCTCAGCTCTTTTGTCCATGGGGTCCTTAAAAAACGGGGAATCTTCCACCAGCAAAAGTATGGCCTTATTTAGCCTGAAAACCTGAGAGTCCACCGACGGTGAAACCATTCGTTTCTTCAAAAGAGACTCCTCAAAGAGGTATCGTCTAGCAAAACGCTTAGGAACGCAAACCATGCGTTTCGGGGGAACCCCACTGACTAATTACAATCTCGTCAAAATAGGCAGGAAAGGGAAACACCTTGGTCACCTTGGAGGATTTGCGGGTGCCAAATTGCACCGGCGTCGCTGACTCAGCAGTAGCTGAGTCCTCCAACTTTAAAGTTTCCTGCACTTATACAATCAGGGCCTCCACAAGCCCTTTTTCATGCGCGGCTGTAGAGAAGGTCTCGTCCACACTATTAGAGCACTCAGCGTGTGTGGAGTGGACGCAGACCCAGTG